>NC_085845.1:79943023-81143023 GCF_035594765.1 Anolis carolinensis
CTTCCTTCCTTCCTTCCTTTCTTCTTTCTAAGGTATATTCTGTCCAGTTTTCTTTTCTTCCTTCCTTCCTTCCTTCCTTCCTTCCTTCCTTCCTTCCTTCCTTCCTTCCTTCCTTCCTTCCTTCTTTCTAAGGTATATTCTGTGCAGTTTTCCTTTCCCTTCCTTCCTTCCTTCCTTCCTTCCTTCCTTCCTTCCTTCCTTCCTTCCTTCCTTCCTTCCTCCCTCCCTCCTTTGATTCCAAGGTATATTCTGTCCAGTTTTCTTTCCTTCCTTCCTTCCTTCCTTCCTTCCTTCCTTCCTTCCTCCCTCCCTTCCTTCCTTCCTTCCTTCCTTCCTTCCTTCCTTCCTTCCTTCCTTCCTTCTTTCCAAGGTATATTCTGTCCAGTTTTCCCTTCCTTCTTTCTTTCTTTCCTGCCTTCCTTCCTTCCTTTATCCCTTGTTTCCAAGGTAAATTCTGTCCAGTTTTTCCTTCCTTCCTTCTTTCTTTCCTTCCTTTCTCCTTTGATTCCAAGGTATATTCTGTCCAGTTTTCTTTTCTTCCTTCCTTCCTTCCTTCCTTCCTTCCTTCCTTCCTTCCTTCCTTCCTTCCTTTCTTCTTTCTAAGGTATATTCTGTCCAGTTTTCTTTTCTTCCTTCCTTCCTTCCTTCCTTCCTTCCTTCCTTCCTTCCTTCCTTCCTTCCTTCTTTCTAAGGTATATTCTGTCCAGTTTTCTTTCCTTCCTTCCTTCCTTCCTTCCTTCCTTCCTTCCTTCCTTCCTCCCTCCCTTCCTTCCTTCCTTCCTTCCTTCCTTCCTTCCTTCCTTCCTTCCTTCTTTCCAAGGTATATTCTGTCCAGTTTTCCCTTCCTTCTTTCTTTCTTTCCTGCCTTCCTTCCTTCCTTTATCCCTTGTTTCCAAGGTAAATTCTGTCCAGTTTTTCCTTCCTTCCTTCTTTCTTTCCTTCCTTTCTCCTTTGATTCTAAGGTATATTCTGTCCAGTTTTCTTTTCTTCCTTCCTTCCTTCCTTCCTTCCTTCCTTCCTTCCTTCCTTCCTTCCTTCCTTCCTTCCTTCCTTTCTTCTTTCTAAGGTATATTCTGTCCAGTTTTCTTTTCTTCCTTCCTTCCTTCCTTCCTTCCTTCCTTCCTTCCTTCCTTCCTTCCTTCCTTCCTTCCTTCCTTCTTTCTAAGGTATATTCTGTGCAGTTTTCCTTTCCCTTCCTTCCTTCCTTCCTTCCTTCCTTCCTTCCTTCCTTCCTTCCTTCCTTCCTTCCTTCCTTCCTTCCTTCCTCCCTCCCTCCTTTGATTCCAAGGTATATTCTGTCCAGTTTTCTTTCCTTCCTTCCTTCCTTCCTTCCTTCCTTCCTTCCTTCCTTCCTTCCTCCCTTCCTTCCTTCCTTCCTTCCTTCCTTCCTTCCTTCCTTCCTTCTTTCCAAGGTATATTCTGTCCAGTTTTCCCTTCCTTCTTTCTTTCTTTCCTGCCTTCCTTCCTTCCTTTATCCTTTGTTTCCAAGGTAAATTCTGTCCAGTTTTTCCTTCCTTCCTTCCTTAGTATATTCTCTCCAGTTTGAAACATGGAGGGGATGAAGGAGCGAAGCCTCTCTCTTTCTCTTCTTAGCATCTTTTCCCTCTCTTCCCGCCTGGGCCACTCCTTCCTTCCTTCCTTCCTTCCTTCCTTCCTTCCTTCCTTCCTTCCTTCCTTCCTTCCTTCCTTCCTTCCTTCTTCCCAAAGTATATTCTGTCCAGTTTTTTCAAAAACAGGAGGCAAATCGCATCAGGGGAAATCGTCACCCAACTTTCCTTCTTCTTTTTTTTTCTCCAAAGGAGGCTGATTGAATTAAAGGGCAAGGAGGCTTCTTGGAGGAAAGCGGGAGGGCGGGGAAGAGGGGCTGAAGCGAAGGGAAGGAGAGAGAAAAGGCTGGCTGGGGGACGTCAATGGTGTGTATTAAATTCTAATTAGAGATGCAGGAATCAGCCAGAGGGAAGTTGGACAGCTCGGCCTGCCTCTCCCTTCCTTTTCGCTCCCTCCCTCCCTCCCTCCTTTTCCCCTCCTCCCTCCCTCCCCCCCCCCCCCCATTTGCCAGCCCAATAGACTGATGAGTTATTGTCATGTAAAAAGCGCCCGCGTTTCAAGACCCACCGCTTCGCTATTGTCCAAGTGGAAAGAGCCAAGTTTATTATGAGGACTATATGCTCTAGAGACCTCGGGCCAGGCAGCTCATAGGAGCCGGGTGGGTTGGTGTGTGTGCGTGCGTGTTTTTTTCTCCCTGTATCATAAAGCTCGGCTGGGCTGTTTGCAGGGAGGCCACTCAGTCTGGAAGCGAGAGCCGAGCTGCGCGCACCTCTCTCTCTCTTCCTCTCCGTCTCTGTGTGTGTGTCTCTGCCTGGCTTTCCCTTCGCCGGGCCCCTTGGAGCCTCCGCCAATGTATAAAATGGAATACTCCTACCTCAACTCCTCCGCCTACGAGTCCTGCATGGCCGGCATGGACACCTCCAGCCTGGCCTCGGCGTACGCGGACTTCAGCTCCTGCAGCCAAGCCGGCGGCTTCCAGTACAACCCCATCCGGACCACTTTCGGGGCCACGTCGGGCTGCCCGTCCCTGGCGCCGGGCTCCTGCAGCCTGGGCAGCCTCCGCGACCACCAGAGCAGCCCCTACGCCGCAGGTAAGGCGCTTCCTATTTACCCGACGCCAATTTGCTTACACAAATGAAAGGGATTTATCACGTTAGGAGCGATTGCGAGGAGGAGGAGGAGTGTGCAAGGAAAGGCAGAGGGGGGAGGAAAAGGAGAGAGAAAGGAGGGGACGGGGTGGGTGTAATTCACTTACCCCCGTTACACGATCCCGAAGAAGAAGAAGTCACACCCGGAACCCGCCAACGAAATTATTATCCGGGAGCTGCCAAAATGATCGGCAGTAATGTGTTTACTTGCTTTGCCGGGGAAAAAGAAGCGGGCGGAATAATTAAATAAGCCGAGAGCGGGGAAGAAAAGCTCATTACTGGCTCCGGAGTCCTCGTCTTCCTCCTCCTCGCCTGCCTGGGTTCCCTTTAGGCTGGGTCTACACTGCCCGACATCCCAGGATCTGGTCTTGGAGAGACCCTCCTGCGTCTTCGCCTCGCCTGTAAAGCTGAATCTGGGCCCCTTCCACACAGCCCTAGATCCCAGAATATCAAGGCAGAAGAATATCCAACAGCGTCTGCTTTGAACTGTAGACTCAGATCATGTGGGATTTTCTGCCTTGATCTTCTGGGATATAGGGCTGTGCGGAAGGGCCCTAGTCCCAGGATCGGATCCTAGATGATCTGCTTTGAATTGAATTAGATATGAGGCCCCTTCCAGGCAGCTGAATAAAATCCCACATTTTCGGCTTTGAACTGGAATATATGACAGTGTGGACTCAGATAACGCAGTTCAAAGCATAGAATCATAGAATAATAGAGTTGGACCTCATGGGCCATCCAGTCCAACCCCCTGCCAAGAAGCAGAAAATCGTATTCAAAGCACCCCCGAAAGATGGCCATCCAGCCATCCATCCCCGCCAGATGGCCATCCAGCAGATATTGTGGGATTTTCTGACTTGATATTCTGGGATTTTCTGATTTGATATTCTGGGATTTTCTGACTTGATATTCTGGGATTTTCTGATTTGATATTCTGGGATTTTCTGACTTGATATTCTGGGATTTTCTGACTTGATATTCTGGGATTTTCTGACTTGATATTCTGAGATTTCTTGACTTGATATTCTGGGATTTTCTGATTTGATATTCTGGGATTTTCTGATTTGATTTTCTGGGATTTTCTGATTTGATATTCTAGGATTTCCCGATTTGATATTCTGGGATTTCCTGACTTGATATTCTGGGTTATACGACTGTGTGAAAGGACCCCCACACTGTCCTTATATCCCAGGATCGGATCCCGGATTATCTATCTCAGATTATCTGGCAATGGAAATCCACACAGCCCTATATCCCAGAATATCAAGGCAGAAAATCCCACAATTTCTGAGTGTGGACTCAGATAACCCAGTTCACAGCAAATACTGTGGGATTTTCTGCTTTGATATTCTGGGATATGGGGCTGTGTGGAAGGGCCCCCAGGGTCCTTCCATACAGTCATATAACCCAGAATATCAAGACAAAAATCACATAATATCTGCTTTGAACTGGGTTATCTGGGGCCTCTTCCACACAGTTGAGTAAAATCCCACATTTTCTGCTTTGAGCTGGAATATACAGCAGTGTGGACTCAGATACCCAGTTCAAAGCAGATGTTGTGCGATTTTCTGCCTTGATATTCTGAGTTATATGTCTGTGTGGAAGGGCCCCTACATTGTCATATCCCAGTATCGGATCCCGGATTATCTCTTTAGCCCGGATTATCTGGCAGTGGGAACTCAGGGCCCTTCCACACAGCCATATAACCCAGAATATCAAGGCAGAAAGTCCCACAATGTCTGCTTTGAACTGGGTTATCTGAGTCCTCACTTGGCATATATTCCAGGTCAAAGCAGATAACGTGGGATTTTATTCAGCTGTGTGGATGGGGCCTCAAATCTAATCCAGTTCAAAGCAGATAATCTAGGTTATGAGGCAGTTTAGATACAGCCTAAAGCAGGCTTTAGAGGGTGGGATTATTATTATTATTATTATTATTATTATTATTATTATTATTATTATTATTATTATTATTATATTTGTGTTGTCGAAGGCTCTCTCCTGACGTTTCGCCCACACCTATGGCAGGCATCCTCAGGGGTTGTGAGATCTGTTGGAAACTAGGCAAGTGAGTTTTCGAAGGCTTTCATGGCCGGGATCACAGGGTTGTTGTATGTCTTTCGGGCTGTGTGGCCATGTTCCAGAAGTATTCTCTCTTGACGTTTCGCCCACATCTATGGCAGGCATCCTCAGAGGTGTGAGGCAAGGATAAAGTGAGGCTTATGTATCTGTGGAAGGTCCAGGGTGGGAGAAAGAACTCTCGTCTGTTAGAGGCCAGTGTGATTGTTGCAATTAATCACTTTGATTAGCATTGAAAAGCCTTGCAGTTTTAAAGCCTGGCTGCTTCCTGTTTGAGGGAATCATTTGTTGGGAGGTGTTAGCTGGCCCGGATTGTTTCCCGTCTGGAATTCTATCTTTTTTGAGCGTTATTCTTTATTTATTGACCTGATTTTAGAGTTTTTTTAAATACTGGTACCAGATTTTGTTCATTTTCATTGTTTTCTTCCTTTCTGTTGAAATTGTCCACCCTGGACCTTCCACAGATATATAATAAACCCCACTTGCCTAGTTTCCAGCAGACCTCACACCCTCTGAGGATGCCTGTCATAGATATGGGCGAAACGTCAGGAGAGAATGCTTCTGGAACATGACCGTACAGCCCGGAAAACTCACAGCAATCCAGCCATTCCAGCCATGAAAGCCTTCGCCAACACATCATTATATATATTTATTTATTCGCAGATTCATAGAAGGCTCTCCTCCGCTTCATCCCACCTAACCTCTCCCCACCCATCCATATTTAGGGAAGATAATATATACATAGAATATAAAATTAGTTATCTATTGCTATTAGGCAACAAAACAGTTCTGGAGGGAGAGGGAAGTGGGAAGATGGGCGCACCAAGTCTGCATCTACACTATTCCGGATTATCTGCTTTGAACTGGATTATATGAGTCTACACTACCAGATAATATGGGATAAGAAGATAATCTGGAATTAGATCCTGGGATATAGGGCAGTGCAGATCCAGCCACTGATGATAGCGAATCAAAACACACAATATAAACACAACTGTACAGTACAGAGTAAAAATATAAATAAACAACTACAGAGAGAAAAAGTGTGGCTGGCCAACTTGTAACCAAATATACTTTAATCTAAAGTATATACACATCAAATGTCTTCCTTCCCCTTACACTGGTATTAATAACAAAAAGGCATTATTCTTATTATTCTTACTATTCTTATTATTATGTATTGGTTTCTATCCCGCTTTTCTCCTGTGGGTGGATTTCAAAGCGCGTACAGGTATTCATATCCGACCACAATACATAATCAGTTAAAACATCATATTCCGATATAAAAACCCAATTAACATATCAAAATAAAACAATTTAAACAACAACAACACCTGGGATGAGATCCTGGGATATAGGGCAGTGCAGACCCAGCCATCGTCTCCTTTCTCCCTTTCATATCATTGAGGCTGGATCCACACTGTGCTATGTCCCAGGATCTGATTCCAGATTATCTGCTTTGAACTGGGTTATATGAGTCTACACTGCCGGATAATCTGGGATCAATATCATCTGGGATGGAGGGCAGTGCAGACCCAACCATGAATCCTTATGGGGAGAAAGGCGGGATGGAGATAAAGATTATGATAACATCATCATCATCAACAACAACAACAACAACAACAACAACAACAACAAAGGCATCATCTCCTTTCTCCCTTTCCTATAATTGAGGCTGGATCTTCGTTGCTCTATTTCCCAGGATCTGATCCTAGATTATCTGCTTTGAACTAGGTTATATGAGTCTACACTACCAGATAATCTGGAATAAACTGATTATCTGGGATCAGATCCTGGGATATATGGCAATGCAGACCCAGCCATTGAGTCCCTATGGGGAGAAAGGCAGGAGAGAAATAAAGATGATGCTAACGACAACAAGGCATCATCTCCTTTCTCTCTTTCCTATCATTGAGGCTGGATCCACACTGTGCTATGTCCCAGGATCTGATCCCAGATTATCTGCTTTGAATTGGGTTATATGAGTCTATACTGCCGAATAATGTGGGATTAAAAAATCGCCTGGAATACAGTGCAGTGCAGATCCTATGGGGAAAATGAGGGATGGAAATAAAGATGATGGTGATGATAATAACAACATGAAGACATCTCTTTTCTCCCTTTTCTATCATTGAGGGTGGATCCACACTGTGCTATATCCCAGGATGTGATTTTAGATTATCTGCTTTGAACTGGATTATATGAATCTACATTACCAGATAATCTGGGATAAGAAGACTATCCGGGATCAGATCCTGGGATATAGAGGCAGAGAGACCCGGCAATTGGGGAGAAAGGCAGGCTGTAAACAAAGATGATGATAACAACAACAACAACAACAACAACAAGGCACCATCTCCTTTCTCCCTTTCCTATCATCAAGTGAGTGTCAAGTGGTAGGTACATTCGTTTGGGATTCAAAGGGAGACGACAACCTTGTCTATCCAGGAATCTAAGGATATCTTCGTTTTGTTTGGTGTGGAAATACAATCTTTTAAGATAGTCCTATCAGGAAATGGGCTTTTGTCGTTGAGAATGGTCTGGCGGGTGAACATTAACAGCCGAGTAGAGTGAGGTGGAAATGACTATCCTAAAAAGGATGTATCTGGGAAATTCTGTCTCTCAGCTCTTTTCTCCCCCGACTTTTGTCCCTCCCCCCCCAATCTCCTTTAGTCCCCTACAAACTCTTCACCGACCACGGGGGTTTGAACGAGAAGCGGAAACAACGGCGGATCCGGACCACTTTCACCAGCGCTCAGCTGAAAGAGTTGGAGCGGGTTTTCGCCGAGACGCACTATCCAGACATCTACACCCGGGAAGAGCTGGCTTTGAAGATCGACCTCACCGAAGCCCGTGTCCAGGTAGGGCCCGGGTGCTTTGACAGCATAAAAACATGGAAGTGTATTAAACTGTTCTGCGGGACATCCTGCAACACAATATCTTTTGGAGTTGCTCCTGCTGTGGTCTGCATTGCCTCAATGCCTCCACATTGCTAAATGTCTTGGTTCTGTTATAAGAGGGCAATGTCTAAATGATAATAGTAACTATAATAGTAATAAATGATGATGATGATGTAAGTCACTTTGAGTCTCCTTGTTGGAGAGAAAAGTAGGGTATCATAAACACAGTAAACATAATAAACATAATAATAATTACCATATAATAGTAAAAAGAGATATAAAGTAATAATAATAATAATAGTGTCATCAATAGATTTGCAGTACAGGTGCATCCTTTTGCTTTAGAGCTGATAATCTGAGGGAATCAGAAGAAGAAGGTTTTTAAGATCTTGTCAGGAGGTGCTGTGGTTTTTAAAGCTTTGATTCTGTTTTTATGGATTTTAACTGAATTTTTTTGAATGCCATGTATATTTAATTGTTTGAATGTTTGTATATTAGCAGATTTTAACTGTGCTGAAAGGCTTTTAATGTAAGTCACTTTGAGTCTCCTTGTTGGAAAGAAAAGCCGGGTAAATAAACATAGTAAAAATAATAAATATAATAAACATAATAATAACAATAACAACTATATAACAACAACAACAACAACAAGTTAATAACAACATAAGTTGCTTTGAGTCTCCTTGTTAGAGGGAAAAGCGGGGTATAAATAAACACAGTAAACATAATAAATATAATAATAATTATTATATAACAACAACAACAACAACAATAATAATAATAATACAAATTCCTTTGAGTCTTCTTGTTGGAGAGAAAAGCAGGGTATAAATGAACACAGTAAACATAATAATAATAATAATAATTATTATTATATAACAACAACAACAACAATAATAATAATACAAATTCCTTTGAGTCTCCTTGTTGGAGAGAAAAGCAGGGCATAAATACAGTAAACACAATAAACATAATAATAACTATATAATACAGTAGAGTCTCATTTATCCAACACTCGCTTATCCAACATTCTGGATTATCCAAGGCATTTTTGTAGTCAATATTTTCAATACATCGTGATATTTTGGTGCTAAATTCGTAAATACAGTAATTACTACATAGCATTAATGTGTAATGAATTACTTTTTCTGTCAAATTTGTTGTATAACATGATGTTTTGGTGCTTAATTTGTAAAACCATAACCTAATTTGATGTTTAATAGGCTTTTCTTTAATCCCTCCTTATTATCCAACATATTCGCTTATCCAACATTCTGCCGGCCCATTTATGTTGGATGAATGAGACTCTACTGTAGTAGTATAAGTAGTAGTAGTAGTAATAATGTCTCCTGGTTGGAGAGAAAAGCAGGGTATAAATAAAGCAAGGTATATTAATAAACATAACAACAACAACAATCATTTGCAAATACGTCACATAGTTCTAGACACTTGGGAAGTGTTCAAAGGGTGATCCAATATAAAAGGCAGTATAGTGATCTTATTTTCTGTGTACTAATCTTGTTGTGTATCAAGTAATAACTATATAATAATAATAGTAATAATAATAATAATTTTATTTCTTACCCACCTCTCCTCACAGTTGGAGGCAGGTTACAACATTGCTCAAGCACATAATCAAAACACATAATTTAAAAACTGAGGTTGGGAGCATTTGTCCTGTACTTTGGGTTACTGTGAGTCTTTCAGGCTGTATGGCCATGTTCCAGAAGCTTTCTCTCCTTATGTTTCACCCACATCTGTGGCAGGCATCCTCAGAGGTTGTGAGGTCTGTGGGAAAACTAGGCAAGGGATTTTATATTTCAACATGTCAACATGATGGGGTGTGCTCCACAGTAAACAAAACTTGCCCAGGATCCTAACAGGCTGCTATGCCTAAGAGTTGATTAGGAGAGCAATTCAGTGAAAGGAAAGAAATATCCAGGCAAAGCATTGCCTTGGCAAAGTCAAGTGAGCAGCTGCAAGGACAGGCTGAAGAGCACAAGAAACAGAAACACACCCTTCAGGGAAGAAAATCCTTTGGATGTTACCTAGTAGCTGGCAATGGCCAATCAAACACGGATGACTAATATTTTGGTTCTTTGCCTATTTATTATCTACGAAATACACCCAGCAGCAGCTTTAAGAATGCAATACTGATAGTCCAGGGTGTGTTGTTGTTTTGTTTGCTTGAGTGGCAGCCAATCCAACGCCAAGGGAGCTCACATAGACCAAAATTAGACGCTACTCCTGTGGTTCGAGGCATAAAGGACAGGTTTTCTGTTCAATCCGTTTGGCAGTAAAATAATGACTTCATTCGTATGACGTCAGTAACATATGCTTGCACACTCCAAGAGAAAATACTTTATGACCCAAAGAAGATTCTGGTCTTTTGTTTTTGTAGATGCGCACAATGCTAATGGAAACATTCTAATTTACAGCATAAATATATTAGAAAGAAATAGAGCTTATGCCAAAGAAATAAGGAATAGAATTGCAGCATTACATATCTACCATCAATAGCTCACCCATCTTTTTTGTAGAGAGCTGTTAAAGCTACTGTGCTGTCATAGTTGAACATATCATGGGGTCTGCTTTGCAAAGATTTATCTCCTTTGAGGCTGAGAGAATGTGACTTGCCCAATGTTTTCATGGCTGACACTAAAACAAAAGGATTTATTCTTATTATTTTCTTGATCTCTTCGATAAATACCAATAGCTTATGAAAATTTAGTTAAATTTTCTGGCACACAAAATACAATGTTATTTATAGTGATATTCTATTGCAGAACAAATATGTTTGTGTATCAACCGATGGTGCTTCATGATCAAATTCTTATTAACAAGGATCTTCTTAGGCATTGGCTATGGTCCAACTACTACTGCTTAGTAAATGGCCATTTTTGAGCTTTCAATTGCCCAAGCTCACTTAATATAGAAACATAAATACAGTTCAGTAAAACACACTACAAAATGCATATTTTAATATTTGTATTTGGTGGTGGTGCATTTTAATGTATTTGATGGTGATGTGCTTTAACTGTGCCCTGCCTTGAGCTGTGAGGACAGGCTGGTAACAAATACAACAACAACAACAACAATTTCTCCAGGTTCTTTATGATATTCAGTTCTTCACAAGTAATAGTTACTTGGAAACTAGTATTTAATTATGCTAATACTGGATGCTCCTGGTGGCACAGCGGGTTAAACTGCTGAGCTGCTGACTGAAAGGTTGGTGGTCAGTGGGGTGAGCTCCTGCTGTTAGCCCCAGCTTCTGCCAACCTAGCAGTTCGAAAACATGCAAATGTGAGTAGATCAATAGGTACTTCGGCTTAGAAATGGAGATGAGCACCAACCCTCAGAGCCAGACATGACTAGACTTAATATCCAGGGAAAACATTTACCTTTACCCTAATACTGGGTGATCATGTTAGAGTTGGGAAGGCAGAGTTCAATTTACAACAAGTTTTCCAGACAAGTTAGGTGGGGAAATCTTTGACCCTTTCATCCCATTTTGTGCTTATGTAGACACTTATGTGCAACTGGGGTATATATCCTAGTAAGGAATAAGAGTGACACTTAGGCCCCATCTACACTTCCATATAATGCAGTTCTGAACTGCACTGAATGGGATTATATGAGTCTTCACTGCCATATAATTCAGTTCAAGGCAGGGTGTTTAAAAAAGAACTCCCTATTCACCATTTAATTTAGTTCTTTTTCAAACACCCTGTAATGTAGATGAGATGGGAGGTCTGAGAGTGCTATCATGCTTTCTTGTGACTTCTACAAAATCATTTTGATTCCATGTCTTACATGTAGAAATATGTTTTAATATGTCTTTTAGTATTTTGATGTATTTTAACAAGCTTGTGCCCTGCCTTGAGCAATAAGGAGAGGCAGGAAAATAATAATAATAATATTAATTTTGTAGGGCATTTTATAGGCTTTTAGGTAGAAAGTTATATGCCATTTCTTTATGGATCTCTGACTGGATGTACACTGCCCAACATCTCAGGATCTGATACCAGGTTATCTGCACTGAAAAACTATTGCAGGATGTCCCACATAGCAGTTTAATAAATGTTTCTGGTGGGTTTTTTTTAAATGACAGGACCAATTGGGAAATAATAACCCCAGGAACAAAATACAGGGTGTTTGAAAAAGAACTCCCTAGTTTTAATGTATTTATACTTAAAACTAGGGAGTCCTTTTTCAAACACCCTGTATATCTCAGGCTCGACAACAGTCCATGTGAGAAAGGTCTTGGCCTCTTCGTGGACAACAAGTTGAACATAAGCCAACAGTGTGATGCAGCAGCTAAAAAAACCAATGGGATTTTGGGCTGCATCAAAAGGAGTACAGTGTCTAGAATGAGGGAAGTCATTCTGCTTTAGACCTCACCTGGAATCACACAGTGTCCAATTCTGGGCACCATAATTCAAAAGAAATATTGACAAGCTGAAAGGTGTCCAGAGGAGGGCAACTAAAATGTTCAAAGGCTTGGAGACCATGTCCAATGAGAAGCATTTTAAAGAGCTGGGAATGTTTAGCCTGCAGAAGAGAAGGTTGAGAAGAGATATGATAACCATGTATAAATATGTGAAAAGGTGTCATAAGGAAGAAAGGCTTGTTTTCTACTGCCCTTGAAACAATGGGCCATTCCAGACAGGCCCAATATCCCATGATCTGATCCCAGGTTTTCTATTTATCCCAGATTATCTGGCAGTGTGGCCTCCTATACTAAAGTTGAAAGCAGAAAACCTGGGATCAGATCCTGGGATGTAGGGCGAGGTAACAAGGCAAAGAGGAAAAGAGTATTGAAGTAGTTCCCTCTCTCCGTCAAGGGAGCGAGGAAACGAGTAACGAGGTAACGAAGTAGTTCACTCTTTCTCTCCCTCTCTCCGCCCCAAGGTCTGGTTCCAGAACCGGAGGGCGAAATTCCGCAAGCAGGAGCGGGCGGCGGCGGCTGCGGCGGCGGCGGCCAAGAACGGCTCCTCGGGGAAGAAGGCGGACGCCTCCCGGGACGACGACGGCAAGGAGGCCAAGAGCACGGACCCGGACAGCACCGGCGGGCCCGGGCCCAACCCCAACCCGGCGCCCAGCTGCGGGGGAGGCAGCGGCGGCGTGGGGGGCGGGGGGCCGAGCCCGGCGGGGGGCCCGGACGTGGGCAAGGGCGCGGGGGCGGGGCCCGGGGGAGCGGCCCCGGGGCCGGGGGTGCAGGGCGGGGGCCTGGCGGGGCCGGGCCAGGGCTGGGCTCCCGGGCCGGGGCCCATCGCCTCCATCCCGGATTCCTTAGGCGGGCCCTTCGCCAGCGTCCTCTCCTCGCTGCAGAGACCCAACGGCACCAAAGGCACCCTGGTCAAGAGCAGCATGTTTTGAAGCGGCCGCGCCGAGGGGTGGGCGGGGCTTCTGAGAAGGGGAGGGGCCTCGGCAAAAGGGGCGGGGCCTCCGCTGGCCTCCTCGAGCAGTCACAGGGACCCCGCACGCGCTGCTCCTCTTCCTCTTCCGGGACTGAGAAGAGAAGGTGGCGGAAGAGAGGCCTTGCCCCAAAGACTGCCACGGAGCCGCCTGGGGCCCGAATGCCTGCTCCACCGCCCGCCCTTTTCCTAGCGCCCTCCTTTGGCTCCTGACTGGGAGAGAACTGTCCATGAGCTACCAGTGTTGTTTTGTCGTCGTCGTCGCTGCTCCAATGTATGTATATCCCTCACACACACACACAAATGCCGCCTTTTCCAGGCTCCTGCTTTGCCTCCCTTGACCCACTTATTCATTAGGTTTAAGTTGAGCCAGGGTGCCACTAACCACACAGGGTAATGAATGCAGGCCCCTTCCACACAGCTGTATACAATCCATATTGAACTGGATTATATGACAATGTGGACCCAGGGCCCTTCCACACAGCCATATAACCCAGAATCTCAAGGCAGATTATCCACAACCCCTGCTTTGAACTGGATTGTCTGGCTTCACACTGCCATATAATCCAGTTCAATGTGGATTTTATACAGCTGTGCAGAAGGTACTTCGGATAATCCAGTTCAAAACAGATATTGTGAGTTATCTGCCTTGATATTCTAGGTTATACAGTAGAGTCTCACTTGTCCAAGCTAAACGGGCCTGCAGAAGCTTGGATAAGCGAATAGAATCATAGAATCACAGAATAGTAGAGTTGGAAGAGACCTCATGGGCCATCCAGTCCAACCCCCTGCTAAGAAGCAGGAAATCGCATTCAAAGCACCCCCGACAGATGGCCATCCAGCCTCTGCTTAAAAGCCTCCAAAGAAGGAGCCTCCACCACAGCCCGGGGGAGAGAGTTCCACTGTCGAACAGCTCTCACAGTGAGGAAGTTCTTCCTGATGTTCAGGTGGAATCTCCTTTCCTGTAGTTTGAAGCCATTGTTCCGTGTCCTAGTCTGCAGGGCAGCAGAAAACAAGCTTGCTCTCTCCTCCCTATGACTTCCCTTCACGTATTTGTACATGGCTATCATGTCTCCTCTCAGCCTTCTCTTCTGCAGGCTAAACATGTCTAGCTCTTGGATAATAAGGAGGGATTAAGTAAAAGCCTATTAAACATAAAATTAGGTTATGATTTTACAAATTAAGCACCAAAATATCACGATAGATTGAAAACATTGACTACAAAAATGGCTTGGATAATCCAGAAGCTTGGATAAGTGAGGCTTAGATAAGTGAGACTCTACTGTATTGCTGTGTGGAAGAGCCTGCAGTTTGACACCACTAATTGCCACGGCTGGATACTATGGGAGCATAGGAGACCAGATCCGCACTTCGCTATGTCCCCGGATTTGATCCCCATAATTATCTGTGCTGAACTGGATTATATGAGTTTACATGCTCAGATAATTTGGAATCAGATGCTGGGATATAAACAAGTTTAGCCCAAGCCCTGGCGAGGCACCAGTATTTGGCTTAGGGCTCTTCCACACAGCTATATAACCCAGAATATCAAGGCAGATATCCACAATATCTGCTTTGAACTGGATTATCTGAATCCACACTGCCATATAATTTAATTCAATGTGGATTTTATACAGCTGTGTGGAAGGGGCCTGAAAAGACTAAATACTTTGTGGACGTCTATATTCCATAGCAGTTGAAGTGATTTCAAACTGCATTAATTCTACAGTGCAGATGCATCCCCAACCTTGTTTTCAGTGTCATACCCAAACCTTTGGTCTCATCTACACTGCCATATAAAATCCAGATTATCGGCCAGAGTATCAAAGCAAATAATCCACCTTTATTTTCTTTGAGCTGGGTTATATGAGTCTACACTGCCATATAATCCAGTTCCAATCAGATACTCTGGATTTTAGAAGATGCTGGAGATTTATTATATAAGAGAAAAAGACCCCATATTTTTCACCCAGAACAGAAGTTCCCAACCTTTGTTCCTCCAACCATTTTAGACTTCAACTTCCAGAAGCCCCAGTCGGCCTGGCCCATAGTAAGGAATTCTGGGAGCTGAAGTCCCAAACATCCCAAGCCCCAGAGAGCCACAATGTCTCTTGGAGACTTTTGGTTTACAGATTAGACTTAGTTCAAATGTGGCTTGTGGTTACTGTGTGAGTAAATTGCACCTCAGATGCATCCTCTTAGCTACAGGTATGAGACTGATAGAACATACTTATTTTAGCATCAACATTAACAACTTCGCAGGTGGATAATGAATGTGGAAATTCTTATTTCAAAAATTATAGAATGTAGAGATTTGTCCACTAGACCAGAAAACCAAAAGATTTACAGCATGTAACAACACAAGCCTGTCGTGCTTATTCCGAAGTCGACAATGAGGTCTACTCCTTAATGCAGATATTATTGAACTGTTAATTCCAGCAACATTACCATAGGTAATGGTCAAGGATGCTGAAAGTTGTAGTACAACATCAGCTGAGGAGCCACAGTGATCACTCTCCATGTCTTAGGATGCATCTATACTGTCAAATTAATGCAGCTTGACTTGGATCAATGCTATGGATCCTTGGAGTTGCAACATTGCAAGGTCTTGAACCTTCTCTCCCAATAAGTGCTGGTGCCTCACCAAACTACAGCTCCCTTAAGTCAATAGCATTGAACCATAGCACTTAGTGGTGTCGAACTACAGTGTTGATGCAGCCTATGTGAATGTTTGGAATGGCACTATAAATGGATTAATATGCATTATCTTTGGCAGGCCATACATAACATCAGTCCTCATGAGAAACTACAAGTTTTATCAATTATTCTTTCTACATTAAAGAACTTTATCTTTAGACTCAACTCGAACAAGCTGGCTTAATTTGATCTTGACAGTTGATAAGTATGGCTCAACCTACCTTAGGAAAGTTTGGGGTAGAATAATTATAACATTTCTATTTGTGCCCATGATGAATATTGGGGGTGTTCACAAAACCAGGTTCATCACTTGGTAACGATAGCATCCAATGATGACTTCCAGGCGTGAAAGGGCCATTAAAGAGCCGGTGCTACAAATGATATTCCCACAATGTAGACAAATCTTGGTGCTGATCAGTAGTTTACATATTCAGCTGCCAGATATTCAATGCACAGTAATCCAGTGGAGAAAAACCACACGTTGCATGATGTATGAAGCAAATCTCAGATTCTGCTTCCAAAGTGCTGCAGAAAACAACATGAACTGGCCTCAACCATTAAGTATAAGCAGTTCTCTTCTTACTGATTTCCCCCCATTTATGTCCTTGTCCTCCTTCTGTTGCATTTGCTGCAAATCTGCTGTCATTATGTATTTAATGTACAAGGAGATGTTTACAAAAGGCGAACCAACTCTCTGTTCAAACTGGCTCCAGACTGGGACTTGACATCTCTTTCTGGTGAATGGGTGGTTATTCATGCTAAAGAATATGATGATAATGATGATGACATTGTCCACACTGTTTTTAGGCACCCCTTGTTAGGGTTTTTAAAACATTTATTTTCAAAGGCACAAGAACCTAGGTATTAGTTATGTCGACAGTATGCTTTAACATCTTTTTCTGTGTCTTTCTACGACTGTGTTCTGTGACTCAATTGTATAGTGTTAATATTGATACAAACTTGTCTACTCTAGTTAGACGTATAAATAATGTTCTCTCTCCTAGTAGTCTTTATGGTGTGTCTTTATGGAGAATATGACATTCTCACCGGTTATCTTCCTTTATTTTTAGAGAGGCCGACTTCACGCAATGGTATCAGCTGTGGTTATCCGTTGCATGTTGGCTGTGTGTGTGTTTTTTTCTTTTTTTTCTTTTCTGTTCGTGTTCAGATATGTTTGTGAGCATTAACCGTCATAAGTTATGTTTCAGGATTTTCAGATTTATTTATATGTGGTTAAAATGAATGCTTCTATTTAAAAGGGGAAATATTTCTACATGTGCATATAGTTTTCCAAGAGTGTATCATTAACTGATTGTTGATAATAAAAACAAAAAGCAAATGAAGGCCCTGTACAGAGCTCAAGTTAATTTCTTTAATCCCTGAAGACTATGTGAAAATATTGACATGACTGATGGTAATGGATTAGCTATCTTTTTGGTGGAACCCATTTGAAGTTGGGAAAAATGACCTCCAACTACTGAAAATTTCATCTGTAGGAAATACTGTAGGAATTAGAAAGGGGGAGAACACACACCTCTCTGTATCTATGCTGTAGTTAATTAATGTAGTTTAGTACCACTTTAAGGGGCTCCAGCTAGCAAAGGACCGCACCTAGCACAGTGGGTTAAACCACCAGCTACACAAGATCTTGCCAAATGGAAGGCTGACAGTTCAAGCCGTGGGTCGGGATGAGTACCAGCCATCAGCCCCAGCTTCTGCTAACCTAGCAGTTCGAAAACAGCAATGTGAGTAGATAAATTGGTACCGCTTTGGTGGGGAGGTAAAAGGCACCCCTGTAAAACATGCCGGCAATTCAACCAGGAAGACGTCCATGGATGACAAGGTTCCTTGGAGTAGAAAAATGAAACAGCAGCACCTCCCCATGGCTGAGTTGAGCACAGCCTCCAGATGCCAGAGATGGAAAAAGAGCGAAGCCTTACCTCTGTTTATGTACTGTCTGTCTTTGTCAATTGTATAATTGCATTGAATGTTTGTCATATATGTACCTGCAATTCTTTCTGAGTCCCCTCAGGGAGATAGAGTGGAATACAAATAAAGTATATTATATTATTATTATTTAACTACCATGGCTCAATGCTATGGAATAATGGGATTTTTAGTTTGGGTTGGAAGGATAAATGCTTTATAAACTACAATACACATGATTCCATAGCATTGAGACATGGCAGTTAAAGTGGTATTGATTTGCATTGATTCTACAGTTAGATGCACCCCTAGCTTCTAGGAAAGTGATCAGGCTTGGTAAACACCACAAATCTGCTTCTAAGTGGGATGTTTTATTTTCTCCGATATTAAATGCTATTTTTCTATTAGGGAGAAGTAAAAAAAAAATGGGCCGAATCATTCCCTTTGCATTCCAAAAAACAGAAGGAATACTCTAGCAAAATAACAAAAGCCATGCAAAGACTTCTTGTGACTGCCTCGCTGAAATATTGCATTTATTTTGCATGCTGGCTGTGCCCTTGTTGGGCAGTTAAATGGCCTTCTGACTTAATTCAGGGCTAGATTTTAAAACTATTCCATTATTTGCCTTTTAGGATTGCTTGGACATAAACAACACTTGATAGCTCTCCCTTCTTCACAGTCGTAAGAAGTAGGACTCAGGAGTGGGCTACACATGTGAAAGATGTGCATTAAACAGTCAAGCAGATCAGACAACTCACATATTTATGTGCAGGCTAATCACATATTCATTATTTATTTATTTATTTATTTATTTACAGTATTTATATTCCGCCCTTCTCACCCTGAAGGGGACTCAGGGCGGATCACATTACACAAATAAGGCAAACATTCAATGCCTTAACATAGAACAAAGACAGAGACAAACGCAGCTCCGAGCTGGCCTCGAACTCATGACCTCTTGGTCAGAGTGATTTGTTGCAGCTGGCTGCAGCTGATTGCTCACCATCCTGCGCCACAGCCCGGAGGAAGACATTATACATGTGTGTATGAATGAACAGGAGATCAGAAAGAGATTTAGTCCTGCTATTTATCAGTCCTGCTATTTATCTGTCTAGGTCGTTTACATGATGCATGTGTATGCATGAATGTATAATGCATGCATGTGTATATGTGTGTAGATAGATCCATTTATAAATGCATCTGCAAGGTACCTAGGCAGACAGATAATCAATTAGTTACTTACAGGATTCTAATTGGATCTTGCAAAACAACTCAGTTTCAGAATCTGATATGGTGTACTTTGTTGTGTAAGTATATAACATAGAAACTTTAAAAAAATCAGAGTGTCCAGACATGGGTAGCATCTACACTGAAGTATTAATGCAGTTTGACACCACTTTAACAGATATTGCTCAAGGCTATGGAATAACGAGAGTTGTAGTTTTGCAAGGTCTTTAGCCTTCTCTGCCAAAGAATGCTGATTCCTGATCAAACTTCAGATTTCATGATTCCATACCATTGCGCCATGGTGTCAAATTGCATTAATTGTACAGTGTAGAGGCACCCTTGATAAATGACTCCTTCAACCCTCATTGAAGTCTTGAAGTTGATCACATTGAGCAAGAGTTCATATCTGGGCATTAGTCTTAAATGTAACATTTTACTAGCTACTTCTTTTGCCGAGCTCCCAGGTAAGTAATTTTAACTAAACTCATTCTTCTGAAAAATAGATATTAAAACACCTTTCTTGACACAGCTGTAAAACATCTTTCCCTGATACCTTGCTGAAAGTAGTTTGCATTTTTCATCTTGTTTTCAATGTTCAAAATGGTTTTAATTGTTTATTTTTTATTGAATGTCTTGAGTCTGTTTAGCAGTAACAGTTATCATCACTGTCTTAGTTTATTTTCAGTTTTCTCAACATACCAGTACATATTAATTCTTTTTAATACGTTTGTTGTAATTTTGCTCTCATATGGTTCCCCACCTTTTTACTTTTTACAATGATAAAATTTGAAATGTTGCCAGTATCTTCAGTATAGGAGTCTTAAGCTATGAATAGAATTAATTATGTTGGACTTGAAATGCCCTAAACACTATTCAAAACCCAGTGGCCTTTATTATAATTTTTAGGATTTTCTAATACAGAGTAGCTGATGTAATTTTATGTGTTTCTTATAACTTAAGGCATTCATTTGAATTTTTTTTAAAATAGCTTTTTGCTTTTGTGTATGAAGCTAATCATATTTTCTATGAGAGAATGAGTGGCAACTCATCCCACTTTGGTTTGAAAAGAGAAAACTAAGCAGACAGTCTTGTTAATTTCGCATACAGACTTGGAATAAAATACAACATCCATCATCTTATCAAAATTCAATTAAATCTCAGTCCAGCATCCAAGGAAAAGGAGCCAATTTTTCTGCCAGAGGCAGAGTGCTTTAAACATCACTAAAAATTCTTAATGGTGCTTGCATTCTGGGACCGAATTCAAAAAAGGATAACCAGTGGGGACTTTGAATTACCCTTTACATTAAAAGCTAAAACAAGTGTAGCCTTAAAGCTGGGGCCTTTGTCATTAATGTAATGCATTCTGTCAACACACTTGGTCTGACACCAGCAGGAGACAGCAGCTCTTTCATTCTGCTTCAAAATAACCTCATTTCTGATTGTTGGGTAGCTGGGACTTCCACTCACCAAGCAACTTTTAGAGATTTGGGGCTAGTGGACCTATTTAATCAAGGCAGGTTTGAAGGCCGGGCTTGGTCTGTGTAAGATACTGTTGATACTATTCCACCATTCAACGTTTTTTCCCATCCACCCATCACTTTATTTGTATCTCACCTAGACTGGGTATCAAGGTGGCTTACAAAAAGGTAGAAGGTTATGACAAAACTGAGTTGAAAACATACCAAATTAAGATTAAAAGGGATAAGGGATACTCAACCTAAGATGGAGCAGCTCTTATCCAAAATTCTTGGGACTAGAAATGTTCCACATTTTGAGTTTGGGTTTTTTGTGGAATTTGCACATACATAATGGATGTCTGAAGGCCCATCCAGACAGGCCCAAAACGCGGTACCTGTCTCGGTTTTACCGGAGGTGTCCAAATGACGCCTTCTGTAACAGCAAATTAATGTGGAGTGAACAGAGGTTTCCTTGGTTTATTCCACATTAATTAAATATCTCATTTGATCTGGATCTTTATGAAAGATTTGGGGCTAATGTGGTGCTGGGCCTGTGGGGACTCACTACCGGGACTGCAGACCAGGGTGAGTTTCCACAGCCATCCCACTTCTTCCAGCTTTGAAAAGCCCAGAAGAGTGGGATGCCACCCACCCCTTCACCCAGCCCTCGATTTACTCACTAAAACTTACTGAAAATGGTCCCTGGGTGCCATAGAGCCCCTCCTCATGTCCTTGTGGCATGAGAAAATTATGCCTGAGGAATGGGGGTGGGGGTGGTGGAGAGATTTTCCTCCTCATTCTTCCCATTTTCTTGGGTGTTTTTTTTTTTTTTGCACCGTGAGGACACAAGGAGAGGCTATAAGACCATTTAAAATCTGACCTTAAAACAAAAATTTAAAACAGGACAGCACCATAAAATGCCCCTCGGGGAAGGTGGGATAGAAATGTTGTAAATAAATAAATAAATTCCTAAAGGCTTTGGAAAGGCCTTCACCTGTAGTGAAAAGTTAACAAAGAAGGAGCCATACTGACTTCCAAAGTTGGGAACAACCACAAAGGTAACTTTCTCTCATATACTAAGAGCTCAGAAATGCCTATTTTTGGAGTATACTTATCCCTTCACTTTCTTAGGGGCTAGAGATGCAACTCCCCTGAAAAAGAAAACTATAGATATCTGGAGGGGGGGATGAGGCACTGCTATTGCGGTTCCTGGTGGAGGAAAAGCTGGTCCTGCACTCCACTTCACTTAGGACCTTATCACACGGATCCTGGCACCCCACGCCCGCCTGCTTGGTAGCTGATGCTTCCCCATCACATATGGGGAAGCTTCACCACGTGAGTAACCCCATTGTTCCTTACGGAACACAGCGAGGTTCCCATGTTGGTAGTGCAGTGTCATACGATGCTGCCCCCCAGTTTGCACAGGGAGCCCTGCCAGAAGTCAGCCTGTGTCATCTGATGGGCAGCGTAGGGCTCTGTGAGTGCACTGGGGCAACAGCCTCGTACGATGCTCATTTTATCCCATGTAATGAAGTCGTTACTTCAGATTCCAGTTCCTTTCCCTTTGTGGCTTGTGGCTCACTTTTGTCCCAGCAAGATGAAGTAAATCAAAAAAGAAGGAAGCACTGGAATCCCATCAGTTTATTTCCTCCTTCTCTTCCTGTATGTTGTATGTTTCTGTTTCCCCTGTACTCCTATTCTTTTGCCTAGGCAGAACAGAAGTTTGCAGCACACAGTAAGAAGAGGAGGCTGGTCCATGGGATAAGTGAAGTGCTGTGTGGCTAGCTCCTCCTTTTGCATGTGTGTTGCGAGTCTCCCTTTCTCCCAGGAAAGGAAGGGAGATACGTGGGTGGAAAAGAAACTGGGGACAAACAGGAGGGAATGGAGGCTCCTACCTGGCTGATTTGATACTTCCTCTTATTCCTGTATACCACGTCTTCCTATTCCCTTGGTGCTCCTCTTCATTTGCCCAGGTGAAACAGAGGTTTTCTGCATACAGAAAGAGGAAGAGAAGCCCGGAAAAAAGACGGGGGGGGGGGGGAATAAAGAGGTGGAACTGGCCCCATCTGTGCCTTCACTTACCTGATGGATCCACTTCCTCCTCCTCTTCCTGTATGTTACATGTTCCTGTTTTCACAGTTCTCCTCTTCGGCAAAGTAGAAGAGATTCACAGCACAGTGTAGAAGGAAGAGGAGCCCAGTCTGCAGGTTAAGTGAAGTGGCGTAAGACTGGCTTCTCTTGCTGGTGTGTCATGAGTCTCCATTTCATCTGAGAAAGGAAGTGAGATATCAGGTGAAACAGAGACTTATGTGTTTATTCGTTCAGTCGCTTCCAACTCTTTGTGACCTCATGGACCAGCCTACGCCAGAGCTTCCTGTCGGCCATTGCCACCCCCAGCTCCTTCAAGGTTGAGTCAGTTACTCCAAGGATAAATCAATCCATCTTGCCCTTGGTTGGCCCCTCTTACTTTTTACTTCTATTTTTCCCAGCATCGTTATCCACTCCAAAGTATCCTGTTTTCTCATGATGTGGCCAAAGTACTTCATCTTTGCCTTTAATATCCTTCCCTCCAGGGAGCAGTCGGGCTTTATTTCCTGGAGTATAGGCTGGTTTGATCTTGTGGTCCAAGGCACTTTCAGAATTTTCCTCCAACACCACAGTTCAAAAGTGTCAATCTTCCTCTGCTCAGCCTTCCTTATGGTCCAGCTCTCGCATCCATAGGTTACTATGGGGAATACCACTGCTCACAGCATGCACACTTTCAAACAGGCCCCTCACTCGCCAACTTTGAGAGGTGGTGGATTTCAAACTCACAAATAATCAAATCTGTTAATGTGAAAAACATGCAAGTGGAGGGTCAGTCGGTCAGTTTTTGGGTATCCCAAGTGTAAATTAGCTGACCCGGTCTGAACGAATCCAGATAATCAGTTTAGTCCAAGAACCTCTGGAGTTGCTAGGCAGCCACACGTTCCAAGACTTTGCCCAGAAAGGGGAGATTGGAAATTGGCCGAAAGTTGTTCAAATCAGTGGGGGTCCAGTGATGGTTTTTTCAACAGGCTGGTGGTAGCAGCAAAGTGCGAATGACAGTTGTAGTAGTTTAGAATGAGAGCTGGGTAAATGACTTTAGGATATCCGGCCTGCAAGCCATAGTTTGGGAACCCCTGTTCTTGGGTGTTTCCAACCCTAACATACTTAGAATGATGCTTTTAGTATCCTAAATCTGCATGCATCCATTCAGACTTTGGATTTCAAATAAATGTGTGCACAAGAAAATGCGTAGCAAAGATATATGTAAGACAGATTCTGTTGCCCTGTGATTAATCTTGTTCCATGGTATGAATGAGGAAAGGACAACCATACTACAACAACAGAAGTAAGGCGAGATGCTGCCCCATGTTCAGCATATTCTGACTGAAAGGCTCCAGTACCACTGGAAAAAAAATCTACTGTACATTTTTAATCTAAAGGAGTTTACCCTCTTATTTACATCACAGGAGGAAAACAGTTTGAAAAACATATGGAAATAGAATATAGAATATCTTGAAATCACTTGAAAAATATCTGCTTTCTGGGTCTTCTGACAGAAGCATAACACCATGATTATAACATTTTACTCTGTATGGCATTAACAGAATAAATAGATCAAGAAGCACACATTTTAATAAGTATTTATTTATAAACATAACATTTACTATAAAAGCTGTTGCATTTTAGACAAATTTTCTTGCTTTCCAGGGGCATTTTAGAATAAATATATCAGTTTAGATTAGTATAATTCAACATTAATCCAAACAGGACTCTTGTCCTTTGGTGATTTTGCATATAAAGTAGCCCTCCTTTGGCTCACCATTTTTTATATCGCATAACAATAGCAACGGTGGATATGGAATTAATTCTATGTAAGAAGAATAAAAGACCACTATGAAGTTCTGAGAATGAAATATATAAAAAATACATGGTTATGCCTGCTCACTAAAGAAAAAGCTACACACTTTTTGTAACACTTAAAAACCCATTATACATATCATATTGGCGTATCAACAGTAAACCACTCTTGGAAACATATTTATCATTTCAAATGAACATACTGGTACATTGTTATTTCCCTCCCTGCAAACCCTTCCCCAAACCCTCCCACAAAAGACTTCTGAAACAAGACATTTGTCACACTTATTACAGAATTGGAAATAACATGGGTGAACCTCCTGTATTATAATTTCAAGTGAAATATGAAGAGTTGGCTGGTGGATGGGGAGACTGTCTGTTGATGATAATCCATCATTGTGGAGAAACAGAAGCCTTGATACATGTAAAGTTAGCTGTTACCATTTTACAGTTATATGGAAGTTGGAAAAAGTTGTTACTTCTATTCCTATGTGGCCCAGCCATAAAACCCCATTGGCGTTTTCTGGCTACAGTTACGTTCTTGGTGAAAACTGGCAGGACTTGAAGGCTGTCAAGCTAAACTCACTTACTAAGTAATACACTTCACGGGTCACAATTGAGCTTGCTTCTGAGTAGGCATGGATAGGACTCTACTGTGTGTTTGGTGTTGCAGATCTACCCAATTTCAAATAAAAATATTAATAATTTTTTGGTACAACATAAAATCAAGATATCCACAATCTATTGGGATGGACTCCACTGAAGAACTATATCATATTTGTGTCCTTATTCAGTCTGTTCATTTTGGTGGGATTTTTACAGAAATCTCCACAGGACTATACTTAACTAGGTACACTTAACTCCCATCTATTTCCAAGGATCTTATACAAGCTCTGTTGTGCACAAGACCTGCAGTGTGTCCCATGCCCCTTCTACACTGCCATATAATCCAGATTATCAAAGCAGATTATCCACATCTGCTTTGAACTGGATTATATAAGTCTATACTGCCATATAATCTAGTTCAAAGCAGATAATCTGGATTTTATATGGCAGTGTAGAAGGGGCCCAAGATGTTCATGTAAGAGTGCACTGACATTACAACAAATCCAGAAGTCATCTGTGCCATTGCGCCACTCTCATCCACATCCAAGTCAACAGTGTGCATAGATCAATGGTGCATTAGTAAGGGAGCAATGCACAAAGTAGTTTGCAGAGTATATATCAGTGACTTCTAAAGAGAATGACATACTGCCATTGGCATGGCATTCAAAGCCATGTTAGTATCTACTCTAGTCCTTATGTAGATTTTAGAAGGTACTAACTGCTGCTCAACAATCTTTCTTCCTGCTGCGTCGGGGTAATTGTCACAGGAAGTGTCTATGTCACTGCTTGTGACCCCTGCCCTCCAAAACATTTCAGGTCAAATGATCCCCATGGCTAACAGAGATTAACATGAACTGTGCCATTTGCAAGATGCCTTGTGGAGCGGTGCATTTGGTTATGTCTTTTGGCTGCATCTACAATATATAGAGACACCATGTTATGGAAAGGTGTCCTGTGAAAAATTTCCAAGCTGACATGAAATTCCTATCTGAATTAATACTTGGGACATTTTTGTATTATGATCATATTTTTTCCCTTTTATAGTCCCGGACAGGAAAAATTAATCAGCTCAAAAATCCATTCCCTCTGTTGCTGCATGAATTGCTGAGGGGTTGTCTCCTTGACTGAAAGAAGACAAGATCAGATTAGTCCCTCAGGCAGAGATACAATGGGAAACTCCTTGGAAAGTGTCTACTTCTTATAGATTTCTGCATGTAGAAACAAAGCAGCTTGATCTGCCTCCATCTAGGCCAGTAGTTCTCAACCTGGGGTCCCCAGATGTTTTTGGCTTACAACTCCCAGAAATCCCAGCCAGTTTACCAGCTGTTAGGATTTCTGGGACTTGAAGGCCAAAAACATCTGGGGTCCCCTGGTTGAGAACCACAGATCTAGGCAGACTGTAAAGAGGCAATTGTAGAAGAGCAGGAAATCATGCAGACATGTAGTAGACAACCTCACCTGTGCGTTGAGTTATTTAGTCTTTCAGTACACTAGGAATTCATTTGTTTACAACATATAAGCAGCGATCTGAGTCTGTGGTTCACAAATATTTGCCTGGGTCATGGCAGCTCTTTGGTGTTGTTGGATTGCATCTCTCAGCACTTTCCACAATTAGCTAGGAGTTGCAATCCAACACCTAGAAAACTGCATGTTTCCTTCTCTTGCCTTAATGTCATGGACATAAATTAAAGATGTGTGTTTAGAAGGAACTGCCATCAATCTCTGGCTACAGTTTTTTGTAATGTGCATGTCTTGTTTTGCTAAGAGGTATTTTGACTACAGCAAAATCCATACAAATATCAACATTATGCAAATCCATCCTCAACACCAACGGCAGTTTACAATATGAGAATCAACGTTCTCTGCCACTCTGTTCTAGGGAATTAACCTTTTTTTTTTTAAAAAAAACAAAAACCCCAACAATTATTACATCCATTTGTCACTGGTGACTGTGCAACAGCTTTGTTATTTTCTAAGGCACCATTTTAATAAAATGTGTTACATTTCTATCAGAAATTATATGTTTTACAATAGACGACACCATGCAAACAGCTTTTGAATGACAAAGGAGACATTTTCTTATGAGTATACAAGCTGCATGTCAAGATCTGCCCAGATGTATAAATAAACACTATCTGTGCCACACTTTATTGCTTACCTAAGAAATGTCCATGTTATTCATTT
This sequence comes from Anolis carolinensis, assembly GCF_035594765.1. Lineage (NCBI taxonomy): Eukaryota > Metazoa > Chordata > Lepidosauria > Squamata > Anolidae > Anolis > Anolis carolinensis. The sequence goes on from NC_085845.1 coordinate 79,970,098, forward strand.
ATTTTTGGTTACACATCAGGAGACAATTGATGTGTGAATATAAACAAAATGCAACAAGAAATCTCAATCAACTTTAGTTCTTCCCTCTTAATGTTCTTAAGGCAGCAGAAATATGTTTCCTTTTTAAAAACCATCTTCTGTTGCTAATTGCATATGCTTTTCACTCATTCTTTTTTTTAAAAAAACCCAGCCTGCTGAAAATACCAAACACTACTATTTTACAACAACTGCATGTGTACTGCCTCTGATAGCTACAACAGGTCCATAGCCGGTGTGGTAAAATATTTAATGGTGACCCAAGCAGTAAAATGCATTCAAATTCAGATTTAGTACTTGAACCTGTCTTTCATTCACCATGCTTTCAAAAGTGCCCACTGTTACGAGTGAATGGGCTATATTAGGTTGCTGTTGCTTTGTGGTTTGTTCGCATGCTGCTCTGGAAAGTCCCTTTATAGATCGGCAATGAAGAGCATATGTGGCAGCCATTGGTACCAGTGCTGTTGTAGGACGAAATTGCATGACCTACTGTCTCACACAACTTCCCTTGACCTCAATTGTTAGTTGTTACAGGCAGTCCCTCAGTTACAAACATCTGACCTACAAACAACAGGAAGTGAGAGAAATCTACCCCTTGGAAGGGAAATTCTCTCCTGAAGGAGGTATCATGGGGGAAAAGGAGTCTCCACTGAAGCTTTTTCACCAATCCTTGTTTTCACAACAAGCCACATTTTCCAAAATCCAATTATCACAGGGACGGAAAATGAGGTGAAATCTTATGAATTATGGGCACAGATAGCAAAACCAACACCCACGGGTTAACCCTTCCCTATGCTAGGCAAAGATATAGGTAGGTAGTTATAGGTATAGGTAAAGGTCTCCCCTGACATTAAGTCTAGATGTGCCCGACTCTGGGGGTTGGTGCTCATCTCCATTTCTAAGCCAAAGAGCCAGTGCTGTCCATACACATGCAGTCATGTGGCATGACTGCATGAGCACCGTTACCTTCCTACTGGAGTGGTACCTATGGATTTACTCACATTTGCATGTTTTCGAACTGCTAGGTTTGCAGAAGTTGGGCCTAACAGCGGAAGCTCACTCTGCTCCCTGGATTCGAACCACCAACCTTTTGGTCCGCAAGTTCAGGAGCTCAGCGGTTTAACCCGCTGCACCACATATATATATGTTACACTTAAAATGTATTTGTTGAGTGATTCATACAAATTCAACTTAAGAACATACCTACAGAACCTATCTTGTTCGTAACCTAGGAACTGTTTGTACTATGGAGAAATGGAAACCACAGTGCTAAAAGCATGCAAAAATTGTCCCAGACTGGTGTGCACATGACAGGACATGTTCAAACATCCTCTACAGACCACTGGCTCTTCAGAGTTGCCTGATTAGCTTCTGAGTAGCTTCAAAATTTAAGAGAGCTGTGAAGACTCAACACACATGGACTGATGCCAGCTGTTTGTCCATGCTGCAGTGTCCACATAAGGCTGTTAGCTCATGTCTACCGTCTTTGTCGAAAGTCATCCGCAATCTAACCACATTTACTCGGACAGAAATTCCACTGGCTTTGACTAAACTGACTTTCAAGCTTAAAATCTCACAGGTTTAGTATCATACATTTATATTGTCCTTTTTTTGGCAATATGTGCAGCTGTTAATGGGGTACAGAAGTTTTTTAAACATTGTAAATGGCCACAAATGGTAACGTTACTGAAAGTAGAGAAAATTGACTAAGCGTTTCTTTAGTTGTCTCAGTAACTGAATATTCAAATTCACGTGTCTTCATTCTGTACAGAATGAAAGGGTCTACACTTTCCACTGGGTTCTCATCTGCAGCATCTTCCCCTTTCCTTTAACACTGAGCAGAACTTGATGTCCTTACTGCACGTGTTCATCTATCTCTTCCTCTGCTTGGAAATGGGCAGCCTCAATTTGTAATAATATTCATTCAACTCACACTGTAGGAACAATTTTAAATAGGCAATTCAGCATTAAGTATTTGTACTTACTTATTCGGGGGTAGCAAAGCTTTGCATGTTAGGAGCTAGGGGTATGCGAAGCAGCACAGAATCTGTTCTTTTTGGGTCTCCACCCATTCTATTTTTTAGAAGGTTCTTCCTGAAATGGAAACTGAACTCAAGAAATCTGAATTACGAATCAGAACGGCCTTCCTCCTAATCTTCCAGAATCTTCCCAAAATAATGGGGAACGGGACGGATGGGGGCCCAAAAACAGAACAGATTTGCACACCCCAGCAACCATTTTATTCTTCAAACCACTCAACTGACAGCCTTCAGATGTCTGGAAAATCACTCCCATCACCCCATTGTGGCTGGTGATGTAGGGCAGCTGCTTTGGAGAACAAGCATTTTTTCTGATCTGTTCACAACTGGTCAACCTCTTATATAGTATACATGCATAGTTGGGTTATTACCAGAGCTTAGAAAAGTTAACTTTTCTTACAAAACCATTGGCCATTCTAACTCCAAAGGAGAGATGTTACAGTACGTCTCACACATCTCAACAAGGAAAACACTAAACTTCACCAGATCTTGATTAAAAATTATTCGAGTTACCAAGGTAAGTTACTTTGGAAGGTAGATTTGCTCACTGGCTGCCAGTTGCCTATTCATTCTTGTTGGGATTTTCTACAACCACCACATGCATGCATTACATTTACTGAAAATGCCTTTATTTACTGTTATCATAAGGAGCATCCTTGTATGCACAGAAAGATTACATAACTGAAGGTGAAATAATTTATTTATAATTCCCTACCCTCCGCTGAAGGTAATATAGTAAAATGTTTCAGAGTTACAATATGCTTTATCAAACTAGTCTTTTGTATTTAAAAAAGTTATCACTTCAGTAATAAACAGAAAACTATGCTTTCTGGGATGACGCTTAATAATTTTTCTTCCTCAAATGCAACTAAATAGATTAATATGTTGGCATATTATAGAACATCTACAAAGGTTGTGTAAACTTAAAAATTCTCAATCCCTAGTTATATTAAAACAGAACAGGTTTATTGCATCTTTATTTCCGTGTTACTTTCAAAAGAGCAGACGGCGACAACAAACATAACTGGTAATGTGGAGCACGCTCTCATGGGAGGGTTGGAAGGGAAATGTCCAGGGATGCACTTCATACATGTCATGGAAGTGATTTAAAGAAGAAAGGTCCATGTATTGCATTTAAAAGTAGCTGATGGAGTCTTTTCCTTTATGCCAGCCTTCCAAGATGAGTTGAGAGCCAAGAAGTCCATGGAGAGAAGCTCTTACATGTGATTAGACAGGAACATAGCAGGGCTGCTCCTTCTTGCAGAAGAAATGTGGAGGCAGGACTGGCAGCCGGGTCACAAAGTTGTTGGCTGACCAGCACCTATGTTTCAAAAAAGAAAATACAAGGTAGTAGAAAGTATAATCACGGAGTGATACATATTGTGTAAGAAACAATAAAGCAGATTAAAAAAATACATTTTGCATGAGAATCATCGTATGATTCGTTGCTATAACAGAGCACAAGTTACAACCAACACTTAAGGGTTAGAGTTAATGACCAACTTACTCCATCCATGTGTGTCTTCAAGTAATTTCTGACTTGTGGCAATCCTATAATGGAGTTTTCTTGGCAGGTCTTGTCTTCCCCTGAAGTTGAGAGTGACTTGCCCAAGACTGCTTAGTGCAATGGTTCTCAACCTGTGGGTCCCCAGCTGTTTTGGTCTTCAGCTCCCATAAATCCCAGCTGATAAACTGGTTGGGATTTATAGGACCAACCTGGAAACCCACGGGTTGAGAACCACTGGTTTAGTTGGTTTTTATGGTGAAACTGGGATTCAGACGGAGACACAAATCCATAAGGGATACTTGTTTAGGTGAATATAGAAAAAATATAGCATAATATTCTAGGGCATATTGTCCTAAGTGCATTCTAGCCATAGTGGACACATCTGATGGCTTTTCAATTAAAAAGTGAGAGTTATAGTGTCTCATTAAAAAACCCCAACAACCATGAAATCACCAGTGTGCTTCAAATATCCAAAGCAAGAGTTATTTCTCAGTGAGAGTGTCTATCTTTTAACAGGCAGAATTTAGAAAAACAATCTGGACAAGGTCATCTCTGGTTAGTACTTGGATGAGATTACCAGATGCTGTAGACTATATTTCAGAGGAAAGGGCTGGCAAAGTCACCCCTTGAGTATTCCTTGCCTAAGAAAACCCTATGAAATTCATGGGGTTGACGTAAGTTGATATGAAACTTGACGGCACAAGCACACACACAAGCAATCTGTAATATGCACTCTTGTTCAAGTCATCTGTTTCTGGGCTGGATCTAAATCCACTTAGTCCAGTATAAGGTAAGGTAAAGGTTTTCCCTGACATTAAGTATAGATGTGTCCAACTCTGGGAGTTGGTGCTCATCTCCATTTCTAAGCTGAAGAGCTAGTATTGTCCAAAGGCACCTCCAAGGGCATGTGGCCGGCATGACTGCATGGAGAATCATTACCTTCCCGCCTGAGTGATACCTATTGATCTCACATTTACATTTTTTGAACTGCTGAGTTGGCAGAAGCTGGGCCTAACAGGGAGCTCACTCCACTCCCCAGATTTGAACCTGCCAACCTTTCGGTCAGCAAGTTCAGCAGCTCAGCATATACTTTGCAGTAATTGAGGCAACCAGCAGTAGTCGGATGAAACAGTCAACTACAAATTAGTCTGCAGTTCACAAAGCTACTTGTGGCCCATTATGACTAGACAGCAAAATATACCAATAGAATAAAATGTAAGCTGTATTTCAAAAGAGTAAATCTATATGTTTACCCAATTTTCGTATTTTTATTAATTCCATGCTTTAGGAAGTCCTTCTCAAAACTGGACTCCAATGAATGAAATAAACCAAGTAAATGACTGAGGCAACAGCACCCTCTACCTTTTACAATGTGAAAATGTTCCCAAGATCAAAACTAAGCTTCTTACTTTCCCAAAAGAGCAATCTCCTGGATGTTGTTTTTGGAATTTCCTGCTATGGGTGAGGTTCTGTGGGGAGGTATGTGATGTAGCCTAAAATCTAGACCCTCTATATTATTTTTGTCCTTGAATAACCAAATAACAGCAAGGAAGTTGTGTCCATGCTCTCCAACAGAAATAATATATGACACTTAAGTGGAAAGTTAGCATATACATGTCCTTAATGAACACAGTGCAACTTACTTCTCAGTAAGCAAGCTTAATATTATACAATGGGCTTAACATTACACTATGCAACAAAAAAAATGTGTTTCTGGTAAGAAAGTGTTATTTCCTGTTTAATTGTGTGTTATTTACTTTGAAAGTAGTTGTTATACTCCGGAAACTTCATTTTTGTGGCTGCTATAAACTGTTGAATTGGCTGAGAATCGATGAGATATTCATTGACAAACTATAGCAAATTTGCTGCAGGATGTCCTCTAAAAACAAAGATTTTGCAGTTTAATAAACTTTCTCCATGTTTTTATGATAGAACTAATTAGGAAATGACATTCCAGGAGCAAAAATTGTGTAACACAGTTTTATGTGTTGTTCATTTCAGGTTTTTATTTATTTCGTGCCAAAAGCATTGCATAAATTTAATTTCCGATAAACTGATGTGTGATAAATTCTTTATGTGGGAAAATCAAAGGTTTTGTGGGACAATAGTGATTTTGGACCTGTTTGTAAAAATACAGTAATACACAGTATTTAAACTAAAAAACAACAACATACAAAACAAAATGGTAAATATCAGATTGAGACCCAGTCATAGGCACTTACTTCTGGATCGGATGTAACAATCATTGCAGTTGAGAAGACCATTTCTAATTCGGACATCTGTTCCACTCGCTGCATCTCCAAGCTGTCCCTTACAGATTCCACACTATTCAATGACAAAGAATAGGCAAAATAAGGGTTAAATTATATACTTGGGGACATTTACCCCTTTATTGGTTTTGTAGTAGCTTAACTGCCACAATATCCCACTGTGCAAAAATCCTTGGCATTGTACTTCGGAGAGACAGCAGAGACTATTCACTCTGATATATTACTAGTGCGACTTAAACAAAACTCTGGGTTGCAAGTATCACTTCTATGGATTTGCTTTCATTATATATCTTGTTTCAATGGCAGGATATATTGGGGGGGGGGGGCTATTCTATAATAATATGCCACACAAGATGGAAGGCATCTCCAGGTGCATCTGGCACTGGCATTTGGGGATGTGAGATCTCTATAGCAAGCCATGCCAGATGCTCCAGTGAGGAGAGCAGCTAGGCAGAATCGTTTTGTGGGAGAAAGAAGGTAATAGGCAAATCAGCCTTTAGACAGAAAGAACAGTATTAGCACATCAATCCTACCCTGAAGCACTGAATATGGAAGTAAAGACCAAGTGATTCGATAATCATGGCAGCGCCTTTCCCAAGAGGTTGCCCACAGCTGGAGCAGAGCTTCTTGCCACTGATAGACCTGCAATGAAAACAAACAAACAAAAAAGAGAAAGGGTTGGTTAATCTCTTCCTCCTTTTGTATTGTGCTCCCACTAACTCTGCCCCCACTACTCAAAACCAATATTTGACATATGTGGGAAGTTGTCATTTTCATTGAAAATTGTTTGAATTGCTATTCAGAGGAATCCTTTGCTTGTTGCCCACTGTGCTGCAAACACATACTGCATAATGAATGGAGGCTATATAGTTTGACAAGTGCATTAAGGTGATCATCTTAGTACAATTCAATTTTGTTTCATAGGTGCAGCATTGACAATGCTGAAGGCACCTACACGTGTTGCTTATAAAAATTATGGTAACTCTTCAGCACTCTATGGATGTGTTCCATACAAATGAGTCATCTTCAGATTCAGGTATCACTGAATGTTGCACCAAAATAACCTCTGACTACCTGTAAAATTAGCTTATAAATACTACTTAGTGTGATAACACATACCCTTCACACTTCAAAACTGGGTCCACCAGTTAGAAAGCTCAGGCTGAAGTTATGTTGTAAAGCAGTTGATTAGTTTACAACAAAACTCTGATTGATCTTTTATACCTGTTGGGTGATTGGCTTTGCATTGTAGGAGAACCTGGTGATGTTGGCCCAGTTCTAGAGCTCTCTCGACAGCCAGCCCTGAAGCACAAAAAAGAAAAGAAATCTGATGAAGTTTTTGGAATCAAATTTTAATTCATCAGAGGGTTGGAAAAAAATGGAAGCTTATATTGATCTACACCAGTGGTTTTCAACCTGTGGGTCCCCAGGTGTTTTGGCCTACAACTCCCAGAAATCCCGGCCAGTTTATCAGTTGTTAGGATTTCTAGGAGTTGGAAGGCCAAAACATCTGGGGACCCACATCTCACATGTTGAGGACCACTGACCTACACTTTTAGGAAACCCTTCTCCTGGTGTGCTGACAGGAATGAGGAGTCAGGTGCCTTCAGATGGTAGTGGCTTGTGTTGTTGACTTTGGAGACAGAGGCAAGCCCAGTCTATGCAAACTTCAGAACATGTAGTAAAACCTTCCTTGGACACTGTTTTATTAAATTCTAAGAAGGGAGTTGCAAATTTGAAAAGTTTATATTCTAAACAAAAATGAAATATTGTAGAATAGAATGCAGTACTTTGCTATATCTTGCTGTATAACTGCCCAAGCAGATGTAGTAGTAGCAACAACAATGGCTGAAAAGCATTCAGTCATGACACCTTTCACCTACTTCCTTAAGTGTCAAGTCCTGGAATATTTTACTATATAATCTGCTATTTATCTATACTCTTATCACACAGAATGCCCATGGAGTAGGACCAAGGAAAAAGGGACTTCGAATCAACCACATCCTTCTTCCAAGTATCTCTCTCTGAAGTGTCTGTGGCATTAATTCTTACTATTGGAATTAATCAAGTAGGCCATGAGAGAAATCTGTTACCTACCTCCGAATTTCTTTTGCGGAATTGACTGGAGGACCTAAATTATGTTCCAATAGTGAATTTTTCTGCTTGACATCTGAAACACGTGGGCTTTGTTTTGTCTGATTCCGTGGTGTATCTGAATTAAAAGTACTCATATTATAAGATGTTGTTTGATAAAGAGGCATTTCATCAAAGAAATGAAAGAAATAGAAGTCTTGAAGTAGCTTAAAATGACATTCTGAATTGTTAAAGCCTTCAACTGTTGAGAGACCCTTTCTCTGGTACATATATTAATTTATATCTAACGAAGCTTAAAGTTCCCTACAAATAATTTAGGAGTCAAAATAGAGGGAGAGGGATTGCATGGTAAGGCAAAAATGGTAGGTGTGGATTTATATAAAATATATTTTCTTTACAAGGAGAGGTTTTAAATGCTTCACATACCCTGATATAATGGCAAAGTCATTTTGGTGGGCGGTGTACATTCTGACATGGACCTCTGGTTTTCTTGTTCACTTCTTCTCTGATTAGTGTCTACACAGACTTCATTTACAGTGCTGACAAACAGAAAGTACATTTTATAAAGGAAGTTTTAAAAAGTTTTAAACTATTTTATGTTATAACTGTATTTTCAAATTTGACACCATTATGTTAAGGTCAAATGGCTCTGATTCAGCTAACAGGAGTGTTATTTCAGTGCTTCTAATGCCAAGGCAAAGCATATTAGTAACCTCAGTCTTCCCTTCTAATTCAAAATATTTCTCAATAGTATATGCCTCCATCAGTTTGCATGGATAGTAGAAACTGATGCAGTGGATGCACCCATTGTCCTCATCCAACCAGTGATTAAATCATACTAGTACAGTAATAGCAAACAGAATAGTAAATTCTCCTACCACTTAAAATAGATGACAGGATCTAACACATTATGTGCATAAATAGTAACTGCACATAATGTAAATGGCTGGTTTCTTGTGATGAATGTGGAAAGAAGGTTTTGCCTATTCCTGAAACTTTCCATCAAATTCCTGTTTTCAAATATTTGAAAAATGGAAGTTGATTCTGTAAGTGCCACTCCAGCCATTGAAGGTAGAAACCACATCTTACCAAGGGATGTCTCAACAAAAACGCACACATTACTCAGCAAAACAAGCTCACTGCCTTACAGAATACATCATTTGTGATATGGCAACATGTATCTGGTCTTTGATCTAGTAGTAGCTGTTCAGTAGCAGTACTTCCTTCACTATATCCTGGAAATGAAATGGCTTGAATTTCTCAATTGCAGGTATTTTGAGAAGAAAATACCATATCATATGCAATGTTGCCTCCTTTACCCACCTCAAATTCTCCTTCAGTGGTTCATGTTCCTTGCTTTTTGAGAAATAAGTGCCATCTTGTTCACAAAATAGTTTCTTCGGAGTTCTGTCTTTTGGCTTGTGTTCCTCTTCAGAGTTACTCATATCCACCATATTCTACCAAAAACAGAGAAAGCAAAAACTCATCTTGATTTGACCAATATTCCAGAGGAAACAAGTGGTCAGCACTTCTGAGAACTGTCCTCTTATTATGTGTGAATAGAAACTGACAATGTGTTATATATTATTATCTCGGGTAAAAAATACCCATATTGTTATGAGCAATTTTTTCACTTTCATGGGGCTCCTATGCCCTTCAACCCAGAAAATGCGGAGGAACGGCTTTAAGTCTCCTTGTGGTCAGAAAAAGTGGGGCATTATTTATTTATTTACAGTATTTATACCCCTGCCCTTCTCACCCTGATGGAGAATCAGAGCGGCTCACAGAACTTACATACGGCAAATATTCAACGCCAAGTATACAACTAACAAGGACAGACAAGAACAGACAACATAACAGAGGTAAAGGTAGTTTTTCCCCATCTTAGTTCTGGCATCTTGGAGGCTGTGCTTGACTCTGGCTACCGGGGGCAGGCGGGGGGGGTGTGTGTGTGCTGTCGTTCCATTTTCCACACCGAGTAGCTTCCTCGGATCGATGTCCTTTAAAGAGGGTCTTTGTTATCTCCCCACTTAAAAGTGGTACTTATTTATCTACTCACATTTCTGCTTTTTACTTGCTATGTGGGCAGATGAGCTAGGGCTAATGGCGGGTGCTCAACCCTGACCCGGGATCGAATCAGCAGGATTTTCTGCAGCACAGCAGTTAGCCTGCTATGCCAAACCCAGTATAAATAACCATGGTGACAGGCCTGTAGCCAGGATTTTGATTTGGGGGGGATGGGGTGAGTCTGAGTGAGAGACGATCTACCCTAGCAAACCTTTTGTATCGTTATCCCAATACCCTCATGCATATAGGATATATTGAGCATGGTGATCAGATCATGATATGAATAAACATAACAGTACCAGTAAGGCCTTCTTGCGGACGACCCTGAGAATTTGGGGGGGGGGGATGAAGCCCCTCAAGCCCCCCCCCCACACACACACACACACTACATGCCTGCATGGTGATGAAACTTATAAAAGTAAAAGAATAAACAGAAACAAAACTGCTTTGCTTATCCTCTCTGTAATCACGTAGGCTAAAAGAAAATTTCAACTTATATGCCTTTAACATCTTAATTTAGGTTCAGTTTTAGCAGAGAACTCACCAGAGTCCCATTTCCATCTGTCACAGAGGAAGAGGTGGACAAGTGTTCTGCAGAATTCGAAGTAACTGTGAATGGGACCACAGTATCCTCAATGATCTTGCGTTCCTACAGAAGAGGAAAGGCTGTCAAAAAAATCTCCTTGAAGAATCCATGGAAGTCGTAGGAAGTCAGCCCTACGAACCACAGCTAGGGACCAGAGCAAGAGACAATTCGAGTTTGGCCTTTTCTAATTTGTTCATGAGAAGGAATGGGATAGAAGGGGGGGGGGGGGTTGGGACAAGAGTGGAAAAAGCTAGGAGTCAAGAACAGCAACATAATAAAAAATTGCAATGAATTTTTTTTAAAAAATAAGTATTTGATATTTTGCATAGTGCCTAATTTATTTTTTGTAATTTATCATCCTTACTACCTGAACCTATTTGTTATTCTCATTCACCATGTTCTTTCCCTCCTCTCAGTACTTATCACAATGCTTTTAAAACTGTTTTGAATTGAGAGGTATCACGAGTTGAAGCTGATTTGACAGCAAATAATATGTATCCTTTATATAAATATGCTTATTTATAGAATTTACCAATGTTTTAAGTATTTTAATTATGCTGTAACCACCACAAGGAGAGGTGGGTAAGACATAAAACTATTATTTTATTATGACACAGCAAACAAGATAGATATGCTGGATTTCATATCACAAAATCACAAGTCGAACACTTCCCAAGTGTCTAGGACTGTGTGATGTATTTTCGGATGATGCGCGCAGATCCCAGTAGGGTGGCCTTTTGCAGCTGGCAGATCGTAGTTTTGTCAATGTCTATTGTTTCCAAATGCCGGCTGAGATCTTTTGGCACGGCACCCAATGTGCCCATCACATTATTATTATTATTATTATTATTATTATTATTATTATTATTATTATTATTATTGCAACAGGTGTATGTAATATAAAACAATGTAATATAAGCTGCTTGGTAGCTGCGTCTCTTTGAACATACACACTGTTGTTGCGTTGCTGCTGAGTGCCTTCAAGTCATTTCTGCTTTTTGGTGATCCTATCATGGGGCTTTCTTGGCAAGCTTGTTCACAGGAGGATTGCATTTGCCTCCTTCCCGGGCTGAGGGTGTGTGCCTTGCCCAAGACCACCAATTGGGCTTCCATATCAGAACAGGGATTGAAGACATGGTCTCCAGAATCATAACCAAGTAGAGCTGAGCTCTCTCCAACATAATCCATCCTGGCTATCTCCATACACACATGCAAACATACACACAAAGACACACACATTTTACATTGGATGTGAAAAAGTTAACAAGTGTTCTTCTCGGATAAAGCCTTGCAAATTGTACAGGAAGTTCAAACTTGGGGAACAAAAGCAATCTTCTGGCATACAAACAAAAGACAAGACAACCAACAAAGCCACTGGGCTGTACTAAAAAGCTGAGATATGAATGAACATTGTGGGGATTCATGAATCCTTTCCATTCTCAAAAATCCCCCCCCCCAAATCAAATAATTTAATTAACTGAAGTTTTTGGTTTTGCTCAAAAGCTGGAAATTATGATTTGCGGCTTTTGAACAATTCAGGATATCAATGTATCCTGGCATTTTTGGGAGCCGTTATTATAGTTTCCCAGGGCCCATCCTCACAGCACCTAAAACACGGAAGTTACCAGATTAAAAAGGTGTGCCGATTCACTGCAAGGGAAGGAAAACACGGGATAAAAAGTTCCCCTTTTATCCTGATTCCGGCCAAAAAATGTGCACATTCACATCACTGTAGATCCCTGCACTTACCAAAAACACATGATTTCCTTCCCTTCCTCCTGTGGAGACTGCTCCAGCACATGTCCCTTTTTAAAAAGCCTCAAACAGCTAATCAAACAGACACAGCTGATTTTACTTCACTTCACTTCACTTTATTTCTTAATTAGTCACTCTCCACCAGACTGCTCTGAGCAACTTACAATTTGAAATATTTAAAGGAAGCACAAGCAGAGGGCAATTAGAACTCTCTAAATCTCTTTATTTTAAACTATAATATTAAACAGAACTTGAATAAACGATGAGGAGAAGGGAGAAATCCACCAGAAGTTTTAAAAAATCACTCTATTATGAGCTGAACCTTCTATGCACATATGCAAATCTGCTTATATTTATATTAAAATATTTGCATATGCACGTATACAATTCAGTGAATAATGGAGTGATTTAAAAAAAACTTCTAATGGATGTCCTCTGCCTTGTATCTTGCTCCAGTACAGAGGAGGCCTGTGAGGACGATGAGGAAAGAAATCCTGGGACCTACAAGTCTGCGTGGGGACAAGTTCTCAGGTTCTTGGTTTTTTTGTCCTCTCTCTTAAACCCGCGTTTTCGTGCTGTCTGGAAGTGCCCCCAGTTCAAACAAACTGGAGGATTTCCTAGTTTACTGGCATACTCACATGAATGAAAGCATGCAGGAATGGTATGACTGACAAAAAGCTTGTTCATATCTTGACTCATTAAGCCAAGACATCAGAAGCAGCCAGGTCTTCTATTGTACAGTTGCATCTCTGCCTTCCTACCTCCTCATAGTATTTACGTTCCTCCTCTTCAACTTCTTTTTGTGCTTTTTCCCATTCTTCTTTCAGCTTGTCCTGCTCCTTCTGATACCTTTCCTGTACAGAATTCCAATACAAGCTATCAAACAGGAATTGGGATACAAAGGATGGAATATGTTTCTTTGCTAGATTCAAAGGAGACCTCCATGCAAAGACATACTCGCTCAAATGGGATTTTAGAAAATAGATCAAGATGGTGGTAAATTAATATGATAGTATCAAGATAAGTAGTTTGAAATCCCAGTCAGGGTGAGGGCCTCACCTTTAGCCCAGCTCACTGCCCATCCAGCAGTTCAGAAACAGCGGTGGGAAGATAAATAGGTACTGCTTAAGCACGGAGGTATTTTAATGGCACCATAAAGGAAATACCAGAAAAATGCTGGCAATCAAAAAAGGCAAAAGTCTGTGAACAGGGCTTTTCGACATGAAGGATGAAGCTACAGCACACACACCCCCCCCACCGTGGCCAGAATTGAGAACAACCTCCAGGACGCCAACGATGGGAAGTGTCTATATACTTCTATCTGTTGTCTGTCCTATCTGTGTATAATGGCATTGAATGTTTGCTGTATATGTGTTCTATGATCCGCTGTGAGTCCCCTTCGGGTGAGAAGGGCAGAATATAAAAACCTATAAGTAAGTAGATAAAAAGTGATAGGAGTGCTCTGAAAAATAAGAGCTTTGTGCATTAGTATAGTGTAGGATGGAGTCCTATAAGTTAGAATACAGACTCGCCTTGATTTTTGAAGCACTCTTTTGATGGATAAAAATCATAGCCATGTATTGCACTTTTGATTCCTGATCTGCTCTTTTGACCACACACATTTATAGAGCTATTATTTTATCCACTTCATGCACTCCTTTTTATCTCTGTTGACTTTTCATCGTATTACGTTCCATTTTACATTTGAAAATTTACAAAAAGATTGGTTCAGCTTTTCAACTGGTTTCAGTTTTTGACATTGCCCTGATCCCTAACCTGGCAAAGAAATGCGGGAGGCCTGTAGTAGCTTTCAAAATGAAAGACTGACTTCCTATGGCAAGTGAGGCAGGATATTATTTGCATAGCTTCCTATGAAGTAACCAGTTTGAGGCATAAATAGCTATTAGTCTATCCTTTCTAGTACATACAGTATAGAAGACTAAACAGCACGGCAAACTTCTGAAACGTTCATGTGGGTTAGTTCCTAACATAAGGTGAGTAATAACAGAGGCATGCCTGTGTTTTCTTTCCACTGCCTGGTTTTGCTTGCTTGCTTGCTTTGCTTTTAAGGATAAGAAAGGTATACGAAAAGAAAGAAAATAAAAGCAAACATGCAGGAAAATAAAAACAAACAAACAATGGTGAGGATGTATAGAAATAAAGAAAAAAATTGAAATTAATGGGATGTTTCTCAACTGAGAAAATAAAACTTTTGATATGGAAGGAAGATTAGTACCCTGGGATCCCTCCTCCAAGGATAGTAAACTGTGCTGTGGGGTCTGTCTTCTCTTTTACTTGAAGCAGAAAAATATTCTACTCTTTTGATATAATTATATAGAAGGAGTTTAACTTAAAAAAATAAAGACACACTATCATTAAAATTTTGGAAGCCCCGTAAACAAGATTTCTCTCCAATAGATTTCTCTTTTCTCTGTGGTTCTACCATCAGTTTAGCATTCTAATCAAATCCTATGATGGCTATATAAGATGTGTTACTAACTGGAAACTAGGGCATCAAAGTGTTTGTTTATTGAAATGAAATGAAATCTTGGCCACAAAGAGCTCCATTGAGCAAGCAAACCTTAACCAAACATTTCACTATGTTTAGAAAAATGGGATTTGCATTTTCAATTTGCCAAACTGACATATGAATTTAATGAGTTTCAGTCATATATCAACTGTGGCAGTAATCTATTCAGGATAAATGGATGCCAGCAGTATTTAAATCAAAGAAGAAAAACCATGTCAGCCTATGAGATAAGACAAATATAAAAATTCTGAGGCCCCATCTACACTGCCATATAACATTCAGATTATCTGCTTTGAACTGGATTATATGGCAGTGTAGACTCATATAATCCAGTTCAAATCAGATAATCTGGATTATCTGACTGATAATCTGGATTATATAGCAGTGTAGATCAAGACTGAGTGGAGACAGTGATGATTTGTCAAGGAGCTGGTTGATCCAGACTGAAAAGCTTCTACTGGACCACAAGCTTCTATGGCCCACAAGAGGAGAGAAGTTTGAGCATTAAACTCTGGAGACCAGGGTTCAAATCCTCGCTCAGCTGTTGAAACTCATTGGGTGGCCTTGGGCAAATCACATAGAAACAACTTGAAGGCATACAACAACAATATAGTTCAAAAAGAGTTTTCCTAAGCTTTGAATTATTTTCTCCGAAATATCTGCCCTTCCTCAGATCCAATGTATATTCTGAAACAACAGGGGAACCCTTCAAAATGTATCAAGGTGCAATTACATTCACTTGGAAATATTTTCTAAAACTACAACACACTTTCTCCCAACTGTTAATATTTCAAATAATTTTTGAAATAAGAGGGGCCATGATTATGCATTTGGATTTGGGAACCATAGGAGACTGATTATTAAGATGCTTTCTTATCAGACGCTTCACTTACTTTGCTTCCTTCCTTCTCCAATAAGACAGTTTGGATGCCTAGGGGATTTAGCAGTGGAAGGGTTTTTTTTTGGTGCTATATGGGTTTATGCAAGTTTATGTGGGGAGCTATTTATTCTTCTGCTTCTCTGTTACCAGTGTTTTAAAATTAGGAATTACCCACCCTTCTATTAATGTTCTAGGCTTCTGCACCTTATCGTCAGTTAGAAAAAGTAAAGTCATGATATCATGTTTCTAGAGCTATTGCTGATTTTAAAAGTGGGAGAAATAGTTGGTCTAACAGATTTCTATTATTTATTTTTATTTATTTACAGTATTTATATTTATATTATGCAACACATCCATTCATACTGAAGTCAGGAAGACAGCATAAATATTTGAGGGTCAATTTTGTCTATCCCCAGAAAGTAGCAAACATAATTGGGCCAAATATGCAACAATAGTTTGAAGCTGCCCTCAATAGTGCTTCAGCTGTTGGACTAAATCAATGGCAGCTGATGGCTTCCATGTCAGGGTTGTGGTGAATTTATTGTTGTGTTGCTTTCAAATTGTTTCAGATTTATGGCAACTCTAAAGCAATCCTATCACAGGGTTTTCTTGGCAAGATTGTGCACAGGGGGGTTGCATATGCCTTCTTCCGAGGCTGAGAGATCGTGACTTGCCCAAGGCCACCCAGTGGGTTTCCATGGCTGTAAGGGAATTTGAACTCTGGTCTTGAGAGTTGTAGTCCAACACTTAAACCACTTCATCCCACTGGCTCTATTGCTTCTTCTACTTTCCTTCTTTTGAAGGGGTGACAGTGTTTTGAAAAGAAGACCATTATTGCAGTCCTCTGATCTGACTGTGGCTGGATCTACACTGCTCTATATCCTAGGATCTGGTCCTGGATTATCTGCTCTGAACTGGATTATGAGTCTACACTGTCAGATAATCTGGGATAAGCAGATAATCTGGGATCAGATCCTGGGATGTAGGGCAGTGTAGATCCTGCCTCTGACATCTGGCCAAAGAAGCTTTGAGACTATTTCAAAAACCCCACAAAGCTTTTTGGTGAGAGAAGAACCACCACCATCACAAAAAGGGGGCAGCATAAAAATGTAAACATGAATAGATTTAAAAAGTGTAACAATGAAGCATTGTCGAGTTTAAATAAATCCTTTAACAAAAAGTACATTTTCACTTTATATATATTTCCCTTCCACCCTGGGCAGCCAGGTACTTTCTTCCGTTCATGTATCGCTAGGGTTGTAAATGGCTTAACATTTCTCAAAATTGTGGTTTTTATTCTGTGATCCAGGGTACTCGAGCAATCCTTGAAAGTCTATAGCATTCAAGGTGATAACATCAGTTATGGTAGAATCTTTTCTAAAGTCTTCTCCCCAACATTAAATATGTACTACATAAGAATTCTGTGTGAATGTTAGGATTCCCAGTTCAGGTGAGACAATTGTTTAGACCAAGGGTTCCCAAACTGTGCTCTATGGAGCCCTTGGAGCTCCGTGAGTGAAAGTAGGGGCTCCACGTGTCAGGTGGTGCTCCTGGTGGCACCATTGAGCCCCCGGTGGTGCTCTGGGTTAAACCCTTGTGCCGGCAGAACTGCTGATTTGAAGGTTGGGTTGCTGACCTGAAGGTTGCCGGTTCGAATCTAACCTGAGAGAGCGTGGATGATCTTCCTCTTATCTGCTCCAGCTCTATGTTGGGATATGAGAGAAGCCTCCCACAAGGATGGTAAACATCAGAACATCCGAGCGTCCCCTGGGCAACATCCTTGCAGGCCAATTCTCTCATACCAGAAGTGACTTGTAGTTTCTCAAGTCGTTCCTGACACGAAAAAAGGTTCCTACCTGCCCTTTTTTCCTCCTTTTCTTCTTCCTCCTGAGAAATGCAGGGAAATTAAAGTTTGGAGCTGTTGAAACAGCTGCAGCAGCAGGATTGTCCTTCCGGGACACAGAGCCTTTTCCCATCATCTTCCTCCCCAGTCCCTTGCAGGCCAGACTCTTTCCTGACACCAACATCTTTCCATTTCTTAGAGCTCCACGAGAAATTTGTGCTTCAAAAAGGACAAATTTTCCTTTCAAAAAGGACAAAAATAGACCAAGAGAATGGACTAGTGTGTCTTTTGAATTGTATGTATCCTGTTGGAGAAACTTAAGAATCCCCCGCAACTAACAAGGACTCAAAGGGATTGCTTGGCACTACAGGAAGGTCACTTTGGAAAGTATTCTCCGAAGTCAGACAGAATAGGACAGTCTTGCTGTTAGAAAGAATGAGGTTGCTGGTTTGGGGCATCATGGAAGAGTAAATTGTTATTTAATTTATGATTATTGTGTTTGCTTCCTCTCCCAGGAAGAGGTACTTGTGGGACTTGCGATCTCTGGTGCCAAAGTAACTGGGCAAACAAGGAATGCCACGTGCTGTTCTCCTTCAGGCAGCAAAATGTCTTTGGCAAGCCCTTAAAAGACTGAAAACTGCCCAGGAAAATTATTTCTGACTCACAAAATTCTAACATGTGGGTGTCTACTGTATTTGCAACAACTTAAAGCAGGGAGGGACTTGTGCTTAGGAATGATACACTTTAGATGTGTGTAAAACTTTCCTTTAGAGGGTTTACTCTCTGAAGTAATTTGAATGTATGGAATGATAAACTGTATTTTTTAGTGGGCAACATTTCATTCACTGGTTAATTTTATGCAGGTTGAGAAGACACCAGGTTAAAAAGCGTAAGGAGAAAATAGAGAGTCCTTAAAATCTTTGGGAGAAACTAGGATATAAGTGGGGAAAAGTAGTAATGAGCGGCGGTACCTGGAGTACGCGCTCCTGTTCATGCTGCCATCGCTCCTGTCGCTTACGCTCCTCTTCTGGATTCCAAGACCAGCAGCCAAGACGCTTGAATAGGTCAAAAGAAACTATTAAAACCTAGCAACATTAACAAAAAAAATCCAACAAATTACAATAACTTCTACAGTGTATTCAGCTGGGTCACTGAAAATGCTGCACACAAATCTATTTCAAAACTTCATGAAATTAGGGTTCAGTGTGTGCCTGGGTAGAATGTCTTAGAGCAGTGGCTCTCAACCTGGGGTCCCCAGATTTATTTATTTCTCGTGTCAGAAGCGAACCAAGGGTACAAGTTGTAATGGAGTTGCAAACATAGAGATTTTTTAAAGAAAAAAAACTTGGCATTAATACTAAATATCTTTTGCCCAGTAGCTGGCCACTTGGAGTGCCTCTGGTGTTGCTGTTAGAAGGTCCTCCCTCCATTGTGCATGTAGCAGGGCTCAGAATGCATTGCAGTAGGTGGTCTGTGGTTTGCTCTACTCCACAGTCACATGTTGTGGACTCCACTTATTAGCCCCATTTCTTAAGGTTGGCTCTGCATCTCGTGGTGCCAGAACGCAGTCTGTTCAGTGCCTTCCAAGTTGCCCAGTCTTCTGTGTGCCCAGGGGGGAGTCTCTCATCCGGTGTAGCCACTAATTAAGGTTCCGGGTTTTAGCCTGCCCCTTTTGGACTCTTGCTTGCTGATGTGTTCCTGCGAGTATCTCTGTAGATCTTAGAAAACTATTTCTTGATTTAAGGTGTTGGCGTGCTGGCTGATATCCGAACAGGGGATGGGCTGGAGATGTCAATGCCTTGGTCCTTTCATTGTTGGCTGCCACTTCCCAGCGGATGTCAGGTAGTGCAATGCTGGCTAAGCAGTATAATTTCTCCAGTGGTGTAGGACGTAGACATCCTGTGATAATGCGGCATGTCTCATTAAGAGCCACATCCACTGTTTTAACGTGGTGAGATGTATTCCACACTGGGCATACATATTCAGCAGCAGAGAAGCAAAGCGCAAGGGCAGATGACTTCACTGTGTCAGGTTAACCAGCTGTTAGGATTTCTGGGAGTTGAAGGCCAATAACATCTGGGGACCCCAGGTTGAGAACCACTGTCTTAGATTATTTTAGTGGGTGGTTCCTAATATTCCTAAATCCTGATACTGTTAAAAACAATGCAAAGAATCAACTTACATTCAACTTGTCACGGTTATCACTGTCAGCTGCAAAGAGAAAAAAGAGCAAAACAGTCAAACTTTTCTGGTTGTTTATCCACGAGATATACTGGACTTATTTTCCGTCTTCAAAAGCTGCATCGAATAATTTAAAACTATCTGTTCAAAATATAAATGAACAGGTTTTTGGGGCTCTTGGGCAAGATACCCACAGTGGGCCCTTCTCCATGAATGGGATCATCTCTTTGCCAGCAGCACGCTGTCTCTCTGGAATATGACGGTCCCTGATCCTTCTCCCTGCCAACACAGGACAGGAGAACAAGCAGCAATAGCAAAAAGAAAGGGGAGGAATAGTAAGGCCAGGTAATTCTGAGGGTCAGCAGTATGTTCCCAGCTGGTGCATTGTCCTTAACAAGTGGCTTGAGAGAGCAACTCTTGGTACTACCTCTGGCGATCATGATTATGCGAAGAATAATATGAAATAACATGAAGCCCCCAGTGGCACAGCTGACTAAACTGCTGAGCTGTTGAACTTGCTGACCACAAGGTTGGTGGTTTGAATCCAGGGAGTGGGGTGAGCTCCCGCTATTAGCCCCAGCTTCTGCCAACCTAGCAGTTAAAAAACATGCAAATGTGAGTAGATCAATAGGTACCCCTCTGGCGGGGTCATGCTGGCCACATGACCTTGGAGGTGTCCACGGACAACTCCAGCTCTTCGGCTTAGAAATGGAGATGAGCTCCAACCCCAGAGTCAGAAACGGCTAGACTTAATATCAGGGGAAAACCTTTACCTTTACCTAACATGAAACGGGCTGGGGGGAAAAAAACACCAAGAATCTACAGTTTCTTTCAATTTGCAGCATTAATTTAAAACAAGAAACTCCGGAGCCAACAAAGTGATGGGATGTGGCCTCCACCACAGAAATTGCCTTCTTTATAAATGGAAAAAGTGTGAATGTCAATAAACACAAAGTTCTAAGCTACTGCTAGCTATTAACAGCTACTGCTTTGGGTCTCAGGCACTAGCAAGAGTTGAACATAGCATGCTATCTATTTTCCACTTTTCCCTGCACTATGCCTTATGGGGAAAGGGAATATGCCATTCCAGCATCACAGTTACCAAGAGAGTCTTTGCCTTTGATATCAATGGTTTACTGATCTTACAGAGCGACACTAAGCATGTATAGGATAGGTAATCCCATGATGTTCCATTACAAACCGAGGGCAAGCTCTTTGCCAACCACGTGACAGGAAAAGGCATTTTCTACAAAAGCAACAAGGACAGACGTACTGGCTTTGGCTCCAGGACACACACAAAAGAAACCTACACATAGTAGCAGGAGGGATGTAGCTCCATCCAAGGCCATCATTTACCTGACTGGGAGAAAAATTGGTAGCGCCGCCAGGCGTTCCGAACCTTAAGTGGAACACTGGCACAGTTGGGCAGCTCTAGAGCGGGCGGCAGAACAGGAACAAAACAAGGAACAGAACGCTGTGAAAGCAAGCCAGTGACCACAGAGCAGCCCAAAGATTTAGAAGACTATTAGCCAATGATGTGAAAAAGTGATTGGTTGGTTGTAGCTTGCCATGGAGATCAACTGAGGGCATCTTTGGAAACTTCTGGAGAATGACAAAACATTACAGTTCTAGTGTAATACTGTAATTTCTAGCTGATCTCATTGATTGCTTGTGTCTTTGTGTAATTTCTGATCTCATTGATTGCTTGTTTCTTTGTAGCAATTTTATTATTTTAATTACAACTGAACATTGGGAGTAATGGGAGAGAAACTATGAAACCGAAAAAATAGATGATTGCTGTTGAAGGCTTTCATGGCCGGAATCACTGGGTTGCTGTGAGTTTTTTGGGCTGTATAGTCATCTTCCAGTAGCATTCTCTCCTGACGTTTAGCCTGCAGCTGTGACTGGCATCTTCAGAGTTTCTGTTGGCAGTGAAGCAACCAGAGTGGGATGTCCAAGGTGGGAGAAAGAACCCTTGCCTGTTTAAAGCAAGTGTAAATGTTGCACAGATACAGGTGAAACATCAGGAGATAATGTTACTGGAACATGGCCATACAGCCCGAAAAAATTCACAGCAACCCAAATAGATGGTTTCAAAAATATGTGTTTGAGGGGTCCACACACACTACTGGATCTTGACTTGGTGTAGTGACAAAGTGAAGAAAGGTGGAATAGCATTTGAATGAATGACTATGGGCCACTAGGTGGCAATAGACACAGAGACAGGGAGGTTCTCTTTCATTATTCCTTTTTCCTATTGCTGCTCACTTGCTTCTGTGTACCACAAAATATATTGTTCTTAGATATGACATCATTTCATCCACAACTTCCACAATGCTTTCCCATTGAAGAGAGGCTTTACTGATACATCCAAACTCCAGCTTCAACATATACTCATGTGGCCATTTGACTTTGTTTCAAATATAATCACAGTACATTCAGCCAGCATAGATGTGCATTTCTTTCTTGTTGTAGATTGTCATATACAATGTAGTGGTAATGACTGCCTTGCCTACATTACATCCCTATATGTGTAACAAGGGTGACAAAACTGCTACCTCTGGGCTACGTGCTCCACACTTTTTTTTTTGTTAACTCACAATAAGCTCAAAGACCTAACATCAAAATTCATCTGGATGTATTCTTCCTAGTGTGGTTTGTTACCAAAATGTGGGCTCAAACTGCTGCCGCTGCAAGCAGTGAAGGTTAAGAATTATGCTCCCAATGCACACCAAAAAAGGTTGGGCAGAAAAGAAGAAAGGAAAATAAAATTGTGGGGAGGATTTGGAGCCAAAAATGGCTAAATAAATCAACAGGCAGAAATGTAATAATGAAAATAAAATTAAAAATGGATGCAGTTAAAGGGTGAATGTTTCCAATTGATTTAGAATGTTTTTTATGAATTTAATTTATAATTCTATGTAATTGTGGTACTGTTCTATTATCCAGGCGGAGGCCACTAGGGGGTAAAGGATATTTCATGTTATGGGGGTGGATGGTGGGTTGAAGGAGGAGCTGGAGACCGAAAGGTCCCAGGTTCAAACCCCAGGAGCGGTGTGAGCGGCCGCTGTTAGCTCCAGCTCCTGCCAACCTAGCAGTTCGAAAACATGCCAATGTGAGTAGATCAATAGGTACCGCTCCGGTGGGAAGGTAATGGCGCTCCATGCAGTCATGCTGGCCACATGACCTTGGAGGTGTCTACGGACAACGCCGGCTCTTTGGCTTAGAAATGGAGATGAGCACCAACCCTCAGAATCAGACATGACTGGACCTAACGTCAGGGGAAACCTTTACCTTTACCTATGTCTCTGTCACGGAAACAACCCTCATTTAACTGTTCTGAGTCCCCTCGGGGAGATAGGGCATGGTGCAAATAAAGTATTATTACTATTACTATTATATGGGAAGGGGGGGACGAATAATCAGGGAAAACTGGGGAAATTGTTTTCTTCCTTCAGCTCCCCACCCCCCATAAAATGAAGTTTCCTTCTCTCTCTAGCAGCCTCTATTGGCCTCTGTCCGGATTGTACTTTTTACTTAAAGCAGTATTTAAAAAATTAAGTGGGATTTGGGACACTAAAGTGACTATTCTGTTCTGATTAAGTTTTCCACCATGATGTATGACTAGTCTGGAGAAGTTTTTACACTTAAAGCTGCTAATATTTCCTTCCTTTTATTATTTTTTCCTGCAATTCTGATACAAACTGCATTATGGTATCACTAAATTGTAAAGAAGAATGAAATATATGAAAGTAACTCAATGAAGAAAAAAAACATGTCTTATTTCATATTTGGATCATACTCTGGTGCATGAGACATACCGTAGTTTTTTCCTCTCTCTAACTCTTGTGTCTAATGTTGAAAGTTGCAGTAACTTGCACATTTATCCCTCTCTTCCTGTTTGTGTTTACCTTGTAGGGCAGAATTCTGCAAAACAACTTGATTCATCTCAGGGATCTTCTTCAGAAGTGGAAAGACTAAACCTCCATCTTGCTCAGGAGCCCCCGAAGTCTCTACCTAAGCCAATTTTGAATAGCAGAATCAGAATCAAGATATCAAAAAAGCATGCTAAACTAGGCTAGAGTAATATATATATATATTTAGTATGTTCTATCTATTGAATGGCTCTTGGCTGGGATCTTAGTAGCCTGGACTATATTTGCTCTATAGGATTTCCTGGCAAAACTGTATTTCTTCATTCCATGATTTACTCCATGCTTCTCTATTCTCTTACATAAATTGATACATCAAAGCGGCTGATATTTGGACCTAAAGACAGATGAAACCAAAACAGTGTGCCTGGATGATATTGTTTCCATTTGTTCATCAACAGTATATAAAGAGGTTGTCTAAGGCCCTATCTACACTGCCATATAAAATCCAGATTATCTGCTTTGAACTGGATTATATGGCAGTGTAGATTCAGCCTAAACACAACACAAGTTTTGCCTTGACTGACATTATTCACAGTGAGTCTGCCCTCCTGTGCTCTTTCGCCATCTTCCTTATCATTCCAATGGGAAGAAAGGGAATACATTATATTCACTTATCTGCTCTGCAGATGTACAAGTGACCTTTACTGGAACCCACTAACAGAGTGAAAGAATGGAGTGAAGATAAAGTGAAGACAACACATACTTTTATACGCTAATTCAAGTATTTATATCCCAATCTACATCCTAACCTCTCAGAGTGGCGCACAAATCAGAGGGCCGGGCTGTGGCGCAGCTGGCTAGTAACCAGCTGCAATAAATCACTACTGACCGAGAGGTCATGAGTTCGAAGCCTGGGTCGGGTTAAGCCCCCGACCATTAAATAGCCCGGCTTGCTGTTGATCTATGCAGCCCCAAAAGACAGTTGCATCTGTCAATTAGGGAAATTTAGGTATGCTTTATACGGGAGGCTAATTTAACTAATTTACAACATCATAAAACTGCCAGCAAAACACGAGGAATGGAATGAGGAAGTACTGCCACTACTGGACAGTGAAGCAACAGCTCCCCCTGTGGCTGGAATCGTGAAGCTGGAAAAAAATGTTAAAAATGCCTCTGTGTCTGCCTATATATTTTGTTTGTCTGTTGGCATTGAATGTTTGCCATATATGTGTTCATTGTAATCCGCCCTGAGTCCCCTTCGGGGTGAGAAGGGCAGAATATAAATACTGTAAATAAATAAAATCAATTAAATGTTCAACTATTGTATATTAAACAACTGAATAGATTAAAACAGGTTTGAAAGGTTAAAAGAATAGCATGTCAAATTGGGAACCAATCAATTTGGACTCAATGGCTTTAATAAAAAGACATGCATTTACTTTGCATTAAAATGAAATGTACTAATAAGACCTCCAAAGGGAGTTCATCCCACAATTGTGGTGCCACAGCCAAAAAGGCCCAATGGGTTGTCCTCAAGTATTAGGACATAGAGGAGGACCTTTGGGCAGATTATATAGGGAGAGGTGTTCCCTCAAGTATTGAGATCCCAAACTGTATAGCAGTGGTTCTCAACCTGGGATAACCAGATGTTTTTGGCCTACAACTCCCAGAAATCCCAGTCACTTTATCAGCTGTTATGATTTCTGGGAGTTGAAGGCCAAAAACATCTGGGGACCCCAGGTTGAGAACCACTGCTGTATAGGGTTCAGAATGTGATCACCAGCACCTTGAATCCAGACAAAATGTGCATTCTCTTTCTGATGTCAATCAACGCATGCCATCTTCATATGATAGAAATATGTCCTGACATTCCAACTTAGTCTCAGTCTTGTATTTCAGTGTATCATGCTACCTTCTGTAGAAGTGGTGCTTCCTTCTGTGGTGATGTTTCAAGTTTCTTCAGGCCACCAACTGAAGTCATTTCCTTGGAATGATTACTGAGGGAGGAGTACTTCACACTGGTCACTATAGGGCTGGCACAGGAAACTGCTGCACTGAATTCTTTGTGGTTTGAAGCTGACAAAAAATTAAAAATCCATTGTAATATTTAAGTAACAAATAGAAATACAAATTTCTTCATAACGGTACTTTCACCAGAAAAAAATAGAATAGATCTGCTCTATCGGACCACATGGCCCTATTCTGGTTTTTTTTCCGTGTCAGGAGTGACTTGAGAAACTTCTGGTGTGAGAGAATTGGCCATCTGCAAACACAATGCCGAGGGAATGCCCGGATATTTTGATGTTTTACCATCCTTGTGGGAGGCTTCTCTCATGTCCCCGCATGGAGCTGGAACTGTTAGAGAGCTCATCCATGCTCTCCCCAGGTTGGATTTGAACCGGCAACCTTCAGGTCAACAACCCAACCTTCATGTCATCAGTCCTGCCAGCACAAGGGTTTAACCCACTGTGCCATTGGGGGCTCCTGTCCTATTCTGTTCAAAGAAACATCTTTATATAGGGTACTCTTCATAATGAACGGCCTGGTTGTAGCAGAGGAAGACATGTGAATTCCAGGCCCACATACATAAAAAACCTCACTATGGGAAGAGCACAAAGTCCTGGCTGGATCAAGAAGTCTCACTATGATCTCTTTTAGACAGGCGACATCACATGAGCTTTCAGCCCATCCTAGGACACTGCCAAGATCCATCACATGAAGCAGGGCTACTTCTGACAGGGCTCCTTACCTGCTCCATGCACTCTGCATGCCAGTAGTGTGTTAAGTGCAGTTCTGAGAACACATAACTACCCATGTTCTCATAGAGAAAGCTGGGGGCAGCGCAGGAAAAGTTGGAGACGGATGTATTTCAGCATGCGATGGTAAGAGAGCGATGTGGAATGCTGCCCAAAAGTTTACCCCGCTACCCGACGGATTCGCCACGCTGCCCCACAGATGACCCCACTGTCCCCTGGCTTAAGGACCTGCATGTCATTAGGTTCATAGTGAAATTCCACTTGGCTAATATGTCCCTCTCTGTGGCCCTTTCTATAAGCCCAGAAGGGCAAGTGCAGTAAAAATGTGATTATTTGCAGATTACAATATTTGCTGCTGCCTCTGTCATTGTCCCTTTAATAAGGCACTGCATGCCTTGGGAGATTTTGGGAGGCCGCAAATGCACAATAAAAAAATAGCATAAGGGAGAAGAAGAGGCAATGGATAGGGGTGGAGGGACCAGAGAAAGGCACAGAGAAATTGGGTACCCGGAAAACAAGAACAGCAATAAACAATAGGCTAGGTGAAAAAAACGAATGGGTGCTTGATTCTTCTCTTTCTTTCTCCTCCTGCCTCATTGCTCACTGCTCACAAACATTTCCTCACTTATTGATCTCCACAAACAATTAAACCACAAACCTGGAGGCGGTCTTTCTGAATCGAATTCATTTATTTGGTTGGTTGGTTGATCTTCAGTCAGGGAATCCTGCAAAAAAATATTTATGTTATTGTCAGACAGGAAGTGGAATAAATGCAACTGTTATGCTGTTTCATCATGTAATAATGGGCACAGCAGGTTAACCAACAGCTGCAGTAAATCTTGCCAACCAAAAGGTTGACAGTTCAAAGCCCGAGTCAAGGTGAGCTCCTGGCCTTTAGCCCAGCTTCTGCCTATCTAGCAGTTCAAAAGCAAAATGTGACTAAATAGGTACTGCTTAAAAGCGGGGAGGTATTAAGGCACCCATAAAGAAAATGACAGAAAAATGCCAGCGATTCAATCAAGGAGGAAGTTTACGAACAAAAGCTCTTCGGGAGGGAGATGGAGCGACAGCACCACCTGTGACCGGAAGCAAGCACAGCAAAATGAGAAAAAAGCCCATATCTACCTCTATCTATGTACAATTGTCTGTCTTCTCAATGTATAAACAACATTAAATGTTTGACATACATGTGTGTTCTGTGATCCGCCCTGAATCCCGTTTGGGATGAGAAGGGTGGAATATAAATACTGTAAACAAAATAACTAAATAATAAAATTCAGTTAACTGAGCCAGATATTCAAAAGCGGTTCTAAAAAATACCCACTGATTTATGCATTAGGCTGCTGCATAGCAAATATTTGCAGGGCTGTATTATTGAGTCAAACAGGTGGTGCAGAAAGAGAGCAAAAAGACCACAACCAAACACAAGCAGAATTCCAATATTACCTCACATACAATGCTTTTTAAGGGGCTCATTTCTTCACGTAATCTTCTGCCAGACAACAACTAAATAATTAAGTAATGAGAAATCAAGTCACAAAGGCAGAGGTACATAAAACTTCAGCTCCTACCCTCAACCTCTGAGAATCTTATCTGAATTTGTTAAATGTTTGCCTCTCTCGAAAGCCTTCAGAGGTTTCATCGAAGAAGGTACCTGTCTCAATGTTTTACTGCTGGCAAAATCCAGTGACGTCTTATTTATGGTTGTTCAGAAACTACAATTGGTGCAAAGATCGGCAGCCAGATTACTAACTGGGGCTGGTCATAGGGAGCATACTATGCCCCTATTGAAACAGCTCCACTGGCTGCCGACAAGTTTCTGGGCCCAATTCAAAGTGCAGGTTGTTATCTACAAAACCCTATATGGTTTGGGTCCAACCTATCTTTGCGCTGCATCTCCCCCTATGAACCAGTGTGGGCTCTAAGATCTGCTGGGGAAGCTCTTCTTTCGGTCCCACCTCCATCTCAAGTGCGGTTGGTGGGGATGAGAGGGAGGGCTTTCTCAGTGTTGGCCCCCCGGCTTTGGAACACCCTCCCCAGGGAACTTAGGTAAGCACTTTAGAACAAAAATTAAAAATGTGGCTGTTTCAGCAAGCTTATCACACTGTTTAGACAATTGCCAATCTAATTGCCACTATAATAGCACCTTACATCCTTTAAGGTAATATAGTTGAGATGCTGAACTGTCGTATAGATCTTTTAATTATGGCTACAACCTTAAGTTATTGTTTCTATTTAATTGAGATGGCTTTTATTAATATTATATGTCGATTTTTTATCTATTGTGTTCTAGGTGACATTTTGTCATATTGTATTGTACATGTTATGGCCCTATTGTGTGTCATTGTGTAAGCCGCCACGAGTCCCTATGGGAGATGGAGGCGGGGTACAAATAAAGTATTATTATTATTGACACAAAGACAGAGTATGACACAGCAAATGAGATATATATGCTGGATTTTGTATCACAAAATCACAAGTCGAACACTTCTCAAGTGTTTAGGACTGTGTGATGTATTTTCAGATGATGCGTGCAGATCCCAG
Source organism: Anolis carolinensis (assembly GCF_035594765.1). Lineage (NCBI taxonomy): Eukaryota > Metazoa > Chordata > Lepidosauria > Squamata > Anolidae > Anolis > Anolis carolinensis. Next base: position 79,999,061 of record NC_085845.1, read on the forward strand.
TATGGTGGCCTTTTGCAGTTGACAGATTATAATTTTGTCAATGTTTATTTTTTCCAAATGCCGGCTGAGACCTTTTGGCATGGCACCCAGTGTGCCGATTACCACGAGGACCACCTGTATTGGTTTATGCCAGAGCCTTTGCAGTTCAATTTTTTATTATTATTATTATTATTATTATTATTATTATTATTATTATTAGTAGTAGTAGTAGTAGTAGTAGCAGTAGTAGTATAACCTGCCTTCCCATTGCAGAAAACAGTTAATAATTAATAAGAAAATTCAAATTAAGACAAAACTCAATTTAAAAAAGTAATACTCAAACCCAACCATTTAGATCCTTTCTGAGCAGGAGCCAAATTTAAATGCCAAAAGCTTGTCTGTCCAAATAAAGCCACCTTTGCCTGCCAGCTGAAGGTCAATGAAGAGGGGCCAGCAAAATTTCCTTGGTAGGGAGTTACAGAGCCAAGGAGCTGCCATGAGAACACCATGAAATACCTCTGATAGTGGTGAGACCTTCCTTGAAGATGCCCAGATCCCTGAGACATGGCACATGCCCAAGAATTGACTTTTGGGACAGGCAGAAGTTATCAAATGTAGTGGACATTGGGGGGAGGGGGTGTTGTTGAACAAACCAAAACCCAAATCCGGAAGTCTCACCACCATGATGGATTTTCAGTTGACCAATGAGCCCCTTTCCTTGGTCTTTTTTATAACTCAGGGGATAACACATGTGTAGCCAGCCTCACCTCTCTACACAAGAAGCCAGACATTATGGAAAATATGAATCCTCAACCCCCCACACATAATTCTGCTAGTTTTCTCACTGATTCTTGTTTCCCTTAAATTCCTTGGATGGTTTTGCCCATGCAGGAAATTTGTCATGGGAGTTCCCTTAGACAAAACACAAGGGTAATTCAAAAGCAAGGTAGGAAATAATATTTAACAGACGGGAAAAACAATTCAGCTCTGAAAAAATAATAAAGCTGCTATAGACATCTTTCTGTCTCCAGAAACAGAAGGCTAGTAAAACCCTTGAAATGTAGTGAGCAGGTAATACAAAACACATGCTTCGCTTCCTTGGTTTCTGGAGAGTATGTAATCTATTCTATTAACCCCAGATGCACTGAGTTTCAGCAAGTCTGATTTCTATTTAATAAAGGTATTTCCTAGCACCCCACTGAGAGCTCTTCCTATCCCGTTTCCCTGTCCCTGCTGCCCCCGGCATTTATTACAGCTACCTCCTTTTTCCTCTTCTGGAATCAGTAGCATCATACACCAAGTAGAAGAGGACTGAGCAAAGGCAACCATTAGGTAAGCAAGTTTGATTAATAACAGAATATATCCATATTTTAAAAATGCATGTAATATTCATATTGATGAGCATTAAAGGCAGCACCACATGGAAAAGGAAATTAAATGGAAAATATTTGGATCTGCGCTAGAAACAATGATTCATGTTACTGTCCAAAGATAAAAGCAGCTCCCACTCAAAGACTTAATGCCCTGAATCCAAACCAGATTCCACGTAAGGACTAAGCTAGACATGATATTAAATCACATAAAGATAACACATTTCTGCTTGAAAAAAATATGTGGAAATACCAATTAATACACAGGCATGTTATGGTTTTGCTTACAATTCCCAAACTCTTCCAACACACATGCCTGAAAGTAACTTTGCCAAGCTCTGACAGTAGGAAGCCTGAAGTAGCTCTTAAAATGGAAATCACAGCTTCAAAGACACATTTACATAACAAAACAATACATGTTGATAATATCAATATAATTAACATTACAGTGTTCTCTCACTACTTCGCAGTTCATTTTTCACAGAATCGGTTTTTCAATAAACTCTAAAAGAATATTATAAATCATAAAAAATTACAATTTACAGCCTAAGGAAGGAAGGAAGAAGCCGAAGGGAGAGAAAAGGAGCCCAAGCAGCAACAGGAGGAGAGGGAGGCGATTTATCAACTCACGATTGGTTGATAAAGATTTAAAATAGCGTATAATGACTAAAATAATGTATAAATATTAAAATAAATGTAGTGTCCCTACTTCATGGATTTTCACTTATTGCGGGTGGTCCTGGAACATAACCCCTGCAATAAGTGAGGGAACTTTATACATCTGATTTCAGTCGAAGCTGAATTGCCTGGATGGCTAAACGAACTAAGTTTTTTCACTTTACAAGGGATTCACCATTATCTGTATCATGCTGGAGCCCCAGGTGGCACAGTGGATTAAATCTCTGAGTTGCTGAACTTGCTGACCAAAAGGGCTACGGTTCGAATCGGGGGAGTGGAGTGAGCTCCCACTGTTAGCCCTAGCTTCTGCCAAACTAGCAGTTCAAAAACATGCAAATGTGAGTAGTTCAATAGGTATTGCTCCAGCCGGAAGGTAACAGCACTCTATGCAGTCATGCCGGCCACATGGCCTTGGAGGTGTCTGCTGACAACGCCGGCTCTTCGGCTTAGAAACTGAGATGAGTACCAACCCCCAGAATCGGACATGACTGGACTTAATGCCAGGGGAAAACCTGTATCATGCTACCAAGGGAATATTAGGATTTTTGCCACATTTAACCTTTAAATTCAACTACTAAAACAATCTGCAATCCTTTTGGCACTTGTTAAGAGTAATGCTTAATGGTTGGCTAGGACTAATTTCCATACTGGAAATACCTGGATGCACATAATTACTCCACCGGATGATCTAAGTGCCCTGATTGGTGAAAATGTGGTTATTTCAAGCCTGTAGGTACTACAAGTTGTGTAAGATATATTTCATACCAGTAGCTCGTTTACACTGGAAAAGACTCAGAAGTTAAAATTTGACTGATTTGACTGTCATCTCAGGAAAATCATGAACAGAGAAGAAAAGCTTTAGCGACTGGGAAAAATATGTGAATTTTAGTCGGCCAGGCACAGCATGAAGGAGAACTTCTTAACCTTGTTAAACTAATTCATAGAACTCATTAAAAGAATTAAATGATTTGTTTTGTGGTTTGAGACAATTCCTGTGAGCCAGGATATCAGAATCTGAATACTCACTTGACCATGGAAACTCACTAGTTGGCCTTGAACAAGTCGTAGATTCTTAGCATTAAATCTTGACTCGAAGGGGCATGAATAACATAGTAAAGGTAAAGGATTCCCCTGACATTAAGTCCAGTCATGTCCAACTCTGGGGGTTGGTGCTCATCTCCATTTCTAAGCCAAAGAGCCGGCATTGTCCATAGACTGCATTGTCCAAGGTCAGGACTGCATGGAGAGCCGTTACCTTCCCGCCGGAGTGGTACCTATTGATCTACTCACATTTGCATGTATTCGAATTGCTAGGTTGGCAGAAGCTGGAGCTAACAGCGGGCGCTCACTCCGCTCCCCGAATTCGAACCTGCAACCTTTCGGTCTGCAAATTCAGCAGCTCAGCACTTTAACACACTGTGCCACTGGGGGCATACATACCAGTATATTTTGTTGGCCATACCACTGAAAAACTATCTCTTATCAAGCAAAAAATAATCAAGTTTCTAATTGACACTGAGTCAATTGGTTCCCTAAAAAGTTTTTCTAAGAGAAGGTAGAAACCTCTGTTGGAGAAGCTACTTTTTGGACAACTTCTAGAGTCCCATAAGTATACTGGTCACTGAGAAACATAGTCCACAGAATCACAGAATGTCAGAATTGAAACTGAACCAAAAGTCTATTTAAGGTGCTGCTGCAAGAAATAATCAAATGAAGTATCCCTGACAAGTGGCCAACCAACTTCTCTTTAAATAACTCCAACAAAAGAGATACTATCAACTTGCAAATAAATCTGCTCCACTGTCAATAAAACTCTTAACATGTGCAAGTTCTTCATAAGGTTTGGTGGACCTCCTTTCTTGCTATTGTAACCTATTGGTTTTGGTCCTATCTTCAGAAAGCAACTTCCATGTAACGGCCATTCAGATTTTGGATGGCTAACCTCTCAATCTTTTTTCCCTCCAAGCTAAACACAGCCATCTCCAACAACCTATTGCCTTCCTCTAGGCACATTCTAAAATAACTTTTATAAGTTTGGCATGGAAGTTTGCTTATGGGAGACTTATCCTGAGGTATAATATTTGATTAACAGCCAGGCACAATAAACAGCTTTTGGTCGAAGTGAAATGATAAAGCAAGTTTGTAAACTGCCATGTATGAAATGTGCACAAAAGTCAAGTTAGTTTGGAAAGTTACAAAAAAAAAAAAAGGTACAACAATGCACAGCATAATTACTCCATTATCTATTTTACCAGATAACAAGGTAATTTGGATGTACCGCTAAGCATTTTAATGAGAGCTTTTCTTGCATCTTTGTCAGATGGAAAAATAGCTTGTGGGTTCTCACAATGAGGGAAAATCACATTATAGAGAGCTTCTTGGGTTGGTTTTCTAATGGCAGACTGATTGGGGAACAATCCAGCTTTGATGTGTTGTCAAAGGCTTTCATGGCTGGAATCACAAGGTTGTTGTGTTTTCCGGGCTGTATGGCTATGTTCCAGAAGTATTCTCTCCTGAGGTTTCGCCCACATCTATGGCAGGCATCCACAAAGGTTGTGAGGTATATGGAGAAACTAAGCAAGGAAGGTTTATATATCTGTGAAAGGTCCAGGGTGGGGGAAGAACTCTTGTCCATTCACACTGGCCTCCAACAGACAAGAGTTCTTTCCCCCACATTGGACCTTCCACCATTTTCGCTTATCCAACATTCTGCTGGCCCATTTATGTTGGATAAGCGAAACTCTACTGTACATACTTTCAAACTACTCTAACCCTTTGGAAGATTTCAGATGTAAGACCCAGCCCATCAGTCCCAGTCTGATAACTGATGGCTGAAATTTGATCATAGCTGGTGAGATTGGCTGAAAAAAAAGGTGGTTCTCGCATGGTGGGAGAACATTTCAACTTAGGACATATGAAATGCATTATGAAAAAATTTGAAAGCACAACTTCCCACTACCACCCCACGCTGGACAATTCCAATGATTTTGTCCTTACGGCCTGCTCTCTGTGCTTATTGTGCTCGATGAGTCTCTTCAGAACAAGCTCAGGATTTGTGGCATCTTGCTTCCCCTCCGTTGAGATGCCATCCACTTCCACCACATAGTCGGATTTTGGCGAGCGACTTGGTGAAGGAGCAAAAATTAACGCTGTGCATTCCCTCTCTCGCTCCTCCTCCATTCCATTGACGGCTTCTCCATTCATGCTGACTTTTCCATCTACCTGCAGGGTAGATGGAAAACAAAGGAGATGGTGTAGAATTTGAGATAATAAAACATTATTATTATTATTATTATTATTATTTTTAAAATCCTTTTATGATTTCCAATCTGAAAGGGATGAAGGAAGCGGTCTGTAGTATCAGTGTCTCTAAGCATGGGGCAACATACACTGAATTTGTCCTAGTGCAATTCAGGTGAACTTTATTGTGTAACTAGCTTGGGGACCTGGCGGTGCCCGGGTCATTTGAGAATGGCCTTATTTGTCTTTCAATGTTATGTATGGTGTTTGGAGTGGGTGAACTACAATTCGTAGAAGCGTGGCTCAATCCTCCTGAAACCCTGCCAGTATGAAAAGTTGGGCATTTTGGATCTGTGTACCAAGTGTGATCCAGATATGTCGTTGGATGGTCATTGCCTGGCTTCCCACTAACACCTGCAGTATGTTCAGTTCGTGGTCCATTGATGGTGGGGGTCACTGTTTCTCTGGATGCAGGTGAACTATAACTCCCTTTCCCCCCAACTTGTCCAGTAGGTTGTATTGGTTATGGGGGCTCTGTGTGGAAGGTTTGCTCCTGGTCCATCATCGGTGGGGTGCGAAGTACTTATTCATTGGAGGTGACCTATAAATCCCAGTACCTACTACTCCGAAATGTCCAGTAGTCAAATCTGGGCATATCAGGTATGGATGGCAAATGTGGTCCAAACCCATCATTGTTTGGGTTTATAGCGTTCTGGGTGTAGGTGAACTATAACTCCTATAAATTCTCCAGTAGGAGTCACAATGGTCTGACTTGATGCAGGCTAAACTACAACTTAAATCTCCCAAACTCCTGCAGTACGTTTAGTTGTAGCTCAATTCAGTTGTTTGTTCTGCAGACAGATTTGAAAGGGAAGGGCAGTAGATGGGGTCATGGCAATTCCATAGCAATGGAGAACCCTGGAATGCCTGCCTGTGGTGGAAGAAATAGCAAAATGTAGGATGAAATTGTCCCCAAATGAAAGCATTCCTTGGGTGGTGGTTTGTAGTGTTTGGGGAGGACATTGGCAGGGGAGGGGTACATATTGTCAGTGCAAAGTAGTGACTTGCTGGGTTTTGAGCAGTGGGGAGTGTAGCCTGTTTGTGGAGGCCAGAGGCTGTCTGTGTGAGCGGACACGCATGCCACATACACACATACGGGTTTTCACTTTTATTATGGATTTAGATTAGATAACAATGTATTTGTTGTTGATCATAAACAAAGACTCCAAAGAATGAGCCTCCACCATACTCCGGGGCAGAGAGTTCCACTGCTGAACAGCTCTTACACTGAGGAAGTTCTTCCTAATGTTCAGGTGGAATCTCTTTTCCTGTAGTTTGAAGCCATTGTTCTGTGTCCTAGTCTCCAGGGCAGCAGAAAACAAGCTTGTGTGGAAGAGAGGAAAACCTTCTTTCACTTAGTTTCTAAAACTACTTTAGCACTTTACTTCTAAAATTACTATTGTTTGTATTTTGATAACAACAAAAGTATAACCCCCCCAATATCAATGAAACTGATATACACAGTTTCACTTATTCACAGTTTAACTTATCATTTAGGCTTCCTGTACAAGGAGCACCCAGTTCTTGTACCGCCATTGCTTGTCCATTGAAAATAATCAAGATTGTTATTATCTGCAGTCTCACATATCCATGCAAATGTTGGGAACATATCCCATGTGGATGTGGGAGTCATACTGTATTATGAATATACTATAAAAATATTTATATCACCCATATTTTCATACTACCTTTCTTCCAATAATCTCAAAGCAGTGAACAGGTATATTGTTCTCTCCATCCTTACTTTATCCTCTGAAGTTGTGAGAGATTAAGAGGCTGAAATTTCCTGGCTCAGTTAGGATTTGAAATTGTCTTTTCCAAGTCTTAGGCCCCTTCCACACTGCCCCTATATCCCAGGATCTGATCCCAGATTATCTTCTTATCCCAGATAATTTGGCAGTGGATACTCATATAATCCAGTTTAAAGCAGATAATCCTGGGACATAGAACAGTGTAAAAGGGGCCTTAGTTCCACATTTTAAACACTTATCACACAGACTCTTTAATCAACTGATATACGGTACTTTGAATTAATTAAACAAACTGCCATATAGACATTACATTCCTATCCTCATCCTCATCATCACTGCAATTTTAAAACAGGATTCTAAAATAATTATTGCTGCTTGAAGGGCTCATTGATTCATGGAATTTGTCCTACCTTAAATGTTCTGAAAACCTGCTGGGTGTTTTTAGGCTGTGAGTAAGGCTTGGGTGTCAACATAGGCACAGCCTTGGAGGGAAAAGGTTTGCTTGGAGAAGTGCGACCTGTTGAAATGCTGGCTTCTGATCCACTGGGAACAATGGTTGCCTCAACCTTGGCAGTGTATTTGGGGGCAGGAAGTGACTGTTGCCGTAAATATCGCAGCGGGTTTGGGTCCTTAGGCGGGGATGATGAATTTGGCTCAGCTGAATGGCTTCTCTCCAGAATTTTTGGCATCTCCAAGCGTTCAAGGACAGCTTCACTAATGGTGAATCTCTCAATGTATTGTTGGAGAATATGATCTGCCTCCTCTCGTGACCTGGCATTCTTGTATGCTTCGTGTAGTTCTTTCTCTCGCCGCTCTCTGGAGTACGACAAAAGATTGACCAAAAAATAAATAAAAATGATTCACTGCTGACAGTACTGGGCATTCTTGCAGAAAGGAGAAAATCTCACTCATTTCCAGTTTCCAAAGGTTCTTAGCAAGAGAGCACCCCATCTCTACCTTACAGTTCTTTGAAATATCCTATTCGTATACCACAGTTTGCCTACACATCCCATCTTTCCTCCACAATTTACACCATGGTTAAAGTTAAACCTGTACCAGCTCATGCTGCAGGGCAGAAATTGCTGTTACACCGCTCCCCACAACATCAATGTACAATACACCCTGTGTACTAGGGATGGAAAAAAAATCACTGAACTCAATCCCAACAAAAATACCTTGTGAAAAATTGTGTGAGAAAATGAGCACACAGATACGTGTTTGCAGATTTGTAAGGCTTATGGGGCATTTCTGGGAAATAGAGCACAAAACAAGGTGCAATTTTTAAATATGAAAGCTGTTAACAGCAGCAAAACGGTTTAGCTGATAGAGGGAAGTTATGTAAATAAGCTCAACTGGTGCAAATAAATGCACAGCAACATGTGTACAATAAATCTGAAGGAAATTCAGAACAGAAAGAAAACACTATGCAAACAAGGGTGGCAAGAAAATGCAGGTGGGATACAGAAAAACTCAACAAAACTGAGTCATGGCATTAAGAAAATGACCACGGTAAGGAAAAGACCTAGGCTAAATCATTTCCCCTGATACCTTAATTTTCTACATAAATGTCTTTCTTATCCATGAAGGACCAAACGGGCAACCCACCCTCTGCCTAGATGCACACACAAACAGCACTTGTAACCGAAAGCAAAACAACACTGAAAAAAGCTTTCCTGTGTGATTCTTCTGATTGTGGTAGATAGTGACTAGGACCCGAATCCTGTTTCATTTGTTTCTTTTATGGTTTTGTGTTGTTCCGTCCATTTGGATTGCATGGAATGGCACAACCCCACAGGAACAAAAGAAACAATGAAATCAATGGCAGAAGGGAACGGTAGCCATTTGATCGGCTGATTTTCAGCACTTGGCTGTAGGCCCTGGCTGGCAGGGCCTACAGCCAAGCGCCGGGTGCTCGATGGCTCATAGGCCCTGTATGCCGAGCCTACAGTTGAGCGCTCGACTGTAGGCCTGGCAGGCAGGGCCTTTGAGCACTTGATCCTTGTAGGCCTGGCTCGCAGGGTCTACAGTCGAGCATCGAGTTCTTGACGGCTGTAGGCCTAGCTCGCAGGGCCTGGCCCTTTGCCGACCAAGGCCCGATTTTTTTTGGTTTTTTCGGATCTTGAATGGAAAAGCCCATTTGTATAGGCACCGGTTTCCATAAGCAGTGGACGGAAATAGAAATGGGGCCATACGAATGGAACAAATAGAAACAGTTAAGTAATTTTATGCAAATGCACAAGTCGAGTAGGTAGTGAACTGAGGATCATATTAACATGAATTCCACCACATGTGTTGGATTATGTCCTCTTCATCACTTGGCTGAGTGATGCAGATAGAGGGTTGTTTGTTCATCTGGTTGAGATTACTTTGCCCTCATTAGGGTGTGTGTGCTTAAAATAGTAATTTCTTGGCTCCTCACTTGAAGGTTTTTGAAATTGGTGATATGGTTGTTGAGATGGAGGCATGTTGCTATGTTTTTGATCTTTTAAACATTCTTCAGAGTTTTAGCGATTCAGTGACAAAATGAAACAGTATTTCAGTGCAAAAATGATATTTCATTAATTATTTCATGCACTATAATGCTGTAACTCTACTTTTAGGACAAAGAGCAAAAAAAGGAGGAAAGGGTGGAGAAGAGGCTGAAAGAACTGCCTTTACCTTTCCCATCATTCATGCAAACACTGCAACCTATCTCACATTTGCACCACCTGCTTTCTCCCTGTGTCTTATTAAAAGAACTTACTTCTCTTCTACTATTTCTCTATAAGTCTTGATGCTTTTCCTTCGCTCACTGGGTCCCTCAGCTCCGGTCAGTAAGCGTTCCATCTTTTTCCTTTCAGCTTCTTTTTTCAGTAAATCCTGTGAAGCACTTCTCCGCCGACTCTTCCACCGGGCTAAATCCTACAGGAAGAAGAACAGAAAGATCTTGCTTAGTGTGCACAGCACTACCAATCTACTTTTGGTAAAAAAAAAAGACCCGTTAAGAGTCATAACCTTTTGGGAAAAGGCATTCATAACCTTTTGGACATATAACCTTTTTGGAAATGTATGACTTCCAGAGAAGAGCTAAAAAACCTGTCTCAGAATCTTCTCTTTAATAGTAAATAACCATTAATATTCATGCACGGCAACTTGGCTTCAGTTATTAGACTGAACCTACTGTTTTTGATCTATTAGGAACAGAGATATGCCAAATGCATAAAAATACAGTAGAGTTGCAGAAGTGTTATTTCAGTTGCCTGAAAAAACATCTACTCTTTCTTAAAATGTTTTGGTTTAAATATGCTCTCAAGAGACAAAATAAAGTAGTATTCGTTAAAATAACACAGTTGGTTTACTTATAAACTTCATGTATTCCGCATACAGGTACATTGCTTATCAATCCAGTTACAAATAGATTTGAAGTAGTTTCTTTGCGCAGTTAACAAATGACATCTTTCTTAGAATCAACAGTCCAAAGTCTAAAGCATCTCTCAGAGTCTATTGGAGCCTGTACAGTCTGAGAATCTAATGGCATCTCATGGCAACTCTACTCTAAAATGGAGTCTCGGGTCTGAATAGTCCCAGATCTGGATCACATGGTTTGCAGTCCCTTCCACAACATAGAGTGAAGGTAAAACTGCATACCAATACAAACATATACAATACAGTAAGCAATCTGAATTATATACATAACAAATAACTAGTATAGGAGGCTTGTAGCAAGTTGATATTTCCAACATCTACAACCCTGTGAGGAAGCACTGATGATTGATCTTTAACCGTTAGGTTGCAGAAAGTCCTAACACTTATAATAGCATAATTTCTGGGGCTTGTCTAGAACAAAAGTGGACAGTATACAGTCTGTGAGCATCAGGTTGCACCTGATACTATTTTATGATCCTCAAAGACTCTCCAAACCACACTGTTGAACTAGGAAAATCCAATTCAGAGCCAGTGCTTGTGTTAAGGGCAACTGCTTATTTTGAATGGGGGTTTCCTAATGAAATTTGGCAGAATAATTTGTTACTGAATTTGGCACAGCACTGGTGCTGCATGGCAGCAGCTGGTTCCAAGAGGCAATATTGGTTGCTGGACTAGTTAGTGGTCTAGCTTCCCACTAACTTCCGGGAGAAGAATGTATGTTTGAGAGAATAAGAAAGAAGGGGTAGCTAAAGGTATTTGACAGCATTGGCTGTACATATGCATTTGTACAGTGTTTTCAAGTATTCAAGATACTTCATAAGTTTCTTATCTGAATTAGTATAATGAGCATTGCAACAAGTGGACAGAATTCCCCTTAAGAAAGTCAATTTAACAATGTGAGAAGTAAAGTTTGAACAGTGTGCACCATGGCTGAACAGAAATTTGACCCTAGGTTTTCCCACACCGTATCCAGTTCTCTGTTCAATATTCCATATTGTCTCAAGAGCTCTTTCATCTGTCTGCAATTATATCAAAATATGATTAAGAAAGAACTGCAACAAAAATGCCAACCTCTTCAAAACACATACACATACAGTAGACTTCCGGTTAACCGACTTCCGGTTAACCGACACTCCGTATTATCCGACGTCCCAGGCCCCTTGGGAGGCGCTCATGCACGTTGCTAGGTAGCTTGCTATCTACCTAGCAACGCGCACAGGCACCTCCCAAGAGGCAGGGCGGCGAGCAGAGAAGCGCCCGTGCGCATTGCTAGGTAGATAGTAAGCTACCTAGCAATGGGCACGGGCACTTCGCTAAGCCGAGTGCTCGCTGCTCTGCCCCTTGGGAGGCGCCTGTGCGCATTGCTAGGTAGATAGCAAGCTACCTAGCAACATGCACGGGCGCTTCCCAAGGGGCGGAGCGGTGAGCACTCGGCTTAAGAAGCACCCCTGAGCGTTGTTAGGTAGCTTGTTATCTACCTAGAAACGCGCACGGGCGCCTCCCAAGAGGCAGGGCAGAAGCCCCCCTGCGCGTTGCTAGGTAGCTTGCTATCTACCTAGCAACGTGCACGGGGCACTTCCTTCAACCGGCTTGCTGGATAATAGGGCCTCCCTATTATCCGTCAGACCAGTTATTCGACATTCGGCCCGCCCGTTTGTGTCGAATAACCGGAACTCTTCTCTCTCTCTCTCTCTCTCTCTCTCTCTCTATATATATATATATATATATATATATATATATATATATTCAAAGCCAACATAGAAACTGCATGAGTTCTCAGAGTGCAGTATTTTTTTTTAATGAAGCAGAGTTTTTCGTGACATTTCTAGGGAGACCAATATGTCTGATTATAAAGTTATTGTCCTTCCAGCTCTACTGTATGCCCGTGAAACATGGACTGTCTACAAGTGTCACTCAACTTTTGGAAAGATCCCTTCAGCGTTGCTGCCGAAAAATCACGCAAATCTCTTGGGAAGACAGGCAAGCAAATATCAGTATTCTGGAAGAAGCAAGGACCCCAGCACTGAAGCAATGATTCTCCACCATCAACTTTGCTGGACTGGCCACAGTGTTCAAATGCCTGATCATGGTCTCCCAAAGACGCTACTTTACTTTCAGCTCAAGAATGGAAAAAGGAATGTTGGTGGACAACAAAAGAGATTTAGTGATGGGCTTAAAGCTAACCTAAACAAATGTGGAATAAACACTGAAAACTGGAAAGCCCTGGCCCTCGAGCACTCTGTTACCAACAGCTGAATAGTACTGAATAGTAACTTCTTTTTAAAAATAAATATGGAAAGCAAACTTTGTTGTTTATCTTGCAGGCACATCAGGACAGCTCTTTCTACTCACATCCTGCCACCGATCTTCGTCCTCCTTCAGCTGGTTATGAATAGTCTGCAGCTTCTCATGGCGTGCTTTGCTGTGGGGCTGCATTACAGTAGCCTCATCCACACATCTCATGTCAAACATGCTCACACTCCTGAAATGGAAAGCAAAAAAGTCTTAACAGTAAGTCAAAGAATTATGTACTATCAATGCCTGGATCAATTTCAGCCACAGGAGGGTGCTAGAGCAAAGTGAAACGCATCCTGTCCTTGGGAAAGCTTTGAAAAATCAAGGGAGATGCTTTTGGATGCTTTTCTATCACATCAAAAGCCTTGGGTGGGTATGTGTAGTGCGAAGCCCTTGCCATACTAAAGCACATGCAAACCGGCAACTTATGTTGCACACCAGTAATACTGCAAAAAAAGCATTGGATGCATGTCCGAAACTGCTTTTTCACTTCAACATCTAATACAGACGTGCACAACCTGTGGTCCTTCATATGTTTTGGATTTCAGCTCCCAGAATCCCTGTTTACTGGACAAGCTGGCCGGGGTTCCCAGGGGTTGGAGTCCCAGTCCTCTGGAGGACCACAGGTTGTGCAGGCTTGATCTAATGTGACTTTGGCACACTTACATCAACTGTCACTTGTTTAATATGGTGGGGAATGCATCAGGGAAATGCCATGTTTATGGAAATTCTTCTACCCTGTTTCCTCGAGTATGATTTTTCAGGATTTTTGAGTTTGCTCAAAATATAAGCCCTATTTCAAAAAAGGTCTAGTTACAGTTAATAAAATCAATTTGGAAAAAGAAGACATTTCCTGGAAATAACCCTAACACATCTTTTGGAGCAAAAATTAAATAAGACTCTGTCTTGATTTGGGGAAAACAGCTTAGCTTTTGGACATTTCATAGGACTTCTAAAGGGGAGGTTCAGGAAAGGAAATAATCCTAATAGATCGGGGTAAATTGTAGGGGTGATATGGAAAGGTGATGTATATATTCAGTTTTATCATATTTATTTACTGTATTGTTATAAGTGTTTTATTTAACTTACTATACGGAGTGTAATCATGTTTTATCAAGCCTTTTTGTGTGGTTAGGTACTGTGATATGGCCCAAGGGCTAATCAATAAATTTACTACTATCTAATAGACATCTCATCCAACTACAACTTACAAATGGCAGTCAAAGTGGAGAGGGAATGTGGCTTTGGCTAAATTCGACTTTTAGGCCATTCTAAGGTCATGCTTATTTCTCCTGGTTTGTTAACCAACATTAATCCAGAGTCCCCAGGTGAATTTGTGGCAGGATACCCAGGATACACGCTAGAATCCTTGTGCTATGGCTGGCGAGAATTCAAAGAGAGGAAAGAAAGATATATTCTGGAAGAAGCACTAACTGAGAAAGAATGATTTATGAATCCTGGAAAGATTCTGTACCAAGCCAATGAGCCTTGACAGGATGGGGGTCTTGACTCACATGAACCAAATGGGTTCCCCAAAATTTGACTGTTTCTTCCAAAGATAGAAAGTTTGAAAAGCACATACCTAAGCTTCAGACATGGAAGAATGAAAAAAAACTACACTGAGAATGCATCTACCCTATAGAATTAATGCATGATGTTGGCTTATCTGTCATAGATCAGTCCTAAGGAAACATGGGAGTTGTTGCTGTATTTTTACAGCCTTCTCTGCCAAAGAGTACAGTTGCTTCACCAAACTACAAATGCCATTATTCCATAGCATTAAGGCATGGCAATTAAAGTGGTGTCACACTACATTAATTCTACAGTGTAGATGCACACTCAGTGAAACTTTTTGAAAATGTCTCTTTTGGAATAACGGATGTGACACCTTAGAGACAGTTGAGAGATACACATTATCTTATTCTGTAGGTTTTAATGCCTATAATAAATAAGCCGTGAGAGCCGACCCAGTCAAGCGCACATGCAGAGCAAATGGTCATATGACTTCATTGTTAATTTGTTAACAATACAACCTCCAAAGTACTTTTAACACATATTAGTGTACAATTACATGATGAACAACAGTCATTTTCTGATCCACAATATTCTGTTTTGCATGATGAAGCAAGAGGCAAGAAATTAGTGTTAGACAAAATAAAATAAAAAGTCACAAGCAACAGTGCATTTATACAAAAATATTATATGAAGTTGGTTATTTCTTCAATGTCACATACATGGAATGTGCACCATATTTTTGGTTTCCTTTTGATGAAAACACAGCTTACATTTCATAAATGAAGCCAAGCAAATCAGTCTCATTTGCGATTGTGATGGGAACAGCTCTTGTTAGGTGACCCTAAATGCTCCGGCGGAATATCCTGATGGAATTTCATTATGGCCTCTGGCCAGTCATTGTGGTTTGGTAGAACGGGGTCAGGACAATCAAGCGTTTCCACTAATATGCACACATAGTCAGTGGTATTTTCTTGCAAGTACTCAGAGGGATGAAGAATCATCCCAAAGCTTTTCTAAAGTATTTATCATATGGGATGCTTACTGCCTGTTCTTTTCAGAGAACTGCAATTTACTAAGACAATCCTGGAAATGCACATATTGTAGTCATATGAGTTAAAATCTAATCTAATCTAACAGAGGGGAATGGTCAATAAGGTGGTTGGATTTCGAAGGATTCTCAATACTTTTGTGTGTCTTTGTCCCATCCTTAATCCAAAGTGGATCTATGTAAAATCCACAACGACAAAACCAACACCAATAAGAAGATTGATTAAAATGGAAAATGAGCTTGTACATATAACTGTTCAAAAGGGCTTCCCGAAATGCTGACTTGGATACTGAATTCCTTCAAGGATTGTTATTTCTCTCTGAATAGTCCTTTTCTCATTTCATCAAACTTAACTAAGATGGTTTGATAAAAAAATCCATTTTAAATAACAATATTTTAAAAATGTGTTGTCGAAAGCTTTTATGTCTGAAATCACTGGGTTGCTGTGAGTTCTCCAGGCTGTATGGCCATGTTACAGAAGCATTCTCTCTTGAAGTTTCACCCACATCTATGGTAGGCATCCTCAAAGGTCTGCTGGAAACTAGGCAAGTGGGGTTTATATGTAGAGTGTCCGGGGTGGAAGAAAGAATGCTTGTCTGTTTGAAGCAAGTGTTAATGTTGCAATTGGCCACCTTGATTAGCATTGAATAGCACTGCAGCTTCAAAGCTTGGCTGCTTCCTGCCAGGGCAACACGTCAGAAGAGAATGCAACCCAATATTTAAAACTCACAGAAACCCAATAGTTTAAAAACCCTTAAGCAGGAAATATGTATCACAAGTGATGCCCATAGCAGTAATCTTACATCTCTCCATATCTCAACCAAACTTTTAAGTCAGTCAAAATGTTTACTCTCTGAACATTATGGAGAGATAATACGAAGCTCTGAAAAAACATATGAAAAAACAATGTCAGATTAAATCTTTCAAGGAAAGGATTATATATCTACTAAATAATTTAATATGTAATAAATATACCACATATAACACATTTGTTCATGTTTGAAAATTGTAATACTAAAATATTGCTCCCGGTTGTTGGTAATCACTTAAAATCTAGATTATTTCAGTTTTGTTCCAAGCTCTCTATTACTGCAATTCGCTTGAACAGCTTTTTTTTTTTAAAATGAGCATCAACAATGAACATGTGATTGAACTATGGAGTCATGTCTTGCATTCTTGTACAGAGTTTGAAAAAGCATCAAATAAGTATCATAAGACATTGTTTACATCAAGCTTCTGAGGAAATATAATCCTAATATCAAAGGGCTGTTAAATGAACAAAATGAATGTTCATTTCAAAAAGGAGAGAGTCATTTTGGATGAAAATTGAAGCAAGGATATTATTTTCCAGCCTCCAATCATTGCCAGGGTGGACATTTTTTTAAAATCCTAGTTTAAAAGGAACAAACCATTACTTTTAATTTGGATACAAAAAACTTAGCAATGCTAGTATGAGAGGCCACAACAGGACTTCTATCTCCAAATAGCTGGGCATCGCCACACCTTCTCAAAATATCCTGAGAACCAAACTAGACTATGGATTTTTACAGTGCAAAAGAAAAATCTCATCTGCTTCTCATCTGATTTCAGTAATTCCATTTAAGAAATCTGAACAATAAAGTTGAAGTACTGTTGCCCTCTGCCATGTGTCATTTTTTTACTGCATTGTCACTAACACACAGCAAGCCTATAGAGCAGTGGTTCCCAATCTTTTTTTTTTTTTTGACCAGGGACCACTTTGACCAGAGACACATTAGTATCAAAAGGGTTACAAATCAATTTTTGGTCAACTTTAGATTCAGTTTGGATATTTGGGGTGCTGATTCAGAAAACTTTTATTGGATAGACCACATCAGCTCTATTTTCTGATGCAGAGAATATGCCATCCAGTAGTCGCCATCTGATCGCCTACAGAAAACCATATTTAATAATCTAGAGCTGATGTGGTCTATCCAATGCAATCCGCTTCCAGGCACCACATGGAATGGCTCCGTTCAGGGGGAAGGAGAGGAGAAGCAGCAGTCAGAAGGCCTGTTGTTACGCCTTTCATGGGTATCAGCTTCTCCCCACACGACATTCCCATGTGCCTTGGCACTATAAGAGGGTTTCATGAGAACAGTTGCTCTTGTTGCGACAGTGTAGTAACTGTGAGGTCAGGGAACATATTTTAGTTCTCCATGGACCACAGGTTGGGGACAAACGCTATAGAGCAAAGTCTTTAAAAAAGTGGGGACTGTTAAGAATTACATGAAGTATATCTTAGAAACCTTATCTATATTATATTATCTATATCAGGGGTCCCCAAACTAAGGCCCGGGGGCCGGATGCGGCCCTCCGAGGTCATTTACCTGGCCCCCGCCCTCAGTTTTGTAATATAATATATTGTATATACATATAATATTGATAATAATATTATAATGTAATACAATATAACACTAATAATAATAATACCATATAGTAATAATTATATATTCTATATTACATATAATATTACTAATAATATTACAGTATAGTGGTATAGTTCAATATAGTAATATATAATGCTAATATTGTGCTATGCGAATAATATAATATATTGTATGTACATATAATTTGTAAGCCACTCTGAGTCCCCTTTGGGGTGAGAAGGATGTGATACAAATGTAGTAAATAAATGCAGTAAATAATAAATAAATAAATAAATACATTTTAGACTTGGGCTCACCCAAAGTCTGAAATGACTTGAAGGCACACAACAACAACAACAACAACAACAACAACAACAACCACCACCACCCTAATTAACTTGACTATCTCATTGGCCAGTAGCAGCCCACACTTCCCATTGAAATCCTGATAAATGTATGTTGGTTAAAATTGTTTTTATTTTTAAATATTGTATTGTTCTTTCATTGTTGTTGTTGTTGTTGTTGTTGTTGTTTTTGCACTACAAATAAGACAAATGCAGTGTGCATCGGAATTTGTTTGTATTTTTTTCAAATGATAATCCGGCCCCTCAACAGTCTGAAGGATTGTGGACCGGCCCTCGGCTTAAAAGGTTTGAGGACCCCTGATCTATATTATTCAATTTCCTCACAGAACTGATGCCCATAATGCCCATTTCCAGGTTGTTGCAAATTTAAATACACATTCCTTAGAATGCTGTAAAAACAATATCTTGTAGGAATGTTGCAGTAGATTTTTATTCTTCCTTTTAATTTGCTTGTAAATACCAATCCTTGAAAATGATTGCATATTACACAAAAATAAAGAAACACCTAGGGTTTTTTTTAAAATAAAAATAAAAGTTGAACAGTTTTCTTTGGGACATCATAAATACATGAGAGCAGAATTTATGTGTGAAGAATTGATGTATTACTAAAATAGAGTACATTTTCCATTTAATTAGCTCATGTCACTTTAATCTCATGAAATTCATCTTTAGGTAATGGGACAGGAAACTAATAAAGATGGTAACAAAATGTGTGATCTGGGTGAATGATATAAGCAGGAACATATGCCAAAATCCAGACTTAGATGTAGTTTCAAAATCTATGATTTCCTAAGGCAGTCCTTCCCTACTTGGTGCTGATCCCGGGGGGGGGGGGGGTATGTGGCTAGACTTCAGCTCCTATGATGCCTCACTATTATTCATATTGTTCAATGATGACAACACTTGACAATCCAAAACATCTGGAGGGTACCAAGATGCAATGTGTTCATTGCTCTATGGTCATAGTTATGACCTAAGGAGAATTGAGAAATGGCAATAAGAGAAAAGATTAAACAAACTATGGCCCCCCATCTACACTGCCATATAAAATCCAAATATCTGCTTTGAGCTGAATTATATGGCAGTGCAGAATCAGACCTGGGTTCAGTCTGAAAACACTGACCTTAAGCTTTAAATATTGTCTTAAGGTCAATGTTTTCAGATTGGGCTCAGGTCTGATTCTCCAACTAGCCCAGGATAATTACACTATTAACTGGTTCAAGCTTAACTCTAAAAAAAGCCTCTTCTGTCGACCTATCTTCACCCTTCTTATCTCATCTGGGTTATAACATGGCACTTAAATCTATTAAACAAAGACTGTGGGGCATTGCCTTCTGTGAGCTGGTTCTCGCTCATATGTCTCTTGTTCTCCAAGCAGCCTGAGTACACACTATGCTGGGCCTCTTCATGAAGCAAATTATCTCAAGAACTTGACTGTGGTCAAATATCGCTGCCTATTCTCCAAGGCAAGGTGCAATGTGCTTCTGAAGTGCTTCAAAGTAGATTTGTGGGAGTCACATACAATGCAAGACTTTGCCCATGTAATAACCAGCATGCTGAATGTATGTATCAGATCTCATTTTCCTGCAGTTTATACAAGCAGGCTCAGCTAAATATTATTAATCTACAACTGAGCAACCTACTCGGTAGATCAGCCCAATTATGAATCTGCTGTGCACTTTTTCCACTGAGCAAATTGGGTCTTTGGACCATAATAAATATTGATTGATTAATATAATCACATTCAAATCAGGTAATCTAGATTATTTGATTTGACAGTTTGGATTATATGGCAGTGTAGATCCAGTCTATATCCCCTACTATATCCAAATGCAATCTCTGCTAAGGTAGCTTTTCAGAATTCATTTACACTGGTAAATCTGACTGTGAGCAATTCCAGAATGGGCTGAGACTATATCTGGTCCTCAGGTGACACCTCTTTTGTGTTATTGCTGGTGCCAAGCCAGCAATAAAGCTTTATAGGAACTCCTGATTATTGTGGGAGACTCTTCCGATGTTAAAACAAGATGACCTGCAACTAGCAAGAAGAAGCAGATAGATCCTTGCTGTCTGTGCGGGCACCACATCCTGACATCAGCAGTGGTGTCTTCCACAACCAAGAACCTAAAAGAAAGCTCCTTCTGTCTAGGAGCGGTGGTGGAGAAACAGGCACAATCCATCATCTTTCTCAGGGCTGATAGGTGCAGGGAGAGAGTGAAGGTGTCAGTGTCCAGTTTGGACACTGGATTGGCCCAAATCAGATTTGATCCTGCTGTTCAGGCTGTCCCAAAGCCCTGAGATACTCCAGAGTTTCCAGCAAACTCCAGAAAAACTCTTCTGATTTTGCTAAAAGCAGGGCAAAGTTGGTTTCAACTAAAAAACCCTGAAATGCTCACCAGAAGTGACTGTGCACCATGAAGACTGGCAGCAGACAATTTGGGGGTGAGCCTGAGGTTTTAGGCTCATGTAAACAAGCCCACAATTAATAATTTTAAAATGGTGACAGAAACACAAACTCTCTGCCCGCAAGGCTTCTGGATTTCAACCAGCTGTGACGCAGCAGCTCATTCATTCAACCTTCTACTTGAACCTACATCGAGTCTGCATGTTATAAAAACTCTAGCATTGCAATTCCAGTCATTATAGCAGAGGAGTGGCCCTAGAGACTTAACAGAGCTTAATAAGAAGAGCACATCACAATATAGCAAAGGCCAGCTTTTGCAGCAACAGCAACATGCTTTATTGCTCTCTCAAAAGTTATTACTTTAATGCAACAAAGCGCATATCACTGCAGTGTTATGACAAAGCACATACATTTCAAACAGCTCTGCACCAGAACAATGACAGGTAGTAATGGTGCAACAACTGCATTTTAAATTAGTAATAAGTACGAAAAGCATGAGTTTAAATTGTTTAAAGGCAACCCAATGAGAGCACACAACAACTTACTCTGCGTCATCAGACACAGGAGTTCTTGAGCCGAATCTATAAAACCAAATATAAAATTAGAGAGATTTAATAGGGGGAAAGAGGATGTATGGACGGGAGTGAGGTTGAGGAGAGGGAGAAGTAGGAGAGAAAACCACAAAAGGAGATTCATTTGAAGGCAAACTTCTCCAGCAATCACGAGGACTGAAACAGCACTGAAATTTTAGAGATAAAATGAGATAACTTTTAATGATTAAGATTACAAAAATATATATTTTTAAAAATTAATGCAATTTGTAACACCTGTTAGCAAGACACACCATGACACACCATGATTGAAGGAAGTAATTACTCATAAAAGCTTATATAAAAAGCTGGTTTTATGAGGCAGGCCAGACATGTAGTAACCATATACGTGTTGCACTGTGCATAATCTAGATTCTATAAAAGAAAATTGAGATCTTTCTGGATTTTGGAACACCTCTTGCATAGAATCCCATTCTCCATTAAGAAAAATAACATGCTTTATTCTTCAAAGACGGTGCAACCTGTAAGTCCATGCTTCCATTTTTATTTGGCAGAAAGCATATTTTACATTTCCAGGGAAAATCATACTCAGAGGTATTTTTTGTAAACTCCCACCTCCCCTATTCCCATGCCATTTTTAAAGATATTTCTTACAGCTTTGAAAAGAAAGACTTTATTAGTTCAAAAGCGTCATGACATACTATACAATTGTTAATACACAATCAAATAAATCAGACAAGAGCAGACTCTATTTGCTTCCAGCATGCATGCACTAACATACTGTAAAGGACCACAGAAGGCTTTACTTCTGAATGGCACAGTTGCTCACATTTGTATTGATTCATCTTCTAGCGACATAAGTTCTTTGCTGTTTGTTTCAAGAGCTTCCTGCATCTCAGAAGAATGTTCGGTTTTGACTGAGTCAAGGTCAAGCACATTCTTATGTGCATCAGAAGAGACATTCTCTTTTGCACTAGAGGTGCTAGATTTCTCTTCTTCCAGCTGCTGTTCGGGATGCACTACAAGCCTTTCTGGGATTTCCATGCAAGGCCTTGGATGGTTTTCAGTGACCACTGAATCCGTCACAGTAATACTAAAAAAAGTAATTTCTGTTTTAGCTCGCAGTGAGACACACGGGACACGCCCAATGCACACACATCCAAGGAGGAAGCAAATCAGTGAAATTATGTCACAAAACACAAATAATAAATAGAAAGATCCACCACATTCTTAAATATGTGTAGTTCTGTTCACTCTCCCAGACAAGTGGGGAACCAGCGTATTCTGTTTCACCAAATATGGTGATGACTTTTGTTATTGCTTTGTTTTTGAACCAGGCTATTCAATGTTAGAAAACTTAGGACTTCATCACACGGTTGGCTACAAGTGTCCTAGATGCTTGCTGTACAGCTGATCGACGGAGTTCCACGCTGCCCATCACATGACGAAGGCTAACTTCCGGTGGGGCTCCGTTGATGAACTGGGGAGCAAGCATCCTATAGAGTTGCACCCAGAACACAGGAGCCTTCATGTGTTCCATGTGGAACAATGAGGCCAGCATGGGGGAAGCCGTGCAGTGACGCTTCCCCACGTGTGATGGGAAAGCGCTGCTGCCAGCAAGGAGGGGCGTGGGGTGTCAGGATTGCCTCGCTGCCCCACGGATTTACTACAGAGGCTGGTGAATCACCCCACGGGACCTCATTAATGTGATGAGGTCCTTAGAATTGGTATCAATGCTCTGCTTTGAGCTTGTTTACGGATGGGCACATAAAATCTTCTGGGCTCAATCACAACTCTTTGCCTTTACTCCCTGGTTTTCATTATCTGGCCATCAAAACTATTCAAATTCATTTTATATACGCCATTAAACATTTCTGGAACAGCACAGCTTTTTGTAAATACTACTCCCATTTATCCAAATATTATGAATAAATATTACCCAAACAGAACAAAAGTAGCCATTGCATCGCCATCCCTGACCCAAAAAAACTTATTATTTTTTAGATGAGATATAAACAGTCTTCATAATCAATTTAATTATCTCTCTTATGTAAGCAGATAATTATTCATGATTGGCAAGTCTGAATAGTTCAGAAGTGTGTGTGGGGTGCTCCCCCTCCAAAAAAATTAAAGTTACTCTGAAGGAAAAAAAAAGTTCTTCATCTCAAAAGGCAAGGTTTCTATCATATAGCATCTAACTAGGAATCTTAAACAGAACAGAAGAAAACTCATGTAAATCTGGACCTGGCAAGCCAACAAAAGTTGAAAATTCTTGAAAAAATGTACTACTACATTTACACATGTGTGCATCTCATGAACAACTTAATGCAGAAAAAAAGTTAAAAACAATTTTGGTTAATCTTTCTTGCCCATTCTGGAAACAATTCCAATGAGCCAAACAATTATTTATAAGCCTGACCTATCATAAGGAGACAAAAGGCTGCAGCAGAAATGAAAACAGGCATCCTGCTCTTCTGTGGAAATTACTGCTGAAACGAAAGCTCACAAAATAGCCTTCTGACCTCTTCATTTTCTGTTCAGTCTTTACAAGCTCCTTAGTTGCTTCCTCGCCGTTCTGTTGCTTTGAGAAAGGAACTGGGAGAAACTGTTTAACACAGGGTCCAGTCTGCTTCAGAAAAGCTCTGGTTCTTCTCACCATCATGTCATCTTTCCCTGTATTTTTAAGTGCCCCTTTCTCTCCTGCTGTAGGGTTTCTGTGATCATCTTGATCATTTGACTTTCCATAGCCATTTTCACACAATACATCTGAACTTGGAGATGCAGGTGAAGGCACTCTGTGTTCACACTGCATCATGCCAGTCAGTGTTCTGCTAAGGCAATTGGGAGATAGCATTAAGACAACAGAAAACCAAGGAGGAAAACATAGGTGCATATCCATAGCACACAACAATTTGCTCTAATATAAATCCCAGTAGATATTCTGAGGGCTCAGGATGTTATTACAAAACTCAAGAAAAACAGTTCTCAGTGTGGACAACACATTGATGAAAGATGGCAGGCAGGAATCCCATACAAGAAGTTCTTCATGCCTTTTATGGAACCCCAAATAGACGAAATAAATGTATCAGGAATTATCCTGATATTATTGTATTTTCCCCCATTATGTCAGAAATCTAGTATGGAAGATTTCAAAAAAGTAGTTGTGTATTCGTCTATTGTAGTATAAAAGGAAGGAAGGGAACAAGAAAGAAAAATAAATATGGCAGCACATTTTGAACTTTTATTTTAGCATGAGCTTTTAGTAAACCCATTTCTTCAGATGTAGTACAGACTGATATTAAAGTCTGAGGTTACAAAGATCTAAATGATCGGTACCACTTCAACCAGCCATTTAAAAAATTAGGGCATGTGATTTACACCTTTCTGAATCCTATTACATTCTATCCCACCACACAATTTTATTTGCTTTACAACCTGAGGCTTTTATCTCATTCTGTACTGCAACTGAAGAAATAGGTTTATATCCATGAAAGCTCATGCTAAAATAAGAACTCATTTAGGGCGCTTCCAGGTAGCCATTTAATGCGGGAACATTTGCGTTTAAAAAACGCAAATGTTCCCGGATTCTAATCCACACATGCTTTAGAAAGCACGTGCTTTCTGAGTCGGGTGTCCAGATGCGCTCCTGGATCTTTCTGGGAGAACACCTGGACACCCAATCCTCCTCCCCAATCCCCCCCTTTTAAAAGTAAAAGAACTTATCCAGCCTTCATTCGCATGGTGCCAGAGCTCTCCTGGTGCATAGAGATGATGCGACAGGAGAAAGGGGGGGGGGAGGAAAATTGCTTCCCCCCCCCCCTCCGCTCCCCTGCCATGTCAATCCTATACACCAGAAGAGCTCTGGCACCACGGGAATGGATGTGGGGCAAGTTCTTTTACTTTTGAAAGGGGTTTGGGGGGGTTTTGGCGAGAGGTTGGTGTCCTTGTGGTTTTCCAAGCTAATTTAGGCACGGTACTACTGTCTGGACCGCCCCCTCAACAGCCCAGAACTTTTGAGGGAGTAGTCTAGAAATCGGAGTAGCGAGTTTATCTTTCAAGAAGGCACTGAATAAACCCACTAACAAATTAATTCGCCACAAACTAGGGGTTTTCTGGTTTGTGGCAAATCAAATAGTATTTTTCTGGGATGTCATCTGGACAGCCCCTTTTAATTGCAGGAATTCCCATGTCAAAGCGGCTGTCTGGATGGGTCCTAAGTCTTAAAGATGCAGCCACACTTCTATGGCAATATGTAAATAATTCATAACATATAAACACACACTCATTATACAAAAGCAAAAAAATGCCATTCCCACTCCCACCCCAAAAAAACCCTAGGAAATCAGGACAAGGACTACGTGGAGAAGCGGGAAGGGAAGGGTTTCTTCATATTTTGCCTTCCTATTAGATGTCATTATAGTCCTCACAATCCCGACAGTTAGATCAAAATTTCAAAGGTTTACCACACAAGATCTGATAGTTTCACACCTTTTTAAAGACCCCTTTAAAAGATCAGTAATAAGGAAGACTTCAACTATTTGAACAACTTTTTCAAAGCCACTTTGTGTTTATAATTATGATCCTCTTATTAATCTTAAATCCCAAAGTTAAAATCTTCCTGCAATACAGATGCTTTCTAAAACTTTATAAGATTTGTTTTCGTCTTCTGTTGTTAGATTTTTTAAACTTTCTTGTTAAGAAGCAGAATAATGTAGTGCAATTAGTCCGACATGCAAAGCAGGCTTAAGAAGCCCATAACGGCTGGTTGCCAATTTCTGACCTTTCTACTTTCTGTGGAGTCTTCCACTGTCTGCACAGAATAACATTTTGTTCCTGTTTCAATGGATGATGACTACTGACTACTGAAATGGGAGAGCAAGATGTGCGAACTGGGCTAGTAGATTTCTGAAAAGTTCCAAATCTTCTAGCCAGCATGTCATCTCTTTCAATATCTGGGAACGTTTCATCCAATTCCTCTTCGCTGCTTTCATTCCATTCACTCAAGCTGCTGCTAGGTATCTGCTTCTCAGGATTATCACAAACATCCGGAACAGATGAATTATGCATATCCATTTCAGATAATAGTATTTCACTAACAGTATAAGATGGAAAGTAGGAGAGAAAAGAAGATAGGCAATGAGAACCACATGGAAGAACTAAGAAATATTTTTCACTCATTTGTCTTATCTTTCAAAATGAACATTTGAGTTTCTTTTAATGGGAAATTCTTTCAATGATAGCAGTCTGGTTAAATAAAGGAAAATCAGATCAATATAAATCCTGATCCTTGTGGTAAGCAAGCATTATTTCACACCCTACAAAGGAAAGTAGAGGGTACTTTTAATAGGCACACTCCAAAAATATGCCAAAAGGAAGAGGAAAAAAACCTTTTTTAAAAAACCAGCTGTCTTCAAGAGAAGAATGAAGCTCTGTAATGTACTGCCAGCAACTGAAGTAAACACTGTGCTACCACTTCAGATGGAGGGGCAGCAGAACATAAAACAGAATGTCCAAAGGCAGCAATAGACCAAGGAGGCTCCAAAAAGCCTGGGTGAATACTGATCAGAAAGGGATTTGATCATCTTTTTACTGAAAAGGATGCATTAATACTAATATTCTCTTGGTAATAAAATAATAATAATAAAACTTTATTTATATCCTGCCACCATCTTGTTGAAGGGACTTGGAGAGGCTCTCAAAAGCACTCAAGAAAGACACCCATGTTTTACTTGCTCCTTCTATTGGGCAGTTTAGTGTGATTCCAAGATGGATAAATAATAATAATAATAATAATAATAATAATAATAATAATAAACTTTATTTATACCCCGCCACCATCTCCCCAACGGGGACTCGGGGCGGCTTACATGGGGCCATGCCCAGAACAATACAATATAACAAAATATAATAGAACAACAAATCATAGCACATTAAACAACACAATAAAAGAAAATATACACTACATTTAACAAGATCAAAAGAACAATAAAACCAAGGGCGGGCCACATGAACACTAGATTAAAACTCGAGGTGAGAAAGGAAGTAGGAGTAAAAACCACAGAGGACAGAGTAATAAAGTGGCGGTGCAATCTGGAGGACAAATATTGAAGGAGAGCAGCAAAAGGGATGTATGTAGTGATTACTCTCCAAAGGCACAATGGAAGAGCCATGTTTTCAGGTCTTTCTTAAAGGCTGCTAATGTGGCGGCTTGCCTAATCTCACCGGGCAGTGAGTTCCACAATCGGGGGGGCACAGCAGAGAAGGTCCTCTCCCTTGTTCCCACAAGGCGGGCCTGAGATATTGGCAGTGGCGACAGGAGAGCCTCCCCTGACGATCGAAGGGATCGGGCAGGTTTATGATAGGAGATACGGTCACAAAGGTAGGTGGGTCCCAAACCGTTTAAGGCTTTATAGGTGATGGTCTGCACCTTGAATTGGGACCGGAAAATAAACGGCAGCCAGTGGAGCTCCTTGAACAAGGGAGTGGATCTCCTCCTGTAACTCGCCCCAGTTATTAGTCTGGCCGCTGACCGTTACCTTCCCGCCTGAGCGGTACCTATTGATCTACTCACATTTGCATGTTTTCAAACTGCTAGGTTGGCAGGAGCTGGAGCTAACAGCGGGCGCTCATTCCGCTCCCGGGATTTGAACCTGGAACCTTTCGGTCTGCAAGTTCAGAAGCTCAGCGCTTTAACACACTGCGCCACCACCAAATCTAATGCACACCCTAATTTTGGGAAGATAATTTAGCCAAAATAGGTGAGCATTAGATTCAAGTAACTGCACTATAAGTTTTCAGTTTATTGTTGGTTTAGCAACTGTGATGGTACAGAAGGAGGAACTGTACTGTATAGCTTACGGATCTACGAGAATACCTAAGGCACATATAAATATTGATGCTGAACCTAGCTATTGCACTTTCCACTGGTATATTTAGTCCCTTTTACTGTGCAACAAACCAATACCTGGAAATAGCATGTGGCTTGTGCCCTTCATCAGCATGAGCAATGGATTTCTCGGGGCTCACAGAAACTGAGGAGGAAGTTCCACTTGATACCTCAAGAGCCTCAATATTTTTCCTATTAGTTGTCTCTTCTATTTCGTTTTTGGGCACAGCTCTAGTAACTGAAGGCTGCTCCCATTGCTGATGGTCAATTTCTGTCACTGGCCCAAAGTGCACAAATCTCTGTTTGGGGCAGGTAGTTTTCTTGCACGTTTGCACTTTAGGGCTGGCAAAACTGTTATGACTGGTTTCCACTGTCATTTCAGAAGACAGCAGTGAACCTGGAGTGTCTGTGAGCTCCTCATCACTAACAATAAAAGAAACCAACAAACAAGGAAAGAAAGAAAAGCAGATAAGAGGACACCAAAAGACTAAGAAAAACAAAAATGAAGATGCAATTAAGTAAAAGCAACCAATCAGAAATATTAATGCACATATAGGTTGCTGTGAGTCTTTCAGGCTGTATGGCCGTGTTCCAGAAGCTTTTTCTCTTGGCATTTCGTCCACATCTGTGGCAGGCATCCTCAGAGATTGTGAGGATGCTTGCCATAGATGTGGGTGAAATGTCAGGAGAAAAAGTTTCTGGAACATGGCCATACAACCCAAAAGACTCACAGCAACCCAGTGATTCCGGCCATGAAAGCCCTCGTCAATACAATGCATATATACACACAGCACTATCAAGCCAAGAAGCTATTGGTACAGTATGGAAGGAATTATTCTTCACAAGAAAACAAAAATTTAAGCAACATTGCAAAAACCGAGCCACAGAGATAAAAATAATCAGACAGAAGCAACAGCAGCAGTTTGGTGCCAAGCGATGGCATGATGCCCTTGGAAATCTCGGCAGTACATACGGCTCCAGCAGCAATTTTATTTATGCTTTGCAAACTTTTTAAGTCAGATTGTGTCTCAGCCCTTCCATTGAATTTAACACAGCACTATCGTCTTAGCTTTGATTGATTCAGACAAGCTCCTACGTAATGTTGGTCAGAGCTAACAAGGCCTGTTGGCACAGCTGCTTCCTGCTTGGAAGTGCCAAGAAGAGGGAAGCCCAAAATGGAAACTTGTGTCTGAAAAGACAAGGGGAGGAAAAGCGTTTCATTCTTCATTTCACTGCTCAGGACTACGATAAGGGCTGTTCACGATTTCTGTTCAGATGGGATCAAAAAAATCATATGCAAGCCTCAAAAAAGGAGTGCCATACTGCTATTTTTAATCAAGTGGGTGAAAATGCTTCTTCTTCTTCTTCTTTTTTTGTATATAGGAAGTTAAGCAGGGCCATAGCCAGAATTTTATTTGGGTGCGGGGGGGTTGAAACTTTTTTTTTTTTTTTTAGAGAATCATGAAAAGTAGTTCCATAATGCAAAATAATTTAGAAATTAGTCTCCATCGATAAACTTCAGTGGACATTCATTGGGATTAGGTTAACCAGTTAAAATTCAGGGTTTTTTTTAAACCTGAAAAATTTCAGTGGGGTTGAACCCCTAACCCCCCCCCCCCCCCGGCTTGGGTACAGCCCTGAAGATAACCAACCTGAAATAATCTAGGAAACATGAAGACTACACACAGAGAAGACTAATAGAAAATAATGTGTTTGGAAAAAAAAGGCCTATGGGTTACTACTGTCTTCATGGCAAAGGTTGATATTTGACTTCACTACAGCAATATGCCTGTGTGCACCTGGGACTAACACTGCACATGCATAAATTACTGCTTACCATTAGGCTTCAGAAGCTAAAAGCAATCTTCCTGAAGGCACAGCATAGTAGCAAGACTTTGGAAGCAACGTGAAGCTTAACTTTTCCTTCCTTTATGACAACATACCTGGTATTCCCTGAAACTTTTAGTCGATCCCAGATTGCTTTATCTGCTTGTGTTATAGGAGCTTTCACAAAAACTGACAAGTCTAGTTGGGAGGGGTTAGCCTGAGTTTTTCGCCTAGCCAGACCATCTCTCTGAATGTCAGGAAGTTTGGCTTGGTTTTTCTCCTTAGATCCATCATCCCGAGATGGCAGTGCCGGCTTGGCTTCACATAATGTTGCTGGCCTTGTCGAAATCATATGTACCTTCTTTCCACTAATGTAATGCATATTTCAAAATCAACAGGAGAGACAACAGTTTTGTGGGGCTAGACAGTGATAAACAACACACCAGTACAAAAATACAAACTGAAGAATGAAATGAAGCTCGAAAGGAAGGGAACAGACAAAATGTATTTGAAGACCACAATAACTAGCTAGTTCTAGTACACTCCATTGTGAGACAACAAGAAATTATTGTATGACTATATTACCCACTCCTGGCAGTAGGGCACCATCAGTGGACTCTATTAGTTTGCAATAAGGAGGAGTGGGATTGAAAATTAAACTGTGCTTCTGACCTTTTATGTTGGGACAGTGGTGCTGTTAGGATAGTGGGCTTAGTCCTGATCCGACAAATGACTGCCCATGAAATCCTCTGGAGCCAAGAAGCTGTGTGCTCTACAGACAATCTACGCATTAATAGCCTGGATAAATAAATCCATTCATGCATTTGGCTAGCATAGTTTAATTAATTAATTAACAATCTCTCATTTTGACAGTTAGGATGTCCGCTTCCTGTACTGTCATGAATTAAAGTTTTGTTCCCAAATACAAAGTTTCTTGGGGATTTTTAATGCTAGCAAATATTTAACCACTATGGATGCTGGGAGCATTTGAGAACTGTGATTAACTATTCAAAAACTATTCCAAGACATTACTCATGTATTAGACGCAGAATATAAATGTTGACTATCATATTGTTGTCACAAAGTAGGCACTTTTTATGACTAAAAGCGGCTAAAAAATTTGTCACTGAGAAATCTAGATAAAAACTACCAGACAGGGGTGGGAACATTTCCATATATCCAATTGTGTCACTAGGAAGTAGGGGCATGCCAAACGGAAGAAATCTACTCTGTTTTCATTCTGTTTTCGGGTGCCTGTCCCTTCGGTCTGTTTTCGGGAAGATTCCTGAAGATTAGGAGGCTGCCATTCGGATTTGTAATCTAGGATTTAGAGTTCCGTTTCTGGGAAGAATCTTCCCAAAAGAAAGAAGAAGAATCTTCCCCCAAACAGAAACTGGGGATGAGGGGGATGGGACAGGACCCGAAATTTGAAACAGAGACAGAATGAAAACAGACTGAATTTCTGCCATTTCGCACACCTCTATTAGGAAGGCATATGAGTTGCAAGCCACAGTAGTCCTAGTATAGCTTTATTATCTTTATATAACAATAAACAGTTGAAAAAAGAGGAAAAAGATGCGATATCAAATTTATTAATAATAGCAAGACTGCTGATAGAAAGGAACTGGAAAAGGGAAATAAATATACAAATAGAAGAGTGGTATAAAGAAGTATGGAAACTGGCAATAAATGATAAGCTGACATGTAAATTACAAGTTAAAAGAGGGATATGGAAACAAAATTATTTCAATGATGAATGGAGAAAATTGATTAAAAGAGGGTTTAAAAAAGAAGGATGTAAAATTGCCTCCACAAGAGGAAATGAAATTTTGGACAGATGATGTATAAAAGAAATGGCTCTGGGGAAGGGTAGCACGGTGGTATGGGAGATACATACATACATACATACATACATATATATATGGGTGAAATAACAGTGGGTGCAAAAATGTATTGTAAAATTGTATTGAATATTGAATATTACAGGTCTGTATAACAAATGTTTTAATAAATATTATTGTGTAAAACAAAACATAAACTGGGGGCGGGACACCTGAAATTCGAAACAAAAACAGAACAAAAAAGACTGGATTTCTGCCATTTCGCACACCTCTACTAGGAAGGCACGTGAGTTGCAAGCCACAGTAGGTGACACCCAAAATATCTATTTTAAAAACTGGAACCACCACCTGATTCTTTTCAATTCAGTACATTTTGGAGATCTCTCTCTTTCCAGATGTAACGGCAACATTCAGATCTATGCTTTCAACTTCAGTTTAAAAACACACAAACAAAGGAAGAGAATGGGATCACATTACTTTACTATTTAAACATTTTAAACTAAATTAGACAAGACAGAAAGAAGATGTGCACACCTTGAATTGTCCTCTTTTTCGCTTTGTTTCTTCCCTTCTTCCACTTTACCTCGCTCTTTTTTTGTACAGGATCCCAGAAAGTAATGGTTAAATGGCAGTGTAAGTTTGGGTTGGTTTAATCTTGCCTTGCGTATCGCAAAGTCATCTTTCTCTATGTCAGGAATTTTCTCATCTCGTTCATCTTCTGAGCCAGAATCCTTTTGCTGATAGCACAGCATAAAGGGGTTTTCTTTGCGAAGGATGATGTCTGGAGTAAGCTCACTCTTTTCAGAGATGTGCTTTTGACTGATACACAGTTAAAATAGGAAATCCAAATGTGAAATGGAAAAAGACAAAACAGATCTTTTTTTAAAAAAAAAAAAAAAGCAAAAATATGCTTATAAATGCTGTTAGTTTAGAGAAAAATCTCTATAATTTAGGATTCCATGCAGCAAAATGAAACCGGTTGCTTTAGTTGCATCCTGTACTGTTGATCATGCTTGAGCTGGATTGGAGCACACTCCACACTGAGAGCACTTAGTGGCTTTCTGCCCATTCCTTTTGCAAGCATGTCCATTTTTTAAGACAGAAAAGGGAAACAGAACCCGAAATAATATAATGGCCTTCATTCCTACATTACTCGTAAAGGCTGTTAAATAATATTTTCTAATATGGAACTCTTCTGCCACTTTTGGCAGGTTATCGCGATGACATCTGGACTCCCCATGGAAAGTTTGCAAAGATATCAAATGTGTTGCCAGTTTTTAAAAATGCTATGGAAATAGCTCTTGATCTGCTTTTAATAAGGAGCCAACATTATAGCTGAAAATAAATTTTCATTGTGTGTATTTATTTTATCTTTGTGCACATGGGGTACATTGATGGATCTTATATATATAAAATAACAACAGTGCAGGATTTAAATTCAAATCAGGCTCCCTAGTCCAACTTAAACATTTTGAAGGATGTGGGGATGATCTGGGTTTTTTTCAACATGAAGGCCATACTACTGCTATTACTATAGAAATGGAAATGTAGGGAAAATAATTTTGAAGCATCAAAAGGCTTAGAAGACAGTAAAAATTAAATTTTGATTTTTATTTGGAGTGAAGTACTTGAGGAATAATAGTACTTTTTCTAAGTGGCAGAATGAGTCATTCTCATTAGCTCCCAGTGATGCAATGGGTTAAACCCTTGTGCTGACAGGACTGCCTACCGAAAAGTCATCGGTTCGAATACGGGGAGTGGGGTGAGTTCTTGTCTGTCAGCTCCAGCTTCTCATGCAGGGACATGAGAGAAGCCTTCCACAGGATGGTAAAACATCTGGGCATTCCTGGGCAACTTGCAGACTACCAATGCTCTCACACCAGAAGCGACTTGCAATTTCTCAAGTCGCTCCTGACTTGAAAAAAATAGTATTTGTTTCAGAATTAAAATAATAGAGACATTTTGTGTTGTTGAGAAACATTTTGCTTTTTGGTTGTAAAGTAAAAGTAAGATACAAATAAATATACTAGTAATAATAAATATAATAATACTAATAATAACAATAATAATAATAATAATAATAATAATAATAATAATAAAGATCCAATGTAGGTATGGTGAATCTACTCCTGATTTCTACAGCCACCACTCCTGCAACTGCTCCACATTACACAGGAGCTCAACCAGTGCTGAACTCTTGTCGGGGATAAGGTTCAGCAGCTGAAGAGCTCATGTACAACCAAGAACAGCTGTGGGAGGAATGGCTGTAAATTGATCTCTTTACTGGATCTTTATTTACTACTTTAGCAGATCTACTACTCCCTTGAGAACAGATCCTCCTGCCACCCCTGATCCGACACTACTAACCACGCAGGCACGGAAAATCAAGGTTTTCTGCATTACAGTCTTTCAGATGTTTGCAGATCCTTAACATATCTCTCCAAGAAGTCTACATGAAAAAAATCCCCAGAACTTTATTGCTATAAACTGGTTTTAAAATATGATGGCTTCTGCATGAAGCGACAAGTGATAAGTCCCTGGTCTCTGGGTGATGAATCGACTTCAGGTTTATTCACATTATTTACTTTATTTACATCCTGACTTTCTTCCAATACAAACTCTAAGTGGCCTTTTAATCTGTAGGAGCTTTTCAATTTGTTGAATTCTGTCTTCAAAGCAGGTTCAATACTTTGGATAGCATCTTTAAAATTTGGTTCAAAATGTGGGGTGGAATCACCGCTCAACTGACAAGAAAGTTATCAATAATCACTGACACAACATGGGGACAGATTTAAAGGAAGATGGAAAGGAAAACGATTCTTTACTACAGATGTTGGACAACTTGCTTTACCTAAGGGAGCATAAATTGTCCTTGTAAAGAGAACACAAAGACCTTTGCTGGTAAGATGATGTCAGACTTCCAGACCCCCCTTTGCTGCTCTTGGCTAAATAATATACTTGTCCATATGTGCTTGTGCTTTTGAAGGGAACCTTGAAGACTGGAACTGTGCCTAATAGTCAAAGGTCTTTATCCTTTTTCAAACATATGCTCCACATATTGTGCCCAACGTAACACTGCTGCCCAAAAAATAATGAGCAAAGAAACCCAAATGTGAACTCACTGTTTTTCTTCTAGAGCCTAAACAATATCATGGATCATAAAATAAACAAGATTGGAGAAATTGACTGTTTTCTCACCCAAGCTTCACATGTAAGTCTAACAGGTTGTGTCATTGAAACACCCCATTGCCTTGGTAATTCAGTTCCTTCCAAATGCAGAAGTTTTATTTTACTGCCTACAATATTACCTAAAAAGTAAGAAACTTTTATAAAAGTCACTCGAGATTGACTTCACACATGACAACTAAGCATGTCAGAGGAAGTGTGGGCAACACCCGCTTCCTTCTATACTTCATATATAAAATGTGATATGCATATCTTTCCCAGTGCAATTGTTCCAAAAGCTTGGGAAACTAATGGAGATCCAAAATCCTCATGCACTAACTGTAACTGAAATTTAAACTCTTGTCTTCTAAATTTACTTTTCAAAGTTTTGTTACAGGACAAATGCCAGGTGGCATCAAGTAAAGTTCTAGAACTTTCTTACAAAAACCAGTTTAGTGGCATGATCTTTAAGTCAAATTAGATTGCCACTCTCATTTGCATGAAAGAAAATAAATTGCTTCTCCAAGTCACATATGTTTTCAATTGTTTGCTCATGTTGGCCAACACTCTACTATTGGAACTAAATCTGAGTTGAAAATGGTCTCTCTTAGAGCTAAATGAAATTTAGTTTGGAGTATGTCTGTGTTGCAGAGAAGGGGAGTGTATGTATGATAGCATAATATATAAATCAGCCATGATGATAATAATAATAATAATAATCCACTTTTATCTCTTGATTTAGGTGCATAGTAGAATCTTCCAGGGAATTATGAACATTTATTTATTGATTGATTTATTGTATTTCTACCCTGCTCTTCTCATCCTGAAGGGGACTCAGAGTAGCTTACATCAGTAAATGAAGGCATGTATTCACACCCATTCTCATTTTCTAACCAGCTGGGAGAATAAAAAGATGAAATGATATTACAGAGTAGGAGATTAGCTGATTTAATCTACTATGCTATCTGAAACAATGGCCTCATAGGATTTAAGATGGAAATTATGATAGGCACACTTCCTATTATGTGAAAAGGAACGTGGAGATCTCAGGAAGATCATGATATCCTCAAGGATCTAACAGTGAAAGCAAGGCAGCCCTATATGACATCTTGCCGCATGTTGCCTAGTTCTGTGTTACTGAGAGGTGATCTACAGGTAGCTGTTGGTTTGTAAACAATTATTTTCTTTGCACAATTTACAAGAAACAATGTGAATATGATAGTCATATGGCACAAATATAGTCTTTAGTGCACTGGAAAATATTGCCAGCTAACCACATCAGTAAGTTTAAGAAGCACTGGCCTTGCCTCTTTGTCATGAGGAATAGTCACAATAGTACATTTGAGCCTACCTAGCACATACTGAACAATTGTGAAAAATGTTCTATCTCTAACTTTGCAGTCAGATCATTGGCTTCATCATGACTAGCATAACCAGTTCAATTCCTTAAGCAAAATCCTATATCTATGAATCACAATTGCTTTTTTGTTAACTTATTAAATCACTAAGACTGTGGGAAATTTTTAAACCCCAAATGTGTGTCCATCTTTTTCTTCTTAATCACAATGGTTGAATGGTTGGGCAGTGTTATTTTCACATTTTGTGTTTTAAATTTGTGCACAGATCAGTTTTAGCTGTTTTACTTTTATCAGACCGGCTTCTTTGCCTCTACCAGGTAGCCATAACAGCAAGCGCCCAGCCATCACATTTTCCCATTCATAATGGGACCATGTGGCAGCCGATCATGGCTCCTCCTCCCCTATTCGGTATCACAGTTGCATCCCGGCTTCATTGTATTTAGTTACCTCTCCTCTAGATTAGAAAGTAGAAACAGCTTTTAGGGAGCATTAAACCCGAAGCAGAAATGCCCACTGCCACCAATGGGCCGAATCTAGCCATATTTTTCAGCTGTTGTCCGAAAACTCAATCCGGCTGCGCACCTATTTTCGGGAAGCGCATGAAAACAGATATGGGAGTCTATGTGTATCCAGACAGCGGAAACGGATCAAGGGTCAGCCGAAATGCACAAGCCTATTAGTCAGTGCAACTACATGCAGCAGATCTATTTAACACAAATGCAAGTACAGTCCAGTCACCTCAAAAAACCTGGAGATTTAGAGAGTGTCAAGCAATCACAGTAATTAAACAGTGTAACTGTTCTTTAGCCAAGAAAAATACCAGTGTATATTCTTTTGCAACAAATGCATTGAACACCAGGCAAATGCATTGAACACCAAGCCATCAATTTGAAACTCTTTTTTCTAATGTCACAATACTGGGGACAGCAAATTATATTTATTAGGATTTTTTTAAAAAAGTGGTTAGAGAGTTACAGCAAATTGAAAAGAATCACAAAGCATGCCGAGTGCTCAAAGCCTGATGCATACACACACCAAATCCCACGGCATGGAGCTAACCTGCTGCCATAGCGCTGTGCCGCTGGCATGATTTTAATACCAGCCTCTTCAAGCCTTCTTAGTTTTTTGAGCTCCTCGGGATCTTTTTCGTTATTTCTTGGCCCTGCTGTTTTGTTTGCAGAATGTGTAGGAGATTGACGTAAGGGGTCTTGTTGGCTTATGTCTGCCTGAAATGGCTCCACCGGACGAACGGCAGTGGAAATGGTGCAGCCCAGATCCTCTTCAGATTGTGCCAGTACCTCGCTTTGCTCTTCTTCTATGGTTTCAGGGTGGGTTTTGCTATTACGTTATATAGGGCAAATGATTATTTAACATGTTTCTTGAGCAGCTGCTACTTCTCACCATACAGAGCAGATTAGTAATTCTAGCATCAAATTAATTGGGGTTGTTGAAATGGTATGTATAAAAGCAGAAGAGATTTCCCACAACTTTGATGTACCGATGTAGACTCAAAGAGGTTGCACTCAGATTTTTAACAAATTAGATCTGGTTGTGAGTTTGTATATTTGCTAACATTAGATCCCACCAGAATCTGTAAGTTCAATGGGAGATGAATTCAACGTAATGTGGATGCTATTCATTTTATTTTGATTTAACTGTGCGGATATTAAAGTACTAAAAACAATTCAAGCCATCATAACCAACACATGGCTTCAATGTATTTTAAATAATCACAAAGTCTACATGTCCTTGTGGATACATAGATACCAGTCCTATTCCCTCTTCCCTTTTTATGCAATTCAAGGTCTAAAAGGAAGGAAAGTGATGGTGTGCACACTGTCCCGTCCTTTCTGTTGTGTTCCTGAAAGTCTTGTATTGCAAGCCTTCTGGACACAGGGGCTGAGCTACTCTAGTTGTTCCCCTACTATCCCCTATTTCTTCAATTGTAAGATGCCATCAGTTGTAAGGCGCACCCTAATTTTAGTACCACCACCAACAAAAATACATAAGATACACCTGCAATTCTAAGACGCATCCCATTTTTAGAGATGTTTATAAAGAAAATTGAATTGAATAAATACAGTACAGCAAGTCCCCAAGTTACGAACAAAATCGGGTCGGTAGGTCTGTTCTTAACTTGAATTTTTTTGTAAGTCACCTCACTTTCTGTCCCTGTGACAATTGGATTTTGAAAAAATGGCTTGTTGTGGAAGCAAGAATTCATGATAAAGCTTTAGTTGGGACAACTTTTTGCCATGATAACACTTTCAAGAGTGAATTTCCCTTCCAAGGGGTAGTTTTCTCTCACCTCCTGTTGTCTCACCCCCATTGTTAACTAGGAGTCATATGTAAGTCAGACATTTGTAACTCAGGGACTGTCTGTATATGTATGGAGGGATTTGAGAAGGCAAAGTGTGCACACAACTAAATAGCTACAG
Source organism: Anolis carolinensis (assembly GCF_035594765.1). Taxonomy (NCBI): domain Eukaryota; kingdom Metazoa; phylum Chordata; class Lepidosauria; order Squamata; family Anolidae; genus Anolis; species Anolis carolinensis. The sequence goes on from NC_085845.1 coordinate 80,037,624, forward strand.
ACACAGAGTCTTAGTGTATTTAAACCAGATCTCTGGTTTCAGCTACGTTGCACTGTAGTGAAATAAAATGAAATGATTTCATTAAAATCAAAACATCTTAAACCACCGTACATGTACAGAAATTCTTAGGTTCCATAAGCCAAGAATAGTTATGTTTCTATAATGTTCCAAGGAAAACATCAAATCATGCGAGTTGTCTAATAAATAGTCAAGTAAACAAGAGGCAAAACCAAATCATGAACTGGGTACCTATGAATGACAGATGCATTTGTTGGCTGTGGGCAACCAGATTGCCAAGACCTTACCTGAAAGGTCTCTCTCCTAGAGGTGAAGTAGCAGTACTCCAGCTTTTCCTGAACTCCTCACGTTCCGCTTTCTTCTTCCTGAGAGGAGCCGGAATATAGGCAGTCTGGTTATTTTTATTGGGGAGGTATTGGTTAAAAGGCACAACTGATTTGGGTTCACCGTAGGATGTCCGCCTTGCTGACATATCGTCTTTTTTTACATCTGGCAACTTTCGATGTGGCAAATCAGATTCTGAATCACTTCCTCTCCCTGTATGAAAGAAAACCACATCAATTAGTTTGGATACTTCATTGTAATGATTCTTATCATGACACATTTTGATTTGATATGGTGGAGTCATCTCTTGCCCCTCATTTAAACATATGGCTTGCAGCCTCTGAACAAGAAATGTATATACTCGAGTATAAGCTGACTCGAATATAATCTGAGGCACCTAATTTTACCACAAAAACTGGGAAAACATATTGACGTGAGTATAAGATGAGGGTGGGAAATGAAGTAGCTAGGGGTCAAATTCAAAAATAAAAATAGATATTAATAAAATTGCATTATTTGAGGCATCAGTAGGTTAAATGTTTTTGAATATTTATATAAAACTGTAATTTAAGATAATAATAAGACTTTAATAAGATAAGACTGTCCAACTTTGAATACCTATGTACTCAAGTATAAACCGACCTGAATAGAAGCCGGCCAGGACCCTCACTCAAGTATAAGCCGAGGGAGCTTTTTCAGCCCTAAAAAAGGGCCAAAAAAACTAGGCTTATACTTGAGTATATACAGTATATATAATGTTTAGTTTTTCTCCTCCTTATTGAGAAAGGATACCTTAGCTTGTGGAGACACCCTTCTGCCTACGTCTGTGACATGTGTAATGTTTCAGTCTGTTTTGATGAGGGCTTGAGCATACAGTCTCACTGATTTACAGACACAACTTTGTACTGCACACAAAATCATATTTTTCACAAAACACTGTGCTTTGTATGAAAATGCTTCTAAATAAGTTCATATTCAATGCTCTGGTCTCTGAGGGAGAGAAGAGAAGCCAGAATCTTCTGGAATTAATTCCCCTCTCCTGATGCCCTCTCCTTTCCTTATATGCCTTGTCTTACGTAAGCCCAAATAATAATAATAATAATAATAATAATAATAATAATAATAATAATAATAATAGGATTGCTAAGAGTTTTCTGGGCTGTATGGCCATGTAACAGAAGCATTATCTCCTGACATTTCACCCACATCTATGACAGGCATCCTCAGAGGTTGTGGGTGCTGTTGGAAACTAGGCAAGGGAAGTGTATATATCTGTGGAAGGTCCAGAGTGGGAGAAAGAACTCTTGTCCGTTTGAGGCAAATGTTAATGTCGCGATTTCTAACTTGATTAGCATTGAAAGCTTGCAGCTTCAAGGCCTGGCTGCTTCTTGCCTAGGCGAATCCTATGTTGGGAGATGTTCGCTGATCCTGATTGTTTCCTGTCTGGAATTCCCCTGTTTTTTTGAGTGTTGCTCTTTATTTACTGTCCTGATTTGAATGGTCATGGATCCACCCAGAGAAAAAGTGTTCTTACCATACATCAAGGGAACCACTGACCACATAGGGAAACTGATGAAGAAACACAACCTACAAACAAACTATCTACAGACCCACTAAGAAAATCCAACAAATGTTACATTCAACAAAGGACAAGAGGGATCATCTCACCTCTGCAGGAGTCTACCGTATACCATGGAGCTGTGGATAACTCTACATAGAGACCACCAAATGCAGCATTGTCCAAACATGAATCAAGGAACATGAAAGGCACTGCAGCCAGAGAAGTCAGCAATAGCAGAGCACTTGATGAACCAACCTGGATGCTGCATATTATTTGAGATCACAGAAATGCTGGACCACTCTGACAACCACCATGTCAGACTACACAAAGAAGCCATTGAAATCCAAAAGCATGTGGACAATTTCAACAGAAAGGAGGAAATCATGAAAATGAATAAAATCTGGTGACCAGTATTTAAAAAACTCTAAAGTCAGAACAGTAAATAAAGAGCAACACTAAAAAAAACCCAGAGGAAATCCAGACAGGAAATTATCAGGGCCAGCTAGCAACTTCCAACAAAGGATTCCCCCAGGAAAGAAAGCCAGACTTTGAAACTGCAAGGCTTTTCAATGCTAATCAAGGTGGCCAATTGCAACATAAACACTTGCCTTAAAACAGACAAGAGTTCTTTATTTGTGGACATTCCACAAATATATAAATCTCATTTGCCTAGTTTCTAGCAGATCCCTCAACCTCTGAGAATGCCTGCCATACATGTGGGTGAAAGGTCAGGAGAAAATGCTTCTGGAACATGACTATACAGTCCGGAAAACTCACAGCAATCCAATAATTCCGGCCATGAAAGCCTTCAACAACACATTACTATTATTTATACCCCACTTTTTCTTTCCCAAAGGAGACACGAAACCTGTCTGCATAGATGGCCATACAACAAGGTCTGACTAACTACAGTAATGATTACATTCTGTTCCCGATTTGAAAATGTCTGTTCCTGTGTCACTGTGTACCACTTAATGTGAAAATACTTGTTGCACCCCAGGAACTTCAGTTTTCTGCCACAAACCTCATTAAACAGGTGAAAGACAAAGTTTCTCTTCCCAGGATAAAGTTTTTGCCTTCTACTCAAGTGTCACCTTCCTTTCAGGAACTGACCAATCAGGAACAAATGTCTAAAACCCAGGAACAAACCCAGATAAAAAATCCTGTGATTTCCAATTGCAGGGACATACAGACATGTGAAGATCCGGATATTCGGCTAAAACCTGAGGTATTCCCGCACCTGGAAATCTTGCGGTTTTTTGCCTTTTGTAGCAATTGCTTCCGGGTTTACAGGGAACGACGTCTGGCTACTCTCCTGATTGGTGCAGTAACTCCTGGGATAAAGGTACTGTCTGGACAGGCCCTGAGTTTAATCTTTTCAATGTGCTAAGCAGAAGCCTTAAAAGAACAGCTATGCTGCAAACAGTTATACGAGAACCTATGAACTGTTGGAAATAGCAACCTTCTACAAGCCCCCTATACTGGTTATTTGTTATATATATAATTGAGATGACTTACTATATGGTATGTATATATTGGTATGCAGTTTTCCCTTAACTCTATGTTGTTTGAAGTTGCAGGAGGGACTACAGACCATGTGACCAGATCTGAGAATGTTCAGTGTGAGACTACATTTTAGAATCTGTTTGAATTAGAAGTCGGTTGATGTCACTTAAAGTATGAGTCAGTTTGCGTCAGTATAGTACAATATAGTTGATGTTAGCATTAGTTGAAATATGAGGTTAGTTTAGTATAGTTGTGTATAGTACAGTATGCTGCAGTGAGTAGTCAGTTTATATCGAGTAAATGTTCAGTTTAAATTATAAACCAGTGGTTCTCAACCTTTGGGTTCCCAAATACTTTGGCCTTCAATTCCCAGAAATCCTAACAGCTGGTGTGCTGGTACGGCTGTACCAGAACCTTCAACTTTACTTTCTTGCTGCAAATGTTTGCAATCATAGGACAGGCCGCCTGTCAATCATCATTAAGTTTGGTTCCGCCCCTTGTTCAGGGCTCTGGGAGGGAAGGAGCCATTTTTAAGTCTGTCTCTCTTAAAGAAGCTAAGCTATAGGACGTAGACCAGTTCATCCCGTAGAAAAGCTTCATGTTTCAAGAACATCCGGGGATATAGAACATCTGGGGATATAGAACATCTGGGGATATAGAACATCTGAGGAAACAGAAATTCCAGGGGGAAAGTCCTAAAAGCTCTGGCTGAGAGCTTACAGCCTCTCAGCCTCACAGCTCCTGAGGGAAACAGCCCTAAGTTTCTAAAGACTCAAAGAGAGAACAGCATCACAGATCCACGGAACCCCAGCTGAAACATCTGCAAGCCTTGGCTGGTAGGTCCACTCAATACCCAGACGCATTTGGAGTCGGCAGTGGGTCCCACATCAGCTAAGGTTATAAGAGGGTTTTCACAGTTATTCAAAGCCAATCGCCTGTTCCTTGGGGACAAGACTCAAAGGGCCAACAGTTTATTAAGGAAACCTTGAAGTATTATTTGACTCCTTGAAGATTTATTATTTGTTCATCAATAAAGACCTTGTTATTTCATTAAAGACTCAATAGGCCATCCTTCTTCAGGAAAATTCCTCAACAACCTTTCTTTAGGCACCCTGGCTTCCCGCTGGGCATAAAGTTTGTGTCCTATACAAAAGACAATCAGTTACAGGCCCAGCGCGTGACAGAACAGCTGGTAAACTGGCTGGGATTTCTAGGAGTTGTAGGCCAAAACACCAGGGGACCCACAGGTTGAGCATCACTGCTCTAAACCAATAAGCACTGTACCTGTATGCTAATACATACAATTTGTAACTTATTTTTGGTCTCCTGAGGGCATGATTTAAAATCAATATATTTTATGGGAGAGTAGATGTTTATTTATTTATTTACAGCATTTCTATCCCGCCCTTCTCACCCCCAAAGGGGGATTCAAATTCATGTTCTTTTGAATTTGAAATAACACTTCTGATGATCTGCTATATATTTTATGCATTGGCATATATTTGTTCCTAAAAGTTCAAAGAGAAAACCAGGGATGTCAGTCTGGGAAACCTAAACTGCCTTGCATGAATACTAGTGGGTATTTACTACTAAGGAGAAGATTGACTCAAGTGAGTCTTTATCTCTTCTCAGGAAAATCATACTTTACAAAAGGTTATAATTATTCCAAATAGCGTGAATGCCAATTGATCTCCAAAAGGGTCATGCTTCCAAAAGGTTATGTCTCTAAAAAGTCATGCCTTTCCAAAACCTTTAATGAATAGCTATGCTGCAAATAGTTAAATGAGAACCTAAGTACTGTGCTATTGAGTTAACTCAAAAGCCAACCTCTCTTCCAGTATTTTAAATAATGGTCTGTCAGATGCGACTAGAAGCTCACACACCACATGTGAAAGTGGTGGCTATCTATCCTTATCTCTATTTATGCAACTCAGAAGAATACTTTCTCTGAAGATCAAAAACCCCTGGTTAATGACTACTGATATATTTTTCTTCCATAGATTAGCTAATCCCTTTTGAAAATGCATCAAAGCCAGTGGTGAACCTGCGGTCAATTATTGTATATACTCGAGTATAAGCTGACCTGAATATAAGCTGAGGCACCTAATTTTACCACAAAAACTGGGAAAACATATTGACTAGAGTATAAGATGAGGGTGGGAAATGCAGCAGCTACGGGTCAAATTCAAAAATGAAAATAAATATTAATAAAATTGCATTATTTGAGGCATCAGTAGGTTAAATATTTATTTATAAAAAATTGTAATTTAAGATAATAATAAGACTTTAATAAGATAAGACTGTCCAACTCTGAATGCCTATATACTCAAGTATAAGCAAACTTGAATAGAAGCTGGCCAGGACCCTCACTCAAGTATAAGCTGAGGGGAGATTTTTCAGCCCTAAGAAAGGGCTGAAAAACTAGGCTTATGCTCGAGTATATACAGTAACTTAACTGTGTAACCCCAAGTTCAAGTGATACTATGAGAGAAGGAAGAAGATAGCTGGGTTTTTGTAAAATCCACAAAATGAAGTCATCCAAACTGATGCCATAATTTCTTTACTATATAGTTTTGACTAAAAAAAATATCAGAATTGAAACTGTCATTTGCACCTGAAACTTTCTTGGACGAATCACTAGTTTTGTTGAGATGTTCAGTGTTCTGCCCCCACACAAACTATTTATTTGGAAGGTGTCTGTGATGCAGGGAACAGATTGAATGCTACACATTTGAGGTAAAAACAATTTATTAAATAACAAATCTCAAACCCAGTCTTTGTGAAAGGACTTACAGTACAACAGTTCTGACTGGATGTTACTTTAATATAGCTTTAATTTGATCACAATCTGTTATATTTCTGACATGGCTTTACTTTGTGTCTTTAACTTTATATAGCTTTGATGTGGCTTGTGTGGCTTCGCCGTGACAGTCTATTTTGTGGTTCTTCCACCTTGCTTACTCTTCACCTTCCAATACCACACAGACTGACTCCCCAAGGAGCTAGATGGGACTTGGCTAAGGCTCCGCCCCTGAGAGGAGCCTTAAAGGGACAGGGCAAGGGAGGTTTCAAAAACAAGGAGGAAGAGACTATCTAGACCAGGGGTCCCCAAACTTTTTAAACAGGGGGCCAGTTCATGATCCTTTGGACCGTTGGAGGACTATAGTGGGCCGAGCAATAACAACAATAATGAATAATAATAATAATAACAATAATAACAACAACAATAAAAAGAGGGTTGGAAGAGACCCTTTGGGCCATTGAGTCCAATCCCCTTCTGCCTTTGTGCACCGAAAGCACAAGCAAAGCACCCCTGACAGATGGCCACCCAGCCTCAATGTTAATAATAATAATAATAATAATAATAATAATAATAATAATAATAAAGAGGGTTGGAAGAGACCTCTTGGGCCATTTAGTCTAACCCCCTTCAGCCTCGTGCATCAAAAGCACAAGCAAAGCATCCCTGACAGATGGCCACCCAGCCTCAATGTTAATAATAATAATAATAATAATAATAATAATAATAATAATAATAATAACAATAATAATTCTCAATTAAAAGACAAAGTATGGATTGCAATCCCAGGGAACAGCAAGATTGAGGAGAAACAATTGGAAAAGCTGACACAATATGAGGATTTAAAGATCGAACTGCAAAGACTGGCACAATCCAATCAAGGTGGTCCCAGTGGTGATCGGCACACTGGCCTCAGTGCCTAAAGACCTTGGCCTGCACTTAAACACAATCAGCACTGACAAAATTACCATCTGTCAGCTGCAGAAGGCCACCTTACTTGGATCTGCCTGCATTATTCACCAATACATTATACAGTCCTAGACACTTGGGAAGTGCCCGATGTGTGATCCAATACAACAGACAGCAGAATGTCTGCTGTGGACTCATCTTGTTGCATTTCAAATAATAATAATAATAATAATAATAATAATAATAATAATAATAATAATAATAATAATAGACAAAATTACGATCTGCCAATTGCAAAAGGCCACCCTACTGGGATCTGCACGCATCATCTGAAAATACCTCACACAGTCCTAGATACTTGGGAAGTGTTCGACTTGTGATTTTGTGAAACGAAATCCAGCATATCTATCTAGTTTGCTGTGTCATAATAAAATACTACTACTACTACTACTACTAATAATAATAATAATAATAATAAAGGTTGTAAGAGAAGAAGAGACCCCTTAGGTCATTTAGCCTAACCCCCTTCTGCCCTTGTGCCATGGGGGGCTGGATAAATGGCTTCGATGGGCCGCATCTGGCCCCCGGGCCTTAGTTTAGGGACCCCTGATCTAGACTAACCCCACAAACTATACATAAAATGTGAATCTCCCCTAACTAAACGAAGGCCCAACAGGAGTAAACAGTGAGAAACCTTGTGGAGGCACGACAAACTCTTCTCTCTCAGTTTAACCTACCTGATAGCCCTCATGTATGCCAACTTCCACTCTTGGAGGAAGGATAGCATACAAATGCAGAAAGACCATAATTCAACATAGCTAAAGCTAGAGCTCTCAGGCATGTGTAATGAATGAAACACCAATAGTACTATAGAACAGACTTAAATCGATTTTTTTCACAATGAAAACATTTTTCTCCTTCAAAATGTTTTCAAATACAGTACTATCTGACAAAATAGAGTATAAACAAGAAAAAGACAGTCTCTATGAAAAAGAGAGTTCCAATATTACTACTTTACTATTGTCCAGAAAGTCAGGCCAACAGTATTTTCTGCCAGCTATTATCCAATGCTAAATTAAGAACAAATTTTCTCCACATAATTCAAGAAGGCTGATCAGTTTACTACCTAAAAGATGGCTCTTCTTTCTATACATTCCAAGAAGCGTTATGTTTTCTCCACTGCTATTACTGCTTGCTGCCACTTTATTAGGTAAGCCCAATGTCTGCCCAATATCTCCTTACACTTCAAGGCTCAAGAAGCAGCATCTCATAAATTACTATTGCTATGATGTAACTTCTCCCACCACAGCCTGCAACTGCAAGTGGGGAAAGAGCCTGTACTGCAGCAGGAGCACAACTATCTAAAATAACTCTTAAGCCATTAATCAGCATTCGACACAAGTTCCTTTCCTGCTTCATGAGATTAGCAAGGCACATCACGTTTGACCACCGAAGCCAGCTTTTGAGTGGCAGCATCACATCAGCCTTTTTACAGCTGAAAAAAGCCTGTATGTCCCATTCAATTGCAGCCATGGGGAGCCCAGCTTACCATCGCTGCTTCCTCTTAACACCACATCTGGAGACGGCGTCTGCTGGGAGCGAGAGCCAAAGGAATCAAGGCTATCAAAGGAATCATCTCTGCCGTGGCGTGGAGGAGAAAGAGAGTCGCTCCGTTCTGAGTCCCAACAGTCTACATAGCCACTGTCACGGATACTGCGCTTGGGGCTCTCAACATCCTCAGTATCCTAAAAGTGGAGCAGGGAGGAGGAGAGAGAGTTGTTAAAAAAATTAACAACTAGAACTCTCAGTGCATCTAGTACGTGTGCATCTATGGCTGGAGAGACAATAACATTGTTCTAAGAGAGGTGAAAATAACACTATGTAACACGATGTTTATTCCTGGGTTATAAATGCCATTTCCTAATTGGTTCTATCATAAAAACATGGTTCTAATTATCATTTTAAAAGTTGTTTTTGCGGTCTGCACTAAAGGTTAAAAATGGCACATCGAAAGGTTAAAAATGGCAGCCAAAAAACAATGTTTCTGGAGTGTAACAACTACTTTCAAAGTAAGTACTGCATAATTAAACAGGAAATAACACTTTCAAACTAGGAACAGAACATTTCCCAAATTTTGTTACATAGTGTAATACATCAGGGCATCCTTTCCCTTGGTACAGACAGATACAGTAGATTTAGTTGTTCAAATAAGATTTGCACCTTTTTATAAAATCCAACCATCTAGAAAGTCCATAGGAAAAGAGAAGAAAAAAAGACTTGTAAATCTACTATGGGAAGCAATGCTTCTCTCGGAGGACTCTAAACTCTTCAAAAAAAATTAAGCTGCTTCTTTCTTATCCTGTTCATTAAAGGAGACAGTGGGTGCACATATACACCACAGTCAATAGGCAATGATGTCCTTTTCATATCGTCTCCAATACCTACTTTTAAAAAAACTTTCCGGTAAATCTTTCACTTAACCCCATTCCCCAGTCAAACACCTCTTTGAAATGACTAGCGAGAAACTGCTGCAGAATGCAAAACAAGGCACACAATAAATATGAAAAGCAAACATACACACCAGCTGGAAGAAAAATCGGGATAAGTAACTTTACCCAAAAAAAAGTGTACTATTAATCCATTGGTGGAAGGAGTCCTGTGGCATGGGAAAAAGTTACCATATGAATGTGTGGTAGAAGTTGTCAGCCTTGAGCCCACTTCAATGAGACTGAGCTTACAGATACCAAGTAGTCAGAAAATAATAATAGTCAACCTGAAACATGGTTGGTTCTTCATCCACATCCTTATCATATAGGTTCAAGCCATGCAGGCAAAGGCATCTTGGGTTCAGGTTCGGAGACAAGGCATGGCTAACCTCACCGAAGAGATCTTTTCAATTTAGCTTCTTGTCTCAAGCTGGGACATCCGCAGAGTGAATTTGCTGTTTCTGCTTTCAGCTCAATCAAAATAGCAAAGCTGTGAGCTCGAGCCTGCAAACAGCCTCCTTCTACCTTGAGGAGAAATTCCAGTTATGAAAGAGTGGACGTCTTTCTTCCCGAACCAGTCAGCGGTGAAAAGAGAAGGGGAAAAAATATGCAAAACACTTTTCCTGATGCATCTGAAGAATTCAGTCTTGCTCTTTGCTTGTTGCCAGCTCCTGGCTCTGGGGGATATGAAAGCACTTGTAGCTGACCCACATGTTCAGAGCAGTGAGAACAATGGCTGCCTTTGACAGCCTGGCGATTATAAATTCTTTCCAGTGCAAGCTGCACATACTAAAACACCAAAAAGCTGCAGAAGAGGGAAAAGGTCAGCAGAGCCATCCTCAAGCCTCCTTGCATTATTAGAATATCATCCTTTGTTTCGTCCAGGATGTTATCATCTGTTATAACAGAGTGGGGCCATGGCAAATAAAAACAAAAGTCCAACTTTCTGAAGTTTCCTCCCTTCCCTTTGCATTACACACACACTGTACAAACAATATTATCACTTTCACATATCATAATATTCCAAAACCCAGAATGAGGAATGCTTCCCAGCATTTTAAAATATCAAAAAGTTGCCAACAAAGGACGACACTGAAATAAATTATATTCATAAATATGTATCTCGTATTCTTAGTCTATTTCACATTCTATATCTACCATATATCAAAGACTGAAAACAACCATCTAACTGACATCTGTAATCAAATTACAATTTAAGCGGTAGATTTTTAGGGATATGTGCATTCTATAGGAATATCTACCAATCATGATTGGTACGCTGTAGTATACCTGGATTCTCATTACTTTATCAATGAAAATAAACGTTAGTCGTAATTAGGGATATGAAAAACCCAGGTTTAAATCTTTACTAATGTTTGAAGATGTTCCCAACCTTTCAGAGATGCAAACAGGGGTTTGCTACCAGCATATTCTCAAAAGGGAACTAAGGGGAAATGTTCACTGACAAGAGAAATAGTATAGTACATTTATTTTCAGAAATTGTTTCCTTGTATTTTTACTTTAGATTTTTAATACCCTTATCACACATCGGAGCCCCCAATGGCGCAGTGGGTTAAACCGCTGAGCTGCTGAACTTGCTGATCGAAAGGTTGGTGGTTCAAATCCGGAGAGTGGGGTGAGCTCTCGTTGTTAGTCCCAGCTTCTGCCGAGCTAGCAGTTCGAAAACATGCAAATCTGAGTAGATCAATAGGTACTGCTCTGGCAGGAAGGTAATGGCGCTCAATGCAATCATGCTGGCCACATGACCTAGGAGGTGTCTACGGAAAAGGCCGGCTCTTTGGCTTAGAAATGGAGATGAGCAACAACCCCCAGAGTCAGACACAACTAGACTTAATGTCAGGGGAAAACCTTAACCTTTGCCTTTACTATCACACCCTACTGTTACAGCACTGTATTCTGCTTTAATTGACATGACAGTGTTTTGTGGAATTCTGGAGTTTGTTATTTAGTGAGATCCAAGAGCCCTCTGGCTGAGAATTTTAATTATCCCTCTGTAAACTGCAAATCACTGTATTCAACAGGATGTTGCCAAGGGAGTTAAAGTGGAGTATAATACTATCAGAGCATAGTGTAACATGCAGCAATGTGTACACTTTAAAAAATTCCCAGGTGTAGAACACACATGCACAAAAGTAAATTAAGATGCCTGTTGTCTGGTGAATCTGGGGAGAAGAATAGATAAACCAGTGAGAAATAAAAATAATAATAAAGGGGACACTTAAGGCACAACTTCGAAATATTAGTTCATTTAGTTGATTCATTAACATAGGGGGAAACAATAGTACAAGTGGGAAGTCACAATGGCCTCTTTTTTTTTTTTTTTTACTTTGGGGAAACTTTTTCCACCAAAAAGGCCTTTTTGTGTCACCTAAGGGCCACGGGATTGTGGCAGTGGAGACTACCACCACAGCTGATACATTGAATAAATGTGCTATATCTATGTGTTGTCAACAAGTGATTCACTGGTATAGTGTAGTGAGCTGAATGTTGTACCAGGACGGGGTTTCAAGCAAATTGAGTGACCTTGGGCAGGTCACATTTTATCAGCCTCAGAGGAAAGCAAAGGAAAAATCTATTCTGAACAAATCTTGCCAAGAGAATTCACAATAACATTACGACAATTGGAAATGACCTGAAGGCACACAACATTTTCAGTTGGTATTACCAATAGGCTTCCCTAAGCTGCCTTAGGACCTCATCACATTGAGGTCCTGAAGCTGGAGAATAACGGGGGCATTTGTTGGGCAGCAGCACAAATATGTAGAGCAGCGTGGAAACCCATCACTCTGGGCCCCACATCATACCCTTCCCCATCCCACCGAGGGAGGAGGGAACGTCACTGTCCACCTCCCCCATGCCATCCTTGTTCTATCTCATGAGAACATGGGAAGCCTCTCGTGTTCTTTGGACAGCATCCTAGAACGCTGCCAGGACAGAGCCCCGCCGGAAATAGTCTTGCCTTGTATGATGGGCTCTTGCTGGCTCCGGCGAGGAAGTGTCCAGGAACCATCCCAAAGACAATGTGATGAGGTCCATAGTCCCAGAGAGAGCCTTTGTTTTAAACAAGGAAGCAAACTGGAACTCAGTATTTGGCCATATTCGGATTATATGTGAGGGTATCCCAATAGATTCAAAACTATGAAAAGACTGCTGAAAATTACTAAAAGTGAAGTAACAAGATTCATTAATCAATAGGAAGGTTGTTAGAATTTAATGATTAAAATAATGGATTTTAAAATAAACAAAAATGTCAACAAATTTACATATGCAATGTTAATATGTACAGCTGTGAAGCTGAATATTTATGCAGTATTATCATCCTTATATTGCTGAGACAGGACCACACGGAAAGCCTGTGAGCTCTCCTAAATCTACTCATGAATGGAAAGATTCAAACCAGGAATTTCCTAGCATGTAGCTTTGCAGACTCTCTGCAACTGCAGCATATCAGACAAATCACAGGAACAATGACAAACATGCCACTAAAATAAGCAGCTGAGAGAAAGCTGCACAGAATCTGACAAGAAATTTACATGCAAAGCAGGATAACTCAAAGTTCAAATGCCCTACAGACTTCCGAGTGAGAAAAATTAATTAGGGTCACTAAAGATCTTGATGCCAAAAGTAACATAGCGTGCTTAAAGTTAAGGTTCCCTAAGGCCAAGCTCAGAGAGGACAATCGTTGTAAGGTGAAATAAAACCACAGACCTAAAGGAAACTAAAATAATTCTATAAGGAAGAGAGGACACTTGTTTATGGCACTCCCTCTCAGTTCTGTTTGGCAACGGCAATGTCAAGGTAACTATTAAAGAATTAATAAATCTGTGTCTCTTCCGAGACAGAAATATATTAAAAGAAATGAATTATTAAGTTCATATACCCAATAATCCATTAATAGTCTTTTGTTAGATTGGGTCTTGGAAACAAGTCACAGAAGGTTTACAAAAATGACATGTTTTTGTTATTTATTTGGCACATTTCACTTTCCACAAGTAGTCAAAATCCCATTAGACTAACACAGGTCTGAATAGATAAGAACAATGGTGATAATCTGGTTGCTAGCAGCTCTGGGAATTTTTACAAGCCCAATATATATCCATGTCTTTTTTTATTTAACTCTCTCACAGCTCTTGATTATCCTTTCTTAAGACAAGGCCAAGGAATCTTGGAATATCCAGATATTTTTAGATTATATGATGTTCCCCGGTATCTATAGGGGATACATTCCTAAGCTTCATGTAGATACCTGAAACCATGGATAATAAAGAGCCTTGCTGAAATTTAGAACTTCTGACCCAAGAATACGACAGAGTTGCACTGAAAGACCTAGAAAACTCTAGAGAAGATGTGGATTAATGAAACTCCAGGTACTTGTCCCACATATGTGGGAATCATACTGAATAATTCTCACTGGGCTTGGGCAAGAATCAGTTTGAACGAAAATGATTTGTAACATTCAGGGGCCCATTCAATTTTATATCCAAAAACAGCACGAGGAGGAGGGCACCGAAGAGCTGATTAAAATGGATTAAGGGTGCCAGATTTTGTCAGTCACTGGACAGGAAGGAGTTAATTCTGCAATATACCTGAGGTAGGGGTCTGCCACTGGGCTCATGGAGAAGAAGAGGTTATTGCATTGTCTTTTGCTGCCTCCCCCAGCAGCAGCAGCAGCATCCTCCATTTCTTTTTGGGAAGTTTCCAAGGCTCCTCCTCCAGAAAGGGCCTGCTGGGAACTCGCTTTCCCAGCAGCACTTGCATGGGGTGAGCATTGAAAAGTCTCTCAATTCCTCTCAGAGCGTGACGGGAGTTCAAGTTTCTCTCTCTCTCTCTCTCTCTGTTTCTCAGCCAATAAAAGGCCTGATGTTGTCCATGCTCTGATTGGCTGAGAATGGTCACAGCTGGCGACTACAATTAAGAACCCTCTTGCAGTTTGTCTTATTTTCAAAACTCAATTTAATTCTAATTTAATTTTCAAAACTCAATTTAATTGGCAGCCCTGCAGTTGTAAGTGGGGTCTAAAACTGAGGTAGGATTCATGCAGATAGGCCTTAAAATAACTGAGGATTGAGCCTTTAATGTTTTTCATTGTAGCTAGTGGGCTGAATTTTTGCCGAATGAAAATGGCACAACCCCTCCCGATACGAGTAACTTCCAGGGAAACAGAATGAGGGGCTGGCTAAAAATGGACCCTGAAATGGCATGCCTTTTGGCCAAATTGCACACCTCTAATTCCCACAATCCCTTACCACCAGGGCTTCCATCCACAGAGGTCTAATCCTGACACACAAACAAATGTTGCTTGTGACAATTAAGTAGAGTTAGTACTGGAAGTTACCTTTCCACATTAAAATGTAGTGATATATACAAATAAAACCCAGAAAGCCAGTTGCCTATCCTAACTCAGGTGTCTGTATGTGTGTGTTTAGTGTTAGCAGGTTTTAGTGAAAAGGAGGTAAGCATGACACCTTGAACGTATTGGAAGAAAAGGCAGGAGATTGATGAAATAAATAAGAGTGAGAGTCAGAAAGAAAGAAATATGGCCAAGCACTGTATAACATTAAAATGCACAGTATCCATTGCCAGAACTCTGCCGGACCCCAAATTCAATCCCCATTCAATAATAAAAAAGACCACTCTTTGTTCACCCCCATCTCCTCCAACCATTCTGACATCTTTCCCAAATTCCCAGCAGTTCCACATCTTGCATACCAATAGACTACATTTAATCCTTTGGCTGACTGCCAGTATTTGAAAGCGAGAAGGAGAAAAAGAGAGTATATTAGACTATCGTGGAAAAGATCGGCAGCAAGACAAATAAAAATCAGATCAGCTATACTGCAGAACAACGTCTGTTTTCCACGCATAAAAAATTGCAAAATACAAATCCGGATTGTTCTTTTTTAAAAAAAAATCCAAATATTTGAATGAATGAATAAATGATTGAATGAATGAAACTGTAGAAAGATTCAATTCTCAGAAAGTTGTTTTGTAGGGCTATCAAATTAATTCAACTTAGCATTTTTTTAATCATGCCAATAATTTAAAAAGGCAGGAGACTGCAGAAAGCCATGCCAATTGAAGGGAAATCCATGGCTCCTCTTTCTATGTAATTGAGCCAGACTTATATGGAAGAGTAGCAAACACTGGATTACAGTGTTTGCCAATATTGTTGAGTTGGAATTAGACATTGAATTGTTTAATGCTTTTAAAACTTTTGGACAAAATAAAATACAATCCTGACCACCTTAACCCTGAAACTGAGTGTGAACTATTAAACACTTAAAAACATGCCTCGCACTTATTCACTATGCAAACCACTATGTGCCTTGGGTTAAGTAACCTATTGTTACAAATTCATTTGCAACATGTGGTTCTATCTGAGTGCATACATCTGTATTATGACAAATTTTTGAACTGATAATCTGTAGCATGGCATTCCGTAACGCCACAGTTATCACAGCCATCTGGATAAAATCAAACCCACAGACACACAATAAAGTAGTCATAACAGAAACGCAAAAGATCTCTACCCCAACCATTTCCTATATTGCAAACATATTGTGGAATGAAGAAAAAAATAAAACAATTTTTACTATAAACTTTTTATGATTATTATCAAGGTGATTTGATGCTTGTTGGAAAAAAAGATGGATGAGCATCTACAGATTAGCTAAATCACTGAACAAAATGGAGAGGGAAAATCTACACACACATCCCACACACTTTTGCACATGCTTTACTGATGTGAATGGGAGCCATGCAAGAGTTCTTCCTTCATTAACACATAATAGTCCCTTCCTTCCATTCAGGGATGCAAGCCAATCTCAAAAGTCAAAGTCAGCAGAAAAAAGCCAGTAAG
Organism: Anolis carolinensis; assembly: GCF_035594765.1. NCBI lineage: Eukaryota > Metazoa > Chordata > Lepidosauria > Squamata > Anolidae > Anolis > Anolis carolinensis. The sequence goes on from NC_085845.1 coordinate 80,054,108, forward strand.
CAGGGTGGCATTTTCTGTTGCACCAGTAAAATGCAGAAAGTCTTTGTTGATATAGAGACAAGCCAAGATATAATGATGTCTAAATGGAAGTGCTCCAATTGTGTGGTAAGGGATGTGAGTCCATTTTACCAGCAAAAGAAAAACAAATGGATGAAGGCAGCAGAACCAGTGCAATCACAATTGTCCTAAGGTCCTTGTTTTAGCGATATCGGAATGTGGCTTTTTATTCTATGTATTATTATCTACTAAAGTGTGCATTTTCTCTGCCTGTGGGTGGCCATATTTTCCTAGGGATCACAGGGCAATTATTCGGAAGTTATCCCCTTTTGTGACAATTACACTATGCAACATGATTTTTGTTCCTGGGTTAGAAATGTCATTTCCTAATTGGTTCTGTCATAAAAACATGGAAGAAGTTTATTAAACTGCAAAAACTTTGTTTTTGCAGGACATCCCGAAGCACATTTTGTTATAGTTTTTCAATTAATATCTCAAAGAGTCTCAATCAATTCAACATAATTTGTGGCAGCCACAAAAACAAAATTTCTGGAGTATATCAGCTACTTTCAAAGTAAATACTGCACAATTAAACAGGAAATAGCACTTTCAAACCAGGAACAGATTTTTTTTTTCAAATTTTGTTATATGTATAGCGTTATACAGTGTTCCCTCACTTATCACTAGGGTTAGGTTCCAGGACCACCCGCAATAAGTAAAAATCCGCGAAGTAAGGACGCTAGATTTAATTTAATATTTATACATTATTTTAGTACACCATTTTAAGTCTTTATCAACCAATTGTGTGTTGATAAATTGCCTCCTTCTCCTCCCGTTGCCACTTGGGCTCCTTTTATCTCCCTTTGCCTTCTCCTTCCTCCTTTCCTTAGGCTGTAAATTGTAATTTTTTATGATTTGTAATAGTTTTTAAGAGTTTATTGATAAACCGCGAAACAGCAAATCCGTGAAAAGTGAACTGCGAAATAGTGAGGGAACACTGTATATCTCTTGAGAGCAGCAGGAAAACTGCAACCACAGAGGTAACATTATTAGAGGTTGTATCTTTCACCTTTCCAACAAAATATGCCATTATATTTCAAAATCCAAAATATTCTAAAAGTGTTCACTTAGGTGGCGACAATAGTGCCTCCTTTGCTTTACAATGGTTCAGAGTACACAAACTTTATTCCCCGCACAAAATGATGAAAAAAATATAGTGTATGAAATGACTTTCAAATTATGAGGTGTGTATGAAACATAAATGAATTTCATGTTTAGACTTGGGTCATAATATGTCATTATGTATGCATACAGGTATCCCAAAATCTGAAAAAACATCCAAAACCTAAAATACCTCTGGTCCTAGGCATTTTAGGAATACTCAACCTGCACTGATGGTAGAGCAGAGTGCTTTCAGAAATAAGTGAGCAGCAGGTTTATTTCTCCTTGCAGCTCATTTGAAATAAAAGTAGATGGTGTTATGAGCCCAGGATGAGGGTGCTAGTATACAAAACCTCAATGTGCATAGGCTAGATATTCTCCAAAAAGTATAACTGCAACTCACGTTGAATCACAGGAGCATAACTTTTATGGACATTTTTGTACAAGGGGGTATGGACCGTATGGTAGTCCTCAGGCCGATAGCTAGAAAAAAAATTCAGGAGGGGTTGAACCCCCCCTTCTCCCCGAGATGACTTTTCAGGTCAGTGTCTCCTGATTTGGCATGAGTTCTCAACAAGGCTCTGAAATCACCATCATTGTGCAAAGGTTCTTCACGGGTAATATGCCCTGAATCATTGCTCCCTCTTTAAGCCCATTCTTGTCGGCCACAAAGGACAATCATTTCACAACTGGTAGAAATTTCTTTCTGTTTTCTTCTGCTTTCTTCTTATTTCCTTTATCATGATGACAGGTTACATCAAGACGCTCTCTACTGTGAATTAGCAAGAAGTTTTCAATCAAGCACAAGTTGTTCTGATGATAGTCTGATTTTTTGGTGTCTATTGAAGACTTGTATTGCATCTTTCCATTGCACAAATTGTTTAGCCACCAATGCAGCAAGCTTTTGATGACCACCTTTACCCCCAACTTCTCCTCCAAACACCACACCGTATTTACAGAGCTTGCCTTGTACATGAAATGAGAAGGCTAACAAGGAAAATCTGTTGAGCCATTTGGGTTGAAATCTTTGATGCCTCTTCTTGTCCACAGGAAATACATATCCTGGCAATGGAGTCTGTGGATCTTGGACTAACTGAGCTTTCACTTAGTCATCAGAAACAGTCTTGTTCATATAAAATCCAAGGTCTAACAATGACACAGCTTCTTTTCTTTGCTCCTGTTCCATTGTTTTTTTTTGTTTGTTTGTTTTTGGCAGGGCTTGGATTAGATGAACCAGTTGGTCAGTGGTTTCCACAGTTTCCATCTGTGTTGTTGTTTATTCGTTAAGTCGCTTCCAACTCTTTGTGACCTCATGGACCACCCCGCGCGTGACCTCATGGACCAACCCACGCCAGCGCTTTCTGTCGGCCATTGCCGCCCCCAGTTCCTTCAAGGTCAAGCCAGTCACTTCAAGGATATCATCCATCCATCTTGCCCTTGGTCGGCCTCTCTTCCTTTTCTTTCCATTTTCCCCAGCATCATGATCTTTTCCAAACTTTCCTGTCTTCTCATGATGTGGACATCTGTTATCCAGGCCAAATCCCCTTTGCCTACCAGCTGTGGGTAGACCAACTTGGTCGTTTCCACTATGTCAACTATACCTCCTATTGCAATGTAAACTGGTAGAAAGGTAGGTAATGATAGTTGAATAATCCAAATTTGGTCAAGATAGTGCTTGCAGTTCTGGAGGAACTCTGATCTTTGCTTCTCATAGACTTGGCATGGGGATTTGGTTAACAAGTTAAAATTCATGAGTAAATTAGGATTTGGGGGGGAGGTTGGACCCCTAAACCGCCCCCTTGTCTACAGGCTTGGTAGTTCCCAAAAAGCCTCTGTTCATGAGAAAAAAAAACCTTCTGCACTGCAATCTGCACTTTAAGGAAGCAATGTATTAATCAGGTTTTATTCCCAGTACCATTACATAGATAAATACATTTTCAAAGCCTTAAAGTTGGCAGAGAAATACAAACAGGAACCACAACAGATGCATCTGGACAATTGTTTCATCTCCATCACAAGTAGTGCTGCACCCTTATTTTATAGGAGCACTGTAGGAAACACTGCCTAAAGGCGCTACACTACAATCATATGTCGTTCATATGTGATATGTCACTTCACAGTATCCATATGCTTCCCAAACAGTTCAGACAAAATCTGTTGGATGCAAGCCACAGTATCTGGGAGAAAGCTAAGCCTTTAATATACATGCATTTATTTTTAGAACCCGCTATTTTTTAATCTCCAAAAATACCTTTTTCATCTGGGTTAATAATCCTTCAAACTCCTTCAGGTTCAGCGTTGCTCCACTGAAGTAAGTGCTGCTGTTTGCTGCTTTTCCCAGCCAATAGATGGTGACTAAAACCTGAAGAATTTAATTAGCATTATTTGAGAAAAGTCTATGCAAGCCACTTGTTCAGTCTGTCGTCGTATAGAAAACTTTGTTTAAATCTCTTTCTGTTTTTTGTAAATCACATTAAATCACTGTTCATTCGTTATTTCAAAACAGGAGATAAATTGTCATCTTACGGAAGACCATGAACACTAGTATTAAATATAACAGTGTTGTGAAGATTTTCTAGCCACACAAGCATGCTGGAATGTTTAATGTAAGCTAAGAAGCAAAAACATTGTCAAATGTTGTTCCAAAATATTTGATAAGCAATATAAAGGAAACCCTGCCCAAAATCTTGTCAGGAGTAAAAGCTCTGTAAGGCTATTAAACTTTAAAAATTGCTTAAATCTATCTTTAAATGTTACTAACAATAAAAGGCGAAGGTATTGCAATTTGGCATGGATGTTTGCGGATATGTCTTTTACTGTAATTCTACTAGAATAGAGGGTTTGGTATGATTAATGTGCAATTCTAAGGTAGTTTAGCCACTGTAATTTCTGTATCATAAAACAATTATCAGCTACACCTCCCAATATCAGTTGCAGGGGAAAACCAATGGTAAGATGTAATTGTACTCATATCCTGCTTCTGTGTTTCCCACAGACATATGTTTGACCACTGTGTGAACTAAAAGCTGGACCGGATAGGCCTTGGGTCTGATCCATTGCAGTTGTTTTAATCTTCTTAATGCTAAAGCATTATTTATTAAGTTAGATAGTTGTACTTTTAGACTTTCCAACAATCAGCATTCTCTTGGCAATGCACAATACATTTTAAAAAACATAAACAATGCAATAATGATATACATAAAAATCACAAAATAAAATTAGTAACAAAGAATAAAAACATCACCAAAAAAAATCAATTCAAGTTACAAGTTTGGCACCAAGTGGAACTCCCCAAGGAGGAGAATGGACACATTCCACAGATCAGAGTTACATCTGAAAAAACCTTGACCCCTTCTACACCGCCATACAATCCATATTATCAACACACATAATCCACATTATCAGCTTTGAACTGGATTATATGGGGTGCTTCCAGATAGACCCAACAAGCCTAGTGGCTTTTCTGGTGTTGATGGCATGCTGCAACCCCAAAGCTCCCCAATTTCCCCCTTAAAATAAACTTAAATGTACCTGGCTGCTGTAACAAATCTGGTTTGTTCCGAATTAATTCATTTTTACCGGAGGCATCGTTTGGACGCATGCCTTTGGTAAAAACCCAGACGGGTCTCGGAATATGGGCCTGTCTGGATGGGCCCTGAGTCTGCACTGTCATATAATCCAGTTTGAAGCAAAGTTCCCTCGGGTGAGAAAGGCGGGGTAAAAGTGCTGTAAATACTCTGGATTTTACATGGCAGTGTAGAAGGGGTCCTTGTTTCTTGTAACTACCCATCTTTACTAATTTGGGGAAATCTCCTGAGAGGAGTAAGGGAGGGAGGGGAAAAAAAAGGAAAAGCGGAAAGGAGGGAGGGTGAGGAAAAAAGAAAAAGGAGGGCAGGAGAGAAGGAAGAGAAAAAAAGGGGAAAGGGTAAGGGAGTGAAAGAGAAAGAAGGGATAAAAGCAGGGGGAAGTGGTTCCTCCGACATCCAGGCAACACCAAGTATATAGACTAGGAGAACTTTAAAGCAGAGGTGGGAATTGTATAGCTCTCGAGATGTTGTTGCACTCGAATTCCCACCTGCCCAAATGAGTAAAGTGAGTGATGTGGAATATTGGAATTTTCACTCCAACAGTATTTGAAGGCTGCATTTTTCCTGCTTCTGCTTTAAAGGTTAAAACCAGAACTTTGCCTGGAACTGGAATGATAGCCAAGACAAGATGACAAAAATCTAACTTAATTAGATTGCAATTGGATTTAAAAGGATGCAAACCATGACTCTTGCTATAAAGTTTCGAAGGACTGCATAAGGTGATGCAGTTCTTCCAGATATTTACAGTGGTCAGTTAGTGTTGATGCATGAAAGTACTCTCTGTACTGCATCTGAAGAAGTGGGTTTATATCTATGAAAGCTACTGCAAAAATAAAAATCATTTAGTCTTAAAGGCACTGCCATACTTCTCCTTCCATTCCTTCTTTTGATGCTGCAAGAGACTAACATGGCTACTTATTTGAAAATGCCACAGTCTGTTTACATGTCGATATTTATTAAAGAAAATTATTTTCCTGTTTACGTAGAAATTGCAGGTGCACTGCATGGAATCCATTCAGATAAAGATCAGGTAAGAGACAGGAAACTTCCACTCACAGAAATAAATTCATTATGGGCAGCAGGGTAGCAGCGGAAAGCACACCCGCGTATAATGGTGTGAACCGAAAATGTTTCCACAATTTTACTGCTTAGGGAGCCAACGTTTTCATAATACATTTCCTGATATAATATTTTGATTGGGTGAGAATTAGCTTGGAGTATTTTTTCTTCTTGTGTTCAGACGATATTTGAACCGTCTTTTGCAATGTCATCCTTTCCTTCATTTGAAATTACTGCTAATGTTGGTTCAACCTCTCCCTCATCACCCATAATGTCTAAAAATGCTCCTTGAAAAAAACAAATACACAGACAGGGGCGGTTCACCCACCAGGCCAACTAGGCATTTGCCTGTGGCGCCATCTTGTTGGGGGCGCCAGGAAGGCGGTCTGCACTTCTCTGCTCAGCAAAGCACGGAGGAATGTCTTCCTTCTCGCCAGGAAGACATTCCTGGGCGTTTTACTGAAGAGAGCAGCGCGGAACGCCTTCCTGGCAAGGCCTTCCTTCTGGGCTGGCCCTGATCCTCTCCTCCCCTCCCTCTGCTCAGCCCCGCCCCAGTTTGTGGGGGGGGGGGGCACCAAAATTCCGGGGGGGGGGGGGTGTGTGCCAAAATTCTGATTGCCTACTCTGGAAAATTACCTAAAGACAGCTCTGATGTAACTTTGGTATACATTTATAATAAATGGCGTTTAACACCACTTTAACTGCCATGGATCAATGTTATGGGATCATGGGAATGGTAGCTTTACAAAGTCTTTAGCCTTCTTTGCCAATGAGTGTTGGTGCCTTATCAAACTACAAATCCTAGGATTCCACAGCATTGAACCATGGCAGTTAAAGTGGTGACAAACTCAATCAATTCTATAATGCTGATGGACCCTATCTTTTGGGAAGTACTGGTACAGAGCCATACTCAGGTCTGGTCCAGTTGTGGAGACTGCAGGACAATTCCTGAACTGGGGAAGGGGCTTTAAAAGGCGTGGGACAAAAGTACTGTAGTATAATACTTTTCAAGCTATGTGATGGAGGGACTGACAATTCCACCAACTCACCCCAGTGTGCCAGGGATTGGTACCATAAGACATTCACCTTTGAAATTGGTTGAAAGGGCTCACTGTTTAACATTTTTAAAAATATTCATTTGTCAAAATTAGAATTGAGATTTCCAATCAGTTGCACATTTTTAATTGTAGTTTTGGCATTTTGGCAAATCTCTGCTGCTCCACAAGGTCCCTGGGTAGACAAGAGGCCTCCAGATTAACCCAGTTGCCAATCCCTACTCTAAAGTTGCTATTGTTGGAGATAGCAACCTTCTCAAGCCTCCTCATTCTAAAGTTTTGCCTGATTATAATGTGTCGATTTATTTCCTGAAGTATATGTGCTTTTTTGGTTTGCAGTTTTCTTAGCTCTATGTATTTAAGACAGTGGGAGGGACTGCAGACCATGTGATTGATTCAGTGATGGTATAGAATGCAGTTTTTTTTTTTTTTTTAAAAAGGATGACAGCTGAGGAATGACAGTTGAGGCATGAGTCTGTTTTAGTACAGAAGCCAATGTTAGAAGCTAGAAGTCAGTTGAGGCTTGAGTTTCCTTGGAAGTAGACTGTTATAAAAGAGAGCTGTACAGAACAATATACTAGTTTGAAGAGACTGATACAAACTATACGTTAAAGATACAAAATGAAATGTTTAGAAATTTAACCTGACAAGAAATGTACCTGTATATTAAAATACATGAAGTTGTGAGTAAAACAAACATGTTATTCGGAGGGAATTGAAGACCTGGATGTTTAGACAAGCCTTTGAGAATGTCTAGCCCAATGGTTTGCAATTATGATACAGCACAGCACTTTTATCCCATTTCCTTATTCCTTAGCTACAGCTTGTACTATTCCTTTCCTTTCTTCTTCTTCTTTACAGTTGGCCATGTTTTTACGACAGATGACACTATAGGTTATTGGGTGCTGTTCTGCGTTCAAATCGTTGTTTTATATACTAGTGGTTTTATTTTGTATTGTACTGTGCTGTTTTAGGCACCTCGTGCCATATATAAACTGCCCTGAGTCCCTTCGGGGAGATGGAGGGGGGTACAAAAATAAATATATAATATAATTATTATATTATCCTAAATAAGCCTACTTGAATTTTTGTCTGCTGAGAGTGTGGAATAGAAACAAGATATTGATGTGCCCAGTGATCATCCATTATCCAATAAACTAAATGAACACTCCTGAAACTCTGCTACCCAATAGGTTGTGATCATAACAGGTCATAATCCATTACTCCAACAGCTACTGCTAGATTTAAAATCTTCTGGGATTTAATTTGAATGAGTTTTGATTCTGGACCTTTATTTAGCAAACCTGCTTGAATATCACTTAGGAAAGTGAGCTTGTCTTTCTTACAATGAACAATGGTGAATAATTATAATGAATAATTATGTATGCCTCTTTTGAAAAACAAGACGCTCTAGGTAGATTTATTTAAAATATAGGAAAACTTGCGCCAGGCAACTTTAAATACAAGCACTCCAAATGGCTCCCTTATATACTCACACACTGATGGAGGAAAAACAATTACAATACTGATGACAGGAAAGTCAGGACAAACTAACGATGCCCTTTTTACCTGTAACTATGATGCCGGGCTTGAAAAGTTATTACTGAAAGGTTTTTGGCATTTCCCTAGAGTTGAAGGATTTCAGCCAAACACAACGTGAATGCTCAGGAGTTTAGAGATGACAATAAAACCTGGAGTTTTGCCTGGCTTTGACCAGCAGAATTTAAAATGTCCTTCATTGTACAGTTACAAAACTATGACTGCTGCTACTGGTTTCAATCAACAAGGCAAGGGAGCAGAAAAGGTTGCTTTGAAACTACTATTCCATATGGAAAACACGGGCACAAAGGAAAGCGCACAACTCCAGTGAAGAATGACAGGACTACCAAGTTCATACAGCACAATTTAGATTAGAACATCAATGCCATTTCTTGAAGTGTCAGGCAAAAATCTATTAGCTTAGCAGAAATCCAAGTTCCCCTTTGTAACAAATCACAAAGGAGAGATATTTTTTCATTTGAAAAAACGGGACTGCTTTGTTTGTGCCAAACATTAAAACCCTGCTGGTGCCTACGGGAGCTGCGTTCTTTCCTAGCTGAAGCTGGAGCACAGATAGCTTTCGACAGAAGCACCAAAGATTGTGAATTGCAAAGACAAAGTGCCTGCCAATACACAAAAGCTCTTTTGATCCATATAACTACAATCTGAGCTTCAAGCCTTGTTTGGTACAACAAAACCAGCCCACGGTGAGGGTGGGGGAGAGATATAGCGACGAATGGGAATACTTACGTTTTTCAGCTTCCTAGTACATTCATGATTCCTGGATGTGCAGCACGCATAAAAAGAAAGGAGAGAGAAATATCAGAACGCAGAAACTCTTTCCAAGAGGTTGTATTATGCAGTAGGTCACATGTTTCCCCTAACAAAAGCCTGCAGGATGTGTCTGCTGGTTAGAAACACATGAAGGCAAAGGCAAAGACAGAGAGCAATCAGGCGTTGGAGTTGTAAGTCAAAAACACCTGGGGACCCACAGGTTGAGAACCACTGATCCAGATTATCTGCTTTGAACTGGATTATATGGCAGTGTATACTCATACAATCCAGTTCAAAGCAGCTAATGTGCTAATTATATTGCAGTGCAGAAGGGGTATTGGAAGTTGAACATGGTCAACTCCCATGACTATTTGCACCAATGAATATGAGATGCTGTGGCTATATTTCAGAGGAAGGAACTGGCAAAGCCACTTCTCAATATTACTTACTTGTGAAAACCCTGGGAAATTCACAAGGCTGCATAAACAGGCAGGCAACTTAAAGGCCCAGACACAAACAACAGTAATTATTTTACAAATGGTATTTTGCACTCTGAGCCCTAGCCCGCAATGCTTGGGTGTATCTGAACTTACGGAAACGCGTGTGAACTCACATAACCAACTTTACCATCTGCATGGCCAGCTCTATTATGAAAAAGGGCTCTTCCACACAGCCATATAGCCCAGAATATCAAAGCAGAAAATCTCACAATATCTGCTTTGAACCGGTTTATCTGAGTCCACACTGCCATATATTCCAGTTCAAAGCAGATAATGTGGGATTTTATTCAGCTGTGTGGAAGGGGCCAAAGAGTGACAGACCTTCCACCAGGTCATCTCTCAGCTTCCCACCTGAATCGCACCATGCTGGGTGACCTACAGCCACTCCTTTTATGTTTTCTTTGTCAGTAAGCCAAGTGCCCGCCTGCCAGAAGTGCTGCTATAGTATGTACTCCAGAGTCCAGGTGAGACTTTTCAGAGTGCCTGGCCCATTCTCTGATTTACTTTAAACCAGAGTTGTTTCTGCAAAGTAGTACATGAAGGGTGACTTTGCCTACAATAACTGAGGAAGGGTGAGACACTGATAGGCAGGCTCACTTATGCTGCTGATACTGAAGTAAAGTCATAAACTGGTCAAAGTGGTAGAAGGAAGGTAATCTGCGTGTCCTCCCACCTTAGGTGGTACAATTTCTTGCACCAAATGTGATTATCCACAATGTGTCTCCATGACAAATGTCTACTGTATGCTTTTTTGCTTACAACAGCATCTTGCACAAGAAATACTTTAAGGTGCCACAAGAGTTATGCCACATCAATATAGTAATTAAGATTATGAGTGTAAACCTCTGCTGCAGTCATGAACTCAGCCAGTTGCCTCAGGCGAACCAGATTCTCAGCCTTATCTGCAGTGAGGAGACACTACTGCCTGATTTTTTTAGGGGGGAAAGTACATACGTCAAGGTCAATAAACCTTTCATCAAAGTTCTCTATAATAAACGTCAAGCCTCATCATCTTGACTGTACATTGTATACATTCTCTTTATGCATTTTGTGTTGTTCCTCTTTCAGTCCACTTCTGAAAATTGCTTTTTTTTGCACATTACAACAATGTTTGAGTGCTATTCAAAGGATGTTGGCTAAAATCCAGTGCTCAGTTGCACATGCACAACCTCAAGGGCTTCAACAGGATTCAACATACAACTGCATGATATCATTTTGGGTCAAACACAAAAGTTCACAGACTTGAACCTGATGTCAGGAATGTTAGACAGAAGACTACTGTTCTTTAACAGCTCATCATCCAGTAAACAGCTGTTGTGGGTTTTAGAGCAAAATCACAGCTAGGCATGAGGAACCTAGGATTATGGAGGAATGTACCTTCCTCTAACAGCCCATTTGCTTTGATTTTGGCTCCTCTGAAGCCCATGAGCTAAGTCTAGATAAACAACACAGTGTGTGACCCTCTCCAATCTAGATAACAACATTTGCATTGCTGAAGTCCAGTGGCTGCACTGATGGGCGGGGATGCATTTCTGAATTCTGTATGAGCAAATAAATGGACAGTTGCTGGGGAGACAGAGAAACAAATAAAATAATACGGCTCTGAGCCATTTTTGCTTTCACAAATCTAAACTTGTTGGGAATGCAGAAACCTGTAAGGAAGGCTCATTTACTGATCTTGCTTCATCCCCTGCTAGTCCAAGAATCTATGGTACTTTGGGTAAATCAGAGGTAAAATAGTGGAGTGATGGAACCAAGAATCTAGCCATGTTTTGAGCTTTTGGTTCTTGAAACGAAAAGGGAATATAATAATATAATAAAACTTGATTTGTATTCCGCCCAACATGCTGCCTCCCGGGGGCAAAAATACACCATATCACTCAGAGGCTCAGCAGGCTCCTAAAGCCCCATCACCCTCCCCACCTTATGTTGATTCATGTAGGTACCAATGACACCGCTAGGCATACTTTTCAAAAGATCACAAATGATTTTCGAGCTCTGGGAACAAAGCTAAAACTGTATAATGTACATGTGATCTTTTCATCCCTCCTCCCCGTTGTAGGACATGGCTCTACAAGGGCCGGAAAAATAATACAGGTCAATAACTGGCTCAGAAAATGGTGTCAAGAGGAGCATTTTGGCTTCCTTGACCATGGTCTACTCTTCCAAGAGGATGGACTACTGGCAAGCGATGGGGTGCATCTCACACAAGTAGGAAAACATCTTTTTGCACACAGACTCACAAACCTCATCAGGCGCACTTTAAACTAAATCCACTGGGGGAGGGGAACAACAGCCTGGCGAACACTATATTACCCACGACCACAGGGAACCGCCGTAAGGCTAAACGGAGGGCTGCACAAACACAGCAAGGACCAAGTACAGAGAGCACAATAATCCCAAATAAACAGTTCGAGGGGAGGTCACAGGGGCTTACATGTCTTTACACTAATGCTCAGAGCATGGGAAATAAGCAAGACGAACTCCAACTCCTAGCACAGCACCACACATACGATGTCATAGGCATCACTGAAACCTGGTGGGATGACTCCCATCACTGGAATTTAACCATTGAGGGCTATAACCTCTTTCACATAAATAGAACAAAGGGGAGAGGAGGGGGAGTAGCTTTATATGTCAAAAACAGTTACGTTGCAGAAGAAATGCAAGACTGTAATCCGGGAAACCAGCTTGAAAGCATCTGGATAAGAATCAAGGGAACCGGGACTCAAAAAGATCTTGTCGTGGGTGTCTACTACAGACCTCCGAGTCAGGATGAAGGACTTGATGAAGCCTTCTGTCAACAGCTGACCAAACAGGCACAAAGAAGAGATATAGTAGTCATGGGCGATTTCAATTATCCCGATATCTGCTGGAAAACAAACTCAGCCAAGAGTACAAAGTCCAACAAATTCCTCACTTGCCTTGCAGATAATTTTATGGTCCAGAAGGTAGAAGAGGCAACAAGGGGATCAGCAACTCTTGATCTAATCTTAACAAATGTGGAAGACCTGATCAATACAGTTGAAGTGGTTGGATCCTTAGGGGCAAGTGACCATGTGCTCCTGCAGTTTGCAATACAAAGGAATGCTGAAACTAAGACAAGTCAAACACGCATTCTGGACTTTAAGAGAGCTGACTTCCAAAAAATGAAGGAATTACTGAGCGGCATTCCATGGACGCCGATATTAAAAAACAAGGGAGTTAAGGATGGATGGGAGTTTTTCAAAAGTGAAATACTCAAGGCGCAAATGCAAACAGTGCCAACAAAGAAGAAAAATAAGACAAGTGCAAAGAAGCCAGAATGGATGTCCAAAGAACTTCTAACTGAGCTAAAGCTCAAAAGTGACATGCACAAGAAGTGGAAAAGGGGAGAAATCACCAAAGAAGAATTCAAACGTATAGCCAACTCCTGTAGGGAAAAGGTTCGCAAGGCTAAAGCGCAAAATGAGCTCAGGCTTGCCAGGGACATAAAAAACAACAAAAAAGGTTTTTTTGCTTATGTTGGTAGAAAAAGGAAGAAAAAGGAGGCGATAGGGCCACTGCAAGGAGTAGATGGGGTGATGGTGACAGGGGATAGGGAAAAGGCAGAACTGCTTAATGCCTTCTTTGCCTCGGTCTTCTCACAAAAAGAAAGCCATCTTCAACCTCAGCAACATGGAATGGACGAAGGATTGGGGGAAATCCAACCCCAAATAGGGAAACAAGTTGTCCAGGAACACCTGGCCACTCTAAACGAATTCAAGTCCCCAGGGCCAGATCAGCTACATCCAAGAGTATTGAAGGAACTAGCGGAAGTTATTTCAGAACCACTGGCAATCATCTTCGAGAGTTCTTGGAGAACAGGAGAAGTCCCAGCAGATTGGAGGAGGGCGAATGTGGTCCCTATCTTCAAGAAGGGAAAAAAGAACGACCCAAACAATTACCGTCCGGTCAGCCTCACATCAATACCAGGCAAGATTCTGGAAAAGATCATTAAGGAAGTGGTCTGCAAACACTTAGAAACAAATGCGGTCATTGCTAATAGTCAACACGGATTTACCAAAAACAAGTCATGCCAGACTAATCTGATCTCTTTTTTCGATAGAGTTACGAGTTGGGTCGATACAGGGAATGCCGTGGATGTAGCATATCTAGATTTCAGTAAGGCCTTCGACAAAGTCCCCCACGACCTTCTGGCAAACAAACTAGTAAAATGTGGGCTAGACAAAACTACGGTTAGGTGGATCTGTAATTGGCTAAGCGAACGAACCCAAAGGGTGCTCACCAATGCGTCGTCTTCATCATGGAAAGAAGTGACAAGTGGAGTGCCGCAGGGCTCCGTCCTGGGCCCGGTTCTGTTCAACATCTTTATTAACGACTTAGACGAAGGTTTAGAAGGCACGATCATCAAGTTTGCAGATGACACCAAACTCGGAGGGATAGCTAACACTCCAGAAGACAGGAGCAGAATTCAAAACGATCTTGACAGACTAGAGAGATGGGCCGAAACTAACAAAATGAAGTTCAACAGGGACAAATGCAAGATACTTCACTTCGGCAGAAAAAATGGAAATCAAAGATACAGAATGGGGGACGCCTGGCTTGACAGCAGTGTGTGCGAAAAAGATCTTGGAGTCCTCGTGGACAACAAGTTAAACATGAGCCTACAATGTGATGCGGCAGCTAAAAAAGCCAATGGGATTTTGGCCTGCATCAATAGGGGAATAACGTCTAGATCCAGGGAAGTTATGCTCCCCCTCTATTCTGCCTTGGTCAGACCACACCTGGAACACTGTGTCCAGTTTTGGGCACCGCAGATGAAGGGAGATGCTGACAAGCTGGAAAGCGTCCAGAGGAGGGCAACTAAAATGATTAAGGGTCTGGAGAACAAGCCCTATGAGGAGAGGCTTAAAGAGCTGGGCATGTTTAGCCTGCAGAAGAGAAGGCTGAGAGGAGACATGATAGCCATGTACAAATATGTGAGGGGAAGTCATAGGGAGGAGGGAGCAAGCTTATTTTCTGCTGCCCTGCAGACTAGGACACGGAGCAATGGCTTCAAACTACAGGAAAGGAGATTCCACCTGAACATCAGGAAGAACTTCCTCACTGTGAGGGCTGTTCGGCAGTGGAACTCTCTCCCCCGGACTGTGGTGGAGGCTCCTTCTTTGGAGGCTTTTAAGCAGAGGCTGGATGGCCATCTGTCGGGGGTGCTTTGAATGCGATTTCCTGCTTCTTAGCGGGGGGTTGGACTAGATGGCCCTTGAGGTCTCTTCCAACTCTACTATTCTATGATTCTATGATTCTATGATTCCCCAAGGGGACTTAGGACGGATTCCAACATACAACTGCAACATTCAATGCCTCTGTAAAACAAATACTGACATAAAATCCCAGAGAAACCCCACATATGAAAATAACATTAAAACCTAACCTCAAATTAAAGCCTAACATCAATAAATTAAACCTAACATCAATAAATTAAACTACACGTAGTGAAACAAAATTATAAAATAACATAAACTCTAAACAAACATCCACATTCATTTCCAACAGCCAACTAGAGTTCATGAAACAGTGTGGGCTGGTTGTGTTGTCAAACGATGGTCATTGGGCTGGCGTGGACCAGGAATGTCCAAATATGTCATTATCTAATCCTCCTTCTCCCCATATGCTAGTGAGCATAAATAGGACTTCAGTTGTTTTTTGAAGGAGAGGAGTGAGGGGGCCAGCTTTATTTCTTTAGGGAGGAAGTGCCAGAGATGGGGGGCAGCCACGGAGAAGGCCCTCTCTCTTGTTCCCACCAGATGTACTTGAGATGGGGGTGGGACCGAGAGCAGGGCCTCCTCTGCTGACTGCATAGACATAGAGAATTTTTTTTCAACAGCAACATCAGGGTTAAAATGGAATCATAGGCTGCTATACCAAAATTCAGTCTGGAATGACAATACACCTTTATTCTCCTATGACATGAGAAGTTATACTTTTAGCCAGTGTACTCATCATGAAAGTGGCTACTAGATAGGCAAGAGCAAGCGATACTCAACTGAGGTACAGCAAGATATGAGGAGAGTGACAATGGGTAAGTTTTTCCAAATCATTTCTCCAAGAGCCACATTGTAGTTGAGATACAGTTTCAAGAGACGAGCCTCAAAGAAAATCAGAGGAGAAGGTACAATATTGACACTTTGCAAAGATGACTTTCATCCGACTTTCACCTACTACTTAGGACAGAAGTCATATCTTAGAGAATTCTGGGTCCTTTCAAAAAGGTATGTTTTTTTCCTCTCAAACTCTCATAGTGGTCCCTTAAACTTGGCTCTTGTCAGACCCCAGGCAGCAGGGCACCAAGAACCATACACGGAGGCCAATCTCTATCTAATATCTTTATTAAGGAAATATATAAAAGTAATAAAAACAAGTGAAGAATATAGTTCAGAAGCAGACCTTTCAAATGAGGTCAAATATAGTCCAAAAATGTATTGTCCAATAAATGATATTAGAGTTCAAAGTTTAAATCCAATACCGAAACACACACTATTGCCAAGCAATAGTGTGGGGAAATGCCAGAGTCTTAGAAATCCAAGGAAGCTCGACAACAAGGCTGGAAATAGTCTTGGTTCTTTAACAAGGACCGTGACTAGAAACAAGGCAAACAGTGAATCCTGGAACAAGGTCCGTGACTAGAAACAAGGCAAACAGTGAATCTTGGAACAAGGTCCGTGACTAGAAACAAGGCAAACAGTGAATCTTGGAACAAGGTCCGTGGTTAACAGCAAGGCAAGGCAGTACTTGAATTCTTGATCCGGGAAGCAAGGAACTGGGGTTACGAAGTCCACACACGATCTCACTCCTGAAGCAGCTCTGTTGACTCCGCAAAGATTCTCCCGCGTCAGGCACCTATATTGGGTCTCGTTTTCCCGCCAACAACCTCTTTCCCTAGAGAATGGGAAGCGAAACCCAACTTTGTCCAGATGCAAGACTCCTTAGAATTTCCCAAGGGAAGCAGGTCTAATCAGCCTGTTGTTTGGCTGCAATCCGTAAACTCCTGCGATTCTGTTCCCTGACTCCTCTGTCAGCACAATAGGATTCTCTCCTAGGGAACGGAGGCGAGGAATGTCCAAGGTCTGTGATGGGACCTGTTCAAAATCATTCTCAAATAGTCTTAGAAACGGAGTAATTTCCGTTTGTAATAAGGTCTTAATGCAGTTCCATTTGGGATATCATAGTCAACAGGTCTGAAGCCAGATCGAATCTGAACTAGAGAACATCTCAGAAATGCAGATGGAGCCCTCAGACCAGCTTGGAGGACAGAAGATGACAAATAAAATCAGTGGTCTTCATTTCCATCATGTTGGTACTTCCATGTCCACTGCTTTGTGTACGTAAGTGGCTGAGGGAGAGATGTTTTGCCTGATCTAATTCTGTCTCATGCACACACAGACACACTGTCTACGGTTTCCATCAGAAGTTAAACAGGCCGATAGTTTGTTTAATCACAGGGCCATCAGCTTTTGAGGATCTTTTAATGAGTACTATAAACCATCTTGAAAGCCCCTTTAATCTGCAACAACAAGGTACTTAATTTTTTTTTTGCCTACTTAGGAGCGTTCATAGCTTAAATATGATTAAGAGCCATAAATTTAAGTTTGGTTTTTTGAAAAAAAAAAAACACTTTCATCTCACTACTATCATATCATTTGTTTTTAAAGCATCATGTCATTTTTTTAAAAACAGGACTGGAATTTTCTCTTCACGGTGCCCCAGGCAAAATATTTAAACTACCAGAATTCTCTTTCACAAGATATTGCAGCCCTGAGTTTGCCAACCCTCCTGACCAATCCTACTGTGACTTTCTGAAGACCCGTCTGATTCTTTTCCATCACAAATATAGCCTGACTGATAAGATTATAAATCTTCTTTATGTTCTGTATGCCCCCCCCCCCAAGTTGAAGGCTCAACTATTATAGCTTGCGACTCACCTAGGTACCAAAACCACTTGGCTTGGCTATCCTTCCTATAGCTCCTTTACTATAGTTCCTATTATTCCTCTACTTGCTATATACATTCCCCCTATAATACCACATGCAGATCAAGAATAGGTCTCTTCAGCCATCTACAGATCCATCCCCAAGATAGCGAAGACGGAGGACCATCATCCTCGAACTACGAGGGATCGCCTAAGTAATACCACATACTACACCCCTTCTACACTACCATATAATCCAGATTATCAAATCAGAAAATCCACATTATCTGCTTTGAACTGAATTATATGTGCCTACACTGCCATATAACTCAATTCAAAGCAGATAATCGGGATTTTATATGTCAGTGTGGAAAGGGCCTAAGGCGGGCTTGGAAAATAATTTCTTTCTCCCTCTGCTGCTACAGCAAAGGACTATCCTTAGCCAACCCTGTGAAGAAGGGTTCCTGCCAGCTATCAGGAGTAGATTACCAGCTAGATCCCTTCTCTTATGTACATAGACATCTGTTAAAAATCTAGAAAGAACACCTGTGTAAAAGAAAGTTGGAATTCCCTCTCCCTCCACTTGCTTTTACTGCTTCAACCAAGACACACTGAACAGTTATTTTTATTTATAAACTAGGCAAAGCAAACAATAAGTAATATTAAACAGCATGGATACTGATAAACAAAAAATACAAACACACAATTCTTATACATTTCTAACTGCAGAGTTTTAAATCATTCTATTCCTATGAATCTTGAGACTCACCTTCCACTTAGCCTGAAAGATGTAACCCACTTTTAACATTAAGTCATATGGGATTTTTCCTCTTAATGAAAATAGCTGTTTTAGAAGCAGTACTTATTGGGAATACAGTGATGTGGGGATCACAGGGATCCCACAATCCTAAAAAACTGGGAAAACACACTGCTTGCATTGACATTTGTAAAAATATGCACATCGTATACAACAGTGGTTCCCAATCTTTTTTTTTTTTTTTTAACAGAGACTACTTGACCAGGGACCATTTTGACCAGGAACAACTTTGATCAGGGACCACTCTCCAACCTTAGTACCAAAAGGGCTAAAAATCAGTTTTTGGTCAACTTTAGATTCGGTTTGTTTATTTGGGGTGCTGATTCAGAAAATTGCATTGGATAGACCACATCAGCTCTAGTTTTTGATACAGAACATATGCCATCCAGTAGTCGCCATCTGCTTGCCCACAGAAAACCATATTTAATAGAGCTGATGTGGTCTATCCAATGCAATTTTCTGAATCAGCACCCAAAATAACCCCAGGAACAGGCCTAAAAACGAGGACACCAAGGCGCCTCCTCTTCCAAGTGCCACATGGAACAGCTCCACTTAGGGGAAGGGAGGAGGAGGAGAAGCAGCAGTGAGGAGGCTTGTTGTCGTGCCTTTCTTGAGTAGGTGCCTATCCCCTCCTAACATTTCTGTTGTCTCGGCACTATAGGAGGGTTTTGCAAGGCCAGTCACTTTCATTGCAACGGTGAGGCCACTGACCATATGTTAGTTCTTGGGGACCACTGGTGGTCCATGGACCACAGGTTGGGAGCCACTGGTATATAATAATGAATGTAATGGTACATCTAATTTGACCCATTCCTTCTTCTGCTCTTTCTTCTCTCCTCCATCTCTTAAAGAAATTGAACTAAAAAGGAAAATAGCCATAGTGTTGCTGGTAAAACACATCTTGAAGTTTGGGCAAGTCATGAACTATCTATATCACTATTCTGAGGTTGGAATGCTTTTTAAAAAGTAATTTGTTATTCATAGAACATTATATTTAAATACATTATTCATTCGTATTATTTTTTAGATACTGCAACACTTTTTAATGATATTTTAAATACACATACAAATATAAATCACTCCAAAACAGAGCTTTAGGAGTAGTAAATCGATCTTACTTATAAAACACACACTTATGCTGAAGTGACACCATTATATTTTTGCGGGGGCGGGGGAAACTTCTTGCTCCACCATTGTAACAAAAAGTATTATGTACAGCTACCAGCATAACTTTTAGTGCATTTCTCCCAAGATCTGTAAACGCTTTATCATGTGGTAAGATATAGACTTACAAAGATATTGCAGACATTTAATCCCAGAAATGAAAATTATGTTCCACTTACTTGACTGCTGCTCTGTTTGAGGTGTCCTGCAGGTCTCCTGGGTCAAAAAGCTGAGACTCCTTCAGCCCCAGTTCCTTGCAGCCTCTTAAGAACAAGGCAATATTGTCCTGAAATGAAACAAGCACATTTGATAGTACTGTGGTTATCACTGAAGATTATCTCCATTTACCCTCTGTCTCTTTCCCTTGCTAACCTAAATGATCTGGATCATATCCAGTTACTTAAATCTTCCAGATCTGGAACTAACATGTAACCTTCTTACATAACAAAATTAACACAGGGAAGGTTTGAGATGTGAACTGTAAGACAACCTTTCTATTCACAGCTGAAAGGGATTCCGCAGTGTTTTAGATGAAGGTGATGGGTGGAAAATCTCAAGATAAATTCTATAAAAATGTTATGTAAAAGCACATGAGCTGTGACACACATTCTTAAAGCTATATGGTGACAAGTGAGAGAACCCACTTAGTTCTGTACACAATATTGTTGTTACCCTTGATAACCGGACCTACGCGCACTAACAAGTCAGTGGCAAGTTTTATTATAGTTACGACTGAAACACTTAATGATTCAAGCAACTGAAATCTCATAACTGGCCAATCATAACAATATCTTGTCAAACATACTGCAGCTTCAGGGGATTTTCAAGTCACACTGCTGTCAAGTTTTTGGTTTTGTTCTTTAATATACCCTTGAATTAAACATGCTGTTGAAAAGTATGCTTCCTGATTTCAACAGAATTTAATTGCATGAGGAAGTTGCTATTTAGCAAAGTACAGACATGTACAATCTATATTGTCAGCAATGAAAGTGCAAAGGCCATTACCGCACACCGTTCTATAGTTCTGTCCAGTGTCAGGACACACAATATGATCACCAAGAAAAGAAGCAAACAACCAGTGGTAGTCAGTGACTCTTACATCATTGGAGTACTAAAGTCACTCTATGTTTTAGACAACTTTAGAAGAACTATCCAAGGTCCTGAATTATTTTAGAGATAAGATTCAGCACCTAGTCACTTACAATCTCATCACACATACTCCATACTAGAACAGTTCACTGATACAGTGAGCATGAACCCTGACGGATCCCATCACATGATGCACAGCTACTTCCAGGCGGGCTCTGTCCTGGCTGCGTCGAACATTTCTAGGATGAGGGACTCTGAACTTGGGAGACTACCCATGTTCAGACTGAAAATGCTAGGAACAGCATAAGAGCAAGCTGGAAAGGTATGCGTTCCAGTGTGTAATGGTGCAGGGCACTGGGCAATGGATTCGCCCCACTACCCCACAATTTACTCCGCTGCCCTACGGATTCCTTGTATTAAGGACTTCCATGTGATGAGGTCCTTAATGTGTGGAGTAAAATCTGGAGTGGAGTCATAAGCTGCCACTGCAAACAACTAAAAGGGACAAGATGCTTTGTTATTACAATGATACAAAAAGGAATCCTGAACCTAATATGCCTGTTAATATGTAATCTGGCATTAAGCTTTCCAAAAGGAAACATCTAATAAGATGGGGACATCTACAAGAAGAACAAGAAGGACAATTTCCCTTCCTCACTACTGGTGCTGAAAGATATACAGTGGGCCCTTGTCACTTGCTGGGCTTCAGTTCCAGGCCCCCCCACTGGACACCAAAACCTACAGATGTTCATTTCATACAATGGTGCAGGTTTCAAAGAGAGGTGATTTACTAGGTTGTTTTTTTTAAAAGGACAGCCAAAGGAGTCTAGAAGGCACAAAAACTGCAAAAATAACCCCGGGGATAGTATGTAACCCCAGAGTCATGCTTTGCCCACCTGTGCCATAATTCAAGCATTGGTTCAAAGAGCCATGCAGTCATAGCTAAAATAGTAGATGACTCATTAGGAACTTACGCAGTGGCATGCTTTGCTTTAGGGGCTTGTAAAAGTATGACACCAGGAATTTAATGTTAATTTTGTCTGATTACATATGTCTGTTTTATGGCAGAATTTTACTTTTACTGCCGAGACGGGTATGCTTTTGGTTTGCAATTTTCACCAGCCCAAGGCAGCCAATGGTGAAGGATTATACTATGTAACACGATTTTTGTTCCTGGGTAATAAATGTCATTTCCTAATTGGTTCTATCATAAAAACACAAGGAAAGTTTATTAAACTGCAAAAACTTTGTTTTTGCGGGACATCCTGCAGCACATTTTGCTATAGTTTGTCAATGAATATCTCATCGCGTCTCAACCACTTCAACATAGTTTGTGGCAGCTACAAAAACGAAGTTTCTGGAGTATAACAACTACTTTCAAACTAAGTAAAAGGTCAGGGGAAACCTTTACCTTTACCTTAACACTTTCAAATCAGGAACAGAAAATGTTTCAAAATTTTGTTACATATTGTTATAGGAGCTCAATTCAAAAAGCATCTGGAGGGTCACCAATTCAATACACATTTGTGTTGTGATGCCATTTTATTTAACCAGTACTATGGTTAGAAGGAATAAAATCTGACTTAACAAAATGGTACAGTCTTGTGACTTTTCTCCCTTAGCAAAGAGATCTCGACGGTAGACAAACGTTACTGCTTCTCCAAAGCTTATCTCCCTTCCTCTGAGGCCAGGGACATATTGAGGAAAACTGTCCCTCTCTAGCTCTGCTGTTCCTTTCCAACCTCATTGTTTGTTTTGTACTTCTACAGTTTCGCAAGAGTTGCACTCTTTATTATTTCAGTGTGCAGTGATCAGTTCACTAATCGCTATGGCATTTGGCAAGCCAACATCTGCGTGTGTGCATGTGCACATACACACACAAACAGCTTAGAGTCCTCTCCAGTCCCACTGCAAAAGTCCTGACTTGAAATTTTCGAGAGCTATACATTGTTGAACTTAGCAGGCAGTCCAGAAGCCAAAGGAAAGAGAAGGCAAATGCTGGGAGAAAGGATTTCTTTTTCCAGGGCCAATCTACACAAGGTTTCTTTTCCCCACTTTTGCATGGAGATCTGGTTCACATGTAAGGACAGGATTGTGCTCATGATAACATTGACCTCTTATTCTGTATTTTCTCAGAATACCCATATGACAGCTACTTCTCTTCTTCTTTATTCTTATTTGTGTGTGTGCTATCCCTGTGGTACTGTAATATTGTCTGGTGCAAATGTCTACAGCTTGCAGATTTAATTCATAAGTCTTGCTTCCCATTTTTGCCTTCTAGGATATGGACAGAGAGGCTTTGAAGTCAGAAGTCAGGGTCTCTCCTCAACTTGGTTGCTACTGTTGAAATCATCAGATATATAAAGTTTCCTCTGATACATGCTTACAAAATGCTGTATAACACATCTTTTTCTATTGTATTTTTCCTTTGCACTCTCATAGCTTTGTAGGTGCACAATGGAAAATACTTATAAAAATATTTTAAAGTTGAGGAAGATGACAGCAATCAGAATTCTTCCTTAACACGTGTCCCTTCTCCATCAGAAAGGCATCTCTCCTTCATCTCTCTCTTTCTGTCTCACTCCGCAAAATGGAGAGGGTTGCGTCCCCCACTCCATACTGTTCTAAAAAAAGCAAACTTTGAAAAGTCCTTCCAATCTTCTCAGTTATCCCATCTTTCTTTCATTTCAGTGAAAAATCTGTATACTGGCAACATATCTAACTCAGAACTTATTCACATTGACCATAATGGTGCTAACCCTCAGGTAAGCCATCATGCAAGGGTATCAGCTGGGCTAGAGACATATCAATGGGGGTAACACACACATCAGAAATAACTTGATGGCACACAACAACTTTTGGAAAGCCAGAATTTCCATGACCTTTTGGAGAAAAATGGCATTCACAACCATTTGAAAATAATAACCTTTCGTAAAAGTATGATCTTCCAGAGAACAGCCAAAAATCTCATTTGAAATCTCTCTTTTCACCGTGAAGCCCGGCAAAGTGGGACACTCGTCTGGTCTTTGTGATGAGGCCCTTACAGAGTAGATTCTGCTCAGAGAGGAAACTGTATTCAGGATATTTTAGGAATTCCCAGATTCTACATCTCTCTCTCTCATAGCATTCTGGATAGGGCTAGCATCGAATTGAGGTAACCTGTAGCTAGAACAAACAAGTCACCTTTCCCCGCAAATGGTGAGGTGAAGCACAGGTACACACATAGAGACAATGATGGTATCTACATCAACTGTCTGAAAAATAAAACCATCTTTTAATCTCATTTGCATTCACTCTTTGATCAAGACATTTTGACAGGTGAATTGTCCATTTCATCCTCACACCCCTTCTGTGGGACACTTAATGGTACAGTAGGGTCTCACTTATCCAACATAAATGGGCCGGCAGAATGTTGGATAACCTAATATTTATTGATGTATTTATTTACAGCATTTATATTCTGCCCTTCTCACCCCAAAGGGGACTCAGGGCGGATCACATTACACATACAGACAAACATAGGCTCCAAGCGGGCCTTGAACTCATGACCTCTTGATCAGAGTGATTCATTGCAGTGATTCATTGCAGCTGCTCTCCAGCCTACGCCACAGCCCGAGAATATGTTGGATAATAAGGAAGGGTTAGGAAAAGCCCATTAAACATCAAATTAGGTTATGATTTTACAAATTAAGCACCCAAACATCATGTTATACAACAAATTTGACAGAAAAAGTAGTTCAATACGCAGTAATGCTATGTAGTAATTACTGTATTTACAAATTTAGCACCAAAATATCACAATGTATTGAAAACATTGACTACAAAAATGTGTTGGATAATCCAGAATGTTGGATAAGCGAATGTTGGATAAGTGAGACTCTACTGTATTTGGTAAATGTCACATCTTAATAGGATTTCAAACCCAGAATTTCTTATTTAAATCAATCAGGATGTCTCTACACCACAGCTCATTTTGTTGGAAGGGATGGATGATAAGATATTATGATTAGAGTAAAAAGCCTTTTAGAGCCTTTACCCTGACAACAGCAGAGGTGCCTGTCTTAGGATGACAAGTTTCAAGAACCACAAATGTAGTCAGAAAAATAAATCAGAAATCTTCAGCAGGAGGAACATTTATTAAATAAATATATTATTGAAGAAAAACAGTGAGATCCCTCCTAAACTTATCTCTAAGATAAAAGGATAGGAGGGAGATGTGTTATAGCATGTCTTTCTCATCAAAGAGCTCATGGGACAAGAGAAGAAACACACGGTTCAATCTAGATCAGTTCATTTTCTGTATATTTAATTAACCCTGACTGAGGGCCCTTCCACACAGCCATATAATCCAGAATAACAAGGTAGATAATCCACAATATTTGCTTTGAACTGGATTATCTGAGTCCACACTGCCATATAATCCAGTTCAATGTGGATTTTATACGGCTGTGTAGAAGGGGCCTGAGCTGGACAATGTTATCTGCCTGTAACCTTTTTGGGATAGGTGACCAACAGAGGAATTAAAAAAAAATCAAGGAAAGAAGGAAGACAAAGATCCTAATCCCTCTATGTCTGTGTCATCTCATTCCTTGTTCCTATTGTACAAGAGAGCAGCAAGATCAAATACAGAAGTTGATGTCTCTTCCAATATTTGACTCTATGGATCTCATCAGATGGAGGTCCTTGATGAGGGAAACCCATAGGGCAGCGGGGCAAATTTGGGGGTAAATCTGCTGCCCAGCCTCCCACTTTGCTCAATCACGCATCACACACAGAAACATATATGTTTCCAGCTTGCTTATGTGCTGTTCCCAGCATTTTTAATCTGAACGCAGGTAGTCTTCCATGTTCAGAGTTCCCTGTCGTAGAACACTTCACCAGCAAAGCCAATATAGAGCCCCGTTGAAGGTAGCTGTGCATCATGTGAAGAGATCTGGTAGGCTCCTGTTCTATGATGGGGTCATAAATAACAGTGTATCGTACTGAAGTGATGCTTAAATGTCACTCCTTTTGGTGTAGCTATATAGTGTTTCTCAATCCTACGGGTAGGCCTAAGCTTACTTAACAAGCTTCTTCTCCTATTCAGAAGAGCTCTTGAAAAAACTTTCAACTGAAACTAGTTTTTGGAATAGGCATGTCAGGGGACAAGAGAGATGTTAATGTATTAGGGTACTTACTGGGGGCAGATTGGAACTGACTGGTTTAGATATTCTACTAAAAGTTATAATTATATAACAATGCAATAATTTGCTTTATTTAAAACAAAGCTCTTCTACACTTTAGGATAGTGGTTCCCAACCTTTGGTCATCCAGATGTTTTGGATTTCATCTCTCACAATTCCTAACAGCTGGTAAGCTGGTTGGGGTTTCAAGGAGTTGAAGTTCAAAACAGCTGGAGGAACAAAGGTTAGGAACAACTGCTTTAGGTCAAAAACTAGACTAGATTCTATAGACACATGTTATTTGTTTTTATATAGTGGGGATGAGGAAATCACAAACACATGTGACAATGTCTCCAAATCCAGAACCTGCCAGGTGGCCGAGCAATTTGTCCTAGTTCCTGGCCATGTGTTACTATTCTTCCTAGATGAGAAACAACTGTATGGGAAGAATGCACAACTCTATTATTAGAAGTTCATAGGAGCTTCTTAAACATTATTATAACAATATGAGAAGATGATAGAGGTAAGCAGATCCTACGTGCAATCGGAACCAAAAATTCCGAACATCAAAGACAAGCAAGAAACTTAACCCAATAATGTGAAATTTTCTTCATCAACTTTAATACTGAAGTTGCAAAGCCACAAAATGAAATAAGACACATTTCAACATGAAAATGAACACATGGACTACTTGAATATAAACTGTGTTGTCAGCTGGCAAGTCTTTCAAAGCCTCTTCTAAACATGGAGTTGCTATTAATGCGACTATATCCATCAATTTATCTTTTCTGTCTTGTGTTTTCCCGTTGCTGTCAAATTAAGCAACAGTATCTTTCATTTAAAGCCAATAAGTAGGAACTATTGGCTTACCCCAATGTCCTCTCTAGCAACGAGAACAAATCTTGATGCAGGGGCTGTCATGCCGGACAACCACAAAGTCGCGTAGGTGGCAAAGGTAACCTTCAACCATGATTATTACATACTACTGTGGCTGGACTTGAAGAGAAGCAGAGCATGGAAAGCTTACTTTTACAGGAAACAATTGTTCTCAGAGTTCCCCAACCATCCCATCTGTTCCCATTCAGGAACTTGGTTGTCCAAACAAGCAACCTTTCTAAACTCTAAGAAGCAGGAAGCCCATACTCATCCCAAATTTGTAGTCCCAAAAGGAAAGCAACAAAATCATTACAGTCGCCAAAAATACTCATTTGTATACAAGTTCATGACCTCTTAAAAAGGGAAGAGCAACACATTCCTTTCCTCTTTTAAAATTAAACATCTACTTCTTACATGCCAGAGAATAAATTTCAATAATCTCGAATCATGGTTTAGTTTGTCTGACTAAACAAAACAAAAAAAAATGTTCTGCTGTGTGGGTTTACTCACATTTTAAATGTTTTCCCACTCATGACTTTGCAGTTTGTATGCCAGTTACATAAAACAAAACCTAAGAAAAGTCTTTTCAGTAAACACCACCAGTTTCTTGTTCCCTAACTCCTTAAAAATGTATTAAGCAGAGCTGTAGATCTGTTACAACTAAATAGGATATTTTAATCCTCATCCTTCCAAATGGAGCATTTCGGTGCCCCAAAGTACTACAAAATTCACAAAAATCTAAACCTGCAAGATATATGATTTGTGACCTGATTACCCCAATAGTTTAAAATAATGTCTCCAAGTTTCTGTTATTTGCCATTTTAAATAATGTCTCCAAGTTTCTGCCACTTGCCATGTATATTTTAATGGAGAAACTCTTATACAATAATCACCCTAACAAATCAAACACTTTTGCTGTTTTTGTTCCACATAATGTAATGTATTTTTAAAAGTCCAATGGCATTTTGGAACTGAAAGGACAGGGCCTTCTCGGTGGTGGCTCCTCGGCTGTGGGACACCCTCCCCAGCAACATACGGCAGATACCAACTCTCCTAGGCTTCAGGAAAGCCTTAAAGACATGGTTGTGCACGCAAGCTTTTAATGAATGAGAACATGGACTTTACATGACCTGTACAAAGATTTATTGAGGATTCTGGATGAATGGATTCTAATCTTGGACAGGCTTAAAATTTTATATAATGTGATTTTATTTTGCATTGGTATCTGTTTTATATGAATTGTTGTTTTGTAGACTTTTTATATGAATTGTTGTTTTTACATTGTTTTTAGGCACTGAATTTTTGCCTATTTATTGTAAGCCGCTTTGAGTCCCCTCGGGGAGAAAGGCGGGGTAAAAGTGATGTAAATAAATAAATAAATAAATAAATAAAGATGATACAGAAAAACAAGTGAGAATTCTTGGATGAAAAACAATCCACGTCACATCAATATTCAAAGATAGGAGGACAGTACACATGCAATCATTTGACCCAAATCAGAAAGATCCAAATTGTGATGTCATAAGAGGCAAGGATGGAATGATGTGCTGTACATATCAACAGATGGTTAATTGTAAATCTGCCTGAGATATTTTTCAGGAATGCCCGTGGCCAAAGAAAGAAATAGTATTAGAAACCTTTGAACAGTTTCTTTAAAAAGTCTTTGCCACAGAATTCAGAAAAAGAGATCTATAGCATTTATTCAGGGTAAGGATTAAGAGGAACCCTATCAAATCTAAGATGTAGAAGCTAAGAACTGGTTTCCTGATTCTGGCAGGAATGTATCCTGAATAATATAAAACTTTGAAGGAATTGTGATATTGAATCCCAGAACACTAACACCTCAGAGCAACAGTGGGCCTGTAAATTTTGAGTGCTTACAAAGTATTTGATGTTCAACAATGGGGAAAAAGGAGCTACTCATGATGTGCCTGCCCATTGAGACATGAAGACTATTTGGCTAAACGGAGGGCTGCAAAAACAAAGCAAGGACCAAGTAGAGAGAGCACAATAATTCCAAATAAACACCTCGAGGGGAGGTCACAGGGGCTTACATGTCTTTACACTAATGCTCAGAGCATGGGAAATAAGCAAGACGAACTCCAACTCCTAGCACAGCACCACACATACGATGTCATAGGCATCACTGAAACCTGGTGGGATGACTCCCATCACTGGAATTTAACCATTGAGGGCTATAACCTCTTTCAGAGAAATAGAACAAAGGGGAGAGGAGGGGGAGTAGCTTTATATGTCAAAAACAGTTACGTTGCAGAAGAAATACAAGACTGTAATCCGGGAAACCAGCTTGAAAGCATCTGGATAAGAATCAAGGGAACTTGGACTCAAAAAAATCTTGTCGTGGGTGTCTACTACAGACCTCCGAGTCAGGATGAAGGACTTGATGAAGCCTTCTGTCAACAGCTGACCAAACAGGCACAAAGAAGAGATATAGTAGTCATGGGCGATTTCAATTATCCCGATATCTGCTGGAAAACAAACTCAGCCAAGAGTACAAAGTCCAACAAATTCCTCACTTGCCTTGCAGATAATTTTATGGTCCAGAAGGTAGAAGAGGCAACAAGGGGATCAGAAACTCTTGATCTAATCTTAACAAATGTGGAAGACCTGATCAATACAGTTGAAGTGGTTGGATCCTTAGGGGCAAGTGACCATGTGCTCCTGCAATTTGCAATACAAAGGAATGCTGAAATTAAGACAAGTCAAACACGCATTCTGGACTTTAAGAGAGCTGACTTCCAAAAAATGAAGGAATTACTGAGCGGCATTCCATGGACACCGATATTAAAAAACAAGGGAGTTAAGGATGGATGGGAGTTTTTCAAAAGCGAAATACTCAAGGCGCAAATGCAAACAGTGCCAACAAAGAAGAAAAATAAGACAAGTGCAAAGAAGCCAGAATGGATGTCCAAAGAACTTCTAACTGAGCTAAAGCTCAAAAGTGACATGCACAAGAAGTGGAAAAGGGGAGAAATCACCAAAGAAGAATTCAAACGTATAGCCAACACCTGCAGGGAAAAGGTTCGCAAGGCTAAAGCGCAAAATGAGCTCAGGCTTGCCAGGGACATAAAAAACAACAAAAAAGGCTTTTTTGCTTACGTTGGTAGAAAAAGAAAAAGGAAGCGATAGGGCCATTGCAAGGAGAAGATGGGGTGATGGCGACAGGGAATAGGGAAAAGGCAGAACTGCTCAATGCCTTCTTTGCCTCGGTCTTCTCACAAAAAGAAAGCCATCTTCAACCTCAGCAACATGGAATGGACGAAGGATTGGGGGAAATCCAACCCCAAATAGGGAAACAAGTTGTCCAGGAACACCTGGCCGCTCTAAACGAATTCAAGTCCCCAGGGCCAGATCAGCTACATCCAAGAGTACTGAAGGAACTAGCGGAAGTTATTTCAGAACCACTGGCAATTATCTTCGAGAGTTCTTGGAGAACGGGAGAAGTCCCAGCAGATTGGAGGAGGGCGATTGTGGTCCCTATCTTCAAGAAGGGAAAAAAGAACGACCCAAACAATTACCGTCCGGTCAGCCTCACATCAATACCAGGCAAAATTCTGGAAAAGATCATTAAGGAAGTGGTCTGCGAACACTTAGAAACAAATGCGGTCATTGCTAATAGTCAACACGGATTTACCAAAAACAAGTCATGCCAGACTAATCTGATCTCTTTTTTTGATAGAGTTACGAGTTGGGTCGATACAGGGAATGCTGTGGATGTAGCGTACCTGGATTTCAGTAAGGCCTTCGACAAAGTCCCCCACGACCTTCTGGCAAACAAACTAGTAAAATGTGGGCTAGACAAAACTACGGTTAGGTGGATCTGTAATTGGCTAAGCGAACGAACCCAAAGGGTGATCACCAATGCGTCGTCTTCATCATGGAAAGAAGTGACAAGTGGAGTGCCGCAGGGCTCCGTCCTGGGCCCGGTTCTGTTCAACATCTTTATTAACGACTTAGACGAAGGGTTAGAAGGCACGATCATCAAGTTTGCAGACGACACAAAACTGGGAGGGATAGCTAACACTCCAGAAGACAGGAGCAGAATTCAAAACGATCTTGACAGACTAGAGAGATGGGCCGAAACTAACAAAATGAAGTTCAACAGGGACAAATGCAAGATACTTCACTTCGGCAGAAAAAATGGAAATCAAAGATACAGAATGGGGGACGATGCCTGGCTTGACAGCAGTGTGTGCGAAAAAGACCTTGGAGTCCTCGTGGACAACAAGTTAAACATGAGCCAACAATGTGATGCGGCTGCTAAAAAAGCCAATGGGATTCTGGCCTGCATCAATAGGGGAATAGCGTCTAGATCCAGGGAAGTCATGCTCCCCCTCTATTCTGCCTTGGTCAGACCACACCTGGAATAGTGTCCAATTTTGGGCACCATAGTTGAAGGGAGATGTTGACAAGCTGGAAAGCGTCCAGAGGAGGGCGACTAAAATGATTAAGGGTCTGGAGAACAAGCCCTATGAGGAGCGGCTTAAAGAGCTGGGCATGTTTAGCCTGCAGAAGAGAAGGCTGAGAGGAGACATGATAGCCATGTACAAATACGTGAAGGGAAGTCATAGGGAGGAGGGAGCAAGCTTGTTTTCTGCTGCCCTGCAGACGAGGACGCGGAACAATGGCTTCAAACTACAGGAAAGGAGATTCCACCTGAACATCAGGAAGAACTTCCTCACTGTGAGAGCTGTTCGACAGTGGAACTCTCTCCCCCGGGCCGTGGTGGAGGCCCCTTCTTTGGAGACTTTTAAGCAGAGGCTGGATGGCCATCTGTCGGAGGTGCTTTGAATGCGATTTCCTGCTTCTTAGCAGGGGGTTGGACTGGATGGCCCATGAGGTCTCTTCCAACTCTACTATTCTATGATTCTATGATTCTATGATTCTATGATTCTATGAAGCATTTCCACCATTGCTATCAATAAATCAAATTCCTCAAAATTATAGATTATATAAAATATATAAATCAACAGAAATTACTGCATTTGGCATACAGATTTTGCTCTGGAGTAATCTCTTCATGAATTGACTTTGGAATTTTGTATAACACCCTGCCGGACACCAGGAAATAATTCTTCAAAATATCCATAATCCCCTCACAATGAACTGGGAGAAGTGCATCAAACCCCTGGGTCCTTTTTCCCACTTCCCCAGATACAATCAGGGCTATCAGTAAAACAATCCATCTCCCATGCCTCAAGCCAGCCTCGCCCTTGCAACACACATTGAAATGGCCACCACCTTTGAGCACCTATTGTGTTAACTCCATTGTGTCCACCGAGGCCCAACCATTTAAACCCATCAGGGGCCCATGGGCAATTGCCACATCATATTCCATTCCAATTGCGACCCTCTCGGAAGAGATCAATAAATAGTCCGACACTTCAAATGTGCCAGTGACCACTATTAAATTTCCTGCCACTATGGAGAGCCAATCAGCAATGACATCAAATAGAGTCCTGAGCCATTCAAGATGCAGATCCTAGCCAGACAGTTTTTGAACCAATCAGAAGCTGGCCCAGGTTCTATGTTTGCATGTCAGTTCTTTGGAGTGCTTTCTCTGCTGACATCCTTTCTGGCCACTGAGAAGAAACCTCTGATTTTGCCTTCTACCTGTCTGTGTTTTATCCAGCCTTCTGGAAAGCTGGGCATACTGCGTTTCCAAACCTGCTGTTCTTGCAGAAACTGAAATCACTTGATACCATAGTACACATGATACATGGGTCCAATCTGGACATCTGAATTAGTTCAAAGGTAAATGTTCACATTGGCAATATATAGCCAATAAACAAGAAAACATGACATAAAATATGGCTGTGATCACCGAAAGTACCTAAATGTGTATCAAATGAATAAAAATAATTTACTACGATTCAAAGATTATTTCTTGTGTTTTAAGATGCTGGAGTTTCAGATGCAAGCTTCAGATACTGATGAACTGCGAGTTCCAGTGTTCCTAGCCAGCCAGTAGTGAGGGATGTTGAGAACGATGGTCCAACAATATCTGGAGGACCACACAATTCCCGTATCTGTACTATTGGAAGAAATACTTGTCATATATAACATTTATTTTCAAATGGGATAATCCTTTAATCCAATTGCTATTTTAAAAGTATCAGTCACAATTCTGGCTTGATATGTAAAAGAGATAACTAAATGGTGATTTATTACTTATCTAGATGTTAAAATATTGTTTTTGTAAGCAGATTTGCTTACAAAAGCCTTTTCCTAAAGAACAAAAAGCACAAGTTTCTGCTGCCACCCCCTATTTTTGTTTTTGTCTTTTCAAGAAAAACATTCCAAGGCATCATGATCTTCTCCTGAGAAGCCTCCACTGAATAGTTCATAAAAATCATGTCAAAAACTTAGTCTTTGTGAAATTGTTGTAAGATTTTCAAGTCAGTTCATATGTCTAAAGCAAGTATTAAATAATAGGGGGACTGCTCAAGTGATTGTGTAATGGCATTCATGAAAAATTAAGTGCTTAATTTGTGATTAGATAAAAACTATGGACAAAAGAGCATTTGAGGCCAACCGGAACAAATTACCAATTCAATCCCATGTTGGCTTGTTGGCAGGAGAGAGCACAAAGCATACACAACGGTAACCAAGAAGGTAGGAAGTGCTACACCCACTATTAGAGAAAATGGGTTGTTTTCATTTGTGTTTTAGTCATACTGCAACATTGTTGAATTAATTAGCAAAGAAAATTATTGAAATTTTACTTCTAAAACAGAGCCTGACTGCTATTGTATCCCATAGGGAATACTTCCACAAAGACAGGACTAGAATAATAGAATCATAGAGTTTGAAGAGACCTCATGGGTCATCCAGTCCAACCCCCTGCCAAGAAGCAGGAAAAAGCATTCAGAGCATCCCCAACAGATGGCCATCCAGCCTCTGATTAAAAGCCTCCAAAGAAGGAGCTTCCACCACATTCTACAACAGTGAGTTCCACTGTTGAACAACTCTCATGGGCCCTGGTTTATCAGGATAAGATGAAGCAATTCTGAACTTTACTATCACCTGACAAATTGCCAAATGAGAAGGAAAGCCTTGACATGTCACTTGGCAATAGGGTGTGCAATTCAGAAAAAAAAACCTGTGCTGTTTTCAGTGCCCAGTTTTTGGCATTTCGGAATTTGGTAGGGTTTTCTGTTTTCATGCTGGAAAAATTCAGTCCATTGGCACCAATGGGGAAACTTTAGAGGCTCATTTCATGGTCATTGATAGGCCTATCAATGTGAAACTCGCCTCACTTGTAGACCACATTAACTCCTGCAAGCCTGCCAAGTTTCAGAATGTTTAATCAATCCACAGATATTTAAAAGTTTTTACTCAAGAGGGGGTTCTGGGAATTGAAGTCCCAAGTGCACACCACAAGTGGGGAGGAGAATGGACAGTCAACCAGGTCTCTGATTGACTGAGAAAGAAAGTGAGAAACACAGGGAAAGAGAAACCTCAGCTCACATCATGCCCCGGGAGGGAGCAAAAGGCTCCTTTAATGCTTGCGCCACACAAGGTGCTGCTCGGAAAGCGAGTTCCCATTTGCCTCAAGTGGGTGCAGGGGGGAGGGAGGAGAGGGCCTTTGGGAAGGGATGGAGACTGCCGGAGAAGAAAGCAAAGGAGGAGCCACAGTTTTCCTGATTTGCGAGGCTGCCCTGCCCACACATCGCCGCCTCTGGTAGTGCCACTCAGCCCCACTGGTCCCCATTAGCCCCCATATATGGCTGCTGTGATCTGTACTGGCTAAGGCTTTGGCTGCCCCATGCCTGACTCGTTTTCATGGATTCAGCAACCGAATCTGCCAAATCCTCCGAATCCGTTACATAAAAACGAAATCATGCACACCCCTACTTGGCAAGTAGCTACATCTGGCCAACTGCTGTTATCAGCATTGAAGCACCAGCTCATCTTTTTTCTTGCAGATCATCACAGCAGAGAAGGGATTATAGGGCAAAGTTTTGTTGCCCGTACCCACTGTGCTCTAGTGCCCTGTGACTTATCACACAGAATCTTGCAGTCTTACTGAATAGTCTGGGATCCAGTGGTTTGCATTTTAAATTGTTTTTTCATTTTTTCCTCGCACCATTAACAATGCAAAGGCTATACAGCTACAGCCAGGAAAGGAAATGTGTGGTTGTTGCCTAACAGTAAGCAAAATGCATCCACTTGCAGTTAAGACGATCCAGGGATGCAGTGAGAACATAAAACTCAGTTAATCACTGGTAGCCTAAGAACAAAGGCAGAACTTGGGACATTTCAAGCTGTGCATTTCATAATACTGCTAGTGCTTCAACAACAGCAGCTCCCATCAGATGTTTTTCTTCATTAAATTCTTCCTGTGACCCTTCAGGAGGCCTGAGTGCCAAAATGATCAGGATAAATCAGTATGAGTTGTTTTGCCATCAATTGAGTGTTTATCACTTGTCCCTGCTCAGCTCTTCCTTCTACTCTGTTTACCCATACCTAAAGCCCCTGCTCTCTAAACAATGCTTGCCAATCTTTGGATTCTGTCCCAATATTTAAGCCAGGAAAAACTGCTGCATAACAACATCTGATCTACAAAGAAGAGACATGACATTGCAGGGAAGAACCACACATACCTCTGGCTCTTATCACTGTTGAATTTTCCATTATCAAATAGATGAGCTTTTTTGTATGCTAAAATAGTTCCCAAAATGGGAACTGCTATGTTGAAAATGTCCAGAAAAGCTCTGTGTCAATATAGCTCTTTCTATCTCATGACCATGTTTCTTTTGCCAAATGTTAGATCACACACAGAGACACACACATGCCTATTTATATACACTGCAGAAAAACTAGCATATATTATATTTGGATAAGAGTCCATATATAATTGGCGAGTTTGAGTTTAACTTTATTCCACACTGACAAAACCTGAAGTATTTTCCTAAATTCTGAGCTATCATTCCAGTTGCTATGATGATTGTTACTTGTCCTGTATGCTATCATGCATTTCTAACTGATCCTCACTGTATTCGAAATATATCACAATTATTAGCCCTCACAGGACCAAAGCTAACCAATCCATGCACATTCAAGTCAACTGACATACAGATCACAATTTGTTGTATTATTTATTTATATCTCCCCCTTTTCCTTGCGTATCACCCTCAGCACTATCCTTTACATCATTTCCATTTACGATGTTTCAAATACATGACAATAGCCAGAATGAAAACAACAAAAGTGGAAGCACAAGGGAAAGTGAAAAAGAAAGGTGAATGGTAGGACCAATGGCAATGAATAAGAAGGAGAATGCTGGGGTGGCGGGAGAGAAAGAATAGTGTGCAAGCTGCACGGAAACTCTCAGAAGGAAGTGGCTAAAAGAGGGGCTGAAATTGGCGGTGGGCTAAATGAAACTCCAAAGTTTGTGGTAACTTCGATTCCATCAAAACACATCCTTCTAGTTTCAAATGCTCCCATATGAAAAGTTGTCCAAATTTACATCAGACCCTAGTTGCATTAAGTACCAAGGAACACAACCCCAACATAAACCAAGACACACATACATTTAATTCCAGCTGATCCAATATTTTGTTTCCACTCACGTTGAATCCAAAGAAATGCCTGAGGGTTGTACAGAAAGATAGTTCTTTCTTAAGTAAGTGGAGTGGTAGCATCATATCCAGAAGCTAATTTTCAATTTGTCATGGAGATCAATGTCAGAGAGAGAAGGTGACAGGTATAATAATAATAATAATAATAATAATAATAATAATAATAATAATAATAATAATAATAATAATTTTATTTTTATACTCCGCCACCATCTCCCCAAAGGGAGTTGGGGCGGCTTACATATAGGACAGAAGATCCAACAGACATAAAAGCAAAGAGCAAACAATCAATTAAAACAATATATATATATGGTTCTGATGGTCACATCCCCAAAACTAAAGCCTCTCACAAGAAGGCTTTGAGAATTTTCACAGAGAGAAGGAAACAGGAAAGCCAAGCTATCAATTTCTGCTTTGTTGACAACATCATTTCCATGATTAATCTCTCATCCACCCTGAAAAATGATGGCAGTTTGACACCACTTTAACTGCCATAGCTCCATCATTTGGAATTCTCAATTTGTATATGTAGTTTGTTGTGACATCAGAATACTCTCTGACAAAGAAGCAAATATCTCACAAAACTGCAAATTCCAGAATTCCATAGCATTGAGCCATGGTAGGTAATGTAAGACTGAACTGCTATAATTCTGCAGTGTGCATTCAGTTTGTTAAAGGACATTCACAAATAAGTAGGAAACTCAAATAAATAGGAACACAAGAAATATTCAAGTTCTAGTTTCATTTCCTTGGTTTACTTCACCTTGGTTTTATTTTTCCCTCGTATGGGCAGATGATGCCTTCTCAATGAAATAATGACTTGGTTGGTCCGTGAAAAGTTAGATCAAGACCATCATTAATAGCTTATACTCAAAACTAATGAATGGGTCGACATACTTCACAGCTTGTGGTAAAACAAAAAAACTCTTCCCTGTTCCTAATCATTAAGAAAAAACTTCTGGGGAGGAGAAGACAATTTGTTTTAAGGAGTTATTCCGACAAGATTTTTTTTTTCTGTTCAGAGCAACTTACATTGGATCACTCAGGGATTCCAGTGTCTATAAGCCCAGTGCTGAGCAACAGAATGATCGTTGCTGGCTAGAATCCAAGACTAGATTGGCTAAATCAATGGGATTAAGTATGTAGAGCCACATGTTAGATTGCAACCACTTTACTTTCTCTGTATATCAAAGAATTATGTATGTGTGTGCCTTTAAGTTGCTTGTTGACTTACGGTGCACCTGATGGATTTTACAGAATTTTCTTAGGCAAGGAATACTCACAGGTGGTTTTACCAGTTCCTTCCTCAGAAATATAGCCTACAACAGCTGGTATTTGGTGGTGGTCTCTCATTCAAGTACTAAACAGAGCTGACACTGCCTAGATTCCAAGATCAGACGGAATTTGGTGCATTACAAAACCCTGAAGTCAATCATCAGAATTGGCAAAATGGATAAATCTGAACACATCTACTTATTTTGCACTTATTCTGTATTTCAGAGTTGTGTGTGTGTGTGTGTGTGGATTTCTTGTTAAAGGTTTTATTCCTCTCCTTTCAATATTGTAATTGTTTGGCAACGGCCAAGGTTAGAGGGGGTGTGGAAGGAGAAAAGGGCAAGGATCATAAGCAAAGACATCTCAAAGAATCCTTTCTGCTACATCTGGAATGAAAAAGGAAACTAGGACAAATGCCAATACAGAAATGCTCTCCAGAAAACATAACGAACGCCCTTAGGTATATGTTTTCTTGTCCTCTTGAAAATCACTTTACCAAATTCTCATTCATTGTGAGGTTTCCATAAGTGAACAAACAACTTGACGACACATGCTACAGGTCAAGCACTCCTGATCTGGAATCCCATAATTTGAAATAATCAAAAATTCCCCACATGAATTGTCAACACATTGACACCTTAGTTTTCCAGTGGTTCAATGTACACATAATTATTTAAAATATTGTATAAAATTACTTTCAAGCTCTGTGTATAAGGTAAATAAGAAACATAAATGGATTTCATGTTTACACCTGGGGACCATCTTAAAGCTATTTCAAATACAAATATTCCAGAATGTAAAAAAAATTAGCACTCCTCAAACACTTCTGGTTCCAAGTATTTTTGATATGGGATATTAAACCTAGCACTATTATTATGCTGAACATTCTTCTGGTCCTAATTTAGGGAAAACATTATTAGCCTTAATCATGGTTAACAGCAATATTAACCCTGGCTTAGGATGGGTGTGTAGGAAATGTGAATTTATGATGTTGTGTTGGCTGTTGACTGTTTATTGCCAATGTTTTGTTTTGCACTTGTTATAGTTTATATTTTGTGACACACCTTGAGTGTTTGGGGAGCCTTCCCGAGTCCCTCTGGGAGATGGTGGTGGGATGTAAATAAAATAATAATAATTATTGTTGTTGTTGTTATTATTATTATTATTATTAGGAATTTATCCCAGGGTACAAAGGGGATGTAAGGAGAATCCATACTCATCAGACTGTCTTTATTTTTTTGTTGAACAATGAGCGATAAGACCCCAATATGTCTCCACCAACACAATCATTATGGAAAGCTCCAACAGGCATTTTGCCATGCCCTATACAATAGCGTACCTGAAAGGGTAAGATATCCCTAACAACTTTCCAGAAAGCATCAAATTAATATGGGCTCATAAAAGACACTGGGGGAAGCGATAAGAGCAGTTTGTGCCTTTATCTTTCAAAAACATTTGTTTGAAAGAATCAATACTTGTCACAAGCATAAGTTAGAGCCATGAACAAAGTGAGCCATGCTGCATATATCATGCCATCTTTAGTTACCTAACATTAATTTGAATGGCACTGACAGGCAAATACAAAGCATTGTGTTGTTACTACCCAAATGGGATTTCCCTCCCATTGATTTCACTCAGCTTGCCTTCTTCCTTGTTTGCTTGTGGTGAAATAACAAAGGGGAAAGGGTGGAACCTTACTGGGTAAGTGTTATGGGTGCATTAGTGAATGTTAAGAAAAAGAAGATGCTTTAGTTCTGAGTTCTGTGCTTTTTAATAGGGCCACTTTCACACAGGGCTGAAATGCAAGTGAAACATTTTAAATGATGGTTTCGCTCATTGTAGAGGTCAGATGGCAGCCCAAACTTGACCCAGGAGGTATCGCTGCCAGCCCCTGCACCCTGTTTCAGCCTAAAACTTGCATGCAGTCCCCAAGTTACGAACAAGATAACTGAAGAGGCATAATTGCTATGGTAACTCATGCTCAGATCTCGCATGGGGATCCTAAGAGTCAGAGTCCACATCACCATACCTGGGAAGGTGCGGACCTTCTGGATAAGCCTGTGGTGTTGTTTGGACTCCTCAGGCTAATATGTGTCCCAGTCCATATTGAAGGGTTGTGTATATGGGGTCTAAGCTACAACAACAGGAAAATATCTCTTCTCCCAAATGGCAGGTCTACTGTACTAGAGGGGAGCTCCTTCAAAAAGCTGGGTCCTTCTATGCTTCCTAAAGGTGTGAATCCTGTCTCGAACTTTGGATTTGTGCAAATCATTCAAACTGCTGAGACACTTCAGTAGTGCTGAGCATATTTTCATCAGCACGAGTTGATCTTTTATTTCTCGTCTGCAGAAGAAGATAAACAAGTTTTATAGAGCATGATTTTAGCCAAAGAGACCTGCCAATTTTTGAAGTCTACTAAATTAAAGTTTATTATTGACCCTGCAAATGCCATTTCCTTGTATTTCTCCCTGAGCATCACTGCCAGAGTAATTCTGTAACTGCTTTAGTCACCTGAGATTAAGTCTCAAAAAAGGAAAAAGGTCTGAATCATAAGTATGACTTTATTTCCAACCAAACAAGAATAATATAAGAAAACTTTTAAGTCATTTCCCCTTTTTCATATAATACATATGAACACAGTATATGGCTCAACTGCAAAATGGAGAGGGGAATTTTTGCTAGCAAGATTGTTTTGTGCTGCCAAAAGCCATAATTCATTTCAAACAGATATAGGAAGCAGAAAAAAGGAATGGAAAATAAATCTGTACAATGAGTTCTCCAACATTCGTAATAAAATGAGTAGGCACACATACAAAACAGAATTTACTTGGGAAGGGAATGTGCTCTTACCCCTGTCCTTCCATTAGACCTCTGAAAAACTGCAATCCAGTATAGCTGTCTAGCCGTAATGTCAGCGTATAAAGCAGAGGTGATAAAATGTGGCACTTCAGATGGTGTTGGCCAGCTCTCATTATCTGTAGCCATCACAGTCAATGACAAGGAATGATGATAGCTGCAGTCTAGCCACATCTGGATAAGGGCACATTTAGTCTTGCTGTAAGTGTCAACATTTATTTCAGAGTTCCAGACCACAAACCTCATTTCAAGCTGAGTTTTCTGAGGTTAATGCTGGGGTCAGCCATAGGAAATAACTAGTTAGTAACAACAGAGTCTACACCACATAATCTGGAGCCAACTGTTGCAATGCATTGGTTGGGATGTTTAACATTCCACCTTTTGTCTTCACCCTCAGAAATGCCTGTGAGATCTCAGACCCAAAACTCCTAAAAAAAAAAAGAAAAAAAAAGAAAAAAAGAAAAAAGGAGACTCAATCCATTCATTACATACTAAACTGAATGGTTCTTTCCTTTGTGGTTTTTAACCCAAATCAACCTGGGCAAGCTACAAGCCATACCAGAATGAAAGCGAGAAAGAGAGAAACCACGTTTTCTTCTAACTTAGTATCAGTCTTTTCACCCACTTAATTTTTAAGAAGTATGGGATTCCCACCTTTCCGTCTGAAAAAAATAAATGAAATGAAGCATCTTGGAAGGCTGATGATGAGCTAAGAAGGGATAAAACCGTCCCTCCTTATTTCATGTTTAGAAAAGAAAACAAAAGAAAAAATTGTGCAGAGGAAAGAATGATGGAACGCCTGGCAATGTGTTTGTGAGAGATTTAAACAAGGAAAACATTCAACAAAAGCTAATTATCCTCTATAATAGCGATCAACTTGGGCTGCTATTTATTTGTTTGTTTATTTAAATTTATTCCATGGGGCAAGGATGTCAGAGAGCAGCATTAACAAAAACAGGAGTGAACATACAAACTGTTACCATGAAAACTTAAGAAAACTACCCTGTGGAACTGGAGCTGTTGAAGCGAAAAAGCAAAAGTTTTTAATTAGCAAAACGATGGATATTCCAAATGTCGCTAAAATGTGCCGGCAGAAAATCCTTGTAAAAATAAGAAGTGCTGAAAATCTGTCAATGTTTACACTCATACAAATTCTGTAGATTTCTTAAAGATTTTTCATGAAAACATGTTCCACTTTGAAAATAAAAACACATAATTTAATCTCTGTCACATTCAAATGTCAGTTTTAAAGGAATGGGACTTAACCAATCTACTGTGCTGATTTGAAATCTGACACACAGGTATCTTTGACTCATCGTGTGAACCCCAAAACCATATGGAGAATTTATACAACTGATCAGATTACAAATAGAGATGTGCAGTTCAGCCAAAAGGCATGCCGTTTTGGTGTCAATTTTCAGCTGACCCCTCATTCTGTTTACCGAGAAGTTACTTGAATGGGGAGGGGTTTTGCTGTATTCATTCAGCAAAGATTTGGCTCATTGGCTACAATGGGAAACTTTAAATGCTTAGTCCTCAGCCATTTTAAGACCTATCTGCATGAAATCTACCTCAGTTTTAGACCCCATTTACAACTGCAGGCCTGCCAAGTTTCAAAACAATTCATTAATCTGCTAATGTTTAAGAATTATTTTAAGTTTTAACCCCATAACATTTTTAAAAATAAGATAAATCATAAAAGAGATTTCTAAGAATTGTAGTTGCTGGTTGTGTCTACTCTCAGTCAATCAGAGCATGGACACAACCAGGCTTTTTAGTTGGTGAGAAACGGAGAGAGAGAGAAACTTCAATTCCCATCATGCTCAGAGAGGAACATTTCAGTGCCCGTCCTATGCAAGTGCTGCTGGGAAAGTGAGTTCCAAGCAGGGCCCTCTCAGGAAGAGGAGGGAACTTTCCAAGAAGAAATGGAGGAAACGTGGCAGATCCCTGCCTTAGGTATATTGCAGACTTAACTCCTTCCTCTACAGAACCAATAAAATCTGGCTCCCTCAATCCGTTTTGCCAGGCTTTATGGCTCCTTCCTCCCTGTTCCGTTTTTGGATATTATATAATACGGACCACCAAATATTACATTTTTGTTCAAACTAATTCGAGCTTAAGCCTAATTATGAAGCATGTTTGCAACCAGCAAGCAGTTCTTCCTCTTCGAAGTGAGGAGCTTATTCTCTTGAACATTCCTGTGCCAAAATAAACTTCCTAAGAAAATAATCCAATAAGCAGTTTCGGATTTTTAAAATAATCAATTTATCATATCCATGATAGAATCTTCCGATTACTTTAGAATTCCTATCATTAAGAAA
Organism: Anolis carolinensis; assembly: GCF_035594765.1. Taxonomy (NCBI): domain Eukaryota; kingdom Metazoa; phylum Chordata; class Lepidosauria; order Squamata; family Anolidae; genus Anolis; species Anolis carolinensis. The sequence continues at coordinate 80,096,893 of NC_085845.1, forward strand.
ACAATTGAGTATTTTAGGGAGAACTTTTCTTCCCAGTCTCCGTATGTAACCTATTTCAAAGGCAAGTCCACAAGCCAATTTTGTGGTATACAGGGTTTTCCTCATTAGAGCTGGAACCAAGATCCAAAGACAAGCACAAGCCAAAGGGCAGCGGTAGTTCAGCCACTCAGCTTTGCCTCAGCCGTTTCCTACTATTATTTCTGACTCCTTTTTCACACACCCTCTGAAATAAATGTCTGAATTCCCATCGGGATAGTGTACGGAACTGGAAAAATGCAGCGAATGCCACTTAACCCCACCAAACAAAAGATAAGGCCCAAACAAGTCATTCCTTTTTCTCACAGAGTGACACTATTCAGACAGGAAGGAAATAAAGGAAAAAGAGAAAACCGCCCTGTAGAAAGACTTGTCTCATGGCTTCAAGACATTTAGCTCAAAGTAGTATCTGAAACTGCATATCGCATCTATAAGATTGGTCTGAAATATAAAACATCCCATGGAAATTTATACAATTGGTGCTAAACAAGTTAATGTATTTGTTTGAGGCTGCATTTTATCATTACAGTTCGCCCTCTTATTTGTGAGTTCTGTATCCACAGATTCCCATCCAAAGCTTGAAAATATTTTTAAAAATTCAAAAGGCAAACTTTGTTTTTGCCATTTTATACACCACTGCATACAACAGGATTTGAGCATCCATGGGGTTTCATTACCCCAAGAGCCTGTAAGTAATATTTGCTAGCAAATCTTTGAAATTATCTTTGCAAAGCCAATTCTCTTCAGGTGAAAATCAAGCAGAATTAAGTTGACAGAAAAACCATACACCGGCTGCATGTGCTGTCAGAGAATGGCATCAAGAAACATGATATTTTTAAATATTTATATTTAAAAAGTTTCTGCAAACTTCCATTTGTTTCAAATTTTGTGGATTCTTTGCATTCTATCCTGGGGGGGGGGGGGGGGAGGGGGGCTGAGTAGGGGAGAACTTTTGGGAAATTTTGAAGCTCATGATATATTTAATAACGCATTTTGCAGATGTGAACATTTTATATTCTACTAATAAATTATATCACATGCTCTATAACATTCCACAAAATTGAAAGCTGTTTCATGAAGGCATTTAGTTTTAGCCATATTAAAATATAAAATTGGGTATCGCTCTTGTTCTCCCCCTCACCACCCTATCCACACGTTGCTCTGAACCTTTTCTGGCTGTTTAATGTGTATTAATAACAGTGTATTACCAAGAAGACAGGGCCAAGGGTTCATGCTGGACTTGGTTTACTAACCACAGATTCATATTTTTCAAGGATGTTTTTAAAGCCCTTCCAAGGCAGACCTCCAGATTTCAGCAGTTTCAGAGTTGAGAAGACCACATTTGGGGCTGAAACAATATTGACTTTCCAAGGGCTATTTCTATTCCCACACAGCTCAGTGAGTCATGCATATTTCTTTCCAGTACTTTCACCCCAGTGATTATATTATTGCTCCACCAAGCCAACTGTAGATTATATAATAAACAAGATCTTCTACTAGATAAAGAAAGACATGTCTCACAGGTGTATAAGGCAGCTAAGCTAGAGAGAAGCACAGCTGTTAATACATGGTTTGTTATCTCCCCAGGCATACAACATACTATTGTAGGAGCAGAGGAAATTATGCACTTCCAACTCCTACTCAGTTAATATTTTTACTACATCAATAGCAGTTGAGAAGCTCAATTTCTTCTCCCTATGAATATTTATCAAGTAGTTAGTATAGAATCAGCCTCCAAGATTCTATGTTCTCACCATTACAGTTTCCAAAGGTTTGATCTCCAACAAGGCACGATGGTGGAAAACTCAGCATATTAGAAAGCTAACTTTCTGAAAAACTATAGTGGGAAACAACTAAATTAGAGGAAGAATGGGGCTGAACCTTTGTCCTCCACAGGTGTTCACCCAAGTACATTTCTCCAGCTGGGCTTAAAATGGAAAAGTAAACCTAAGCAGAAGAGATAAAACTGGCTGTCCAGGGAAGAGGGGCAGGATAGGTTCAGGGCAAAACAGGTGGTAGAGAAAAGATTCAATGCTTTTTCCTGGAATTTTAAGAACTAAGTTATGCAACATCCTGCTCAAAAGCTCATATCTTACAACTTCATTCATAAGTCTAGATGTGTGACCCCATGGCCATGTCTTTATGTTTAATTTATTCTTCTGAAACTGCATCATCTTCACAAAGATAGTATGGCTCCTGTATCTCGGGGGAATACATTCCAAGACTCTGTATGGATACCTGAAACCATGGATAATAGTTAACCCTATATTTTGATTATACTTGGGATGGAAAAATGTCATAAAATCACAATGGAAGGCCTACAGAGATCCACCCATTCTGACGGGGAGCAGGGAGATCTTTTTAGGAGCATGGGTACGTGAAACAGTGGATATTGAATCTATGGATACTGCACTACTGTACTGCTCTTATTTCGGAGAAAACTATTGTGCTGGCCAACAGATATTTTGGTGCCTCAAATGTTCCTGTTTTGGGGTACATTTGACCTGCTAATTCAAAAAATGGCACCAGTTCCTCTCTATCAGCTCTAGTTTTTGAGATGATGAACATATGCCATATACTAGTCTTTATCTGCTCACCCATATAGAATCATGACAACCATATCTAAGAAACTACATCTGATGCAGCCTATTCAATGCAATTTTCTGAATCTGTACCCCAAATAAGCCTAAGAACAGGCCTAAAAACCAAGACACCAAGAAAAATTTTGTTGGGTTGTATTATCCATACTTGTTTAAACCATGAATTGCATGTGTAACTTTCTCTTTCATAGACATACTCAGGCATTTTCTACTTCATAAATAGAATTAACACTTGGAGGGAGAAGACTATGTCCACTGGCTCCACCTTCAATGTTATTGCATCTCTAACACTCTAAAACATCAACTTGATATTAAGAATAAAAGCCAAGGAGCGATCTCCCATCCCTCCTGTTTACTGTATCTGTATGGGGTGCATCAGGCTATAGTCGACTATGTAAGAAATATCATTCCTTGGCTTTCATTCTAAATCTTCTTCAGGGAAAAGGAAATAATTTAAATGAATAACAGTTAAAATATACAGTGAAAAATTAAGTGCATGAATATATGAAAAAGTCATTAAAATGTTAAATCTAGTTTTTAATTAACAATTATTTGAAAACAGGACATAACCTCTGCTTTTCCAAAGAAGCACTTTTGTTTGTTTTCGGGCTACAACCTCATGTTAATATTGAGGTTATGGGAGCTATACTAAAAAAATCCCTCATTTAAAAAAAATAACCCTGAACAAAATGTATTTAAAATACATTATGGCAGATACATGTAAAAAAACAATCCTTTGAGTGGGTTGTTCTGAGTCTTCCGGGCTGTATGGCCATGTTCTAGAAGCATTCTCTCCTGACATTTCACCCACAACTATGGCAGGCATCCTCAGAGGTTGAGGCACCCTCAACCTCTGAGGATGCCTGCCATAGTTGTGGGTAAAACATCAGGAGAGAATGCTTCTAGATCATGGCCATACAGCCCGGAAAACTCATAACAACCCAGTGATTCTGGCTATGAAAACCTTCGACAATCCTTTGAGTATTTTTAATAAGATTATTTTACTATATGACCAATTTAAATGGAGCTTTATTGCGGAAGGAAGGAGAAAAATAAAAGATGGCTAACAAAAGTGTGAACAATCCAGAATCCGATGATCAAAAGATGTCATTCTTGGAAATACTGGGGGAATGTTTCAAAGGGATTGACAAACACAGTGACCTGAAAACCTACTTCTGCTTCCACCTTCAAATGCTGAACATTTTACTAGATGTAAGACAAAGGAAACAACGATCAGTTAAGTACACAGGCACCTGTAATATTTTTAGGATCAATCAATTACCTATAAAAGTGTCATGTTAAAGTAGTACAGAAGCTAATAAAAGAAGAGATGAACTTTACACATCTTGTCTATAAGTCAAACATTTTCCTCACAAAATAATTGAGTTCCTTTGCAGCTGAGCTGATGGAATATTTCAAAATGATGGAATATTTCAAAGATATTTCAAATATACTTTGAAAGATTATACACTTTGAAATAATTAATTTGCTCTGGAGTGTCATCAAGTTCAAATTAAGAAAATGAAATAATTCTTGAATGTTATAGCAGAGCTTTCTGCAACAACACCCAAGAATCTCGAAAAAGTTTTGAAAAAACTAATGTGGCTAGAACAGTGGTTCTCAACCTGTGGGTCCCCAGATGTTTTGGCCTTCAACTCCCAGAAATCCTAATGGCTGGTAAACCGGCTGGGATTTCTGGAAGTTGTAGGCCAAAACACCTGGGGACCCACAGGGTGAGAACCACTGGATTAGTAGGAGGAATATTCCAGAATGCATCCAAATGTTGAACAGAGAAGCCTTCATTACACCCGAGTGTTTCTGTTAAACTAAACTAAACGAATAACAGAATTAGAGTCCGTGGTTTTTAAGAGAGAGAGAAACCTATATATTTCTTCTTTACAAAAATATCAGTTTTTATTTTCATTGCCTTTATTAAGGCACAAATTTTAACACACGTGCACACACATTATCTTGCTGTAGAAGAATATCTGTCTGCATGATATAAAAAGCTCAGGCCAATTTAAAATTGGCCAGGTGACAGCCCTAATTGGAATTTCTCCTGAGAGACACAAGAGCATCAGTATAGATTTCACTGATGCTGCCCAGGTTTAAAAATAGAGATTTACTCACATAACCATGTTGGAACAGATGTTAGGAACACTATTTGCAGTGTTTACCAGGATGTAAACAACACAGTTAAAGCATCTCAGATACTCACCAGTCCTGCAATAGGAGTCGGCAATCTATTGATCTTCTTGACCAATCCAGGCTTTATGGAATTCAGCAACCTGTCACAAGAAAGAACATAACATATGAATAATCAGTCTTAAGACCTGATTTGCTAATTGTTTATTCTTGGTAAAAGAGTACAACTCTTTTAAAATCTCAAGGCCATTGACTTGGAACAAAAATTACGTAAGTCAACAAACAAAACCATTGTCTAAGTTCAGATCAGTATCTCTAGCTTTGTCAAGAGTGCCCTAAACTGAAAGCCATGAATTTGCTGGTGTATTGATCCAGTCTGTGAACCACTATCCAGCTTTGGTCAAGGAAGCTCTGGCATGGAGATTAAGACAGAAACATATTTCCTACATTGGTTAGAGCAGAGGTGTCAAACACCTTTTTACCGAGGGCCACATCAGCCTTATGTTCCCAGGTCCCCATCCACACACACCACAGAAAGCACGTGCTTTCTGGGGTGGGTGTCCAGATGTTCTCCCAGAACTTTCCAGGAGAACACCCAGACACTCTAATCCCCTCCCCAAAAGCCCTCCAAACCCCTTTGAAAAGTAAATTAAGCCCGGAAAACCATGGGACTTCTGTCATGGGATTATCCCTGGAAGGCATGGAATAAACCTACTAACAAATTAATTCACCACAAACCAGGGCTTTCCAGGGTTTTGTGGTGAATTAATTCATGTTTTCCAAAGATGTCATCTGGACAGCCTCCATTTTGTGGCGGGAAGACCGGCATTTAAAGGGGCTGTCTGGATGTGCCCTAAGTTGTCTTGATATTAAAAGTCTCACGGGACACATAAAAAGACATGGTGGTCCTTGCATTTGATACATGTGAGCCAGAGGAACGACAGTTTCATGCACACATATCTATATATATATAAAAGGGTAATGAAATTTCGGCCTAGGACAAAACAACAAAACTACACATCCCAGAAACACTAAACTTGGCAGCACAACCCCTCATCCATGCCTCTACATTCGCACAACAAAAAGAAAAGAAAAATAAAGTCCTAATTAGAGAGAGAGGAATAATTGTTTTTATCCAATTGATGCCACACTGCCTATAAAATACAGATTATCTGATTTTAACTGGATTATATGGCAGTGTAGACTCAAGGCCCTTCCACACAGCTACGGTATATAACCCATTTATAATGGACTTAATGTAAGGTAAAATCTTTACCCTTTACCTTAACTACCGCCAATTCCTCAATACTTTATTTCCCATACCACCATACTTCGCCACAGCAATGCGTGGCCGGGCACAGCTAGTGCTTCTATAATAGCATAATATTATTATAGATCATATACAATAAGACCCCTACAGCTGTGGCACCAATATCCATGGTTTCACTTGCAACTGTGGTATGCTTCCCTCAGAAGTTACTACAAAGTCACACTGGAGGTACTGGTAGCAAATTCCTAGAAATGATACCTCTCTTGGAATCTAGATCTTCCAGAACAGCTCCATGGTGTGCTGGGATCAGAAATCAGATACTTAAATGGTGTTTAGTTGTATCTGAGATGGTAGATAACCATGGCCTGGACAGAAACACAGTCCCTTGAGATACAGGAGTCTTACCGTGGTATATGATATATAATATATTACTCTCTTGTTAAATATTCACACAGATATAATTGTGAAAAACTATAAAACAATGTAATGAAAAAAGAGTGTTTATATGTTTAATGTACTGCTCAACCCTCCAAGTGGTTTGTGATGGTAAAATGCTAACAGTCAATAAAACAGGAATCCAACAATAATTCAATAAATTTTGATATTTAAAATTTTAAGAGCAAATTAAAGATCAGGGGCACATCTACACTGCAGAATTAATGAATTTACCTGAAATGGCTTAATACTATGGAGTCATGGGAGCTGGAGTTTTACAAGGTCTTTAGCTTTCTCTTTTAAAGAGTGCCGATGTCTCCCCAAACTACAAATCCCATAATTTCATAGTATTAACTCATGGCAGTTAAAGGGGTGTCAAACGGCATTAATGCTCTGGTACATATGCACCCTAAATGCCTACCAAAAGAGGGAAGACTTTAGCTCGGCATCTACATTTCTATAATGAGGCTGCTTGGGACATCTTCCTATTGAAGGAATTCCACCAAAGAGATATTGTTTCCTTGGTATGTGCCCAATGCATAATTATGGATGATGGCACCCAGAGAAATATATTGGTAAGCAAGAACTATACTTGAAACAGTGCAGGGGTAATGCATTCAAAGCATTTAAACAGTGATCACTCTTATTGCAGTATTCTACACAAAATCTCTAAATTTCTGCACTAAGCATATTCAGGCAAGAGGTTACCAGTGCATGGATGTCGGCATGGCTAGGCGGAATGGAGAAAAGACAGGCACGTAAGTACTTTGTCGAAGTCACCTCCAATTTCTTTCTCTCTGAGCTGTGGTAAAGTTTATTCATGACAGACATGCTGTGTATTGTCCTGACAAATGCAAATTATAAAAGAAGAGCAACTGTTCATTTGCACTCACAATATTGGCAATGTCTGTTCTTGTGGGTACTGGTTAGTATAGTTGGCCTCCCATGTTTGCGGGTTGATTTGATGATTTGTTGATTTGATTTAAATGTTCCCTCTAGGAATCTCTAGGTTCTCCGGCACAACTTTGCTCTAGGACTTAGAGATTCCCAAAGAGCTCTTTCAGCGACATTCTATGGTCAACCTTCAGTAGAGGTTGACCACAGATTCATCTTTTTATTTTCATTTTTTCACTTTTATGGTAAACCGGTGCTTCTAATTCCAGGAAATGTGGAGGGCTGACGGTATAATAGCTAAAGTTGAAAATGGGCTCTTCTTGCCATTGAGACCACTTGGACCTCAAGTGATAGAGTGAGATCTAGGAGTACCTGCAATCTAAGGCCCCCTCAACACAGCTGTACTGGAGCCTCTGGTGGCCTAGGGGATAAAAGCCTAGTGACTCGAAGGTTGGGTTGCTGACCTGAAATCTGCCAGGTTCGAATCCCACCCGGAGAGAGCGTGGGATTCTATCAGCTCCAGCTCCATGCGGGGACATGAGAGAAGCCTCCCACAAGGATAGTAAAACATCAAAACATCTGGGCGTCCCCTGGGCAACGTCCTTGCAGACGGCCAATTCTCTCACACCAGAAGCAACTCCGGTTGCTCCTGACACGGAAAAAAAAACAGCTGTAAAATATCCACACCGAACTGGATTATATGGCAGTGTGGACTCAGATAATCCAGTTCAAAGCAGATATTGTGGATTATCTGCTTTGATATTTTGGGTTATATGGCTGTGTGGAAGATCCATAAGGCTGGATCTACATTGCCCTATATCCCAGGATCTGGTCTCAGTTTATCTTCCTATCCCAGATTATCTGGCAGTGTAGACTCATATAATCCAGTTCAAAGCAGATAACAATTTTAAAAACTTTACACAGTGAAGATATGTTTCAAATCAGTTCAACAATGAAGCCATGGTCAGCACGGGGTTGTGAAACAAAGGTCTTTCCAAAACTGAGCTGCCAGAACAGAATAGGCCATTTTTAATGCCTTCCTCCAGTATGCTACCCGTATTAGAGTGAAGCAAAGAAGTGCCTTCTAAATAAACCTCAATTCTCTGGTGGGTGTATATAGGGTGTTCCTTGTTACTGTGATCCCAAGCTATGCAGAGTTTTAAATGCTGCCACTAGCACCTTTAATGAGGATTGGCAGCATATTGAGCAGGAGCAACTAGTTGGGAGTAAACTGTAGATGTAGCTTGCTCACCAGTCTAAGCAACTTGGGGCCCTACATCCCAGGATCTGATTCAAGATTTTCTGCTTTAAACTGGATTATATGAGTCCATACTGCCAGATAATCTGGAATAAACAGAAAACCTGGGATCAGATCCTGGGATATAGGGCCTGTCTGGATGGCTCTTGGAGACTACTCTTAATGCTTCTTGAAGGCTATAGCCTGACACAATCTTGCTTCCCTTTTGCCTTTTCTTTGTCTCACCATCATCTCAAGAGAATCTGAACCTACTTACTACATTTGAAAGGAACTGAAGAGTTGATGGTGGTGGAGGAACAAAGAGACAAACAAAAACTACAAGGACAAAGGAACAGACCATATGGGTTTCCTTCATCAAACTGTATTGTATTCAAATACCACAATGTGCAGCACTATAACTACTGGTAGGGTTTATGTTCAGCTCTCACCACAAAGAAATATCATATAATGACTGATTCTACTACAAGTTAAAAGTATCATAGATACTATTTCTGGATTTCATAGCCTCCTGAAGTGGAAAGTCTGATCTTCTGTTACCCTGTACAGATCTAGTCTCCAACTCCATTGTTACACCAATGGTTACACCGAGACCACTGTCCTAGGCAGTTACAGACACAAGTTAAACCTTTGTATTGTATAAATGCCATCAGCACTAGGTCCTAGGCCAGATGAAAATGGATGAAAAACACGATCAAAACCTAAACTTTCAATGTTATCTAGCTTAAAAAAAAAGATGGTCTTCTTTATAAATATCACTCAGTCTTTTATGGTCCCTCGGCCTCTGCAGAGTCTTTGGCGTATGAACAAATTGTTGAATTCCACCTCTCTCTCTATAGGGAGACCCTGAAGATATCACATGGATGAGCTATAGGATAAAAGAAGAGGATGAATGAATATGAGAGACCAGGAAAACACAAAACATTTTTAAGCCAGGAAGTTGGCAAGAATTGTGAAAGCAAAAGAATGTGAAGGACTAAAACACATGGCATGTCTCTGTAGATGGGTATGTAATAAAATGGACATTGTTGGATGATTCCAAAGCTTCAAGATCTCAGAGACAGACTGCCTGTAAGCTTAATACACTTTTAAGCTAAATTCCCAAGATTAAAGAATCAAGATTTAGCTTTGTCTAGGTCACAAATAAAGCCATTTAAAAATCCCAACTCAGTGGTTAAATTGTTGGATTTTTCCATTCATTCTCCTAGTTCAGTGGTTCTCAACCTGAGGTCCCCAGATGTTTTTGCCTTCAGCTCCCAAAAATCCTAACAGCTGGTAAACTGGCTGAGATTTTTGGGAGCTGTAGGCCAAAAACATCTGGGGATCCCAGGTTGAGAACCACTGTTTTAGTTGGAACACAGAAACCATCAGCCATTCCACACATTGGTTCCCTTATTTTTCAAACAGCGAGTTCAACTCTGTTTCAAAATCAATGACACAAAGAGGACAAATAGCAAGTAAAAACAAAAGCAATGTTTACTCTTGCTTTTGATACTCGAATTGCTAGGATGGACCAAAATGCAATTTTTAGCCCTAACCAAAGTAGGTCCATTGAGTAAGTTATGATATTATTGCAGGAAAAGCATCTACAATTTTCTATATCCCGTGAATGGAGATGGAATAGTTTTAATTAAACTGTGTGGATAGATGCTACATACACTGGACAATAAATCTAGCATATTATTCCAGTTTATGACTCATCACTATGAATCTGATTAATTTAAACTAGTATTTAAAATCCAGTGCACAATTAGGAGCCTTTCCAACACTATAACATTAGAACACTATGATTCCACTTTAATTGCTATAGCAACGTTCTATGGAATACTGTAATTTGTGGTGAGCCACTAGAGCCTTTTAGCTGAGAATTTATAATACCCATCCTTAACCTACAAAGTTCGAGATTCTATGGATGTTGTTATTAAAGATGGAATAAAGTACTATAATTGTGCACTGAGAAAGGGGTCTACATTTTTTTCTAAAATATATTTATGCATCTTAAAAACATGGGATTTTTCAGTCCACTGATCCTTCCTTCTTATGGTGTCACATGAGGATTCACACTCATCTATAGAATTCAGTAATAGAGGGAACTATAGCAGCAAAGAAGAAGAAAACAGTTAGAGAGCTATAGGCAAAGTACCTATCTTTTACAAGTGCTACTGCTTATTTAGTTACTGGGAAAATATATCACACATTTATCTTCCAGGCATATAATGGCAATTTTACCAAGCAATACTAAATTACGTTAAGACTTTCCAAAGCTAACACAGATCCTTTCACGCATTGCCTAAACTATCTGTACTGTAAAGTATTGCACAAAGGGCTACAAATATCAGAACTTTAAGGCTTCATAAACTATAAAACCCAATTTCAGAATTTCCCATTGCATTTCAAGCGCAGCTACCGAAAAGAAAGATCCGGAGGTCTTAATGCAAATGCCAAATGTCCAAAGCTGTTTGAAATACATCTTTAAAAATGTTTAGATTGGCTTCACTGAAGGTTAAGCAAGAGGTGAAGGGGAAGCGAGAGGAAGGGCTCCAGGCCCGCATTGGGAGGAAATGAAAAATGTGGTTAGACCACCACTATTCATGACTGGGGATAAAGAATCGTAAGGAAGAGAAAGAAGACAGGGAAGAAAAATTCTTGTTATTCAGCTCTTCCCTTTAGCACATTAATTTCAAAGCAAATTTGTTACTTAAAAAGCTTTGTTTATTCATCGAAAGCATTAAACAAATAGTTAAAGTCTTTTATGAATATGCCTAAAACATTTACATTAGGAAAACATGAAAGGAAATCATAATCATATTCAGATAGTTTTTGTTCAATAAATTTATTTAATGCTTAAACCAGTGCTTCCCAACTTTTTTTTTGACCAGGGACCACTTGACCAGGGACCACTTTGACCAGTGACCACTTTGACCAGGGACTACTGTGACCAGGAACCATTTTGACCTGTGACCACTTTGAACAGGGACCACTGTGACCAGGGACCACTGTGACCAAGGACCACTTGACCAGGGACCACTCTCTTACATTAGTACCAAAAGAGTTAAGAATCAACGTTTGGTCAACTTTAGTTTCGGTTTGGCTATTTGGGGTGTTGATTCAGAAAACTGCATTGGATAGAGCCCCATCAGCTCTAGTTTCTGATACAGAACATATGCCATCCAGTAGTCACCACCTGCTTGCCCACAGAACACCATATTTAATAATCTAGAGCTGATATGGTCAATTCAATGCACTTTTCTTAATCGGCACCGCAAACCACCTCAGGAACAGGCCTAAAAACGAAGACACCAAGGAGCTTCCAGGAGCCACATGGAACAGCTCTGTTCAGGGGGAGGGAGGAGGAGAAGCAGCAGTCAGGAGGCTTGTTGTTGCACCTTTCTTAGGTAGTCAGCCTCTCCCCTCCTGACGTCCCCATTGCCTCGGCACTATAAAAGGGTTTTGCAAGACCAGTTGCTCTCTTTGCAATGATGAAGTAATAGTAAGGCCGGGGACCATATTTTAGTTCTTGTGCACCACTGCTGGTCCACGGACCACAGGTTGGGAACCACTGGCTTAGACCATGGGTCTTTCACATACAAAAGAAACAAGTAAATACATATAAACCCAATTATAAAATTATAAAACACAAAGCAATGCAACATTTAAAAATACTACATAAACTAGCTCTTGCATAGTTAGAAACCAAGTAAAATTCAGTATTATTGAAGATTTAAACAAGAGAGCTTTTAATATAAGCAACCACACAATAGTTAGATAAAAGCAAGTGAAATAGTTTTTGTTAAATACAGAAAATATAAGGTATAGAGAACAAATAAAAGTCATGGCTTTCTGAAATCAGCTCTAGACAGACCTTGGAAAAGTGACTCCCAAAATCTCGCAGCCAGCATGGCCACTAGCATGGAGACTCTTGGAGTTATCATCCAGAACCAGAGATTTGTCTAAACTTTGAATTGGGAAGAAGAAGCTCCAATGGAGAGCTCAAGCCAAGGTTGAAAAGAAGCACAGAATAGCAAAAACGAAAAGGAGGTGGATGCCTGTATTTTCAAATTCAGGTTCATTTTCTGCTTATCTATAAAGCCCTCTGGACACTTTCGGCCGTGTATTATCTCACAACTGAACCTGTTTAGTAAAAGGCCAAACTCTAATAACTACCCAAAAATGTCTGGCCTCTGGAGCAAGTTTAATTTGGGGTTGGAGGTTTGCCGCATTCCCACTTAAACTGATTCCACCATTTCCTTAGCCAAACCCCATAATGTTGGAGGCAGCCACACAAGTATATTTCACTTTTCCCAAGGATTTCATATACCCAAGAGAGACTTGGGGATTTCATATACAGTAGAGTCCCACTTATCCAACATAAACGGGCCGGCAGAATGTTGGATAAGTGAATATGTTGGATAATAAGGAGGGATTAAGGAAAAACCTATTACACATCAAATTAGGTTATGATTTTACAAATTAAGCACCAAAACATCATGTTATACAACATATTTGACAGAAAAAGTAGGTCAGTACGCGGTAATGCTATGTAGTAATTCCTGTATTTACGAATTTAGCACCAAAATATCACGATGTATTGAAAACATTGACTACAAAAATGCGTTGGATAATCCAGAACGTTGGATAAGCGAGTGTTGGATAAGTGAGACTCTACTGTATGTGCTTTCTTATGGTAGGGAGAAGTGAGTGACTAAATCCGAGATCTCAGCCTTAATTGGAATGCAGGTCTCCTTGCTCCTGGGAGTTGAAAATCTATTGCTCCCAAAAGCTTACATGCCTTATGTTCATATCTCCAGTGCTGCTCTAACAAGATATGCACAGCTGGTTATTTTTGAACTCCAGAAAGACATGACGATATTAGGCAGTCTACTTGTTTGGAGCGTGGGCATTCTGTGCTGAATTCTTCAAGACATACCCCCATGTCTGGAATGGTGGCTTACCAAGACAAACATAAATGCTTGGTACACTTTAAGAAGTATGGCTATATTCAGAGGGCAGACTAGAAAGGCAGCTTGGATTCTATGGTCTCAAATTAAACACTTTAAATTAGACTGTAATAACTTTTATTTAGTGCAATCTACTCTTTCATTCCAGAAATGTTTTTGAAAAGCTAATTACAAGTAGTCAGAGGGCAGCATATCATTACAACTTTACACAGACCACAAAAAGCCACAGAACTCTCCTCTAACTATTCTTTTTGCAGGCAGGAGATTAGTGGGATGGAAGCATCCTTGTTCTGAGGGATTTTTGGACTACAACTCTCTCAAAGTCCTAGACCCCTTCTACATTGCCATATAATCCTGATTATCAAATCAGGTAATCCACATTATCTTTGAACTGGATTTTATGAGTCTACACTGCCATATAGTCCAGTTCAAAGCAGATAATCAGGATTTTATATGGCAATGTAGAAGGGGCCTAAAGCTGGATCTATACTGCCCTATATCCCAGGATCTGATTCTAGATTATCTGCTCTTTATATGAGTCTACATTGCCAGGTAATCTAGGATAAACAAATAATCTAGGATCAGATCCTGGGCTTTAGGGCAGTGTAGATCCAGCCTATGTTTTCAGGCAGGATTCTTTCCCAGCTCTGTCTAAAGATCCCTGCTATTTTCCAGTAATGGACCATTCAAGTATTAAACAGAACTAGCTCTGTTTAGTTTCTAAAGTCAGATAAGATCTGGAGTGTTGAAGGAAGCATGTTGGGAGATGAAGCCCGAAAGAATTACGTTTTTCAAGCTCTGGTTTCTGAAAGGTCCCTTTTTCTTTTGGTACTTCCATTGAAATCTTGTTGGAATGATATATAGAGCATTCATGTACAAAACCGTTTTGAGCGTCATGATGTGCACCGTCACCAAACCCTGATGCACAAGAAGCTGAACCTACCCTGTTTTAGGTTTGTCTGTGAAAGCGGAGTGGATCAAAATGGGCAAAAGTAGAGCCACATTCTGGATTTCTAGCCTACCAGTCTCAAAGGCCAGCACTGCTGTAGGTTTCTTTTTTCCTCTTGATCCTTGGATATCGATTTAGCATGATTTTAAGACAGATAAACGAAATGGTTTATTTTATAGAGTTTTGTATTTCATGAACTTTCCATACCTTAACTTTTATGTAATGATTCAATAAATAAATAACAGTCTCTCCAAATTCCTTTGCAGCATTAAAGTGCTGAATTAGTTGGAAGCTGGGGTGGGTGGGAGGTGTTGAGGAGAAACCTTTAGTGTTGCCAGCACACAATGTCTGTCTCTGTTCTGGGAAAAGAAGATGCAGTTGAATGGGACGTTGAAGGAAAAATAAAAAAATGTTCATTAATGATGAGAAAGAACAGCTTTACAAAGAATCAAAGAGTTGGTAGAGGCCATCTAGTCCAACCCGCTGCCACACAGGAAAAGCACAATCAAAGTACTCCTGACGGATGGCGATTCAGCATCTATTTAAAAGCTTCCAAGGAAGGAGCTTCCACCATACTTCAAGGCAGAGAGTTCCACTGTTGAACAGCTCATACGGTCAGGAAGTTCTTCCTAATGTTCAGGTGGAATCTCCTTTCCTATCATTTTAACCCATTGCTCCAAGTCCTAGTTTCAAGGGCAGCAGAAAACAAGTCTGCTTCCTCTTATGACATTCCCTCACATATTTATACATGGCCATCACGTCTCATCTCAAACTTCTTCAGGCTAAATGTACCCAGCTCTTTAAGACACTCCTCATAGAGCATGGTCTCCACAACTTTGATCATTTTAGCTGCCCTTCTCTGGACACCTTCCAGCTTGTCAATATCTCTTTTGAACTGTGGTGCCCGGAACTGGGCATAGTATTCCAGGCAAAGGATTCCAGGCAAAGACTGTGGTGGAGGTTCCTTCTTTGGAGGCTTTTAAGCAGAGGCTGGATGGCCATCTGTCGGGGGTGTTTTGAATGCGATTTCCTGCTTCTTGGCAGGGGGTTGGACTGGATGGCCCATGAGGTCTCTTCCAACTCTACTATTCTATGATTCTATGATTCTAGGATAGCGGGACACCATGTCTTCCCTCGATCTGGACACTATACTTCTTTTGATGCAGTCCAAAATCCCAGTTGGCTTTTTTAGTTGCTGCTTCACACTGTTGGCTCATGTACAACTAGTTGTTCATGAAGACTCCAAGATCTTTGTCACATGGACTGTTGTCGAACCATGCATTACCCATTCTGTATTTTTGCATTTCATTTTTCTGCCTAAGTGTAGTATTTTACATTTGTCCTTGCTGAAATTCATTTTGTAAGTTTTGGCCAATCAGCTCTCTCTAATCTGTTAAGGTCATTTTGAATTCTGATCCTGTCCTCTGGAGTATTAGCTATCCCTCCTAATTTGATGCCATCTACAAACTTGATAAACATTCCCCCTACATCTTCATCTAAGTCATTAATAAAGATGTTGAAGAGAACTGGGCCTAGGACCGAACCATGCAGCACTCTACCAGTCACTTATTCCCAGGATGAGGTGGAACCATTGTTAATAGTTTTATTTTTCATTGTTGGATCCTATGTTGTGTATTTATGTTTATTACTTGAATTATTTTAAAATAGTTGTATGGTTCTGTTTTTATTATGTGTATTGTATTGTATTGTTTCTATCATGTTGGAAACCGCCCTGAGTCCCCTGAGGAGATAGGGCAGTATATAAATAAAGTTTTATTATTATAATATTATTATTATGAGCAACCTTTGGGTGCAGTCACATAACAAATTACAGATCCACCGAATAGTAGCATTGCCTAGCCCACATTTAACTAGTTTGCTTGCAAGAAGGTCATGGGGGAATTTGTCGAAAGTCTTACTGAAATCAAGATATGCTACATCCATTGCATTCCTTGCATCTACCAAGCTTGTAACTCTACTTGAAATCCATCCACCTAGGTACCACAAATGAAATTTGGGTAAACTAGGAAACATTTTTTTACATCAAGAACTTTTGTGGATTTTCTGTAGGATTGTTGACCAGTTAGTTTCAATGCCTGATTGGAAATAAATGTTTCAAGCTACATAAAGAGAAGCCTATAATTACCAATCAGAAGAAATTTTCAGGAACCAGGAAACTAAGCTAGACAGTGGCAAGTTCTTCCAGATTTGTCTTTAAAAACTGCATGTTCTTACAGTATAGCCTCTCGGGTTTTGCAAGAGTTTGCTGGTTGTCATAATATCTGCACCCATTCATTCCATCCTTTTTAGGGGCTAGATTTCACAATTTCTTTGGTCTCCAGTAGGGTACTTCCAAAGGTTATTTAAAATTGGGGTAGTCCTATGATCTGAAAGGTGAAATTTCTTCTCCTTGATTTTTTACAGGGCTATCCTACAATGGAATCATATCACTGATGCAGTATAGAACTATAGCACCAAAATTATAAACTTAAAAAAAAAAGAAATTGGAAAAAAATAAGAGAAGAGAAAGATATCTTTTTCTTCCAATATGTCTCAGCGTTGAAACGATACACACTTGAGGGTGCAAATAAAACATTGCAGCTGGTGTCAGGAATTGCCAAAAAGCAGTCCAAGATAAGAGAAACATCATTTGGATATTTTTTTAAAATCACTAAAGAGCTACAGAAACAATTACTGCAACTTTCGGTAATCTTTGTCCTGTCTGAAAGAACCAATATGTAAATATAATCTGAAGACCTTGGAACAGTTTCTTTTTACTACAACTCCTCAAATCCTGCTGGCTAGGGATTCTGGGAATTGTTCAAATAAGTAATACAGTAGAGTCTCACTTATCCAACATAAACGGGCCGACAGAATGTTGGATAAGCGAATATGTTGGATAATAAAGAAGCATTAAGGAAAAGCCTATTAAACATCAAATTAATTTATGGTTTTACAAATTAAGCACCAAAACATCATGTTATACAACAAATGCTATGTAGTCATTACTGTATTTATGAATTTAGCACCAAAATATCACGATTTATTGAAAACATTGACTACAAAAATGCGTTGGATAATCCAGAATGTTGGATAAGTGAGTGTTGGATAAATGAGACTCTACTGTATGTTTGAATTCTGCTAATTTGCATGCATATCAAAATATCATATCAAAATGAATGCTGCAGTGGAGCATTCTGAGCTGATGAACTTGCTGACTGGAAGGTCGGCAGTTCAAATCTGCGGGACAGGTTGAGCTGTCACTGTTAGCCCCAGCTTCTGCCAACCTAGAGTTTGAAAGCAAGCAAATGGGAGTAGATCAATATGTACTGCATCATCGAGAAGGTACCGGCGCTCCATGCAGTCATGCCAGCCACATGAACTTGGAGGTGTCTACGGACATGGAGATGAGCACCACCACCCAGAGCTGGAGATGAGCACCACTCCTCAGAGCCAGAAGGGGAAACCTTTACCTTTCTGAGAGGCCAAGTCTACCCAGATATCTTGATGATCAGCTGAGCCACAATCTCTTTATCTGTGTTTGCTGTTCCTAGGCATTGAATGTTTGCCTTGTGTCTGTGTTTGTTGGAATCCGCCCTGAGTCCCCTCAGGGAGATAGGGTGGAATACAAATGAAGTATCATCATCATCATCATCATCATCATCATCATCATCATCATCATCATGCACTACTATGTATCTCCCATGCCATTTCGAAACCTATATGCAACAGAGGAAAATTCTTAGAATTTGAAATTTGACAGTACTAACAAAGAACATAAGAAGCATCATAGATTATAATAAATGTTATCTGGAGAGAGAGGGCAAGTGAATATGAGAGAGAAAGTCAATGGAACAGCAGCCTACAGCAGTTGTAACAATGTAAATAGTATTTTCTGGCATTGCTCCCCTTGTCATCACATTCACAACCTCACAAACTTCAGGAAGAGGGTTGTCATACATTAAATTTATTTTCTTCATCTTAGAAACATTTGTGATTGCTCTGTATAGAGCAACCTTTGGCCCTCAGAGTGTCTTGGACTTACTCCCAGAAGCCCCAGTCTATACCAGGACTGTGGGATCGTTAATCCAAACCAAGTGGAGAGCCAAAAGTTCCCAGTCTTGCTGTAAAAAGACTGGTCTGCAAGGATAATCGGAGAGAGGGGGGAAAGGGAGAGAGACAGCAAGAAACGACTATACATCATCGTGATTTTGAATTGTCCAGAAGTCTTTGACTGTTAATTGCACTTGCTTGTTTTACTATTATTATCAGCTACTTTGGGGGTCAATGAATATTTCAGCATGTTTATATTTCTTGGGTATTTGAACTACACAGATGTCCTTTTGGCATTGCACATTTTGTTTCCCAAAAAATCCCTGATAATATCAGAAAAGAGAGTGTGGCTCAGCTGATCATTGGGATATCTGGGTAGACTTGACCTCTCAGAAATATTAGCATTATTCCTCTCTTATATCATAAATAGGAAGACGTGTATGTGTTGGGAATGGAAGAGCCGTTAAACTTTAATCCCCCTCTTTTATGAGGAAAATTCCCATAAAAATAGCAGAGTAAAGAATTGCAGCAGCGTGAGACTGAGCAGCGTGAGTTTGGAAGGCCTCTGTATATTCAGGAAGGCAAAGGGATGCAAAGTTAGCTTTAAAGTTTAAAAACATTTATTGAGGTAAAAAGAAATCAATTGATGGATAGAAAAGGTTAGGACCTAACTAGCTAATCTATCCTGTTCTAATACACATAGACAGATCAAAATAACAAAGACCTGGATAAGCTACATCTTGACTAATAGAGGACAGAGGTTCATCCTCTCTGGAACAAAGCAGGAAGCTGGAATGGCGACCAGACCTCGTGGCTCTCTTCTTCTCTAGGGCTATAAACATTCCAAAGGACCAAATTGGGGAAGTTACGTCAAAGCCCTAAGAGAGATCACATTTCTAAAGCATCAAAGGGTGGGCTGACCTAAATAGGACGGGAAGCAGGAAACAATGGTGAATCCTATCTGGGCATGCTTTGGAAATGGGGAAAGGATTCCCTCAATCTAACTCTATCATCTATCTGACTACATTTAGACTTGAGTAGTCCAGGATGAATCCCAACAGTATGGATAATGCCTTTCCACCTGGAGCTCCATTATTTCTATGCTTCCCTTCTTCTCACATAAACTCAGCTTGTCATTCATTCTAAGGTCCTACTAGACCAGACAACACAAAAACCCAGCAAACATTTACAACAGAAAATGAAAAGGTAGATAGGACCATAAGAAAACTACCAAAATCCATATTAGGCCAACTTAGATACAAAACATGTGCTGGTTTCTGAGATCACGCGCACGCACACACACACACACACACACATTAATCAGAGAAGATGTTACAAAAGGGGTCCAACTTATTATTGAAGATAGCAAGTCTGTATGGTCATAGTTTTAAAACAGCATCTGGAAAGAAGGTTTCTTCAATTCTGTATCTTTCTTACACATGCCTCAATAATTTGTATTGCTGGTACAGTTTAGTTCATAGCTTCATCCATACATTGTTCTACAAAGGCTCAGGCAACCACAGAACAACTATAGGCTATACTAAAAGGTTATCACATAGCAACTTGTTTCATACCGTAGCAAAAAGCATATAGCAACACTAGGCTATTCAGCAGGGCTGGCATAATTCATAGTTTCTACCCCAGCTCTGCCTCTTGTTAGACAGTTATATCAATAATGTTATTTACAGAAATCAGCAGGGTAATTTTAAACATATTTAAAATTATGAAGAGGGAGGTAAAATCATATGTTTAAATAAGATCTGACTTAGTAGTGTCTACTACTATGTTTTAAGGGTTGTAGGAAACACCTACATTAAATGCTTGATTTCTGGATTTTTAAAAAAGTCTGGAATCACCTGGGAAAACCCGAACATTAAATGAAATATTCTTTCTCAAGAGAGAAATTTCATTATTTGTTGTTTTGTACCCTTAAGTAATTTCTGACTTATGGCAACCCTGAAGTGAATCTTATTACAAGGTTTTCTGGGGATAAGAATGTGTGTCTCACGCAAGGTCACCCAGTGGAATTTAATAGCCAGGTAAAGAATTAAACTCTGGTTTCTAGAGTTGTAGTCCAACACGTAAACCACTACATCATACTAGTTTTCCAAAGGAAGAGATATAAACATTGCCATGACTTAATTCATTGGCTAAAACAACCAAAACACAGGCTTATGCATGTTGCATGAGCTCATCACACTCACCTAAATTATGGTCCTATGATTCTTTCACTTTCTCTTGATGATGGTTGCTATGATACCAAGTGGGTGGGACCTAAAGGGGGCAGGGCCTATCCTTCTAACTGGCAGCCAGGGAGAGAACAGCTCTTCCTCATCCCCCCTCCCCTCACCACTTTCTAATTGGAGGTCTATGTGTCCCTTTGTGTGAGAGGAGTCCCCACGGGGAGATGGTGGCGGGGTATAAATTAAGTTATTATTATTATTATTATTATTATTATTATTATTATTATTATTATTATTATTATTATTATTATACCATTCAGGCTGAAAAGGGATGGGGGAAAGGGAAAAATAGATATAGGCCAATCCGTTTTTTGGGGAGGGGGGTTAGTGAAGGACATACCTTGGATGTGTTGGTGTATAGTGGCCAAATTTGGTGGCATTTGGTCCAGTGGTTTTGTTGTTAACTCAGTCCTGCAAGTGGACAGTACATTTTTATCTATATAGATTAGTTAGTGTACAGTACACACATTGTCCATGGATAAGTCAATCTACGTTTTTAGGTTGAATTTTCGACTAAAATTTCTATACTAATACATAAGTATGTATGGTACTTAGGAAACAAATAAGCAGAATGATGGTTGAAAATTTTTAACTTGGTTTCTCAGCTTCTACAATGGTTAGCGACTTACTTTTCAATGGAAGACAGGGGTCTGAGGGGGCAATTTCCCTCTCCCACCTGCCCATAATGGAAAGTGGAAACAAGTGCCATTAAATATAGTCATTATTTCTCTTAAGTAACATTCATAAGATTGCAGTCTTAGGCCTGAATGCACAGAACTGCACAGTAAAGGTCACTTTGGGACGGTGCTAGCTGAAAAGTGGCCCAGTATGCCACATGGCAAGCAACTTTAGAAATTAAAGGGAATTTCAACAACGGTTTACAAAATGGCATGGGAAGCCACACATTCCAATAAGCATACCCTTGTCCGTGCCCAGAGTAGTTCTTTGGATCCCAGCCTTATTAGGAAAAGCTATTTTCTCCTCTGGTTCTCCTCTCCAGCTATATTTTCCCAAGTTTGTGAAGGTTGTTCTGGCGGCAACTTTGCATAGCTTTGACTTGATGCAAAGGCTTCACGTTGCTTTACTCATGGACTCCATGCCAAGCTATAAGATTCATTTCTCATTATATTTTGAACAATAAAACTTTGCAGGTTATAGCTTTGGCCTGATACAAAACTGTTTCCAATGTCCCGGCCTGAACTTGGATCTCTGTCCTTAATGAGACTCAACGTCTCCCTCTAAGCTAGATACAAGCCAAATCCATGAAGCTGATAATGGCTTGGCATTAGAATATACAGCACTGTAAAGCTCAGGAAATTGCTGGTCTTTTGTCACTTTGTGGCTTGGGTCACTCATATTCATCATATGAAGAAAAGAAAATACACGATGTGGGTGTGTAAGAACAAAGTATTTATGCACTAGCAAGCAAAGTTAAGTATCTGACAAAAACAAGTACCTTCCTTGTTAGGAATTGTATGATTATTTTGCAGAGTTATTATTACTCTTATGCAGCAACAAATTAACCAGTTGCATGCCAGATATACTTAACCACAAATACATGTAACTGTCCGGAACAGAGAGTACTCCAAAGTCAGCAGCTGATATTATAGCCAAATCATTGGTAATACAAATTTTGACCTGATCCTGAAATCAGGGGCCTTTGACACCACCCAGTTGTGGCACTATAACTCCATCTGATTGCGATTTCTTATGGCATCCTAGGGTTTGCAATATAAGGAGCGATATATAGAATTATCTTCCAGGAAGCTCAACTGAGCTCTATTGTCTCACTAAACTCCAGATCCCAAGGTTTAATAAGCTGCAGATATGGCAGTCAAAGTGGAACAACTGTATCGTAATTCTGTAGTGTGCATTTTAACTGCTCCTGTATATAACTGTAAAGGAAATGGCTACTGAGAGAGAAATATATGTACATAACTGCCTCTTTGTGTATTTGGAACATCAAAGACAAAATAATAATGTATGTAGGAAACTTAAGCAGTTATTCACAGTAGTTATTCATTGCTGTTGTCGAGTCACGATGATACCCTTCCCCAAAAGATTTATAGTTTGCTGAGGCCTCCATAATAAATATATTATTTTTAAAATCTTTTCCAAACTTTCGCTAGTCCGAAGTATTGGAGATGAGAAGCAGACCGGCGCCAGCTTACTCCCCCCCCCCCCCCAAATAAAATACTTTATTATTTCTAACACTTTAATAAATTGTATGTGCTTTCCTCAACCTACTGTGTAACTTGTATCTTTCAGTGTATTGTATCTATTTCTTATATAAAATGTATAAACTTCTTTATGAAATGTAACAGGATGTACCCCAGAAACAAGTCACCTTTCCGTAACACCGCTGAGGTAATTCTGTCAAAACAAGAAGGTTGGGCAAATCCCTCTGGCTGTTTCCCAAGCCAGGTAATCATCAAAGCCCATTGTTTATATATGCAGATAGGTAGTTTCCCGCGTCAGTCCTGATAAACCCAGGATTGTTTGTCTAGTTAAATGGCCCACTTGAGGTTGAGAGATTGCTGACTGAGTAAACAGAGGATCAGAGTATGTACATTTGTTAAACCTCTTTATTGACAGCCCAGCTGTTGATTGCCCAAGATCATCACCTTTTGTTTTAGAAGTCTTGCACCTTTGTCTGTGGAAGCTCCTAACTTTGTCAAACAAGGAACTGGACAGCCGAGCTAATCAAGAGCTCATTGTCATTTATTTAACATTGTTTTTGTGAATGATGCCTCCTCCCAGTGGGCGTCCCACTAGCTGATTGATTCACTGCGAAAGGAAATCCCAACAGGGAAGCAAGAAACATCAGCGGAACTCCTGACCAATCAGAGCGCCGGTTCCAGATCAGCCCTTCTTTCAACCAGTCAGGGGAGGGAGCTAGAGTCTTGAATAGTTGTCAAACTGTATAAGAAGTTGTGCTTTCCCTGTATGTTTATGCTTGTACATTTTGAAGCTTCCACTTGTACTTGCATCCCTTTTGGCCGATCTGAATAAACCTCTATGACTTGTCTTCAGCGTGGTGAGTGTTTCTCTATCCTGGTCCATTTGGTTTAGCATATGCTCGCTGGGCACAGATCCTTTTTTCCGAAGTCCTAGCTCATCCATTTCAATACTGCTGAGCCTCATTTCTTCTCCACAATGCAGTAACTTGTAAGGTCAATTTCACAAACCTCAATGTTATATTTCCCTTTATAATAGATATTTAAAGTATTTAGGTTTTTTAAGTAGAGTGGTTTTTTAGTGGGGTCATTCCCCAGGACTCCAAAGTTATTCTCTTTCATCTAGCCTAGCAGAAAACACAGTACACAGGCCCATGTTGGGCCTTCTAAGGAGAATTTGGAGACCGACCCACAACTTGGTATTCTCATTATGGCCTGTTGCCATTTTGAGAGGGACTACAAGTAAAAACAGAAATATGAGCTATAGGGTGATGAGTAGTTGGTGGCATATTCAATTGTGTCCTTATACTCAGGGCCCTTGTACACATGCAGTAAAACCTGGAAGTAACTGGGATAAGAGTGTGTGTGGCTACATGACGTTTAGGGGAAGTGCAGACAGAACCAGATTAACAGCTGAAAAGTACGTGTTTAAAAAGTGAACTTAAAACCCAATTCCGCCCCAAAAATATGCACCTTCACATGACTATATATCACTAGAGTCATGCAAAACACATGAATTCCTTCTCAGCCCCTTGTGTGGAGTTCTCCATGTTTTAAAAACCCAAAATAGCTGATCGGGCTGTCAAAAAATGGAGCCATGGACACACAGGTGGCTAAACAGAAGCAGAATTAGAAAGCAATTAGTACTCTCTGCAACCATTCATTTCTTTCTTATTATATTAAACAGAGATTGAATTAACATTTGAGTGAAGAGAGACATAAGAAATCTGATTGTGTGCATCTGATTGTAGTCCAGAGAATCTCAGAGAGATTTTTTAAAGAAACTTCTGCCGGATGTCCCCCGTCCCCCCTCCATACACTACAAAGGAAAGTGTGAGGACAGCAGGGGACCATTTCCTGGGACTGACAGATCTGTGTGTAGACTTGCTGTCAGATCCCAGAATTTTTTGGCCCCATTTTAAAAAAAACAATTTTGACACTGTTTGGAAGAGCCCTCAGAAAACTTTCTCTGTGGTTTAGGGCAATTTCTTTTGGCCAAATGTTAAAAAAACAGAGGGTTAGGGAATTTGCGCGACTTTGTCCAACATTCATGATATACAGCAATATATCTTTTTAATGAGACCCCTTCTACACTGCCATGTAATCTAGATTATCAAAGCAGATAATTCACATTATCTGCTTTGGATTATATAAATCTATAGTGGCATATAGTCCAGTTCAAAGCAGATAATCCTGATTTTATATGGAAGTGTAGAAGGGGTCTGAATCTTTCTTGAGCAGAAGAAGACAGAAGAATTGTTTTCAAAGATCACACTAAACTTTAAGTTATCTTTTCTGCCTGTTTCAATTCAAACTGTCTCGATGCTTTAAAAGTCCTCTTAAAGGATTGTTTTGATTGCTTATTACACATTTTTTAAATAGACCACTTCACACTAATAGTGAGCTGCTCCTTTAAAACTAACTCTGACAATTACAAACAGCTGTTCAAACATTTGCCAGTAGGCCCAGTCAAGCTCCTTGAAACAGGCAGGCAAAACTGAGAAAACAGTTTGGACAGATTTCACAATACTGGGCAAGATCCTGCTGCAATGATCAGCCTGAAATAATTTGCTTGCTCGGTACCAGTCTTCATTCAGTACAGTTCACTTTAGTCCAGGTGCCTAAGGCCTGATGCTAAAATCATTCTGCAGCTGCTACAAGCTACCAGTATTAGATAGATAGTGTGTCGTTCTTGCTCTGACAGCAATCTATACTAAAATCATGGTTTCCAGGCTAATATAGTACCATCCTTGGTTAAGATTAAAAGTTGAAAAAGTACTTTTTAAAAACTTCCAGAATCCTTAGCAGTTTTGGTCCAAAAGAATTTTCTAGGATTATCTTAGGCAAGGAATCCTCAGAGGTGCATTTTCCAGTTTCCTCTTCTGATATATAGCTCACAGTACCTGGGATTCATTGGGAGCCTCCCATTCAGGTATAAGACAAGGATCCCTTATCCAAAAACCTTGGGACCAAAAGTGTTTGGAGCCACATTGTCCTCATCACCCCTTTCCCATCTCACGGGGGAAGTATCACTGCCCAGCTTCTCCACACGTGGTTTTCCCCATTCTACCTTATGAGAACACAGGCAATCTTCCGTGTTCTCCTTGCTTCCAGCCCAGTTTATGAATGGAGCCCTGCTGGAAGTATCCACGCATCATTTGATGAGATCCAGGGCAGCTCCATCCAGAAACTGTGCTGGAAACGTCCTGCAACATGTCTGTTTGTCCGTGTGATGAAATTGTTGATTAACTTCCCAAACCAGATGGGACCTGTTACCTCTAGTTTCTGGGCTATCGTTAACTCTTTTTTTCAAATCCTGAAGTCTTCTTAATTTCGAATTCTTTTCCCACTAAAAGCTTTGGAATTGTCACCAAACGGCCCTCATCTTTCTTCTATATCTAATTTAAATTCTGGCTTCTGACAGTGTCTGTCAGAACTACAATTGTTAATAATAATAATAACAATAATAATAATAATAATAATAATAAATCATCCACCTCTCTCTGGGGCTCAAGGCGGGATACAACATCATTAAGACAAGAAAGAAATAAAACACTATTAAAAGTCATACAACAAGATACATAGAGTTAAAATACAAGTTAAAACCAACTGATAAATGCAAATTAAAATTCACAAAATTGACCAGGTGGGCCTGCTGGAAGAGCTGGGTTTTCAGTTGTGTCTTAATGTTAAGGATTCAGTATAATAATAATAATAATAATAATTTTATTTTTATACCCCGCCACCATCTCCCCAGAGGGACTCGGGGCGGCTTACAGATATAAAAATATACTGTTTACTGTTTAATCATCATCAACCATCACAACCACCACCATTGCCATACCAATATTAAGCCTTTGGAATAGACAGCTCACCTGTGAAACAGATCAAAATAACTACTTCCCCAAAGCTTTGAAGTAATCATATATCTGAAGCTCCTAAATCCAAAGCAAGCAATATATATATGTATTACAGAGTGGACCTCCGCAATAAAGGAAACATGGAGCTGCCAACAAAAATCCTCTTTGTGTAATGATCTTCCCCTTTCTAATTTAACATTCATTTAATGTTATGATTTCATGACATAATACACTTCCCCAATCCCACCTGATAGAGCCAGTACTCTCCAGCATAAACAGAGAAGTACACTATGTATTACTATACAAATAACTACACCAGAATCCAGAGATTTTTAGACAGTAATTTCCAATACAGGCATTCCTCAAATTACATATGCCTGACTTACTAATGACTCATAGTTAAGAATGGGAGTGAGATGACAGGAGACAACTACTTATTGTTTTATTTTATTTTTTTGTATTGTTGCTTGTTGTAAGGTGTCCCGAGTTCCTTTGGGGAGAGGGGGCAGGGTATAAATAAATTATTATTATTATTATTATTATTATTATTATTATTATTATTATTATTATTATTATTATCTAAAAGGCCACGTGATTCTGAATTCTCTTCTAAACCATTAGCTCCCAAAGTTCATCCCCCAGATCTCATTGGATTGCAAACTTCTAGAATATCTAGTCAGCATAAAATGCCCCAAGGTTAGTCCAACAACATCTGGAAATCCAAGTTTGTGAGCCATTGCAGTGGGAGACAGCTTGACATGAAGGCATTACTTTGTAGCAGATCTACCCATGCGGGCCTCACTTAGAGGAACAGTGTTGAAAATGGGTAAGGGGAGTCAATTCCACCACCACAAGTTCTCCACAAAGAAAGAGCTTTGTCTATTTTTGAAAAGAAGGAAAGGGGAAAAGAAAATCTTGGCAAAATTGCTGTACAGGGAGAAAAATGGGAAGAATTGGGGCAACTGTGATCTTTTCTACAGAAACACTAACACAAGAAAAACTAACTG
Source organism: Anolis carolinensis (assembly GCF_035594765.1). Lineage (NCBI taxonomy): Eukaryota > Metazoa > Chordata > Lepidosauria > Squamata > Anolidae > Anolis > Anolis carolinensis. The sequence continues at coordinate 80,124,775 of NC_085845.1, forward strand.
CAATGCAATGGGAATTACCTCTCCTCTCTGGCACAAAAGGACAGCTCCTGTTAAAATTTCTGTATGCAGTAAAAGTCAATCCAAATTACTGTGCCAGAAGCTATGAAATCATTCCTCAAAAAACAAAAGAGGCTCAAGCTGAAGCACAGCTGTGTTAGCAATGGAAACTAGTAATGTCAGGAGAGACAAAAGCATTTTTAAAAAACATCCAAAATGAACAGCCTCTCAAAACAGTTTTCACGCTTGCAGATCTAGGCACTCTTACATTGAGCCATCACTGTATTAACTGTACCATACACACTATTTTCCCAGTTGCCATTTTCAAGTACTTTTAAAAGACACATATAAAATGTTACTTCCAGCTACCATTTATGATCAAATTACAGCCAAAAGAATAGCGTGAATGGGATTCTGGTGGTGGGGGAAAGCAAACCTTTAAATTTGTGCATGTTTTCAGACAGTTTGGCATGGTTCTTATAGGAAATATCTGTCAAAACTCACATAATTTTAAATATGGTTTTCTCTTTTCTCCAATACCTTAGGGCTCATCCACACAGGCCCATATCCCAGAACCTGTCTGGGATTTTACCAGAGGCATCCAAATGACACCTCTGGTAAAAATGAATTAATTTAGAATAACTTATTTGGAATTACAGTAATTAGATACCCCATAAGATCCAGGCTCTCCTAAAAGTCCCCTAGGGGAGATGGATGCAGGGTACAAAAATAAAGTTGTTGTTGTTGTTGTTGTTGTTGTTGTTGTTGTTGAGTAAAGCAGCTAGGGTCTTGGCATTGTGGGTGGGAAACATTTCTGTGCTCAAATCAGCACATGATGTCAAAATATAGTGGTTTTCTACAAAAATATTGCATTTCGTGGTACTGAATTTTTCACAAAAGAAGTAATGACATCTTGAGGGGGAATAAACTGGAGTGCTTCACATGGTGGATGAGTAAATATGCAAATATTCTTTACATTCTGATTGAGAACTAAACCAGTTTCTACCCATGTTGGTTATTGTCTCTGAATTTTATGTTACAGTACAGGAGAACTCTAGAAACTGATCCAGAGAATGTTCTGGACACTGAAAGCAAAACATCTGGGTATACGACATCTGATCAATCTGGATATACTACAAAAGATTCCTGATCCCTGCTAGCAAGAAGGGAACACTGCATATTAAATAACACTGGATACAACTTAAGAGCCTCCCCTGTGAACTATATAAAGGAAATACTACATAAGGAATGGAAGGTTTTCCACCAGATGTGCATACGTACTTCGAAAACACAACATGAATGTCCAATTACTAAATATGCAAAACATCTTGATAAAGAGCCTAAGTTGTTTGCTTTGTCTAAAACTATTTAGGTTTGAGGTGTTCCACACAAGAGGTTGTCCTGAGATTAGTTGATTCCAAGCAGCAGGTGTGTACAACAGCATCTGGGAAACCAACTTTTCTTCCTAGCAAAGGGGACATATAGATAACTGGTGAAACATTTCCATGGCCACCATCAACAAGCCAAATCCTCCATATATTTGATCCCCAAAGCTACAGCAGATTTCTCAAACTGAACTAAAAAGTAGTAAGTCAATTTGTGACATTACTTACTCACACAGCAGAACACCATTTTCCAGCCCCAACCGGAAATCTTTATCACCGAATGTTCTTCCTGTTACTTGCTGAAAAAGAAGGGAAGAGAAATTAGTCCCAATCTAGTTATGTTTTGTTTTGACTTTTATGTCTTAACAAAAATCCTTATAATACCCATACTGGCTGAGGATGATATAGGAAAATACATCTGGAGTGTACCATGCTATTGTATGGTAAGATATCCCAGTCCAGCATCTGTGTAAATGCTGAGGAAACAGAATTGGCCCTCCCCAACCAAAGCCTGCAGATATACGAGTATTTTCAGCCTCTGACCTAATAGCCAACTAGTGTTTATGGGAAATTAAAGGCGGTCTTCTCAAACAGGCTTTGATGAACTTTAATGGACTTTGGAGGCTCAGAAATTTAAAAGGAGAGGTACGTTTTTAAGCCACAGACCTCTCCTTAGGTGGTCAAATTAAATCAAAATAGATCAAATTAAAGTAGAAGAAGAGTCTCTGGATCCATTTGTGTCTGCTACCCCCCACAATTCCAAAGATTCCTATTGCCAACAGGCAGGTGTGCCCAAACCTATTCTCCTTCCACTGCTAGTGAAAGAAGCAGCAAAACATCCTCTTCTCATGATGGGAACCAAAGTGGCTCCTGTATAAATTCTCGGTTTGACACTGCTGCATTGGCTAGCAGGGTATCAGAGAATGAAAGACTAGCAGCAAACCTCAAGAACATTCTTGTAATGATGGCCAACCTTATATGCCCAGCACAAAGTTAGCCATCATAACAAGAGAATGGAAAGAAGGGAGGAAAATAACTTTTTCTCTTCTCCACCGTGTCACCACTGCATCCATCATCAAAGTTGGCTGAAGGGACAGAATATATTTGTGGAGTGACATAAGTTCCTCAGATACAAAGATATATAACTGAATACCAAAGTCAGAATCATCCATGCCAGTGGTTCTCAACCTGTGGCTCCCCAGGTGTTTTGGCCTACAACTCCCAGAAATCTCAACCAGTTTACCAGCTGTTATGATTTCTGAGAGTTGAAGGCCAAAACATCTGGATACCCACAGGTTGAGAACCACTGGTTCATGCCATAGTAATTTTGATCCCTACATATGGTTGTTTTTCTTTCTTTCTTTTCATGTCAGGAGCGACTTGAGAAACTGCAAGTCGCTTCTGGTGTGAGAGAATTGGCTATCTAAAAGGACATTGCCCAGGGGATACCCAGATGTTTGATGTTTTACCATTTATTTATTTATTCATTCATTCATTCATTCATTTGCAGTATTTCTGTCTCACCCCAAGGGAGTTTCAAGAGTGGTTTACAGCTTGCCACAATTCGATGCCACATTGAAGCAAAAACGTAACAGTTTACAGTGTTCCCTCACTACTTTGTGGTTCACTTTTTGTGGATTCGCTGTTTCGCGGTTTTTCAATAAACTCTAAAAGACTATTATAAATCATAAAAATTACAATTTACAGCCTAAGGAAGGGAGGAAGAAGAAGTTGAAGGAAGAGAAAAAGAGCCCAAGTGGCAACAGGAGGAGAAGGAGGTGATTTATCAACACACAATTGGTTGATAAAGACTTTAAATAGTGTATAATCACTACTAAAATAATGTATAAATATTAAAATAAATACAGCGTCCCTACTTCACGGATTTTCACTTATTACGGGTGGTCTTGGAACCTAACCCCAGTGATAAGTGAAGGAACACTGTATAAATACATTAAACACATAGTCCATAATTAGAGTCCATGAGCCATTCCAGTTACAGTCACATTAATTCCCAGCTGTCTATTGCATTGTAGCTAGTCTCTGAACACCTGGTTCCAAAGCCAGGATTTTATTTGTTTTCTGAATGCCAGGAGGGAGGAGGCTGATCTCACATCACTAGGACAGGAGTTCCACAGTCAAGGGGCCACCACTGAGAAGGCCCTGCCTCTCGTCCCCACCAGCCGCACCTGCAAAGCAGGTGGAAATGAGAGCAGGGTTTCCCCAATTTATAGGGGGCATTACACTAAGGGGCCTTCCACACAGCATATAACCAATATCAAGGCAGATAATCCACTATATCTATTTTGAACTGGATTATCTGAGTCCACACTATCATATGATCCAGTTCAATGTGGATTTTATACAACGGAATGTAAGGGGCCTAAGAAAACAGTAGAAAAAGGAGAAGACCATACTACACATGGGCAGACTCAATCACACGAGTCATAGGTGCTAATAATTGTAATTGAATTAGAAGTACGGCTGTTAATAACGGGGTGGCTTGGAGGTCTTTCCGTTAGCAAAACAAGGTGCAGCATGAGGAGGAAGTTGAATCCTTCGTCCCTCTGTTTTCAACTGGATTTTTTTTCAGGCTTCTGTAATAACTGTTTTCCCCAAGTGGTCAAGCCAAATACAGCTTCAGAGAGCTTGCTGTATATTTAAATCAATTGTATACTCTATTTAAATAGCTAAAAATGTTTTTGAATAACTAGTGATTAGCGTACAGCACAAACCCCAGAAGAACTGGATCTACATTGTCTCTCCCCCAATATATTCATATGTACACATATACACATGCGTATATACACACACAAGCACATGCATGTTGGTGTGGGAGTGTAGGGAATAGAATACAGGCAGTCCCTGAGTTATAAACATTCGACTGACAAATGACTCATAGTTAAGAACAGGGGTGAGACAACAGGAAATGAGAGAAATCTACCCCTAAGAAGGGAAGTTCACTCCTGAAAGAGATTTATTATTATGAGGAACCTACAGAACCTATCATGTTCGTAACTTGAGGACGGACTGTATACACTCCTCTGTAAATTGGTGATTGCTGCAAAAAATGACTGTTGCATGACCACTAAACAATGCCATATTACACAATTGTTTTCAGCATGCATCAGTTCATATTACTGAGGCTTGACATGATCCATTGCATTAAGCTAACAAGCCCCAGGTGTCAGAACAGCTTACAGTTAAAAGAAGGGGAGCAAAAGGTTACAAATAATGAAACAGATGCTGTCCCCAGGTGAATTTTTTCCTATCCCACAAAATTTCAGAAGCCAGCTGATGGGGCAATGCCAAAACTTAATGAGAGCTTGGCTTGCTCCTTGATGCAATTATTTGGTTTTTATGTGAGATGGATAGCGAGCAAGGAAGGGTTTTTATTTCCAGCAACGTATTAGGGGCGCATTATGTGAAACGCAGCCATAAAGAGATCATTTATCTTTAAAAGGATGCCGGGATTATGGTTGATAAAGCATCCATTTATCTATTTATTTGCGCTAAATAGTTTTCATACTGCTGTGCTTAGAGAAAAATCGTCCAAACATGTGCATGTGGGCCTCAAGCAAAGACTCTTTTCATCAAGAATGCTAGAGCAAACAAAAATAGCTGCAGAGATTATCCTAAAGACGTGGAGGCTGAAATCCACAGGCCTCTTGCTCAGGTTTAATCCTAGAGTATTCCTGGGAAGAATGTAACTTCCAAGTTATACGTTCAGTAACTGTACTCTTTCCTTCAATTGGACTACTCTGGAGGAAGTGCCTTGTGGACACCAGTGTAAATAGCCTCAAGCATTTGGTAGTTTTTACCACAATATCAGAAGAGTTAGCATGAAGTAAATCATCTGACCAGAACCAAAATTAGTAAGTATTGTAGATGAAATATGCTATTATTTCAGATCATCTAGGGGCACTTCCTGACAGGCTCCAAAATGCATCTCAGTTAAAAGAAAATCAATTTAGGAGAAAACAGGTAAACCCTGCTTTGTCCCAAATTAATTTAATACCCCATTAGACTTGGGCATTCCTGAAAAGTCCAGGTCTAATGGGATATTGTGCCTGTGGGGACTTACTACCTGGGGGTCAGTCCCCATAATTATCTCACGTCTTCGAGCTTCTAAAAGCCCAGAAAAGTGAGATGGCGCCCACCACTTCCCTGAGAACCCCCAAAACAGTTCTAAAAAGTTGTAAAATTTTTTACCAAATTTACCATGTCCTCCTGACATGATGTGCCAGGAGACGGGGGAACAGGGATGAGGAAAATCACTCCTCCCCCAATCTCTTGGGGCATAATTTCTGTGCACCAGGTGAACTCCAGGATCGCCGTAATGTCGGCCCGATGAGTTTGGGTTTTTTTGGGGGCCCCCACCCCAGGAAAGTCTAGGTTTTTAGGGAGGGAGTGTGGACTTAAACTCACTCTGAAGCGGGTTTTTTAAACCTGCTTTGGCACGGGTTTAAGCCATGTCTGTATGTGAATTAGGAAACCTTCTCTTGGCCTTCATAGCTAAGTAGGGAGCTTTCAGACAGCACCAAAACCCACATTTTAAAAATGGGATTAAAAACTCCGGGACCTGGTAGCCGGTCCATACTCAGTTCTAGGAAATGTTCCCCTGCTGTCCTCACAATCTTCTTTTGAAGCAGATCGAGATAGAAGGTGGACAGGAGACATCCAGCAGAATTTTATTTTTAAAAATTCACCCCATTATGCACTGGACCCTATATGCACATGTGTGAATATCTTAATATAAATATAAGCAGATTTGGATGTGTGCATATGAGGTCTGGGGAGCGGAGTTAGCGCCCGCTGTTAGGTCCAGCTTCTGCCAACCTAGCAATTCGAAAACATGCAAAATGGGAGTAGATCAATAGGTACCGCTCTGGTGGGAAGATCACATGACCTTGGAGATGTCTACGGAAAACACCGGCTCTTCGGCTTAGAAATGGAGATGAGCACAACCCCAGAGTCGGACACAACTGGACTCAACGTCAGGGGAAACCTTTACCTTTACCTATATGAGGTCCAGTGCATAATGGAGGTATTTTTTTAAAAAAAAAACATCAGAACTTTCTCTTCTCCCAATTGTTAAGTCAACCTCTGATTAAAAGTAGAAAATGTAAAAGAGTTTTAGAGAGTTCAAAATGTTTTCCATTTGTGCTCCCCTTGCATCACCTATGTGTTCTTTTGACAGACCAATCAGCTATTTCAGGCTTTTAAAAAGTGTACGCGCTCTGGAGCAGTCTACACAAGGGGGAGGGGAAGGAATGCATATGTTTTGCATGACTGCAGGATTATACCGTCATGCAACGATGTGTATTTTTCAACTGGAATCAGGTTATAAGAGGACTTTTTAAACACACGCTTTTCACCTCTTAACCTGATCCCTCCCACATTTTGACTAAACATCGTTTAGCCATCCCCTCCTTTTTGATCTGGTTACTTCTGGTTTTTACAGCATGTGTAGAGGGGCCCCTAGAAAGTGAGAATTTGGAACAAAGAAACCCATGTTTGGTACATAAATTATTACCACAAACACTATATATATGCCCTTTCATTGAATCCATGTCGGGCTCTTCCAGATTAGTGAAAGAAAGAGAGTTTTCTCTATTGTGGTTCAACCTTTAAAATAAAGCATATTTTACTTGCTTTGTCTTATGATATTTGATTCCCAGGCAGAAGAGGTAAACAAATCTAGGAAAATAAGCTACTGCTCTGGATTTGAATCCCATATCCTCACTTCTGAGTAAAGACTGAAACAGAAGAGTCTGCTCCTTGCTGTGCCTTTAACTTAGCAAGCACTTTAGCTCTCAGAGCAACTTCACTCTGCATAATTAAGATAGGTAGGTAGAAAGAACGAAATAATTGCCTTCTTTTGGAAGGGGGAAATGTAACCATCCTTGTTTATAATGTCTAAACTGGAGCCTGGGTGTCTCTTTCTCCACCACTTGCCAGGTTAAGATAGGAAGGCACCATGTAGATCTCAACAGGGTGGAGGGTAGAGCTGAACAAATAATTTTTTTAAGTTTCAGAAAAGCAGAGGCAACAGAATAGTTGTTTTTCAAATTCAGTAACTTACAACAGGCAAATGCTATCAGACTGTATTTTATGGTTTAGAGACAGGATAGTGTGTGGGACTGATGGCTGACGCAGCATTTAGACTCCAAGAATCTCAGTATTCTGCTGTTTTCTATATTATGTGTCTGCATGTGTGTTTTATCCTGCTGTATCAAACGTAAGAGCAGTTAACTTTAAAAAAGCTCATAATAAAAAATAATAAAACAGCAGTATGACCAAGATTTAAGTTAAAGCAGTGCTTTAAAATGCAGCAACTAAGAAGACTCAACAAATAATATACATATTTTGGCCTGGTTCTCAAAAAGGCATCAGATTCAATGCCAAGCCAGCCTTCTTGAAAGGAAAAGATCCAAAATCATTATGTCGAAATGGGGGGGGGGGGGGGAGAGAACTTTGCTAGCCCCTCACCCATCCTAAGGTGAGAATGTGGGCAACCCAAAAAAGATCTAATAAGCAAATCAAGAATGTTGCCTTGCTCATGGACTTAAACATTAAAAGCAAGCTTCTTGTCTCCATAACTGCTATTAAATTGTTGAGAAAAGAATTCATCTTGAAATCTTAAAAGCTAAAAAAGTGCAGAAATAAGTTTTCAAGGAATTCTGATTACACTTTAATGTCCGTTCCCTCGTATGACTCACAAAACCTAAATAAATCTGCACAATTTATTCTTGTTACAGAATAGCCATGGAATTTGGGCCTGAGGGAGAGAAAAAGAGGAGAGAAAGAAGGGGAAGGGGAGAGAGGTTTTAGATAAACAACTTATATAGCTATATTTTCAAAACATTTGAATAGAAACTTCCTGTAAAGTTGATGGGTGCTCTTGAGTTATGGGAGCATGAAATACATTACTGTAAATAACTTTAAAGAATGACCCACAATGCACTTTTTGTCATGCATTATAACCGCATCGGGATTCCATATTGATTGAAAATAACACTGGCTAATACACATTTTGATGCTTCAAATGTTAGAACTGTTTCTGGATATATTTGACCTACTGATTTTAAATACAGATGTCATCTACCAGTTGCTTTCTGCTTGCCAATAAAAAATCATGATAGCCATATCTCAGGTTGCTTCCAGACAGCACTTAAGAAACCCACTTAGGCATGCATTTAAGTCCCCCCAAAACCTGTACTTTCCTGGAGGAGTGTCTAGATGCCCTCCTGGTATCTTCCAGGAGGGCACCCAGACACCCCCAAAAAACTCCAAAAGAAGCTCATAATAAAAGAACTCTGAGTCTAATCCACACTGGGTCCATACTGTATCAAAGATCTGGGTATTGCCATGTAATTCAAGACAAAGCAGGGTTTTCCTGTTTTGTATTGAATTAATTTGATTTTACCAGAAGCATTGTTTGGATGCCTCTGATAAAGGCACGTAAGCTCACACGTTCTGGGCCCTGTCTGGATGGGCCCAAAAAACTAGAGTTGATACAGGCTATCCACAAATAACCCCAGGAACAGGCCTAAAAGCCATGACATCAAGACATTTTTGAGTAGAGTTGGGCTGCTTAATCAACACAGGACCTCAAATGGTCAGTGTCTTGAGTGAGATGGAAGCTCCACATACCACTTTATTAGACGGGGCTTGGGAAGCATTCTAGGATGCTTCCCCGCCAGTCCAACGATGAATTGACATGCTGCCCATCTCACGACGTTGTTGGACTTCCAGTGGAGGCCCTGCCAGTAATTGGAGTGGAAACATCATATGATGCTTCCTTCCCTGCATGGGAGCCTCCCCATGTTGTGCTGGCTCCAATGGATCCATCATGGATCCTCGCTGTGAGGGCAATGCTTTCCATGTGTGATGGGGAAGCGTTGCTGCAAGGGAGCGGTATGCAGGGCAACAGATTCGCTCTGCTGCCTTTTTTTTTCTTCGGCGAAGGGGGACACTTTGTCTGGCCTTTGTGACAAAGTCTATAGGAAGCCATGTTAACCTTGGTCAGAATATCTAACTAGCCTAGTGATTCAGAATAGGGAACAATCATGCCTTTGAACTACAGACATTTTCCATAAGCATGGTCACTGGCTAGGCTGGCTGGGAATTCTAGGAGCTGTAGACCAAAAAGGGATTTTTTTGCAAGTTTTGGATTAAATGTGCAACAAGTTTGGATAGTTTCAGGCAGACATCTTTCCCATTCACTGCTATCTGATCCACTTCAACTGGAGATTCCAGGGACTGAACTAGAGACCTTCTGTATGCAAAACATGTGTCCTACAACTGAAATAAGCCCCCTTTCCAAATAAGAATATCTGCATGCCTCTGCACATTCATTTTAAGCAGTACTGACAGTTAACTTCCATGCATCTATTAACCTAGAATGGCTATGAGGACAATCCAACAAAGCTTATTCGTGGTTTGTTTTGTTTCACTGCATCAGTGAAAGAATAGGGCACCTCGTACTTCACAGATCTAAATCTGTGTGGCTAAGCATATAATAGGCAGATCACACTCATCCACAATAGAAAATGACACACTAAGGAAAGAGGGACTGGGTTTGGTATGCCTGGTGCTGAGAAAGAGGTACAAATACTAACTAAGGGACAATGTTAGCAAAAGTGGGGGAAAATTATGTTCATGACAACATAGCATTCGCAGTTTAAGCCCTCAATGCACACAATGCCATATGTTGATGTTTTTCAAACTTTCTCACACTGTCCTCTCAGTTCCTGAATATCTGCCAGGAGTGTGCAAAATGACAGGAGTCTGTTCTGTTTTCGTTCTGTTTTCATTTTGAATTTGGGGTGTGTTTCTCCCCCCCAATTCTGTTTTTGGGAAGTTTCTGGGAGATTAGGAGGGGGGCTGTTTACATTTGTAATTCGGGATCCAGAGTTCCATTTGTGTTTCAGAACAGAACGAAATTCAAAATGAAAACAGAACAAAACAAGAATGAATGGATTTCTGCCATTTCGCACACCCCTAGTATCTGCTACAGATGTCTTGTGCAGTGCAGAAAATTGTGAGACATACTAAGATACAAATACCTTTCTTTTGGGTTAACAGCCAGGCTATTAACTGATATTCCCATCAACCAGGTAAAGTATTAACAGCAAAAGCAACCTTTGTAAACTATAGAAGATGGGGCACATTGGGGCATAAAAAGTAGAGTGATTTATAAAACTAAAAATATACCCTCAAATATTTTGTTTATATTCTGTCCTTTCCCCAAAACTGGGACTCAGCTAGCTTCCAAACTGAAATAAGTACATCTTTTTTTTAAAAAAAAATAGAAAATATCAAGATTTATCAAACTGCCTAAAACACCCATTTAAAACATACAATTTAAATGAAAAAGAGCAGTTTAAAAACAGTACAATTAAAATATAGGACACTCCTAAAACATTTCAGTTTTCAAAACTCTTGAGATGATAATAAAGCATTTGTCTGCCAATTGAAGGGCAGTAAGGAAGAAGGTAGAAAGTTTTCACATCTTTCCAAGACTGGTCTCTAAATATTTATTTTCTTAGCAATGGTGTACAATTCACCAAAAGGGAATCATGAAAGTATTGTGACAGAAGAGCTATGTAATCGGTTTCTAAGAACACTGATGCATACACAGAGGCCAAATGTTTATTCGATTCTTCACAATGAAAGAAATGGAGGCAATTGCATGCATAACTCATATTACCATATGGCCACACTTAACAGCACTTGCGGACAGGAGAATATAAACTGGGCCCTAGAGAAAAGCTGTACAGAATAACAACCTAGTTCTGCCATTCATTTTGCATCCACAGCCATGCTCTGTCTGGAATCTTGTTAACATCATTTTCAGCATATTTTGTTTTCAGCGTTGTACTCATGTGCACAGCAGGTTATCAACATCTTTAGAAAAATAAACCTTAAAGCAATTACCTTCCAGTAGATTTCTCCCTAGGGAGGACAATTTTACAATCAAGGCAATAATTGGGTGTAATTTTTTATCTGGTCCTCCTACGGCACCTATCCGTGGCTAGTGATGTCGTTCTGGAGAAAATGAAATCGCTAATCCATTTCCATGTAACAAGGGATGGAAAGACACACCAATTTATTTCTGGCGCATCCAATCAAGGTTGTTTGCAATGCTGTAATACGGCAATTGCTCTGCTGTTTTTATTTTCTCCTGCTGATTGAGATACAGGGGACGTTTTGTTTGCCGGGCATGGAGAGCAGAGATGGCTGGTTCAAACAATAATCTGCTCTTTTTTTATTGTTAGAACACCTGCTGCCTCTGTCAGTACAGACTCATCCATTATGCGACACATTAGTGGGACGACACCACAAACAGCAATTTTAAAGCCCAGTGTCAATGCAAAGACACACAAAGTGTAATTTCTCACTTTATTTTTAAGGAGGATTTGTGTTTTCATTGATTTCTGTTTATATTGCTGCTCTGTGCTCAGTAGAAAGCTTTTTTTAAAAAAGCGATTTCCAAATAGAACTTTAAAAAAAAAACTTCAGGGACAATTCATAATCTACTGAAATGAATTACTAGGCTTTTCACTATGTTCAGTGTGGCACTGGGATACATTCCAAAATACAGTAGTTCAAATGAATCAGTTTCTCCTAATTTTAAAAACATGTGACTGAGAAGGGCTTGGAAATGCACATTTGCCAGGTTACCTTGGTACCTTGGAGACCCAGTGCTAAACTTAAGCAGTAAAAATGAATCCTTTTGCTAGCAATCTGCACAAACGCTTAACATAAAGGTGTGCAGGAAGATAATAAAGAGAGGGAAAAATTTAGGGGCCAGCTTTAAGAATAAATCCAAGCTGGGTTTATAATGTGTGTTCGGGTCATGGAACTAATTTGATAGGAATTGGCTCCAACATCAAAGGGAACGGAAATCATAGGAAATATATTAAGTGACATCCAGATATAACTAGCACAGAGATCAGAAATATATACTCCACTTCACTAGACACTTAAAAAGAATCTGAGCCCAGCCCCATAGGACGCTAATCTGCATTAAATTTTCATATCCTAATTTATACTTATATGTGCAAGTTGGGGGGGAGGGGGGGGTAGGTTGCCCAGACTTATTTAAATCAGATAGCCAGCCAACTAATTTACCATCCAAATCACGTCAAATAAAATTAATTATTGAATTAATGTATATTATCAACCCCAGTTCATCAGTTGTTTGCCCTTCCTTAGTTCCACAACCTAGCCTGTCCTTCCTGTGCCATGGTCTCCTTACCACCTACAGCCCCACTCCTGTTGCTGAACCAAGTACTAGTCCAATGTCATGGTGTCTTTCAAACAAAAGCCAATAGTTTGGTGCTGCTTGTTGCTGGGGCTGCATATGAAGGGAACTCCCATGCAAAAGGGGACTCCCATGCAGGCAGCATGTGAAGGGGACTCTCATGCCTTTCCTCTTGCTTGTACAGTACCAGTAGCACCTAGCAACTCATGGAGGAAAGGAGGTGACAAGTTGCCACAAGTTGCCGGCAAGTTGATGAGGGAGGGGCTCATTGCCCAGAGCTTTGTGAGTTCCTGGCCAGCAGGGCCTGCCTCCCTTTCCTGCATTGGGTGACACCAACTTTGGTGATGCCATTGTTCCAAACATGAACAAAAGCCACATCATGAGGTCACCCCTGTTATGGTTTGTAAAGACACCATGATGTATGGGTTTACTGGAAAACCACGTGTAAGAAGCTGATTGGCTGAATTTGCAAGGAGCTAGGAATCTGATTGGATATTTTCTCTGTCATGCTGCTGGAGAGCCGGTTTGAGCAGGTTTACCTCAGAAAGAGTGTGTAAACTGACTGAGATACAGTCTGGAAAGAAGATGGCTGCCTGCTCTCTGAGGCCTCTATATTTCTAAGTTAATGAAGCAGATTTATGGATCTTAAAAGGACTATTTATGACTACTGATCTCTGTAAGCAATCAGAGGGACTATTGTAAATACGACTGCTCTGTTTACCTCTCAAAGTTAGTAAAGTTCCTGTGTTATTTGTTCTGGGTGGTGCGTCATTATCCTGCATGGTGACTTTGGGTTCTCAGGCACATATAAGAGCTTCCATTAACATTTACAATCTCCAACAACTCCCACTTAGGACCTCATCACATTGCGGCCCAAAGAGTGGGTAATAGTAGAGGGATTCAGCAGGAAGCGTGGTGAATTCAGCAGGCAGTGGGGGAACCCGGCGCCCGTGATCTGCATCACCCCCTTACCCATCCCACGGGGCGAAGCATTGCCACCCAACTTCCCCTGCACTTTCTACATTGTACTCAATAAGCACACAGGAAGCCTCTCGTATTCTTTGGGCAGCTTCCTAGGACACTTGCCAGCATGCTGGAAGCACGGAGCCCCCCCCCCCCCGGAAGTAGCCCTATGTTGTCTGATGGGCTCTGGCAGACTCCGTCCCCCAAGCATCCTGGAATCATCCTAGGACGTTGAAATTTGGTAATGTGATGAGATCTTTAATCACCTAATCCCATTCAGATCTCACTCCAAAATGTAAGCAATGGCCATTATCTTTATAAATCAAACTTAACATAAAACTTTTCCTGCATAGGTTTGCCTGAAATGTGTGTTATGCCAAGTTTGGTCTGAGCTGACTTGTTCTCCATTTAGTAGTGCACTGTTTTTTTCCCTCCTCCATGTTTGAAGAGAAATTGTAACAGAAACTCACAGGACGATATTCAATGAAAACTTTAGCATTTGCAAGTAAACCTATGTCATATTTTTCAACAAAGATGGCTATCAGAGTGCTTTATTTCTCTGCTAGACCTTGTGAGGGAGGTATGGGACTAGCTGTTGCCCACCTTTTGATTTTGAATACTGATTACTCTAAAAATACACTGCTACTCTCCAACAGAAAATACCCCTTTTTAAAACTAGGAAAAACTCTTCTATAGAAAAATTCCAGGACTCTCCCCCACCATGCTAATTAACATATAGGAAGAATCTCTGGGGCAGAACACATTAATTCAGGCCCCTTCTATGCTGTCAGATTATCAAAGCAAACAATTTACATTATCTGCTTTGAACTGGATTATATGAGTCTACACTATCATATAATCCAGTTCAAAGCAGATAATCTGGATTTTATATGGTAATGTAGAAGAGGCCTCACTGCTCCACAACAGATTTAGCTAAATAGTAATAATATAATAAAAATTTATTTCTAGAACTCCCTCTCTCCCAGAAGGGACTCAGGGCGGTTTATACACAGGAAAACAGGCAAACATTCAATGTCTAAAATAATACAAATACATCAAAAATCAAAGTAATACACAATAATAACAGTAAACGTATAGCAAAAGAATTAAAACAGTATGAAATAATCCAATAGACATGATAACACTAATATCATGAATTAACATAAAAACATATACACAGCAAGACAATTATAATACATTACAAATGGCTATCATAGGTGTTCATTAAAATATGTCATAGCGGCCATAAAGTGAAAATACCTTAAAATGATCCCCTCCTTGTCAATTAAGTTTCTCAAAACTTCCACTGGTACTCATGGCATTTTATCTATGCTTAGTAGCCTTTCCTTCTCAGCTACAACCCCCTAACCCACCCCAACCCAACAATTACTCTTCCACAGGCACCAAGGACCATTTGGGGATCTGTAGAACAGAACCAGGATCAGGGCTCCATGGGATCTGGATATAGTATAGTTCCTTCAGCCATGTTTCATGAAACATTGCCTTGTGACTGAACCAGTGTAGGAAGTAAAAACATTGAATTCTTCTGCTCTGTTGTCTCAGATGTATTTCTTTTATACTCCATTCTTGCTTCTCAGATGGTTATTGAAACCTAGCCAGTACCAGTGGGCCCAAGGACCTCCAGCTGCTGATCTCCAGTGAAGCAGTCACATGTTTTATTAATATAATTACAAGTACATATTGAGTTTTTTTTAAAAAAAATGAATATAAAATGTTAGGAATTATTCTGAGGAGCATTCCAATGTCTCTTTCTACATATCAGTGCAGCCACTTGTCATATTTATTCTCTTTTTTCATAGGTACACAAAATACGTACATGAGACAAAATCCTTCTGGCCAAAGTTTTCATGCTTTTTTTTAATAACCGAATCCCAAACTATGCAAGTCCTGACAACATAGCCTTTTCTTTATACTGTATCTTGACAATAGCTGATGCTGAGCAGATTAAAGATGAAAGAGCTGAGATTACAGTATGAGCTGCCTTTCAGTAGATTTGCCTGCATCTTTGATATGGGATGTCAAAGTAAGGGATATATTGCCTGTTTTCAAATCAAATCCAAATGGTTTTATTTTTAGATTCTCATTCCTAATCCAAAAATATAATGACACAATACAGAGCTTTGTAGACAGTGAGCTGAAATTCATTAGACTTTCCAAAAGTAAAGCTTCTGACTTAAGAGTCAGCAATGCACAATCCTTCATGTGCCTAGTGAAAATTCTCATTGCCATACAGAAATGTGTAGCATTTGTCCAAAAACAGTGACCTCTATGGTGCAACAAGCCACTTTTCCGCAAGAAAATGCCTCCCTATTAAGTGCTTGGTTTTGCTCTTCCCTCCATAATCCTGCATTTGCTTGCCCCTCTAAATTGCTCATCAAAAATAGGATAAGGCACTGACATATCTGTACATTGCCATGAAGAAGGTAGACTTGTGCATACATTCAGAGTGGTCGATACCCTTCGGCCAATTTAGCTTGTTTGGCTTGGCCAGATGGTCGTAACGGCAAGGGCCCAACCGTCATGGTTTCTTGTCCGTAATGGGACCATGTGGCAGCTGAACACGGCTCCTCCTCCCCTACTCAGCATCACAGTTGCATCCTGGCTTCAGTGCATTTTTGGCTTGGCTTCTCTCTTAAATCTTTTTTCCTTTATTTTCTTGATTCTTTTTATTTAGTGGGACTGACTGGGAGTTGGGAACATGCGGGTGGGTGGGTGGGGTATACGCGTGTTTGGGGGCTTGGAGAGTCACCCTTTTAGCTCCTTTTTCTACTCCCCTCCTCTCCTTCAGAAAATACTTCTAAAAGATGATGATGATTATTATTATTATTATCAGTAATCCTAACAGAAAACTACTACCATTTACTCCTCTAGAGTAGAAAGTAGAAACAGCTTTAAGGAAGCATTAAACCTGAAGCAAAAAAGGTGTGAGGGGGAAAAAGGCAGGCACCACTCCAGGGCCTGCAGTATAAATCAAGAGAAAAGAGAGGGCTTTTTAAAGGAAGCCCAGAGTAGGATAGCTCCAGGTCATCACTTTTCCTTCCATGGGCCTCCTTAAAATGCCTTGGAAAGCTGCATGCAGAGAGAAAGTGCATGTGCCTGCAGCGCCTGTGTATCGTCTGTCTTCTCTAGAGTAGAAACAGCTTTGACTAAGCATTAAATCCAGGTCTCCTCTACAGACCAAAGGGAAAGGATCACAAAAAGAGTGGTATCTTAACTCTGATGCTTTTTAATCCAGGTCTTAATGAAGGATATAAAGAAAAATGATGTCAATGCCTAAAATGACAGGAAGATGAGCCCCCTCCATTGCTGCTAATGGGCCGGATCTGGCCATATTTTCCTAATGTGGACCGAAAACCCCAACCAGCTGTGCGCCTATTTTTGCGAGGCGTGCGAAAATGGATATGGGGGTCTACCGGTATCCAACCAGCAGAAACTGATCAAGGTTCAGCCGAAATGCACAAGCCTAGGAGAAGGAGTGCTGTCCATTTGTGATGAAAGACTGGGAGGACAATGACATTCTTGCCAAAGTTGATGACTACATATCAGATAGCTCTAGAAAAAAGCAGGAGAGACAGAACCGCTCTGAAAATGCCAAGTAAAAAACATAAAGATTGCTTGCAATTTTTCTTGTCCTCAACAAGAAAGGTTGTCTTAACACACTGAGACCTACTCTGTCTGAAACAGAACACTTTTGTGCACAAAATGTTTTTAATGGAAAAAATGCATTGTGTTCTGTGTAAAATGTTGGCTTTTCTGCAAAAACAATTTTATGCTAGCACCCACATTTTAATGCGGATTATTTTTCCACACAAAAAGTTCTAAAGTGCAAAACAAAATCGGAAACTCTCACTCTCCAAAGAAAACCTTTGGAATTATTTCTTCACACATGCAAGGATGAAACAAGGAAAATTTATATCCCTAATCAGAATGTATAGGTTTTTTTAAAGTACAGTAAAAAGTTAAGAAGTAAGCGAGCAAAACACAAAACCCTTCCTCAAAATAAGAGGGCATTCTAGCAGAAATAGGGTATGCAATGTGTAAAAGAAATGAAGGCCAGACTGGGAATGCTCATGAGTTCTAGACCAGCCTCTCTATATAAGAACAAACATCTTCAGAAGGTTGTTGGAAAGGCCTAAGCCTAACACATTTCCAAGTGACAGATTTATTGTGCTTCCTTTTGAATCTCATGCCCTCCAACACTGGATTAAATGTGTATACCATTCAGCATTTCAGATGAAAACCAAGAGCATCTTATCCACATAAGAATGTGATTAAGATGGCAAAAGCAATAACAGAAAGCTAATGAGGCTGCAACAGTTTGCTTTTGCCTGAGTCAACTGGGAAGGACAGAATTCCACTCCCTCCTGTCTCTTGTTTGTTAAGCAAATTGAGTACAAATTACTTTGCACATTGAATAGCTGTTTGCAGTAACTGATGTCAGATGAGCACAAAAAAAAATGTGGGAGGTGAAGAGAGAAACTTAATCTTAAAAGCAGCTGAAAAGTGGGATGATAGAGATAATCAGTTATGTCTCTGCCAAATCAGGGCAGTTGGAGGATACAGAATCTGCCTCCTACAGACATAGACGTCAATAGTATTACCACCATTTACATCTATTGCATAAAATGATTTTACCCAAACTGATGATGAAAAATTATCAGTGATACAGAAATATCAAGGACACTTACTTAGCTCCATAAAGGACTTTAAGACAGAAGTTATGTCTGAACAACCATGTCTGGAACTGCACAGTAAGAGTACGATCCTATAAGTGAACTGGTTCACTTACAAACAATTACTTCACAAAAAAGATAATATGTGGAACTTAAAATCATTAGACGAATTGAGGAAGATAGAGAGTAGCCTAACACGGTACCAGCACAGACAGATAGCGGAGAGATACGCAAAAGATAAAAAATTCGACTTTATGGGTCGGGAAACCGTGTGGGACATAATAATGTCTAGAGAAAACAAAACTATCAAGATTTTATATCAAAAACTACTCGAGTAGAATACAGAAGCTGAAGGGGTAAAAGACACTATGACTAGATGGGCACAGGATGTGGGACACCCAATTCAATTTGAAGATTGGGAGAAATTGTGGAAAACTAAACTGAAATATTCTAGTTCACTCAAATTAAGGGAGAATTGGTACAAAATGTTTTTCCGATGGTACCTAACCCCCCAGAAATTATCTAAATTTTACAAAAACCAGAAAAAAAAAGAATGTTGGAAATGCAATAATAAAACAGGGACTTTTTTACATGTATGGTGGGAATGTAAAGAGGTCAAAGGTTTCTGGAAAATGATACATAATTATGCAAAAGGAATCTTAGATAAGAATTTCGATTTTAAACCTGAATATTATTTGTTAAATATTACCGACTTTCACTTAGAAATAAATGAAGATATATTATTCTTTCACATAACAGCAGCTGCTCGAGCCTTAATAGCTCAAAGAAGGCATTCGAAAGATATCCCATCGGAAGACGCATGGATCACCAAATTGAGGGAATACATGGACATGGATACTATGACCTTTTTACTGCAAGATTATACCAAAAAACAAAGGATGGACTGGTCACCAGTAAAAAAAAAATTACAAGGGAAACATCAGATTAATTTTGAATAGTTGGTCAGAGCAAAGATAGACATGGGTCAGACTGAGAATGTGCGGGGATATGGGCAGAGAAAATTTATAGCATAATGTAAATGAATTACTGCCCCTGTGGAATCGACCAGAAGTTATTGGTGTGCTTTTTCTTTTTGGTTCCCTCCCCCCCTTTTTTCTTCTTCTTTTTTTGCTGTCTGCTAGCTGTGTGTAATAATTATTTTTATTTTCATTTTTTTATTTTATTTTTTTCTTCTTTTTACCTTCTTTCTCCTTTCCCATCCTCACAATTTTTGTAATGTAATTCCCTAAATTTCTGGAAAATCAATAAAAAAAATATAGATTAAAAAGAGTACGATCCTATAGATCTCTGCTCAGTAGGAAACTTTTAAATTCAAAGGGTTTGTCTCCCAGGAAAATGAGTATAGAGTTGCAGTCTATGTCTCTTAAATTATATTGAGAAAAACAGCTAAGAGCCAAAACATTTCCTTCGTATTGAATTTCCAAGCCACAAGCCAGAAAACACTGGTATTTACTCCAAGGCTAATAAAGAAAATTATGGCGTGGTCTTTGGCCATCATTTCAAAGAGAAGTATTTCTTTAAAGTTTGTTTTACGTCAAAAAGTTTACAACTTGCCAAAACAAAAACAGCTTTGGATGAATTAAATGCACTTCTGAATGTGATTTAGTATACCCAAACGTTCTGCCTGGAGTGCCTCTTGCACTGCTGCTCCCGACCACATCCTGCAATTGATTACCAACAAGCTCCTCGCCCCCTCCTTCCCTCTCCACGGAGCTTAGCCGGGAAATCTGGAACTAGAAAATGCAAGTTTGTGTGGCGGAGATGTAAAACGACTCTTTATCATGTCATTTCTCAGTAACAATATGCTACTTAAGTGCTTTTTACAGATCCACACATTCTCTTTCAGGAAATAAATGACCTTTCAGAAAGGTTATCAAAAACTAGGAGCCCCCGGTGGCACAGCGGGTTAAACCACTGAGCTGCTGAACTTGCTGACCAAAAAGTTGGTGGTTCAAATCCGGGCAGCAGGATGAGCCCCAGCTTCTGCCAACCTAGCAATTCAAAAACATGCAAATGTGAGTAGATCAATAGGTACCGCTCTGGCACTCTATGTAAAGGCGCTCTATGCAGTGATTTATTTTATTTATTGATTTACATTATTTATATTCCGCCCTTCTCACCCTGAGGGCGGATCACAATGCACATATACATTGCAAACATTCAATGCCATTAGACATACGACATATACAGACAAACACATATAGACAGACACAGAGGCAATTTAACGTTCCAGCTTTCTGGCTTCATGAGGGTATGCTCTATTCCGGCCACAGGGGGAGCTATCGCTTCACTATCCACTTGTGACATTGAGTCCTTGATGGAATACTTCCCCGTTCTTCCGCACTGCGCTGGAGATTTTATGGCATCATAAATTAGTAAATTAGCCTCCCCGCATAAGCGGTACCTAAATTCCTACTTGACAGATGTAACTGTCTTTTGGTTACATAGCTCAACAGCAAGCTGGACTATTAAATGGTCAGGAGCTTACTCTGACCTGGGCTGGCTTCAAACTCATGACCTCTCGGGCAGTAGTGATTTATTGCAGCTGGCTACTAACCAGCTGCACCACAGTGCGATCATGCTGGCCACATGGTCTTAGAGATGTCTATGGACAATGCCGGCTCTTGGGCTTAGAAATGGAGATGAGCACCAGCCCCCAGAGTCAGACACAACTAGACTTGTCAGGCGAAAACCTTTACCTTTACCTTAGGATCAAAGATAGTATGCCATTTAATGGGAGCTTAGAAAATACAGTATATCCATGGAACCAGTATACAGAGTTTAACTTATCTACAGCTTCACTTATGCGCTTAGGGCTTTCTACACAAGGCATACCTCCTCTCAGTGCCTCCGTTGTTTGTCCCATAGGAAACAATAGTTATCTGGGGGTTCACATATACCAGTGGTTCTCAACCTGGGGTCTCCAGATATTTTTTGGCCTACAACTCCCAGAAATCCCAGCCAGTTTACCAGCTGTTAGGATTTCTGGGAGTTGAAGGCCAAAAACATCTGGAGACTCCAGGTTGAGAACCACTGACATATACAGACAAAGTCCAGGAATATATCTGTCATGGAAATGGGCTGGTATCGTACATGTTTGGGACTGAAAGTCATAGAATTCGCAGCTAGCATGGTTGCAGTCACTTGCTTGGGAATTTAAGGAGGAGAACGTAAATCTGTCCTTCCTGAGGGATTCCTTAATGTCCATTTCATATAGCCTGCCTGCTTCAGTTCTAGGCCAGAGGAAAATTATCAGACAGATCAGAGAGCAACTGTAAGCAGATGTTACACAACCATAGTGAATCTACAAATGAAAGAGATGCCATCCCTTACTAAGTACTGCCGTCCAGATGTTGATGTTCCTCACAAAGCTCTCAGCACTACTTTAAATTCATCACAGGCACCAAGAGGCCAAGTTTATAGTTTTAGTTTGGTTTACAAGTATTTACAATCACTAGAGCAAGATTGTGAACTTGACCCAGCAGCCCATTAGCACTTTGCATAGATGGAAGATGTTAAGAGCCCTATAAAACTTCCCTTGAGAAACTTGTGCTGAGGGCCATCCTCTGCAACAGAACACATCACACCAGTATCCTACTCCCCTCATCCCTCTGTTCACATTTCGTTCCAAAAATAGGAATGGGAAAGCATGTAAATTAAACAGCAGTAAAATCTAATTACATTTTAAGGGCTGTTGATTATTTAAGATTCTTTTTTAACGTTAATGATGCATTACATTTAAACAATACATATCAACGCAAAGATAAATGATAAAATCCAGGTGGGGTTATTACAGTTAAAACCTGGTATGTAGTCATTAGAAGTCATTTCAAACCGGAGGACTTTAACTCAGATGCAACTGTACCGAAATGATGCCCTTCTAGATCTGTTTGAATTATCTGGCAGGAAATTAAGGCATTTCGTTGATTGAACTCAACAGAATTTCACACACAACTAACTTTGGTTGGAAATTCTTGGGATCATCACAAAGCAGTTTGATGCCATTTTGTTCATATTGCAAGCATGCAAATTCTCCAAAACACCAGTCATCAGTTTTGTCCCTATGAGCTTGTAGGTAATTCAGACTGACAACCATAACATTGCGAAAACCCAAGAGGTCACCCTTTCAAATTAATCACAGATAGAATACATAATAGGTAAAAGGTAAAGGTTTCCCCTGACGTTAAGTCCAGTCATGTCTGACTCTGGGGGTGGTGCTCATCTCCATTTCTAAGCCAAAGAGCCGGCATTGTCCGTAGACACCTCCAAGGTCATGTGGCCAGCATGACTGCATGGAGCGCCGTTACCTTCCCGCCGGAGCGGTACCTATTGATCTACTCACATTGGTATGTTTTTGAACTGCTAGGTTGGCAGGAGCTGGAGCTAACAGCGGCCGCTCATGCCGCTCCAGGGGTTTGAACCTGGGACCTTTCGGTCTGCAAGTTCAGCATCTCAGTGCTTTAACATACTTCGCCACCGGGGCTCCAGAATACATAATAAATTATATGAATATCAAAACAATAAACAATTCAATGGCCAGCTAAAAGTCTAGAGCAGCATTTCTCAACCTGGGGGTCGGGACCCCTGGGGGGTTGCGAGGGGGGTTTCAGAGGGGTTGCCAAAGACCATCTGAAAACACTTATTTCTGATGGTCTTAGGAACCCAAATCCCTCCAGTATTTTCTTTTGGTCATGGGAGTTCTGGAATTTTGGCGGGATTCAAGGGGCTCTTTGATTGTAGGTGACCTATAAATCCCAGCAACTACAACTCCCAAACGTCAAGTTCTATTTTCCCCAAACTCCACCAGTGTTCACATTTGGGCATATTGAGTATTCGTGCCAAGTTTGGTCCGGATCCATCATTGTTAGAGTCCACGGTGCTCTCTGGATGTAGGTGAACTATAATTCCAAAACTAAAGGTCAATGCCCACCAACCCCTTTCAGTATTTTCTGTTGGTCATGGAAGTTCTGTGTGCCACGTTTGGTTCAATTCCATTATTGGTGGAGTTCAGAATCCTCTTTGATTGTAGGTAAACTATAAATCCCAGCAACTACAACTCCCAAATGATGAAATCAATCCCCTCCCAACCCCACCAGTATTCAAATTTGGGCATATTAGGTATTTGTGCCAAATGTGGTCCAGTGAATGAAAATACATCCTGCATAACAGATATTTACATTACGATTCATAACAGCAGCAAAATTACAGTCATGAAGTTGTAACGAAAATAATTTAATGGTTGAAGATCACCACAACATGAGGAACTGTATTAAGGGGTCACGGGATTGAGAAGGTTGAGAACCACTGGTCTAGGGAATAGCAGCAACCGCAGATTGAGGGGCACTTTCAAAGACTTCCAGAGAGAGAGAAGTCCAGCTCCAAATGGTAATAGGAACAAGGTGTCTGGGTGATAAGTACAGTAGAGTCTCACTTATCCAACACTCGCTTATCCAACGTTCTGGATTATCCAACGCATTTTTGTAGTCAATGTTTTCAATACATCGTGATATTTTAGTGCTAAATTTGTAAATACAGTAATTACTACATAGCATTACTGTGTATTGAACTACTTTTTCTGTCAAATTTGCTGTATAACATGATGTTTTGGTGCTTAATTTGTAAAATCATAACCTAATTTGATGTTTAATAGGCTTTTCCTTAATCTCTCTTTATTATCCAACATATTCGCTTATCCAACGTTCTGCTGGCCTGTTTACGTTGGATAAGCGAGACTCTACTGTAGAATGCACCATTGTTTTCGCCTCAACTGGAAATGACTTAGTTACACTTCTGAAAATAGGTCTTGATGTTTCTGATGATGGCTATCTTGCAAAAAGGCCATTTACAATACAAGTTCCCATATTCATGGGAGCAGTACTGGAAATTTAACTTACATCCAAACATGATGTCCTCTCTAGGCATTTTCTAGGTTCTCCAGTATGATTCTATGGTATACTTCTGCCAGAGATTGACCATAGGGTCACATTGTAAGACCCAGATATGCTCTCTCTGGGTATTTTCTAGTTCCTACAGTACAATTATACATTACGGATACAGGCCACAAAGTCCCTGGGAACAAATTCCAGTTCCTAAAGGCCCAGTTGGCCATTCTGTACCAGATCAAGTTTGGCTTCAGCATTGTTTGTTTGTTTACAAAAGATTCATTCATCACTTCAACTAATCACGGCTCTGGCAGTAGTTTACCGAAGAAATAATTCACTATTGGCCTGAAGGATTTCACTCTGGGCACCCTCAAGCAGTAGAGGGTACAGAGAGAGCTTTGTGAGTTTGGAAACCATCATAGTTTTTTTTTTTTAGAAAACAGAAAAAAGAAGACAAAACTGACAGTCACCAATGGCCACTTTGCAATCTGCACCATACATGTTTCTTAGGGAGGAACTGCTAGGATTGCCTTAAAATGGAAAGGAAAACTTGGGAGGAAGGAGATTGGTTTGTTCATAAAGAGATAAAGGAGACGAGACCATGAGCTAAGAGACATTGTAGTTCATCTCACAACCATATAACCCAGAATATCGGCAGATAATCCACAATATCTGCTTTGAACTGGGTTGTCTGAGTCCACATTGCCATATAATCCAGTTCAATTAGGATTTTATGCAGCTGTGTGGAAGGGGTCTCTTGTCTCTCTCCAATTAGGCCATAGCTGAAGAGACATTCAGCTGGATAATACCAAAAGAAATGGAGATAGCACCCTAAAAGAACATTTTTATTGGACGAAAGAGAGAAACAATTCAAATCTCCCCACTCCTAGAGCCCAGAGTCTCAATCCTTTGCAAAGCTTGTTATTTGTATAACAAAAAAATAAATTAATTACATTCCTTTAATCAAGAAGACATCTAGTTTAACCTCCTGGGACAGAGTGAGGGTTTCTGACTGCTGTTAATCCTGAGAGGTAGAAACTTTCGGGCATTCCCCAGAATTTCAAACAAGTAGAAGTCAATTCTCATCCACAAACTTTGACTCCACACTGAAATGTTTATGTGATGATGGTGATGTTGGAGAGAGGATGCTTAAACATCATCTTTGTTGATGAACAAAGATGATGTTTAAGCATCCTCTCTCCAACATCACCATCATCACATAAACTCTCACCAGGATTTTGCACCATAATGTTTTAAAGTATTAGACCAAAGAAAGAAATACCCATTCCAAGCCAGAAAAAAGTTAGTAAACTTCCCATTCCGATGCCAAAAATCAAGTTTTATATTAGGACTTTAAATGAAGCTCTCCCTGTGGCTTTTCCTTGGGGGCAACAAAATTTTTAAAAAGGGTATGGATGACACATATTGAAATAATTCCATGGTTAGTTTTCAGTGGGTTGGTTCAAAACTCACTTCCCCTTCACGAAAAACGCAATAAAAGGCGAAAGATTTATATTCTTGTTTCTCTTCCGATCATATAGTTCACGGTGAGCACATATCTGACTCTGGTGATTTCCAGTCCTTCTGGATTGTCCTTTATTTTAAAAATAATCTACATTAAAATGTTTGGGGGATTTTAATCAGACTTTAAGAGTATTCCAGATGCAGGGTCCAAAGTCTTCAAAATCTGTTGAACAATGACATAATACTTAAAGAATTTTTTTATTGTAGAGGGGAGATATATATATATATATATATATATATATATATATATATATATATATATATATATAAAAAGAGAGAGAGAGAGAGAGAGAGAGAGAGAGAGAGAGAGAGAGAGGATACAGAATACCTCTCTCCATGGATACAGAATACCATTCCCAGAAGACAAATTCATCTTCATGTCTATGACTTACATTCACTCCTCAATTTGGATGGAATTTACTAGCACAATTTAAATATACAGTGCTAGAAGGAGTAACTTATATGAGATGTTGGGCTCAGCTAATTTATGAAATGAATAACCAATGGAAATTTATGATCATGGGGTTTTAAAAAACAAAGCTGATATGTTCCTGAATTTTTCCTCAGTGGTGTGGAGAAAATATTGAAACTTAGCCACTTGAGACAACAATGGGATGAGATGAAACCCAGACAGCTAACACCTTGATACATCTAAGAAATCTATGGCCCCTTCCACACAGCTGAATAAAATCCTATTTTATCTGCTTTGAACTGGAATATATGGCAATGTGGATTCAGATAACCCGGTTCAAAGTAGATATTATGGGATTTTCTGCTTTGTTAGTCTGGGTTATATGGCTGTGTGGAAGGGCCCTAAGTTGTTCAATGACAAGCAATCTGATACGATTTCTTAATTTCCAGGAATATAAGGATAACAGGTAGTTTGAGAAGCAAACTCTTTGAGTATCAACAGTGTCAACTTATGAAAAATGCAGACCTCTGTATAATCCTGGAATAATCACTGGAGTTCCACAGAACTGAATTGTGCTTGCATTTAAGAACCCCAGATTTTAAGTACATTCATGTGTTCCCAGATAGAAATACAAAGATGCCCTTGTAAGGTAACAAGCAGAATACACAAAAGTAAGAAATTATGAGCCCTCCGTCTCTTGAGTCACTCAGTAATAAAGCTAATGGCAGAACAATTAAAAACATAAACAAATACATGCCAGTACAAACACTCTAAATCTGTATAGGCTTCGTGCAAAAGCAAATGAGAATTTGCAGTTTCGGTTTATTCTGCTTTAAAGCAAAAACCTTTCTTACTTTCCTTTATCATATAGATCAGATAATCTAAATAGGGCACTTCTGTAGTTGCTTCTCTTCCATTGCTTGCTCCATCCCTTCAAGTTACCAGTTCCAGGGGATTTTCTTTCAGCCATTTTTGGAAGTTAACCAGGGTACAAAGAAGTGAATTCCAATCAGATTCATTTACACTAAGAAAGAAGAAAGACTCTAAAAGTAGCTACGTGATGATAGAATTCATACCTGACTTGAATAATAAGTGGCTACGTTTAATTTGCAATATGACTCGGTGACCATTTACTTCTGTCTGCACTTTGGATCTCAGCCTTAAGTAGTTTTGAACATGAAACTCTGTCTTCAGAGGCAGAGCCAGAGAAAATTATGCCTAAATTCTACTGAAATTGCTGGCACACGTTGGTCGCATTCACAACTAACTCATAGAACAAACTGAGCTGGATCATTGGTATATGTATTTATTCTATTTACTTTTTGTCCTGCCTTTCTCTACTGAATAGTGGCTGACTATTAAGTAATCCAAAACAATTGAAAAATGAAATGTATAGTAGGGTTGTGAGCAGATTTCATTTCCTCCGTTTCCTTCAGTACCTTCAGTACTTCGGGAGCACATAACAATAAGCCCCCCCCCCCCCCCCGAACGAAAATCCGGCCAACACGAAGGCAAGCGGGAGTCAATATAGGCTCCTCTTCCCCTGTTCGGCATCACGGTTGAATCTTTTATATTTTCCTTTATTTTCCTGATTCTTTTTATTTAGTGGGACTGACTGGGAGTTGGGGACTTGAGGGATGGTGGGTGGGGTGAGCGTTTGGGGGCTTAGAGACTGAGAGTCACCTTTTTGTCTTCTTTTTCTCCTACCCTTCCTCTCCTTCAGAAAATACTTCTCAAAGATACTAATTATTATTAATAATAGTAATCCCAGCAAAGAAAAAGAAAAGCCTACCTCTCTTCTAGAGTAGAAGTAGAAGCAGAAGCAACTTTAAGGAGGCAAAACCAGCAAGCAGAAAGGAGATTGTAAGCACTGAAAACAGAAGATCAAAGAATCATAGAATAGTAGAGTTGAGAGACCTCATGGGCCATCCAGTCCAACCCCCTGCCAAGAAGCAGGAAATTGCATTCAAAGCACCCCTGACAGATGGCCATCCAGCCTCTGTTTAAATGCCTCCAAAGAAGGAGCCTCCACCACACTTTTAAAGGTAGTCCAGGGAGGATAGCTCTACTGAGCTACAGGTCATAGCTCATCCTTCTCTGGGCTTCCTTAAATGCCTCTTGGAAAGCTGCTTGGCATGCTGGTGCTATTGAGAGAAAGTACGTATGCCTGTCTCTCCTGCAGTCAAGTACCTCTCCTCTAGAGTAGAACAAAACAGTTTTAAGAACAAGAAGCCTCCTTAAGGTGCATGCACCTGCCTGCAGCTGAGCGCCTCTCCTTTGGCTTAGAAAGAAACAGGTAAGAACCCTCCTTAAAGCACACACACCTGCCTGCAGCCTAAAAGAGCCTGGGGAGCCCTTCCCATTACGGTCTGATAGAAAATGGATCTTTCAGCACCCTCAGAGTGAAAACAGATACCTGCTCTCCCATATTCAGGAGGCTCCCAAAAATGGATCAGAGCCCCCACCGAAAGCCGGGACACAAAATGACTCACAGCTTACCCGGATTGCACAATGTATAGGTACTGTTCCTTTATCTGGGAGGAGGGCAGTAAGGGGTGCTAGAGAGAGAAGGATAATCCATTTTATAGGAAGGGAGTTGAAGGAACAAAACCATTTCCCCAATTTTTGCTGGTTATTTCCCCTCCCCACTTCCCATATCATAAACAAGGGTTGTTTCCATGATGGGGACATGGGTGGAGGGGAATAACAAGAAAACAGCGGGAAATGTTTTTACTTCTTCAAACCCCCCTCCATCCCCATAAAATAAACTATCCATCTCTCTCTAGTGCCCCCTAGTGGTCTCCGCCCGGATAATAAACAGTACCAATATATGAAAGCACAGAAAGTTTAAAACATATTTGACCACTGAATCTGAAGATATGCACTGAGATAGTGGAAAATTTCTATTGGGCCTCACAGACTAACGCATCCTTATTCACTGTTCACATTATCCTTAAATCCTGCTTTTTTTCAGAAGTCCAAGTCTGACCTGTTTAAAAACAGAAATCACAAGACTTTAAGCAAAGCCCAGAATTTATTAATGCTTTCAGGAAACTCAAACAAGATTCCTATTTCATGTGAAATGTAGCTTACATTTGTTTTAATTAGACTCTATCCTTGTTACGCAAAACCTTAGCCCATTGAAAACAACCCATTTTAAACTCCATCTATGATCATGAAAGCTCTTGTGCTTCTGGAACCCAAACTAACTATTGCAACACTAAGCAAAGTAGCCCAGGGGGACCATTTACAAAAACAAATCATAACTAAGATATTTCCTGCAGCACAGACTCGAAGCTAGCGCTGCCAATTAATCTAGCAGTTAACCATCAAGCATATTTTTGAATGCCACATACATATAAATAATATTATGCCTGTATACTGAGAGATTGCTACCTAGTACTTAGACCAATTCCTTAGAGGCCCTTGAACAATGGTACTTCAGTCCCTGTGAAAGAGGGAAATTTTCACAATATTATTTCGCAAGGAATAAAACTGTGCTAGAACAATGAACAATTCATTCTCTAACCCAGGGTGAGAAACTTTTTGTCCCCTATATGTTTAAGAGTTCACTTCATAGAAGACTCAGCTACGATGATCAAAGATAGGGTATTACAGGAACGATGATCTAAAACCTATGCCAACCCACAGTTCCCTGAGTTTCTTCTAATCAGTGGTTCTCTACCTGCGAGTCCCCAGGTGTTTTGTCCTACAACTCCCAAAAATCCCAGCCAGTTTACCAGCTGTTAGAATATCTGGGAGTTGAAGGCTAAAACATCTGGGGACCCACAGATTGAGAACCACTACTCTAATCTTCTTCTTCTTCTTCTTCTTCTTCTTCTTCTTCTTCTTCTTCTTCTTCTTCTTCTTCTTCTTCTTCTTCTTGCAATCATAGGTCCCTTCTACACTGCCATATAATCCAGATTATCAAATCAGATAATCCACATTATCTACCTTGACCTGGATTATATGAGTCTACACTGCCATATAATCTAGTGAAAAGCAGATAATCTGGATTTTATATGGCAGTGTAGAAGGGACCTTAGGCTTCCACAATTGTAGTCCAAAACTCAAAACATTAAAACACACTTGTTCAAAAAATAAAACCAAATAATAGTAAAATGAGTGTGCAGAAATGTAACCAATGAAAAATAGAACATAAATCCTATACTTTTAAAAACCGTATGCAAGAGGAAAATTCAGCAGGTGAAGTTTGCTAGACAAGAAACATGTTGAAATTCCCCTCTTCACCTGTTAACCCTACTGTTACTGTAGGAAGCATCAGATTCCACTTGAAAAAGACTTATGGGTGGTAACCACTGCCAACCAAAGTAAAAGTCTGTTCTGAAGTGCCTGAAAATAGAAGCCTCTGAACGCTCAAGGAGTCAAGACTATTTTTTTTTCCTGTAGCAACAGAATGTCTTGGCATGAACTACAATTGTCCATCTGAAATTCCTCGTTTCAACCTTTTTCTCGCTGTAAAGATTATATTTTGACTTTAATTTTGCATGGCTTGGCATGGTGGGCATTTGTGCAAAAAGAAAAAAATCCTAATAAAAATGTTCTGAAAGGTCAAAAAACAGAAGTTTGAATTGTGCCTGGAAATAAACTGGCAGAAAATGCAGATTTTTCAGCATTGATGAAATATGCTTACTTCTTGCTTCTGTTAAGAGCCTCACTGCTAAATTCTGAAGCAGCTTTAGTTTCTGGGCAGTGTTGATAATCCATTGCAGGATCTAATCTACCAAGGCATGAGATGTTATTCTGGATGCAGACTCATCCCATATCTATGGACACCTTCATACTATATTTTACAAATATATCATTCTGCAAGTATGAATGTTTGTTTTTTTCAGCTTCCCACATGTCCTCTGCAGCAAGCACCCCCTAAAAACCCTTTTCATGAAAGGCAGATAAGCCAGGTACACAAGAAGATGTGTTTATAGATTTTGATTACACTATATAACACTGGAGCCCCGGTGGCGAAGTGTGTTAAAGCACTGAGCTGCTGAACTTGCAGACCGAAAGGTCCCAAGTTCAAACTCCGGGAGTGGCATGAGCAGCCGCTGTTAGCTCCAGCTTCTGCCAACCTAGCAGTTCAAAAACATGCCAATGTGAGTAGATCAATAGGTACCGCTCCGGCGGGAAGGTAACGGCACTCCATGCAGTCATGCCGGCCACATGACCTTGGAGGTGTCTACGGACAACGCTTCGGCTTAGAAATGGAGAGGAGCACCAACCCCCAGAGTCAGACATGACTGGACTTAACATCAGGGGAAACCTTTACCTTTACTTTTTATATAACACAATTTTTGTTCCTGGGTTATAAATGTCCTTTTCCTAATTGGTTCTATCATAAAAACATGGAAAAGTTTATTAAACTGCAAAAAACATTGTTTTTGCAGGACATCCTGCAGCACATTTTGCTATAGTTCTTCAATGAATATCTCATAGAGTCTCAACCAATACAACATAGTTTGCGGCAGTCACAAAAACAAACTTCCTGGACTATAACAACTACTTTCAAAGTAAGTACCACATAATTAAGCAGGAAATAATACTTTCAGACCATGAACATGTTTTTCCCCAAATTTTGTTACATAGTGTTATTATTAGTCTACGTAGACCAATAATGTAGTCAACAATGATCAACAACTGGCCTTCAAAGTTTCACTCATGAACTTTTCAAGCTCTAACCTGGAAATATCAATGACTGAACTCAAACTTATTAAAGACACATTCTCTACATAGAGTGATCATTCCAGAACTGTTGGGAAGAGTATGTGCGTTAGTGTCTGATCATGAAACACTGTTTGGATGGAATGACCTCACAAAAGGTACTCCATGTCACAATCTTTACTACCATATGGAGAAGGATGATGTAAACTGAGACTACTGTACATCGAACATAACATGAGAAGATATGACTCATTAGAAAAGAAAATAACGCGTAGTAAGGGAGAACGCAGTAGGAAAGGAGGAAAACCACATTACATTTGGATAGACACGATCAAGGAAGCCATGGTCCTGAGCTTGCAAGAACTGAGAAGTTGTTGATGATGTGGCGACATGGGAGTCTCTCATTTACGAGGGCAGAATAAGTCAAAGTTGATAACAAAGGCAGAAATAACATGGAAAGTTGATTTGATGACATTGAGAGAAGGATGCTTATTTAACAGAGCATGAGCTAGTTTCTCTAGGCTCCCCTTGAGTTATAAGGAGATGACAATGACGATAATAACAATACATGGAAATGTACAGGGGTACAGCTTGGAGACTAAGGGATAGTATCTCATAGGCCTATCATGGTGTTTACTGGAGTCTTTATGAGTCTGATAATGATATCTAATGAGCCACTTGGGAGCAGAGATGAACATGATGAAACAGGTTGAAACTCAAAATTTGGCATGGATTTAACAGTAAGGAGTTCACAACACAAAATAACATTTACATTTTAAAACAACTTGAAATAAAGAATTCAAGAAAATCTCAATGTCGCTGCACTGATGCTGAAATTTTATTATGCTGCCAAGGGAAATTACTCTGAGGACTCTCTTTCTAACACAGTCTCTTTATGTAAGTAGGAAAATGTAATGTTGTAACTTCAAGTCATAACAGCCCTCTTCATTTAAAGCCCAACCTCCTACAGATGTTTCTAAACTTCAATTCAGAGATTTCTTAGCTGAATGGCTCCATATCCAGCTGTTTTAAAGAGGGATTCAAATAGGAACAACTTAAGAAATAATGTAAATAGTACACCAGAAAATTAAGTGCCATAATTTTTTAAAAATCCCATCAATAAATGAACACAATGAAATCCTTGGTAGGATGGCAAAATCATCTTTGCACTCCTCTGTTATATTATTTATACCACGTGTCACTGATAAAGAGGATATTATTCAAAATGGTGTAGTGAACTATTGAAGGTTTGAATAGGGCTGCAGGTTTTTTTCTAATCATAAGTTCAAATTTATTTTATATGATCGCTTTTAAATCTTTGATAGGGATCTGGTTGCTGATAAAATTCTACTCCTATAAAGGTTCATGAGCCAAAGGACCAGGCACAAATACTTTGTCTCAACTGATAAGGCAAGACAATCTAGCAAAGCCTTTCATCACAGAAAAACAAGGGCAGCTTTTTTTGACTACAAATACCAGAAAACCCCAAGTCAACACTTTGAATTTCTAATTCAAAAGGTAATTTTTCCAGGCTCTGTTCATGAAATCCTACTCATGAAAAGGAAGTGGTCCTTCCAGGTGGCCTTCAATGTAGCAGAAGGAGTTGCAGACACTTGATAATCATCAACAACAACAACAACAACAACAACAACAGAAGGTTATCATACACAAGCCAGCTCCACACGCAAAGGCTGGATTCTGAATTCTCAGTATGGTCACCTAGCAATAAATGCATTCCCTCCCACCATCTACTCTCTTCACATCAGTTATTTTTTGCCTTTAGATTCCAAAACCCTCGAGATCTACAAATGATGCCAAGACACCATCCATCATGCTAAATGAAAGTCTTTTTCATTCAGTCAGAAAATTCCTAAAGGATGCTCATAGCATACAAAGGCATTCAAAAACCATACAAAATAATTATGTGTGAAATTCCACAGTTGTAATTCTTTGAAAAAATCCCTGATTTGCCTTCCTTTCTTTCCAATGTCTACTTCTGAAATTTTGATGCATTTCCTCAACTCAGAGCTTCCTTGAAATGTAGAGTACTCAAATATTATAGTGTGTGTGTATGTGTGTACATTGATAAACTCAGGAATAACTTTTTACATTTAGGTATCTGTATGAGGAACATAGGCCCCAGATCTGGTCTGATCATGGAAGCTAAGCAGGGTTAGTTCTAGTTAGTACTTGGATGGGACAATGGCAACAAATATCTGGTGTTGTAGGTCCTATTTTAGAGGAAGGAACTGGCAAAAACACCTCAGAATATCCCTTACCAAATAAACCCTGTGAAATTCATGGGGTTATTATAAGTCAACATGGAACTTGAAGGCACACACACACATCTGTACTATTATGGCAGTTAGTTTCGGTGTACAGGCAGTCCCCAAGTTACAAACAAGATACATTCTGTACGTTTGTCCTTAAGTTTAATTTGTAAGTCAGAACAGATACATTTTTAAAGTGTAACTCCAGCCTACATATCTATACACACAATAAAAGTGAAAAATGTGTATGTGGCAGAGGTGTCCGCTTACACAGGCAACCTCCCGCCTATAGTTCCCACTGAGCAAGAGACACCAATGGCCCTCCCTCCACTGACATGCAGGTTATTGTGAGCGCCATGAACATGTAGCCCAAACCCTGCCAATGTCCTCCACAAACCAAGTGAAGGCTTTCATGTGGGGACAATTTCATACTAGAGGTTCTGTTTTTCCTCCAGAATGGACATCCCAGGGTTCCTTAATTTGCATGACCCTGCCCACTGCATCTCCCTTAACCCTTTCCTACTCTTTCCTATGGCACACAGTTAACAGAGGAACTGATCAGCAACTGAAAAAGAGGTTTGGGGAGAATTCACCATGATTTACAGAAGTTGTACTTGACCTACTTCCAGAGAGCACTGTTAAACCAACCAACGTTGGATCTGGACCGAACCTGCCACAGATGATGAGACTTGCAGTACCTTCACTGATACGGTGACCCCCACCGACAATGGACTTGGCACCAAACTTGGCACACAGATCCACATGGCCAGCTGTGTATATAGGCCTGCTCTGGAGGTGATTGAATTTGAATCTGGGAGTTGTAATTCACCCTTATCCAGAGAGCTCTGAACCCAGCCGACAAACTTGGCACACACACTCAACATGGCCAACTGTGAATACTAGCAGGGTTTGGGGGTGATTTCCCTGGGAATCTGGGAGTTGTAGTTCACCCTTATCTAGACAACACTGAACCCATATATTATATATTTGGATACACACATACACATACACACACACATACACATACATTAAATGTATGTGTTCTGTTAAATGTGTTCTACCACTGTACCAAGTTTGAAAAAGATAGCTCAAAAATGAGGGTGGAAGAGTCTTGTAAAGTTCCCCCTGTGCTTTTATTGGCCCCTGCGCATGTGCATCTGCCATTAACGAATTAATTTAGAATATTCCGAATATTTGTTAAGTTTCAAAACTTTTGGGGCCAAATTTCCGAAGTAGTTTCAGAAACAAAGCACCAGCACCCCCTACTTTACAAGCAAGTATTGAACCATTTTTTTCATGGATCGCACATGCCTAAATATGCTTTGGATGGCATAGTGAAGAGTTAATACCGCTGCGGTATTTGTTTTGCTATCTGTGCCCCTGTTTAGAAAATTTCACCTCATTTTCTGTCCCTGTGATAACTAGATCTTGAAATAATTTGCTGGCTGTGGAAACAAGGATTGGTGAGAAAGCTTCAGCTGAAACATCTTTCCCCCATGATAACTCTTTCCGGAGTTAATTTCCCTTCCGAGGGGTAGATACCACTCACTTCCTATTGTCTCACCCCTGTTCTTAACTATGAGTTGTTTGTAAGTCAGATGTTTGTAACTCGGGACTGCCTGTATTATGTTATGTTTATAATAATTTAAATCAGACATATCCTGGGGTTATTTTAATCCTGGCAATCTCTTTTTGTCAGTGTCCGTATATCTTAATTAGATAAATCTGTTCCTTAACATTACTTCTTTAACCAAAAATTTGCTGCCAGGGGCAGAAAGAACATGGAAAGAATTTGGGTAGGTTGCTACGCTACCAAAAAGGAAATGGAAATGTGGCCCAGGTATGATGGCAAAGGGAAAGACATGCCCTCATATTGCCAAGAAGGGAAGCAACAGATGGTAATGCAATGGTCTAAGTACACTATGGTCAGTATTTGTGCCTTATGTATGGAAACCTTATGTATCGTGCTCAAGCTAAGAGCAAGTGAGCAAGCACTTAAGGGGCACTCTAAGTACAGCAGAGCCATTCTGTCTTGGCCTCTGCCAACCCATCTTTCAACTTATTATTCAGTTTGGAAACCTGTGAAGTTCCACTCAGACGAAGTGCAAGAAGCACAGTGAATACTTTATTTGCAAAAAGAGAAAAGAAAAATATTTTCCTGTGGTGTACATCTCTCTGGAGAGTTAGCCTAGCACAAAAGTGTAATATCAACATCCATCTGCCACAGCTCATTTAGATCGATTCCCAGAAAGAAAACATCCTCTCTCTGTCCAGCAGTTATAGATGTGATACTTCATAACTCAGCAGCTAACCATTTTAAAAGTATTTGCTTATAAGAGAAAGAAATGAAGGAGATTATACAATTTATGGTGCTGGATAAGGGCACGGATACATGTGTCAGATAACTTGGCTACAACCCTAAATTGACTGGTACATGAAAAATAATTTTTAAAGACTTTTAAACAATCCTTTGTGTTTCATCAGAAGAAAATGCATTTAATTCAATATAATTTATTCCCATATAAGTATTTTTATAATTATATTTATGATTGACTAAAATAATCCTGGAACAAATTGTTACGTTCAGATTGCCAATTCACTTAAGGAATCACAGGATGATCCCAGTATCTGCACAACCAGTACCTGTGGTTTCATTTATCCACTTCCAGCAAAATATAACCTCTATAGGCATTTTCTAGGTCCTCTAGCATTGTGCTATAGTATTCGTGGGCCAGAAGTCTTTCATTCGATGTCTTCATTATGCATTTGAAAATTATGTAAACCTTCTTTGATAATTTTTTCATAATATTCATGTGCAAGCCCATTTTTGCATTTTCCTCCTTAAGTTTCACAGTAGTCATTCCATGCATTTGCTATTTTGTACTAGCTATTTTCTACCAGTGATCTTCATATCTTAAATAATTGACATTTCTTAAATCAGTATTCATCTCTGCTTTCCAAATCTGCATGATATGTTCTAAACATGAAGTCGGTATGCTAAAATGCGGCCTTCGCTAACCCTCTTGCCAATTCTCAGTTTAGACATCCAATGATGAAATTGCTCCCATCAGATATTAGTTCTGCCAAGAAGACTCAAGACCCATGTACTCACCCAGGCATTTGATTGAATCTGTGTTTTGTGAAGTTGCTATTTAATAAATGGCTTGTTCTGCTGCCCAGTTTTACAGTTTTATTGTGCAGCACATATTTCACTATTTTTATTATGTTCTGCTGATATTCTATCGTATTTTGGCATTGTTTTATAATGAAAAGAAGATAATACATTTTGGGAATAAATCCATGATAAATAAGCCATTGCATTTATAGAAACACACTTTCATTACTCAATTGAAGAAATGACAAAAATGCCTCTATACTACATTTCACTTGGATAACCTCTAGCTTCCACAAATAGCATGGGCACAGCTGAATCATATTGTATGCTTTATTATAAGAAATATATATCATGACATTCTCTGGAAGAGTTTTCA
This sequence comes from Anolis carolinensis, assembly GCF_035594765.1. Lineage (NCBI taxonomy): Eukaryota > Metazoa > Chordata > Lepidosauria > Squamata > Anolidae > Anolis > Anolis carolinensis. The sequence continues at coordinate 80,162,365 of NC_085845.1, forward strand.
TCCACATTAAAAGGTGCTGGCTTCACCCAATGAAGTCCAAAACGGTTTGGGCCCAGCCTTCCGTTGTTGTTGGCCTTCTGCGCCCAAGCAATAGCATACAATAGCATCCATCTCAGCCAGACAAGACTCATGGCTGAGACTTGGAGCTCTGAGTTGTTCAGTTTAATGTTAATGTTTTAACCTGTTAGGATAGCCTCAGTGACCAGAGGTGTAGGGTTTTTAATTGATAATGTTATTGTGATTATTTTAATGATTATTTATGTTTATGTAACTCATCTCATATCTTTGATTCTGTGCATGCTAAGCAGGTCTGGATTAGGGATTCTCAAACAACTTTGCAACACAGTCTAGTGATTTGTTTTTCAAAGAAAAATAGTCAAGATATTATAATATTAGGCACATGTGCCATATTAGGTCTCAGAATCATAGTCAGGATCTCCAATGTTTGTAGCACCTATTCAACCAATTAATACAGTGATGCCCAGTAAAGTTGAACAGATCTAATGCATGAAATGTTCCCTACCAACCAAATGTACATAGTTCTCTTTTCCTCTGAGTTGCCAATAAAATTTGGAAAAACGCAAGAAGAAAATGTATTTCCTAGTGTAACCGTTCTGAACTCCCTGGAAAGGCAAACAACTCCCATTTGTTTCTGCAGAATCTCTCTTCCTCAACCATAACTTTGTTGAACTGAAATCAATTCAGATCCTTTTTACTGGGCAAGTTTAACAGTTCTAGAAACTTTTGCTGTGCAATTATTATTCACATCTCCCAGATCAGTTAGATGTCAATGCACGACATTCTGCTCATTGCAGTCGCGGCCAAAATGTGACGTGCGGGGCTTTTGCTGACGACAAGCACAAAGTCTCCCAATTGTCTACTAGTCTTGACTCTTGGGATGACTGAATGCATTAGTCATGGTGAGCCTATTTTCACTTCTGCACTTATTTAAAAACACTGCTGGTAACTACATCAAATCTCCATAACCAACGAAGATGAGTTATTCTCAAACCTAAAACTTGATTCATATCCAATCAAGGCACTAAAGAGGCGTCATGAATTAAGACCAAAAAAAACAAGGCTTACTAGTGGCATATTTACAGGGGAAGGGGAAGAAATTAAGGCATTGCCACCCAGGCCAAAAAGGAACACTGTTGGGTTGTTGTGAGTTTTCGGGTTGTATGGCCATGTTCCAGCAGCACTCTCTCCTAATGTTTCACCTGCATCTGTGTCTGGAATCTTCAAAGGTTCTGAAGATGTCAGTCACAAATGAAGGCAAAACGTTAGGAGAGAATGCTTCTGGAACATAGACATACAGCCCAAAAAACACACAGCAACCCAGTGATTCTGGCCATGAAAGCCTTCAACAAGGAACTCTGTTCTCCACATACGAAAATTTCATCTACTCTCCACATTTTTAACATTCTGGAAAGCTATCTATGAAAACTTAATCACACCTAGAACTCCTTATATTTTCTTTATTCATATGGTAACTTCACTTACCCCTTTCCTTTGGATGTCCTGATTCTATTTCTCTAAATGCTTAACTGGCATTTTAAGTCACTGCAATGCTAGATATTTGGAGACTGAAGGAAAATCTAATTTGAGGGGGACAGGATACTTATGGGAAGGGGCAACACCTCCACTTCACCCCCACCCTGTAGCTGCACCAATGCCTACCTTCCGCAGATATCACAGCTAATAGTTTTAATCAGGCTTCCAAAATCTAGATGCTTGTGAGGAGCAACAATTTGCATTCACACAATCAGATAGGAAAGTGTTATGAATGCTGTTCTTTTCTCCTTTAAGTGACAAAGAAAATGTTGAGGAAATGTTTGCAAGGTTGGTTTTTATGAGGGATATCCAGAAAGTAGATTACGTTTTGGAATTAAAAATGAACAAAGTATAGGAGAAAACATTTACCATATGCAGTTGAAAGCCACACCCAAATACCACTTCTCAACATAGTCGACATTCAAATCTAGGCACTTATCATAGCAATGAATCAGTTTGGCAACTCCTTCCCCACAAAACTCTGCCGCTTGCGTCCTCAACCAACTGGTCACCCTTTCCCGCAGCTGTGCATCGTCGCCAAAACACTGGTTGAGAACGCAAGTGGCAGAGTTTTGTGGTGAAGGAGTTGCCAAGCTCATTCATCGCTATGATAAATGCCTAGATTTGAATAGCGACTATGCTGAGAAGTGGTATTTAGGTGTGGCTTTCAACTGCATATGGTAAATCTTTTCTCCTATACTTTGTTCATTTTTAATTCCAAAACGTAATCTACTTTCTGGATAACCCTCGTATTATCAGCACCAACAACACTGACCAACCCAAGAATGTGTCTTAGTAGGAAAGGGTTCCTTGGCTTTTCTCCACCAACAGATTGAAATGCTACTGGAAAGAAAAACCACCGACTAAATCTGTCAGGCGCCTGTAACATGGTGGGGTGACTAGAATATATATAGATAGGAAAATAAACACCCTGCTTTATCCTTTGAGAAATTGCTCAGTATATACAGATATTTTCCCTCATTCAAATCAGACACAATAACAGTTTCATATAACTAATGTTAAGAATTCAAGAGGATGTTTCACATTATCTCAAAGGCCTGGTACAGAATTCTTTCTACTGATTCCAAAGACGCTGATGATGAATGCATACTGTGGCACCAACCTGACTATTATGGACTCTTCCCAGAGCAGGGGAATTCCAGGAGTACACACTTTTTAACTGCACTGGACGCCCCTAATGTGAGCTGACACACAAGAGAGAAGCTGCCCTGAAACTGCTGACAGAATGAAAACACAGGAAGCAGGATTTCACAGCATGCCTGGCAATATTGCAACCAAACTCTGCGCTACTAATCAGGAAGCCACTCATTGGTGGTTTTCCTTGTAACAGCAAAAAAAAAATAACAATCTCTCCCCACTCCTCTCCCACATTCATATTTCTGGAGGGGGGGGGGAGACACATTAATGATGCACTCCTTATGCAAAGTGCCTATCAAAGATTGGTATCTTGGGAACCCCTCCACAAAACATGTTCCCCTACATTAAAAACATACATTCAGCTGACAATTTGCTGGCTTGTAAGACTGCCAAAATTTTATGCTCAAAGACAACTACCTCTAATGAGAAGAGCAGCTCTGCATGTAAATTGCTGCAAGGATCTAAGCCATATCATGACTTCCCGCAGGAAAGAACAGCCTTGCAAATAAATCCACAAGAATTACTAGCCCACGAACATATGTGTTAGGATTCCTGTCTACACATACCTTTGCTAGCAAATCATGAAATATTGATGACCTGGAAAGGAAGTCCCACTAAGTTCCCTTATCATAAACAATGGCTTCCTTCCCTCCGGTCATTTGATCTCATCACTTGAGAAATGTCCAAGATGTCAGTGAGGAGGTTGTACTTAACTGATATAAACCTGTAGTGCTAAATCTGAAAAGAGGAAATACAGCAAAATAAAGGCACGATGTATCTGGACTTTTAAAATGTGATTTGAGCTCTCATGTTTGACAGAAGAATAGGGTGTGTGCAACCAGAGCCGGCCCTAGGTATTTTTCAAGTGTAGGCAAACAGAATTTTGGCACCCCCCTCCCCAAACCAATCAGTGAAAAATAAAAGCGTTGGATAAGTGAAAATGTTGGATAATAAGGAGGGATTAAGGAAAAGCCTATTAAACATCAAATTACATCAAGATTTTACAAATTAAGCATCAAAACATGATGTTTTACAACAAATCAACAGCAAAAGCAGTCTTGACTGCGCCCCCGTATGTTTTGCCCCCGAAGCAACCGCTTAATTCACCTCATTGTTGGACCGGCTCTGTGTGCAACACTATCATAGACTTCTACCTCACCACACTATCTTGGAACAGCTCCCCTGAAATGGAGCTGTTCTAGGGATCCTCTAGTCACTAGTGGATGGCCACTTTCAGAAGACAGTCTTGGGCAGCTGGGGATTATTGCTATGGCACATGTCAGTTATACTATGGTGTTCCATTGAAACATAAGTCTTCAATGCTGAATACTGAGCCTGGAGAAATGTATTTTTTGGACAACAACTTGGCAAAATCCCTCAGCCAGCACAGTGGATTCAGAGATTCTGGACGTGAAGTCCAAAAATTAACATCCTGAACCTTAGCTGAATATTATGTGAAACCACAAAGTACAGTCAACATCCAAGAATTTAAAGTGAGATGACTATTATTAGCTCTAGTTCTTCTTTTCATCACATTCTGATTAAAAAGTACTAAACCTCTAAGATTGATAACAACAACAATAACAATGTATAAAAATTACCAAAAGAACTGTTGGAAGTGTAAAACGCATGAAGGATCCTTTTACCACTTGTGGTGGACATGCGAAAAAATACAAAAATTTTGGAGAATGATCCACGAAGAGACACAAAAAATATTGAATAAAAATTTTCCATGAAGTCTGAATCATATTTGTTAGGAATTTTGGACACTTCATTAGAATTGGATAAAAATGATGATAAACTCTTTACATATATTTCAACAGCGGCTAGAATAACTTTAGCAAAAAAAAAAAAATGGAAAACAGAACAGATCCCGCAGATTGATCACTGGTTGGAGAAATTAGAAGAAATAAAGAATATGGACAAATTAACTTTGTATATGAAAGAAATTAGAGGTAAACCAATAAAGAAGACAAACTGGGAAAAAGTGGAAATGTATATTAATAAAAGGTCTAAATGTGAAAAATGAACCGGGACATTATAAGAAATGTAAATTATAAACACTGTATCGAAAGGGGAAAGAATGGAAGTTTTCAAATTACCCCCCTTCCCCCCCCCCCGATTTTCCTTATGTTTTTTTTACCACCCATATCCTTCACCCTTCCTAAACCTGCCCCATGTTCCCTCACTGTTCCCATATTTGTAAACCCTGTTTTAAAAATGATTTTGTATGTCTTGCACTTACCCCTCAATAAATTTTTTTTAAAATAAAATAAAATAAAACAACAACAACAATAATGTATAACCCGCTCTCAGGGCTAATGAATTAGTGCAGGCGGGACAAATGCGCTGTTTGTAGTGTTTGGTCTAAGTAAATAGGTAGACAACCAGAAGAGAGTTTCCCTCCCAGGCCTTCCAAAGACCACATGATATCAGAAACCCCCTTTTCAAGTTTTGCTGATAACTACAAGCAAGAGTAATCATAGAATCATAGAGTTGGAAGAGACCTCGTGGGCCATCCAGTCCAACCCCCTGCCAAGAAGCAGGAAAATCGCACTCAAAGCACCCCTGACAGATGGCCATCCAGCCTCTGCTTAAAAGCCTCCAAAGAAAGAGCCTCCACCACACTCTGCGGCAAGAGAGTTCTACTGCCAAACAGCTCTCAGTTAATCCAGACCAAACACAGAACAAATCCTACACAGTAATAGCTATCATTAACAAAGGCACTTCATTAAACTAGAACCATCTGAAAATGAACATTGATAACAATAACATTCAATGACATTGTGGCAATCATTTCACAACAAAATGCCTTCATGAACAGATTATGCATCCATGGATTAAATCATCCACAGACTGAAAATATTCCTCCCTTCCCCATACAAAATCCAAAAAGCTAACTTTGATTTTGTCTTATAAAAGTACTATTTTATTACACTTTGAGATGTAATGGGACATGAGCAACCACAGATTTTGGTATTTACAGAAGGTTCTTGAACCCCTCTCCCAAGTGAATACCAGGGCCCCTCTGACTCCTAGTATAGATCATACATATCAAATGCAAGGGCCACGGGATGAATACAACCTGCCACATATTTTTATGTGGCCCGAAAGGCTTTCAGTGTCAGGGAAACATAGTTACTGGTACATTTATACAGTCTTACAATTACAAATGCCCTTTGAAAGCAGCCATAAGGCTGATGAGTTTGATGTCCCTGCTCTAAATAGTCCCACATAAAGTAGATCTACTGAATCAAAAGAAACTTTGGTACATGTAGATTTACCAATTTACTCATACCAAGTTATTTTCAATTCAGTGGGACTATTCCATCTTGGATTTAGGCCATTAAAGCAATAAAACATTTCAGTAAATTATTTAAATATATTTCTAATACTGATCTTTGCTACACACTAAGTGCTCTGGATAACACTCCATCAATAAAAATTTGGCTAGAAGGGAAGGAATAATTTGGTTTGTTTTAAATGTTCCATTTTAATTATTCACTTTAATGGTGTATCATAAACAACAAGAAGTGTAAATGCAAGCAAATAAGTCAACCTTACAAGAATAAAGCTTATATTACCATTTCCCATGTTAATGATCACACCATTAGTCGGATGGTGGGATAAGGGAACAAATCATAAAACCAGAAGACATAGAATTGGGAAAAGAAAAATTCAAAACAAAGGGCAAACCAAGATTCTTCATTGCTGTCTTGCAAAATCCACCATTAAAATGTCCATGACTCAGATTCTTTGTGCTTTCCATCCAAGAAATTGTAATTAAACATAGTTCAATAGATTGTGCATGCCTCTGCTCACACAATATATCACAGAGAGATGTCTGTCCAAACAATAAGCTTAGCACATGTTAGTGCTAAGCTCGGAGACAATGTACACTGGGACATGTGCAGAAAAAGGACACTTTTCATAAAATTTTTATGTTTACACAGTTGGAAATCATTTGCTGCTCTAAGCAATATAGAACCTTTTTTTTAAAAAAAAAAGTGAAGTTCAAACCAGATGTTTTTATTACCAAAAAAGAAAGGTCAAAATCCCTTGAAAACAAAGACAGTCTGATTCATCTTGGAAGGTAATGCTGAAAGCCCCATGAACCATATGTGCACAGAAATTGCAAGAAAGGCTCAAAATAATTCCTCAAGTATCTATGCATAAAATATTACAGTTCATTTTCTTTACTATTTACCGTGATTCCAGAAACTGTGCAGGGTGACCCAGATACTTGTCTCTTCAATTTTAGAATTACCCTGGGATTGCTTAACACTCACAACACATGAAAAACTAGTTAAGACTTCAACTTTGGAGCCAAACTCAGAGGAGGCCGATCACTCAATCCCTTTCCTTATATCCATGAATTCCAAAGAAAGTGCTTGTGTTCCTTATTCTCACTGGCTTCCCAATTAATTCTCATCAATTCCCCATGGTAATTAAGCGTTCAAGTAGCTGGAGGCTTTCACAGGAATACGTGAACATTTTTTAACATGATAGAAAACAGTGATAGAAATAAATGGGGTAACATCTCACACATGTGTAAATCAGAAATATTTTTCATGCATATATACGTACATATTGAGCGCCACCTTTCCAAGCTAAGCAGTCTTCTTTATTCAATATGAAACATTAAAACAAGCAATCCTTTACAAAACTGGCAATAAAAACAACAGCAAATATTTAAATTATAACAAGCAACCTTATCACATTGGCTGCTGGAATCGCCCATCAGCCCACGTCCATCATCCAATTTAACCCCAAACCCCATTCTACAGGAGGAAGCGTCTACCGCCTGGCTTCCTAATGCAACATGGGAAGTGTCCCATGTTGCTGACATGGCGACATATGCCAGTACCTCTCCATTTGCACCACAAAGTCTGTGAGAAGTAGTTCTACATCATGGGATGGCAGGGCTGGTGGGTTCTGTGGAGCAAATGATCAGGAACTGGCATATGCCATCAATTTTACTCCATCTGATCAGGTCAATCAGAGCGTATACAAGAGCCATTCATCAGTTAAACATGGATATAAACAATCTGTTATTTAGGGCACATTTGAAAAACTCAAAATCATTAACATTGTGGAGCCATAATGTCATAGTGGGCCTTCCAGCTTTTGCTCACCAGCCTCCATGGCCCAATTTTGAAAAACAAGTGGGCTTCTATAGGAGTAGGTGGTTCTTCCAACAGCTTTGTCCTCAACCGTTTAGAACGCATGTGTCAAACTCAAGACCAGTGAGCCAAATTTGGCCCTCCATGTCATTTCATGGAGGCCTTCCAGATGCTGAGCTACAACTCCTGTATTCCTCATCATTAGACATCATGACTAGAGCTGATGGGAATTGTGATACTGTAACATCTGGAAGGCTGTTTGGTTAGGATAGTGGGCTTTGAATTTAGATACAAGGCTTGTGGATATGATGTCTGATGTGAAAATGTCCTTTAATCTTTTCCCAACCTCAGAGCCACAAGTGCAGTTGGATTGCAACTCCCCTTATCTCTAATCCACACGGTGCATAATGAAAAGTGATGGGTGTTGTCGTTCAATAATGTCTGGGGATGCAAACTGGGTAAAAACGAAAGAGCACGACCAGGATTATAGAGAGAGAGAGAGAGAGAGAGAGAGAGAGAGAGAGAGAGAGATGGCGCTCTGTATCCATGGGTTTGCCATCCATGGATTCAATGGTGCACCCAATTTAGTTGGTTCGGTATTAGTACAGTAGAGTCTCACTTATCCAACATAAACAGGCCGGCAGAACATTGGATAAGCGAATATGTTGGATAATAAGAAGGGATTAAGGAAAAGCCTATTAAACATCAAATTAGGTTATGATTTTACAAATTAAGCACCAAAACATCATGTTATACAACAAATTTGACAGAAAAAGTAGTTCAATACGCAGTAATGCTATGTAGTAATTACTGTATTTATGAATTTAGCACTGAAATATCATGATGTATTGAAAACATTGACTACAAAAATGCATTGGATAATCCAGAATGTTGGATAAGCAAATGTTGGATAAGTGAGACTCTACTGTAATACTTTTTCAGATTGCGTAGTCTCCCAAAACAACCAGAGACCTGCTTCTACACCAGCTTCAGCTTAACCTGCATGACAGTATTGAACTCTGGGTATAAACTAGAGATTTCATCACACAGGTCTTTGCAAGCGTCCTAGGACACACTTCATCTACAGAGCCCTACACCGGATATGACACGAAGCAACTCACTTCCGGTGGGGCTCGAAGGATGAACTGTGCCACAAGCATCCTAGTACGCTCTGCTCATGACACGGGAAGTTTCCCGTGTTCTGTAGGAAGCAATGGGGCCAGTGCAGTACCTATTGATCTAATCACATTTGCATGTTCTCAAACTGCTAGGTTGGCAGAAGCTGGGGCTAACAGTGGGAGTTCACGCAGCTGAGCCACCTGGGGTTCCTTCATATTATTTACTTAGAGTTAATTCATATTATCTCCCTCCCCCCCCCCCTCTATATATAGGAATATTCTAGACCAGTGGTTCTCAACCTGTTGGTCCCCAAGTGTTTTGGCCTACAAATCCCAGAAATCCCAACCAGTTTAGCAGCTGTTAGGATTTTTTGGGGTTAACGGCCAAAACATCTGGGGATCCATAAGTGGAGAACCACTGTTCTGGACCCACAAGAGCTACACTGGCTTTTATTTTTCTTTCTCCAGCTCTCTAGAAAGATGCAGCCATTTTTCAAATCCATCTGTCATATAAGCTGTAGATATTTCTGTATTATTATCCTATTTCATGTGCGATTAACAACTGATGGGCAGTTGTCACCACTAAAAAATCACTATCAGGTTTGGCAGACAACATCCAGTAGAGGCACCCTCTAATTAGGAATCTGTATCTGGCAAGAAATTATGTACTTTCAATGTTGGTTTTGTTGTCATTCTGCCTCTTCAAAATACCATAGATGTTAAAAGTATTTGGACAATGACCTGAACTTGTTCTATTTTTAAGGAAGGAACATTTTTTCACACCTTTCCATAACCAAACGTCTACTCTGCGGTATTAAAAGTTCTTATGCAAATTATCTACATTACATTAGGGGCCGGGCTGTGGCGCAGCTGTTGAGCAGCTGCCTTAAATCACTCTGACCATGAGGTCATGAGTTCGAGGCCAGCCCGTGGCGGGGTGAGCACCCGTCAATTAAAAATAAAAAAAATAGCCCCTGCTCGTTGCTGACCTAGCAACCCGAAAGATAGTTGCATCTATCAAGTAGGAGATAAGGTACCACTAATAAAAGTGGGGAGGCAAGATTAACTAATTTACGACCTGGTATGAGGAAGTGCCGTCAGTGTGGATGATGAAGCAGCTGCTCCCCCCTGTGGCCAGAATTGAACATCCCCTCAGAAGAAAGTTAACTTGCCTCTGCGTGTGTGTCTCTCAGTCTCTGTTTGATGTGTTTATGGGCATTGAATGTTTGCCCTATGTGTGTTATAATGTGATCCGCCCTGAGTCCCCTTCGGGGTGAGAAGGGCGGAATATAAATACTGTAAATAAATAAATAAATAAATTACATATAGACCTGTATGTGCATTTGAGTGTGTATATATACAAAAATCAGCAACAAATGACCAGTGGCTTTGCAACATCAAAACATTTAATAGAGTTCTTACATGAAATGTGCACATCTCTTATTGGCTTGAGTGTGTCTTTATGTCAGAAGATGTTCTTGGGGAGAGGCTACTAATGGATGATTTCAGTCAAGGATGGTTGTGGTTTTGTTTCTTCTTACAAAAAAATTGGGCAATGTAGTTAAGCTAGGGTGGCCAAACATGTTTTTCCTAATTTAAAATCAGAAGTGACCAGTCATTCACTCACAGTTTTAAGCCCTACTCCCTCCTTTTTAGTAGACGCAGCTACTGTACCATTTTACAGCTGAACTGTGCTCAAATGATACTCTAAGGAGTGTCATTTGCACAAAGATTCAACGATGGGAATACTAAGAGGCTGGGGAACACTTAAAATGGGTGGGTGGCCAGCCTCTGATCCAACGGCTATACACTGCTGAATCCATAAATAAAGCTTCATCTACCATCTATCAATATCAATAGCATGAATATATAATATCTGAGAAGACACTATAATGAGCAGAATGCAAAGACCAGTGAAATTTTAATTTTGGTTTACACTACAGGATAGATTATAGCAACCAATAGTAAATATGTATGTTTCCCAGTGTACATTTACACTGTAGCATTAATGCAGTTTGATATCACTTTAACCCAAGCTAGGGATTTATGAGAATTTTAGTTTGGTGAGGCACCAGCACTCTCTGGCACAGAAGGCTAAAGATCTTGTAAAACTACAACCTATCATTCCATAGCATTGAGCCTTGGCTGTTAAAAGAGGTGTCAAACTTTATTATTTCTACAGTGTAGATGAATCCTCAACCATGCCGCTATCAATGACACATGACCTGAGACACAATGAGGCAGACAGTACATCTGTGAATTTTCAGTGTGTTTTAATGTGTGGTTACTTTGTGTCTTGGTACTGTTCTCAGTCTGTCTGTGTACATTCAGTGCAATTACTATTATTATTGTTGTTGTTGTTATTATTATTATTATTATTATTTTCAAAACCTAGACATGATGTAAAATTAAAAGAATCCATTCATATATTCATATGCATTTCTTCTGATTCACATTCCCCCATGATGAAAATGAAAAGTTACACAACTAAGAAGGAGAAAAAAATCATTGTGCTATCTCCTAACAGTGATTGTATTCATATCAATAATGTGTTCTTTCAATGTGATTCCATGGGTGTGGAGTTACAGGAAATGCCAAAAGCAACGTGGAAGCAAAACATTATACTCAGTTGGAAAAGACATGTAATATTCCAAAGGTAAAATATTGTATTTACTTGTATATTGTGAACCATTCTTTGCTACAAGAGCTCTGATGATATAGTTATGTAATCATATAGTCTTTATGTAGAAGATTCCAGATCCAGTCCAGTAAAAGGAAATGAGCCAAAATCTCAGAAAACTATTTCTAATTGGTGTAGTTGCTATTGAACTGAAACAATGGTCTAGCTCTGCAAAAATGTCCTATATTGACAACAATCTGGCTTAACAGAATGTAAGTCTCATCTCTCCCGGCAAGTACCCAGCGCTTGGAGAGGCCCGCTGCGTGTTGCTGAGAAATAGCGCTGGGTGCTTGCTGGAAGGGAAAGGTTTCATCCTTCCCAGCAAGCACCCTGCCTAGAAAAGCAGCTGACCTCTCCAAGCACTGGGTGCTTGCCAGGAGGGAAATGTCTGCACCAACCATGTCTCATCTCTCCCGGCAAGCACCCAGCTTGGAGAGGCCCACTGTGCTTTGCTGCCTAGAAAAACAGCCGTTTCTCAGCAACGCACAACTTTTCCTTAATCCCTTCGTATTATCCGACATTTTTGCTTATCCAACATTCTGTCGGTCCATTTATGTTGGATTCTATTGTATGCTGTTTTCCTGTTGGAGACATTCCTGGCTTTTTGAACTGGATTTCATTCCATAATAAAACCAATAGTTGTGCATCTATGGTTTTAAAGTGTCATAAGAATAACATCAGAAGCATAGTGAATAATTTAATACCTAACCACAAATGCACACTTGGCACAAGAACATAAGAAATAACTCTGCTGGATCATACCAAAGGCCCATCAAGTCCAGCATTCTGTTCTCACAGTAGTCACCAAGTTGCCAATGGAAAGTTCATCAGCAGGACATTAAGATAATAACACCATCTCAGAGATCTAGTGATGGGAGGAAGACATATAAGTGCCCGTATGTGTGTGTGCATGTGTGCAAAGAGGTCAAATACTATTAGAACAGAACAGGAAGTACTGATGAGGAGAAAAAATGAATGTTTTCCTTGGAGTAGTGCCAAAAGAAGAACACTCTGCACTAATATGCATTTTAGCACAGTTGAGTTTTCTGACAAACTCTTTCTCTTAGCTATCCCTAAACATGTTAATGTTATCTGGTTTTACTATATACTATATACACGGAGTCCCTGTAGTAATACTGCCCAGAATGAGATGAAAAGGGCATTTAGAGATTTGTTATATGTATGCGTTTCAATAGATATGTGCTTCCGTGTGTGAAACTACCATCTGTAAAACACAGTAATGAACCGAAATGACCCCTACTTTCACCACTGCATTTGTAGGCAATCAATATTCAACAGGAAAACAACTCAAATTGACCATTATTCCTGCCTGTGGTTGCTGTTCCCAATTCTCTTCTCCCCAAATTATTATTAGATTATGGAATCATGTTTGGCATAATAGGTTTTTTTTGGGTGGGGGGTGTTAGAGATATGTGAAAACTAGAAGATAATATGATCATAACTGCCATCTAGTTTTCACCTTTCTCTGAATTTTGCAGTGCAGTTCTCCACTCAATACTGCCACTAAAATGTGAGCTTCAGTGAAGATTCTATGCCAAAAGGCATATATTACAAGAACGGACTAGCAAAACTTCATAGATTCAATTATATTTTGTCTATGTGGATTTCCATGTTTGTGAAAATGCGTAAAAGCTTTTTGTCCTGACTTCAAAAACACTCAGTTGCAAGCTGATACAAAGACAGGATGAAACAAACTTTTTAAGAAGTAAAACATCACAGAATTTGAAAGAGAAAGATTCACCCATCCACATCATAAATGGGAGGCTAGAGGGAGACTCAAAAACCTATGCCAATAACTGTTAAGTGGTAACATTTGTAAGTGCACCACATAGATTTATTATATCAAATGTGTCACAGTCAAAATGTGTTAGGCTTGTGCGGAGGAACATCTGCTAATAATAAACTTCAGGAAATGTATTTTGGATTTTGTAAAAAGTTTAGCAGTAGATAGAGCCAGTTCATATGGCCATTGGACACATGGAAGCTACTGAAACTCCACATGAAAAATGCATGTATGCCAGCAATCTTACATATAATCTTGCATAGATCCGATGGAAATTCACGTAACTAAAGCCAGATTTTTATGTTATAGGGAAATAATAGTCCATGCATCCAATGCTATACTGAAAACATAAACATTACGAAACCAAATGAAAGAAGAGGGGTTGTCAGCGAAAAACACACTAACCTCACAAACTAAGTTGGGAAGGATACATTATAAAATAATCTATATATATAAATGAGTGATGGCATCACGGCAACCAACAAAACAACAAAACTACAGGCCCCCCAACCTCAAAATTTGACAACACAACCCATCATCCACGCCTCTAGGTTGATACAACAAAAAGAAAAGAAAAGAAAAGTCCTAATTAGAGGGAAAGGAATAATTGTTTTTATCCAATTGCTGCCAGTTAGAGGACTAATCTCGGCCCACTTGGTCTCCTAGCAACCCACTCAGCCCAGGGGACAGGCCGAGTTAGGCCTCACTTAGGCCTCTTCCACAGATTATCTGATTTGCACTGGATTATATGGCAGTGTAGACTCAAGGCCCTTCCACACAGCTATATAACCCATTTATAATGGACTTAATGCCAGGGGGAAACCTTTACCTTTTACCTTAACTATCACCAATTCCTCAATACTTTATTTCCCATAACACCAGACTTCGCCACAGCAACGTGTGGCCGGGCACAGCTAGTAACTTGTATATTAGGGAAGGCATGCCAAAATTCTACATCCCTTTAATCCAAGACAAAAAGCTGACTGCCTGATGTTGTCACCATAACTAGACTTATTACAGAGGCATTAAAAGCAATAACCAATAAGCAAGTTAATTAAATATTCTTGTTTCCCAAAGAAAAAATTTGAATTAAGATTGTGGACAACACACAGGATTTAGCTTTCTTAGAATTTCATCTTCCCTTAAAAATTAAGTAGGCCTTATAAATGCAAATAATAATAATACTAATAACTTTATTTTTGTACCCTGCCTCTATCTCTTCGGAGGGACTTGGGGCGGCTTACATGGGGACAAGCCTAATCAACATAGGTAAATTATAACACACTAAAATACATAAACAATATCTTAAAACAGAATAAAACAACAACAATTATAACAGAATAATAATTGTAACAGAATAAAAGGCAACTATCGAGCCAACAACCAATGAGCCTGAGATAACAGACAATTTATTGGCATAGGTGGGTGGGCTGGTGCAAATCAATTTTGAGGATAGGGCTAATGAATAAAGTACATAAGTCCAGCGACAATATTAGGAATGGGGGGCAATGTAAAATGGGGCATAATCTCTTTGGGTAGAGCACAATAGTAAAGTGCAAGGATGAGATTTTATGTCCTAGTTGGAGCCAAGTTATCTAGGGGTTGTCTAATCAAAATCACAGCAGAACATCCACATTTTTAGCTCTTTATGGAAGATGGGCAGGGTGGGTGCTAGCCTAATCTCTCTGGGGAGGGAGTTCCAGAGCCGGGGGGCCACCACCGAAAAGGCGCTCTCTCTTGTCCCCACCAACCATGCCTGTGACGGGGGTGAGAGTGAGAGAAGAGCCTCCCCAGAAGATCTTAGAGATCATGCAGGTTCGTAGAGAAAGATGCGGTCACGAAGATAGGCAGGCCCCGAACTATTTAGGGCTTTATAGGTGATAACCTGCACCTTGAATTGGGACCAGAAACTTATCAGCAGCCAGTGGAGCTGTTTGAACAGTGGGGTTGACCACTCCCTGTAATTTTCTCCTGTTAACAACCTGGCTGCCGACCTTTGCACTAATTTTAGTTTTCGAGCTATCTTCAAATGCAGCCCCATGTAGAGTGCATTATAGTAGTCCAACCTAGAGGTAACTAACAAAATATATACAGTATATCCATTCATGCTTGTCTCAGTCAACATAGGTTCTAATAAAGAAACTCATTTTTTAAGTTGTTTATGCCTTCTTTTCATCATCATATCTAGCCAGATATTCTTTAGTAGTATTGGCATTGGGGAGCTGATGAAGGTAGACTGGAGAAACAGATTTTGGGTGTCAAGCTGCAACAACAGGAAAGAAACTCCTGCTAAAACCTCAGAAATCAGAGGTGTTATTGAATACAATTTCTGGTGAGACGGAGCAAAGTTTCTATTGCTTAATTTTTCAAACCCAAATAAACTGAATGGGAAATTTAGACAAAATCTTTCTCCGTAAAAAAATTAGATCACCCAAGCACAGAATCTGAACTTCTAGAATGAATTTTACTCCAGAAAATCTATAATGGTCTCCAAACTTGTATCACTGTTTACTCTTTGACTTCCTTCTCTTGGGCTTCAAGGACAATGAGATACTGTTAGTGTGCCCTTGTAGAAAAAGTGCCAAAAGATCAGAAAACCAACCAAGGAAATAGTCAATAAAGTTTAAGAAAAGTAATTCAAGAGGATGGATTACCAGTTTACAAGTATATGTAGTCCCAGGTATCGTGCCAAGCTTACCACTGAAAACCAGAAAATAGAAAATGTATTTGCCACAATTTCTAGCAGCTATTGCCAAGAACACTGATGTAAAGGGTAGCGCCTACTTAACAAAGCCCTAACATTCCTCAGACAAAACATGGAAGTGATTAAATGATTAATTCAGGACACAGATGCAAACTGAACCAACTGTTCCAAGTATTTCCTAAGGTATATGTGGGATGGGAATTGTAGGCAGGAGGCAGAGCTGGTAAAGAAACTGATATTACTGGAGACCAAAGTGGGAATGGATTGGTCACGTCCCCCAACTGTCTGTCCATCTGTCCAAAGACCTGTCAGGCAACCTTCTTACAGAGATTATTCCATACTATTTTTGTTTCTGGCTATCCATGGGACAAATTCGACCTGAGGACTTCAAGTCACATGTCTTAACAATGAGCATCGTAAACTCAACAAATGGTTATTTCATGAACCATCTTAGAATATTATGTAGAGGCCGGGATAATGAGAAATGGCCAATTTGTAAACTAACAGAAATTCTTTGCACAAAATATGGAACTGATAAGACTTGCCACAACGATTTAAACATTTCACATTATGTGCCACAACCAAAAAGCATCCCAGTGCAATGAAGAAATAGAACAAAAAATTCAGTGTTACATTACTAATACAGTCTCTTCAATTTCAATAACCTAAGTATTAATTTAATTGTGTGCTATGAAACTAACAGCAGCTAAACCCAACCTATAATTATTCCTGATTTTATACTTCTTCCTGCCAGAAGGACTGAAAGTCTTCTGGAAAATGTGTGTTCTGACCCACAAAGCTGGACAAAACAAATGTGGTGGGCTGTATCAAACGCCACTTCACTGTGTGTAGGCCCACATGAGCTGAATATTCAAGCAGCATCTGGCTCGCACTGCTGGCTCACACACATGAGAAACCACGGCTGTGCAAACTGGCAGGAACAACAACATCAAATCTCTGGGTTCCTCCAGAGATGAAAGCATTTCTTTTATCTGCATTAAGATGCAAGACATAAAATTCTCTTTCTGAGTTTTGTTGGCTTGTTTGTGCCCATTAGCGCAACTTTGTCTTCCACGAGTTAATTTCCTATTATTTTAGGATTTAAATCCTTCCTTGAACTTCTTTTAGCATTCTATACTTTTGAGCCATAAATTAGAAGATAAAATCCCTAACCCATCACAGTGATTTATTTTCTTTCATCAGGGTTTCTGAGATAGTGTTTAATCCTGATGTTCCTTGTGCCAAACTCCCATGTTGTTGTTTTCAACGGAAATGCAAAGCTGTATCCATCTGTCTAGTTTAGAGAGCTGCCCGGGAGACAAAGCATGGACCATCAAGTTGCTTGTGAGTTTACAACAACCCTATGCATTTCGTAGGACTTTTTTGGCAAGGAAATACAGACACAGTTTGCCATTACCTTCCTCTAATTATAGCCTACAGCATCTAGTATTCCCAGACTGTCTCCCTTCCAAGTTCTAACCAGGTCTGACCTTCCTTAGCTACTGAGATCAGATGGAAGGCCCACAGGAATCCTATAAAGTGCATCTACATATGATTCATTTTTAGAAAAAAAATCACCTGGGTGAATTTCAGACTGAGAAGGCAAGAACAGCTCCTATTTACATAAAGTTATTACTGTAACATGTGATTTAATTTTCCAACCAAAACATGTTATCTCAAGGAATCTCTAGGTATTCCAGCATAACTTTCAGTAGTTGTGCTGGAAGACCAAGAGATTTCCAGAAAGAACATTTCTCTAGATATTTTTCTGTTCTTTCATCAGACTTTGACTACCAAGTTATTCTGGAAGACAAGGAGATTCCTAGAGGACTGCACTCTAGGGTAAGAAAAAGGTTTTTCATTCACATTTTCTCCACTTAAACAAGGGCCCGGTGCCCCTAGCCCCAGGGAATGTGGAGAGCCTGCTGATTAAATCAGATTAAATACAGATAATGAGTGTTATATTTGAGACTCTAGGAAAAAGTGCTGACTAAATAAACACATATATTCAGGAATATTATACAATATTTTATTATTGCTAACATGCCATGCCATGCATTACAAGCAGCAACCAGATACTGTTATGGTTGAGCCTTATGGCTCCGATACTGGGAGACGTGGTCGTAAGACTCCTCGAGAGTCAGACTCTCTTGAGGAGCGCGAAAGGAAACGGCTGCGGGACTTATTTGCAGAACCAACTGACGAAGACTCCTTTGAGGGTTTTACCGAGGGAATGGAGGAAGAGATGGTTAGCTCAGAGGAGGATGACATGGAATGGACTCGTGTGAGGGAGGATTTGGGTGCCACCGGCAATAATAGTGTGGGAGGCGACTGGGGGGTTTCAGGATTAGACCCGTGGACGAGCTGGAGGGATGGGACGGGATCCACAGCTGGGGATGCTGTGGGGCGTAGTCAAAGGTGTTTTAGCTCTGATGAGGAGGATGATGATGAGGCACCTGGAATTAGGGTAACAGCTGACAGCGATGAGGAGTTGTAAACTGGCATAAAATGGGGTTTAGAATCCAGGGCTAATTGTGTTGGGCAAGGTAATCTGGACGAACGCTTGGGCTCTTGTTGGGAAATTCCTGAAGACGGGCGTGATTCGTTTGCTGAATACGTAAGTTACCAAGGACACTGGGCATAGACGGCGGGAGGAACTGTGTGGGCTTTTCCTGTGCAACTTGTGTTTAATCTTAATAGCTTGGACCTCCGTCGTCTTTTTGACGGACATTAATTGCCTACTCTGGATTGACGCTGGACTGACTGACTGACTACGACCTCGGACTATCCCTTCTGTGATTATCGGTGGAACTGGTGAACTAAAGACATCTTACCTGGCTTTCGACCTTGGACCGGATTGGGACCCCGCTGACCGCTGCTACCCTGATTGATGTGTTTGGACCCGGAGTTCGCTTGCTGCACGGAGGAGTAACAACTTAGTTATTCAACCACAGCTGTTGAGTAGCAGAGAGGAATCTGCTGCCAGTTATTTACGTTTCATTGTATCTTAGTTTACCAGCTTTTGTTTGTTTAAAGTGCCAGGCTGAAGTAAGCATTTTTGGTTTAACCCGGATTAAACTCCTGTTTAATCCGGTTTATCTTCTGAACCGTTTTTTAGTATCTTTTCATATTGAAGGCGAGTGTTTGCCTAGCCCTTTGTTTTTTACGGGCGTTTTTGGTTCTGTATCCTTAATAAACTGTGTTGAATCTTATCTGGTGGCGTTCTGTCTGTGACAGATACTCATCTTCCTTCCTGGTGGAGGATGGGCCCATCCAGACAGGCCCCAAAATGCAATTCTGTCTGGGCTTTTACCAGAAGCATCCAAATGACTAATTAAAAGTGAATTAATTCAGAAGAAAGGACGTAAATCCTGCTTTCTCCCAAATTAATTTGATACTCCATTAGACTTGGGCCTTCTTGAAAGAGCCAAGTCTAATGTGGTATTGGGCCTGTGGGAACTGACTACCAGGTAGTCCTGGGACTACCCAGAGGTCAGTCCCCACAACCCTCTCAGCTGTTTGGGTTCCATGAGCCTCGAGAAGCAAGAGAGTGCCCACCCCCTTCCCCCCAGAAAAAAAAAACAGCCCTAAAAAGTGGAAAAATGCAACGGGCTGCCATTGTGACAGTCCTGGAGTTCTCCTGGCACGTAGAAATGATGCACCAGGACACCGGCTTGGGGGGGGGGGGTGAAGGGGGAAATCACTCCCCCCATCTCCTCTTGCGCCATTTCTACACCCCAGGAATACTCCACCGTAATGGCGGTCTGGTTAGTTTTTCCCACTTTTTTAGAGCTTTTTTTGGGTTTTTTTGGGGTGGCCCCATGCCATCCTGCTAGTTACCGGGATGGCATGGGGACACCCCCCCCCCCCCGGGTAAGCCTGGGTTTTTGGGGAAAGCGTGGGGACTTAAACACACACCAAAGTGGATTTCTTAAAACCACTTCAGCGCGAGTTTAAGCCTTGTCTGGAAGCACCCTGTCTTCATTAAAGTGCCTATTGCCTAATAGTAAGGACTGATTACAATATCAAGTCATAGTCAATAGCTGTTTCTTTTTTACCTTGTGATTTTTATTTGCCAAGTGATGGGCTTGTGGCATTACATAACAAATCACTGATCATTCAAAATATTTTTATGTTACCTTCACAGGAAAATACTGCCAACACCTTATTTTAAAAGAATGGCAGCATTACACTTGAGTCAGGACTTTTTTTTCGTGTCAGGAGCAGCCGGAGTTGCTTCTGGAGTGAGAGAATTGGCCGTCTGCAAGGATGTTGCCCAGGGGACACCCAAATGTTTTGATGTTTTACCATCCTTGTGGGAGGCTTCTCTCATGTCCCCGCATGGAGCTGGAGCTGATAGAGGGAGCTCATCTGCGCTCTCCCCGGGTGGGATTTGAACCTGGCAGCCTTCAGGTCAGCAACCCAACCTTCAAGTCACGAGGCTTTTATCCCCTAAGCCACCAGAGGCTCCTGAGTCAGGACTAAAAGAATGGCGTATTTTATAGACATAACAGAAGATTTCCTGTTTCTTAGGACAATCAAATATTGAGAGATGATTTAAATACTGAAGTTTAGTTAAGGAAGGAAGGCAAGTTAAATTCAGAGACCTAAACAAAAATTAAGTATGTCCAGGGTGACAATGATAATGTCCTACATTAGAAGGATCATTCAGCTGGGAATTAAATATTGAATGTTGCAACAAACTAAGATACACAGACTTTGACCGAGACTGTCTTTCTAAATCACAATGAGGAATATAAGAGGAGTCTAGATCTCCTTTGCAGCATCCAGTACCTAGAAAAGACACCAGGTCTGGGGAAAGGAGGATTTGAAATCAAAGGGAACTATGAAAGATGAGAAGTCCATATGAAAACAGTAGAATAGAGAGTTTCATTATAGAGCACTCAAAGTTCAGACCCTTTGAGGCACAGCCCTTGACTCTTATCCTTTTCCTGTCTGATGGGCAACAGAAAAGCAGTCAGAAAAGCCGTTCCAGTGTATCATGGTTATATCATGGCAGGGGAGCAAAATTGGACTTGGCATCAGAGAAGCCACCTCGATATCCCTCTTGAAGATCATGATTATTTAGAAGGACTTAAATGTCTCAGGATCAAAGAACCATTATTTGAAAGCGGCTCTTTAACCCCGGCCAATTCAAACAAAACCACACTCTTGGAACCATAATCCACTCAAGCAGACACATTCCAGCGGGAGAAGAAATGTCAATACAGCCTGCCATTTCTCCTACTTGTTTTCACATTTCTACGTAGCCTTAGAAGAAACAATATCTTTCTTGTTGCCAGAGAATTATACAAGTTGCTATTGTTCCCAACCAGTTAACCAAATTATCAAGATAAACTTCAGGAGTGTGGCATGAAGACGGCTCACAGCAAAAAGGTCAAAGGGTACACCAGGCTCTGAACTGAAAAGGGCAAATTGTTCATCACGGAACTATAACATTTTCCTTAATTTTTTTCATTTTATTTTATTTAGGATTGACATACTTTCTAAGCGAGTTGATGGAGGGGTAGGGGGAGCTTCAATGCTCCTCAGCCTTGAATGACTTACTCAGGCACCAGCCTCTTATACCATCCCTTTCTTCGATATGTATGCAAACAACTGGAAACAGAGACAATTGGTTAAGTGTGTAAATAGAAAATGCAAGCATTTGTCTTTCAGGAATATAATGTCAGTCTCTGTGGATTCATAGCAAGCTGTAGCCACAATCCAGCCATAAGCAGGCACTCACATCCGGAAGAACAAGCCCATGTTGGGAAACATTTATGCCTGTTGATTGCAGAAACAAAATATAAGCTGTACCCTGTTATGCCTGCCTCTAAATATAGTGAAAAAATTTTTCACTCCCCCCTCCTTTTTTGGCTGGAATTGTATGCTCCCCTCTTTTCCCTTCACTCTCTGCACTTTCCCTGTGTTTACAGCTGCCAGAGGAGCCCGGCAGGTGAAGAAGAGCAGGTAGACAGAGAGCCAGGCTTCCCTCCCTCCTTGCACACACAGGAACACATAGACATTCAATTAGAAACCGGGGGAGGGGGGAAGGATGAGGAAGAGCCGTTCTCCCCCTGGCTGCCAGTCAGAAGGGTAGGCCCTGTCCCCCTCAGGCACCGCCCTCTTCATGTCATAGCAACCCCCATCAGCCACAATGTCGCCCAGGGGACAGGGAGGATTCACTTAGGCCTCTTCCACGCTGCCTATAAATACAGATTATCTGATTTGAACTGGATTATATGGCAGTATAGACTCAAGGCCCTTCCACGCAGCTATATAACCCAGAATGTCAAGGCACATAATCCACAGTATCTGCTTTGAACTGAATAATCTTGAGTCCACACTGCCATATAATCCAGTTCAGTGTGGATTTTATACAGCTGTGTAGAAGGGGCCACATATGGGAATCTAAGCAGATAATATAAGATTATAAATCTAATTTAATATATAATAATTACTGTAGTATAATAATACAAAACAATATAATCCCTGAAATCAGGACAGTAAATAAAGAGCAACACTCTGAAAACAGGGAATTCCAGAAAGAAAACAGAGCCAGCTAACACCTCCCAACAAAGGATTCCCCCCAGAGAGGAAGCAGCCAGGCTTTGAAGCTGCAAGGCCATTAAATGCTAATCAAGGTGACTAATTGCAGCATTCATACTTGCCACACTGAGACTATTCATTGCTATTCAACCTGGCCAGCCAAGGATTCCACAAGGTACAAAGTGGCCAGGCTTGCAAGTAGCGAGGCTATTCAGTGCTATTCAATCTGGCTAACCAAGATTGAAGCTGACCAACCAAAGATTCCGCTAAGTAGCAAGCAGCCAGGCTTTGAAGTAATGAGGCTATTGCAATTCTAACAGCACAAAAAATCATTCCCCTAGAATGCAAGTACCCAGCCTTCCAAGCAGCAACTCTATTCCATTGTATTCCAGCTTACCAAACAAAGATTCCCATAAGAAGAAAACACCCAGGCTCTGAGGCTGCAAGGCTATTCACTGCTATTTCATCTGGCTAACAAAGGATTCCCATAAGCCACAGCAACGCATGGCCAGGCACAGCTAGTTCCTCTATATTAGCTAGAGCACAGAACTGGTTTTGAATCTGGTAGACTAAGGGTCTACCAGTAAGGTCTGGATCTGTTGAGATGGGTTTTTTTAAAATCCAACTGGAAATTCCAGTTTACTCCAGGTAAATCCGCAACCCATCACAGGTTTTGGGTGTGTGTGGAAGGGCCCCAAGAGTGGAGGTCTGGATTCGGTTTGGCCAGCTCGTAACCCAAACTCAAAGGCTTGAACACATGCAAATTGAAGTGAATACTGAAAAAGCATATGAAAATAAATGGCAAGATGCAGAATCTGCTTTCAAGCTGTTCTTTAAGAAGTCCTTTGACTGCTTTGAGCAATTCTGAGAACGTACTGTATGTACTTTATTAGATTAAAATAAAAAGAAAGGGTGCCTTCAGGCCTCACCCCCACCGTATCTAATCCCCGGCTTCTGACATCCACTTAGGCAAATATCAGTATCAAAACCAGTATCACTACAAAATCTTTCTAAACCCCAGCAAGTGAGCATGTGATACCTCCTTCTTAAGCTTTGTTTCTGACATCTTCCCACATTACTTTGATGCCAGATATAGTGGGAAGCTGCTTGCAGTCTTCCACATTCTCTTTCTCCCTATGACATTTTAAGGAGAAAAAGCTTGAAGGGGTGGGTAACCAATATCTTGCGTCCCTATCACATGGGTAGATCCATTCTCTTCATAATCTCCAGTTGTTAGCACAAAGCTACCTTGTGCAAGAGCTTCTTGCACTTCTCAGATTTCAATTGCACAAAGAACTTTCACTACTAACATTTTCCCAAGGCTGCAGCCAAATGTTAATTTCACTGACTTGTTTCTTCTTTTTTAACCTGTGTTCTACTCTTACCTTACATGATAGTACTACTAGTGCTTCCAGACATCATTTGACGAGGTAAGAAAAGTCACCAATATGATTTATTTTGCAAATTCAGGAGCCAAAGAGATAAGGCATTGGAATATACTCTCCCTCAAAAGCTGAAATCAAGGCCAGTGGAAAAGCTGGCTAGCCTATTCTTATTCACATTTGTTGCAGTCAAGACAGATGTAGGATTCTAAGAGCCCTTCGACACAACACCTAAAATACGGAAGTTACCAAGTTAAATGACGCTAGAGGTAAATCCTAGCTATTCGCTACAACGGACAAAAAAACGCGTTAAAAAGGTTCACTTATATCCCGATTCTGGCCAGAAAATGTGTATATTCACATCACTGTATATCCCTGCACTTGCAAAAAACATATGATTTCTTTTTCTCCCCCCGTGAAGACTGCTCCAGCGTACTTGCGCTTTTAAAAAGCCCAAAACAGCTGATCCATTGATTGGGCTGTGAAACAGACATACAGATGGTTTAAAGGAAGCACAAACAGAGAGCAATTAGAACTCTCTGGAGCTCTTTATATTAAACTTTATAATATTAGACAGAGCTTGAATAAACAATTGGGGGAAGAGAGATTACCAGCAGAAGTTTTTTAAATTCACTCCGTTATGCGCTGAACCTCATATACATGTGTGCATATACAGCCCCATTTAAAACCCAGATTTTGGCGCTATCTGGAAGCACCCAAAGAGTACTCTCAAACTATTTTTTGCTCACAGCATAACCATAAATTCACAACTAGCATTAGATACATTCATTCCAGCAGTTCAAGTTCATATCTCATTGCTTTCTTCAGCCACAGTGATATAACCTTCTCTAGTTTAAATGTAAGATAAACAGTCTTTTTAATATGGGTTTTATCCTTCCCTGGGCGAATGAATAAAAACCACATATATAAAATCCAATCACAAAATCTGTTCAGAAGAATGCGAAAAGGCATGTATGGTCAATTTCACAAATGCTAGCCAAATGGTATACATTGTTCCCTCACTATTTTGCAGTTTGCTTTTCGCGGATTTGCTGTTTCACGGTCTTTCAATAAAACTCTAAAAAACTATTATAAATCATAAAAAATTACAATTTACAGCCTAAAAAAGGGAGGAAGGAAAAGCAGAAAGGAGAGAAAAGGAGCCCAAGCGGCAACAGGAGGAGAAGGAAGCAATTTATCAACACACAATTGGTTGATAAAGACTTAAAATAGTTTATAACTACTAAAATAATGTATAAATATTAAAATAAATATAGCATCCCTACTTCACAGATTTTCACTTATTGCAGGTGGTCCTGGACTGTAACCCCCGCGATAAGTGAGGGAACACTGTACTTCACAGGGAGTTTTTCCCATTTGAAGTGAGTTTACTTTGAAAATTTGCAGAACAATTTTCCAAACTTTGGCCCAACACAAAAAGTGACACAATGCTTATAAAAGTGTGGAAGGATTAGCCAACTGTCCTTAAAATCCCACGTTTAGAAGATCCTCAAAACTATTTTCACAAATGAGAAAGCTGTGGGTTATATAGGACTGATTCTAGTAACTTGACATACCAATTTACAACAAGATGGAATCATTAGGGTTGAAAGAATATTTTCTAGAACAGTCTTGATATAAACATCCAAACCAGTAACACAAGCTCCTATTCTGCCAATATCAGTAACGGTTTAAATCCTTTCTAGTGTATTTGATTATTTTTGTTACGGAAGTTATTTAGGGAGGATTTAACTTTATTGAAGCAAATATTGTGGCACTTTCTTATTGCTTCCAAAACTGGAATGCAAGATCTATAATTTATACATAAAATAAGACTGTATTAAGCTTTACCCCAAGACAATAGAAACCTGTGCCCTTTTGACTTCCAGATGTATCATTTTGTGACATCAGAAAAAGAAAAAAAGAAATAGAATAGTCCAGTCCATTAGTGGATAGAAGGCATAGGCTTACTTGTTATCACTCATGAATTAGGTGCATAGTACAGAATACAGAAATTATATATATAGGAAGCCTTTGAAATTTATATAAATATTTTGTTTATTACACCTTTATACATTTAACATTTGAGGAATAAGAAGAGATTGGAAGGTCGGTGGTTCAAATCCGTGGACAGGGTGAGTTCTCTTTGCTAGCCCCAGCTTTTGCCAACCTAGCAGTTTGAAAACATGCAAAATGTGAGTAGATCAATAGGTATTGCTTCAGCAGGAAGGTTAATAGCACTCCTTGCAGCCACATGACCTAGGAGGCATCTTCGGCTCTTCGGCTTAGAAATGGAGATGAGCACCATCCCCCAGAGTTGGACTCAACTAGACTTAATGTCAAGGGGAAACCTTTACCTTTACTTTAGGAGCTATCCATGTAAACCAGACAAGGTGTAGCCCAGGGAACACACAAAGTCCTTGGGGTTAGCCAAAACACATCTCCATCCCCCAACCCTCTATTTTTTTTTTAATTTGGGAAAAAATTGTAGGTAATTCTTTGCCTTCAAGTGGGACAGAACTGCCTAAACATGCAGGGTTTTTCTTCCCCTAAGTCCTCAAACATCCCCAAAGCACAAAAATTTCATGAAGAAACACACAGAAAATATGTATTTATCTATCTGTTGTCCATCCCCTGAATTCTGTTGCATATGTAAAATAACAGACTCCAAAATAACTTAAACTGGGAAGGTGGAAATAAAGTGTGAGATTTTAGTGCACATTTAAGATAACAATATTATTTTATTGCAAAAGCTACAACATGAAATTGTCCATTACATCAAATAAATGTTGCTTTGTGTCCCATTAGCCCATTTCCCATCTTAATATTGTGGATATGTAAGCATGTGATTCCAGCATTTTCCAGCCTTAGCATTTTAATAAATTCATCACCTTAGTGACCCATAGAAAATAAACACAGACCAGATTTGGAAGATGACAGGAAGCAGATTGGAAATTTCTTCAAGACAAGGAACAGATCTCAACCATCTCTATACTAATCTTCTGCCCAAATTCCTTACAAACAGATCCATTTTGATCTATTAAGCTTCA
The DNA here is from genome assembly GCF_035594765.1 of Anolis carolinensis. Classification (NCBI taxonomy): domain Eukaryota; kingdom Metazoa; phylum Chordata; class Lepidosauria; order Squamata; family Anolidae; genus Anolis; species Anolis carolinensis. Next base: position 80,189,490 of record NC_085845.1, read on the forward strand.
CATTCCAATTTCCAGCCAAAGAATCCAGACAATTTAATTGATTGCATCTTGGGATTCTTCCACTAAGAAAGGGCAGAATGCAGCAGCAGCAACCAGCAAAAAGCATACTTACATTTTCTTACCCTCTCCCAGCCTTTCGCAATTAAAATATAATGCAATATAATAAATAAATAATAATAATAATAATAATAATAATAATAATAATAATAATAAAACTTTATTCTTGAATCCCACCCCATCTCCCCAAAAGGACTCAGGGCGGCTCACATGGGGACGAAGCCCAAAATATACCACAAAATACAACAACAAGATACATTTAAAACATATAAACATATAAAAAAGGTATATAAAGTATAATAAAACATGCTCACAATGTTATTGCTTATTCATGGCAAAAAGCAAAGAACTAAATTGCTATAGCAATCATTGGCATTAAAATTCAAGCTAAACAGTTTTCATCGCAAACAAATAGTCTGAAAATGAGTGCCTCTATGGAGGCTCTCTAAACAATCAGAATTCCTCATTATTTTCAGGGTTCTGGATCATTCAGAGCCCTCATGAATGACAGAGAGACAGCTGCCAGCAATACTCATGAATGGAAAAACCTTACAACCTCTGAGGATGCCTGCCATAGATGTGGGCGAAATGTCAGGAGAGAATACTTCTGGAACATGGCCATACAGCCCGGAAAACATACAACCACCACTTGTTGAGTTCTTTGCTATTGTAAATAAAGGACACCATTTTACTACACCATGGTATATAGTGGAACATAAGCATCCATGGGTTTTGGAATTCATGGAGGATCCTGGAACACAACCCCAACGTATGAGGTTATTTATTTTAGTCCCTCTGTGGACATTTCAAACCATAACAGACCTTACTCATATAACTATTCAAACATTCATACTGATGCAATACATGTATTGCCAATTCAAAGGTTAATATATTATTTTGCTTCCTTGATTGAGTGTGAGGCCCACTGCTCTCTAATTTCTCCAGATTTTGTTCTTCCTCACTTTTCTTTTCCCTTCTCTCCTGCCAATACCTGGGGGCTATAGGAAATTTCTTGGGCCACATTTTCCCCCCACTATGGATCAATAGTCTGATTCAATATACAACAGTTTCATATTTTAACCTACCCAGGACTCTTTCATCATAGTCATCAGATGATTATGGTAATGACGATGCTTTCTATTTTGCCTTTTTCCCAGATTGAGACTCAAAGTGGCTTGAGTAAAGGTAAAGGTTTTCCCCTGACATTAAGTCTAGTCGTATCCGACTGGGGGTTGGTGCTCATCTCCATTTCTAAGCTAAAGAGCCAGTGTTGTCCGTAGACACCTACAAGGTCATGTGGCCGGCATGGCTGCATGGAGTGCCATTACCTTCCTGCCGGAGCAGTACCTATTGATCTATTCACATTTGCATGTTTTTGAACTGCTAGGTTGGCAGAAGCTGGGGCTAACAGCGGGAGCTCACCCCACTCCCTGGATTTGAACCGCCAACCTTTTGGTCAGCAAGTTCAGCAACTCAGAGGTTTAACCCTCTCTGTCACCGGGGACTCCTTTCAAAGTGGCTTACAATAATTCAAAAAACACATCAACAAGATACAAAAGCCAAAATGTAATCAAAGAAAAATGAAAACTCAGACAAAACGCACATTATTAAAACACACATGCACCAGCACAACAATTGGCAATATCCAGTGCATTCTGTAAAAGGGCCTTATGCAGTCACCCATCAAATGTCTGTTGGAATAGCAAAGTCTTTACTTGTTTGTGAAAAGAAGGAAGGGAGGGAGGATGCCAGTCTACCTTCTCTGGAAAGAGAATTCAGGAGCCTGAAGGCACCACTGAGAAGGCCTTATCCTGTGTTCCCACTAAATGTAAGAGTGGTTTTTTTTTTTTTGGTTTTTTTTCGTGTCAGGAGCAACCGGAGTTGCTTCTGGAGTGAGAGAATTGGCCGTCTGCAAGGACGTTGCCCAGGGGACGCCCGGATGTTTTGATGTTTTTACCATCCTTGTGGGAGGCTTTTCTCATGTCCCCGCATGGAGCTGGAGCTGATAGAGGGAGCTCATCCACACTCTCCCCAGGTGGGATTCGAACCTGGCAGCTTTCAGGTCAGCAACCCAACCTTCAAGTCACTTAGTCCACTACGCCATCTGGGGGCTCCTGTGAGAGTGGTAGGGCAGCGAGAAGGGTGTCCCTAGCAGATTTCAAATCACAGGCTAGTTCGTAAGGGAGAATATAGCTATTCAAAATAAACAGGACCTGAGGCATGCATGGCTTGAAAGGTCAAAGCCAGCCCTTTGCATTGTGCTTAGAAATAGACCGGCAGCCAGCAGAGCTGTTGCAACAAAGGAAATGTGTGTTCCCTGTAGTTCAACCCTGTTAGCAATCTGGGTGTGTCTCTTTGGACCAATTGACATTTCTGAATATTCTTCAAAAGCAGCCACACATAGAGCATTCTACAGTGATCCAACTGAGATGTAACTAAAGGCCTTTCCAAACATGCCTGAATCTCAGGAGGAACTGGGATATTTTATCCCAGTTCCTCCCAGGATTCAGAACAGACACCTCCCTCAAACCCCAGTCTAACGCGATCCTGGGGCTCAATCCCCACAGGCCCACATCTGGAAAGTTCTGGACCTTACATTAAGGTCAGGGTCTTTCCAGGTATTTAATTAATCCAGAGTCAACTGAGAAATCCCAATTTACTCTGGATTAATTTGGGTTTACCTGAGGAGTCCCGCATTTTGGGCCTCTTATTTATCACTGTGGCTAGATCTGACTTCTTGTGAAATTGATGCAGCTGGCACAAAAACCTTAATTGTGCAAAAGCGCTCCTAGCCACCACAGAAACCTGGGCTTCCAGGCTCAGAGCTGAATCCAGAAGCAAATCCAAGCTGCAAGCCTGGGTCTTCAAATGGAGTGCTACCCCACCCAGCACAGGCTGAAACCCTTCCCTGATCTGCCTTTCTACTTCCTAGGAGTGCCTCTGTCTTATCTTAAAAAGTATTACCGGTACTTTGTTTGCCCTGATCCAGTCTGTTACTAATGCCAAGCATCAGTTTAGAACCCAAACAGTTTCCTTGCCTGGTGATGGAAAGAAGTAATAAAGTTTGTGCCATCTATTTACTGATGGCATCAAACCTCAAAACTCCAGGCAACATTTCTCATCAGTTTTATATATATGTTAAGTAGCATGGGGGACAGAACAATACCCTGAAGGACCCCACAGGCCAATGGCCAAAGGATTGAACAGAAATCCCCTTGAATCTCCTACTGTGTTCATCCCTCAAGAAAGGAATGAGGTCCATAGACAGATAACATGGTTGACGGTATCAAATGCTGCCAAGAGGTCCAATAGAACCAACAAAAACCCACTCCCACTGTCTAGTTTGTAGAGTAAATCATCCACCAAGGTGACTAAAGCCATATCTGTCTCACAATTAGGGCTCAAACTAAATTGAAACGGATTTGGATAATGTGTTTCCTCCAAACAGCCCTAGGACTAAGAGGCCACCACAGAAGAATGCCTAAAAATAAAACGTTAGCACTGTGAGGCCACTTTGGCTGTAATGGTTCCATCTTTGAAACTTTGTGATCAGCAGCTTAGGGCAGAGCATTTAAGATACTCAACCAGAGAACTCTAGTGCTCACAAAACTACAAATATCAAGATTCAGTAAGATGCAGCCGTGCCACTTAAATCTTCTGCTATAATTGTTGGGTGTGAAAGGAACCCAGAGATTTAGGAATAAAATGCACAATGGAAACCGAAACAGCTTCTAATAACATTATAGCATACCTTAGATATAATCACCAACACATCCGATTAGAATAATAAACTCCAGTTCCCAAACCACATACCACAACACAGCTGCAACAAATAAACAGATTACTACCCTTCCATGGTAGAAAAGAAAAAAGAATGAAGAAAGATAAGCAGCATCAGCAGTTTCTTCAGACTGTTTGGTTCTAAGCTTCTGTTTGTATTCCTTTGACATTTGCCAACTAGCAACACAACCACAGATAGATTTCAATACAAAGAACAGGAAAACAGTTTGGAAGCTGATAACAGGTATGGGGCAGGCATTCGTGGCTTATGAACATGGAAGGAAAGCAGTTGTCAACGCCTTAATTGCCCCAAAGAGGTACTATAAATACTCTGTCACATTCACCAAACTCACATTGCTTAGTGAGTGCTTGGGCCCAAAAGGAGACTAAAAAACCTCTGGTGCACAAGTACATTTTTCAGACTTCAAAACTACTGCCTTCAGGCATTAAACTCATATACAGTGCTTGGTTCTGTAGAATTATATAGGGCTGGAATGGCTTAAAATACCAGACCAATTGGTCACATTATTGCAATGCTGTTCTAGAGCAACCAATCCTTTTTAGTAGTAACTAAATTAGTTTGATGTATTGTCGAAGGTTTTCACGGCCGGAGTGTTGTGTTGTTTCCGGGCTGTATGGTCATGTTCTAGCAGGATTTTCTCCTACCGGCTGTTGGGAGTTGAAGTTCAAAACACCTGGAGGAGTGAAGTTTGCCAATGCCTGATCTAGAGAGTGAGCAAGGTGATTTGCCGAGACACCCAAACCACCTTTCAAAACCAAGTTTAGAAAATAAATTACTTATCCGGTCACCATTAAACTGATACTGAAACTCTTCTGGAGCATAGAAATGATGCACATATGTGATATTATGTTGTTTGGAAACCGATATAAAAACACGAACGTTCACGCGTTTTAGGCACTGTCTGAATGTGCCCTTGGTTTAATTTGTTGTAGGCTGTGGTGTCAGTCTGACAGTAATTTGGTTGCTTTCCTTTCTTTGCATGTTATATATACAGTACAAGTCCAAGTGCACGTATGTGATATTATGTTTCCGTTAAAGAATGTTACACCAAGTTTAAAGTTCAAAAAAAGCTATTCTGAAAAACGCCATTATCCTTCTGTTTTGCTTTGACATATTTCATGCTTCAGCAAAGGAGAAACCCTCCAAATCCACTTTAGGTGGTCTACTTCCAAATGAAGATAACCATCATGATTTACGTTTTAAAGAGTTCCCTGCTTTAACAGCTGTGATAAATAGCACTTTAATTGCACAGTTATATTAGCAAAGCCACAAGACTGTAGAAGGCTATTAATGCCAGTGAATAATTGTTACTGGGGACAATGTTAACTAAATAAAATGTCAAAGCCAAGAGATTATTAGACATTCTAGGCACGTAATTACTTATTTTTGTAAAGGGCTTCTCATAGAGTGCAAAGAGTTTTTAAAGAGTTTTGCTCCAATTCTCCCAGTCCCTCGCTTCCTCGGCAAAGTTATTCTTTTACAGGATCAATGCATGGTGCACAATGCACACTTCATGAAACAGGGAGTAACCAGTGTGATCGGTAACAAAACACTGTGTATCCTTTGCGTATTGAAAAAACTATTTCCAAGTCTTGGCATGATGCTCAATTTGCAAGAAAGCCAATTCAGTTTATTTCCTTTTTCCACCAATTTTCTGTTCTTCTTTCCCAACGAACACTTAGAATTCTGTGGCTCCTGAACACCATTATATACACTCAGCCCTCACTAAGGCCTTGTTTTGAGGCAGCTCTTTCCATGGATTTATCTGAGGAATGATTTGTTTTTCTGACCATCTTGGGGTTCACAAAACACTCAAACATTTTTAAGGAGCACCAAGATCTTTCATATGTTTCTAGGCATGTTTAAGCCTACAGAAAACAGAGAACATTGATCACCATTACATTATTTTATAAAGCATCACTCATCATTTTTATACCTTTAATGCACTTCAATTATTTGGATTTTGTCATGATGTAGATGTATATGATAGGATTTATTTGTTTTGAAGTATTCTTTGGTTAGTCATTTAAGTTTATAAGTTTTATATTGATGATATTTATTTATTGTTTTGATCCGTTTTTTTTGTTCATTATGGCATTGAATGTTTGCCACTTTTGTTCGAGAAGCCGCCCTGAGTCCCCTTGGAAGATAGGGCAGGCTACAAATAAAGTTTATTATTATTATACAGCCTCATCACAAAGGCCTGGTGAAAGGAGAGGGGCAGCAGGACGAATCTGTCGCCCCACGCGCAGCTCCAGGCCCTTCCACACAACCATATAATCCAGAATATCAAGGCAGAAAATCCCACAATATCTGCTTTGAACTGGGTTATCTGAGTACACACTGCCATATATTCCAGTTCAAAGAAAAAAATGAGAGCTTTTATTCAGCTATAGGGGCCTCCATCTCGGCAATGCTTTCCCCATCACATGTGAGAAGCATCGCCCTCCCGGAGAAGACTGTGTTGTGGGGGAAGCCTCTGTTGACACTTTCACCCTGGTTGGGAGCAGGGCCTCCGCCAGAAATTACACAATGTCATGTGATGGCGGGCATGGGGCTCTGTCCAGAAGCCGGGGTGAAAGTGTCCTAGGATACTGAATTCCTCCTGTCTGATTAGGTCCCTAGCCACTTACAAAGCACAATATCTGGATGTATTTTCTGGATTATGTGTTCTGTTAAAAGTATGGGACTACCACCTAAAGATCCACAAATGTGCAATCCTTTAAATAAATGTTCAAAGAGAAAATTAAACGTGGTTATATAGGTTCTGTTTAGTCTTCAGAACTAAAGAGTGTTCGGTTGTGCTGGCGGCAAGGTAAAGATTCCATTAAATGTCATCCAATTCAGGTTTCAAGACATCATAGCTTGAAAAAAATAAAGAGATAAATACTAGAGGTATGCAGTTCAGCCAAAAGGCATGCCATTTTGGGATCATTGTCAACTGCGCCCTCATTCTGTTTACCAGGAAGTTACTTGAATGGGGAGGGGTTTTGCCGTATTCATTCAGCAAAGATTCTGTCCATTGGCTACAATGGGAAACTTTAAAGGCTTAATCCTCAGCCATTTTAAGACCTATCTGCATGAAACCTATCTCAGTTTAGACCCCATTTAGAACTGCACGCCTGCCATGTTTCAAAACAATTCACCAATCAACTAATTTTTTAAAGAATTATTTTTAAGTTTTTAAGTATTTAAGCTTTAACCATAACATTTTTTAAAATAAGACAAACCACAAGAGAGGGTTCTAGGAATTGCAGTCACTGGTTGTGTCCATTCTCAGCCAATCAATGCATGGACACCACCAGGCTTTTTTAATGGCTGAGAAATACACACACAGAGAAACATCAACTCCCATCATGCTCTGAGAGGAACTTTTCAATGCCTGCTCTATGCAAGTACTGCTGGGAAAGCGTTCCCAGATCCCTCTCTGGAGGAGGAGGGAACTTTCCAAGAAAAAATGGAGGACGCTGTTTCTGCCAGGGAACACAGGCAGATCCCTGCCTCAGATATATTGCAGACTTAACTCCTTCCTCTCCAGAAACGATAAAACCTGGCTCCCTTAATCCATTTTGGATATTATATAAAATGGCCCACAGAAAACTCCAAATCATTTTCGTTCAAACTGATTCAGGCCCAAGCCTAATAACTACAGAGGTTTTGCGATATACCCCACAAAACAAAAGATGGAGATTTAACTGCACATAAGGAAAAAGAAGCTTCAGGCAAAAAATCCAACCAGAAGAAGATAACACAATGAGTAGCACAGATCCATAAAATTAAAACCACATTCACTCCCAATCCTTACTAAAGCTATTTTGAGAAAATATTTCCTGCTTTATCTAAAATCCTACAGAAGGGCACCAGGATGCTTCCTTGCCACCAACCCAACCCCCAGGAAAAAATAATTGGGAATACTGTAAAGTGTTTAAGATGCTTATGCTACAGATATAGTGACACATGCATGCATCCCAAAAGTACACCTGTTTTTTGCTAAGCATTCCCTTGTGAGAATATACATTCTCATTCATTCCCTAGATTTTTGGAAGGTTCAAGAGGGAACAATCACGTCTAGCAAGTGAACTTCTGTAAACGGGTTAGTGATTGCTGGCTTGATTACATTAGTTAAAAATGGATACTACTTGGCAGGTCTACCCAACTAATTCCATCAGCTTGGCTGTCTTTATTTTTAAACCCATCTGATTCCCTCCCCTTGTCTCCTCCTACATCTATTTCTCTTCTCCTCACGGATTTGCAACCTACCCAGCTGCTATAATTTGCCAATCTTAAACACTTGATGGATGCCAAGGATCACTAGGGAACAGCCGTTCCCTCCAGTTTTAGAAACATTGTGCATGCCTGGGCAGTTTAAAAATGTTAGCCTCGGAGCATTCCCTAAACTTGGCCCTTCTAGCAAGGACCACTAAAAAGGGCTGCAGGTCTCGAACCTAAGGTTCCCAGTCCAGCTGAAAAAAATGTACGAAGCTTAAGTCATATGGCATACTTCATTCTCCAAATTTTTAGAAATTATAAAAAAACTCTCCTGATGGCGAGCATCAGATCCAGCAAAGACATACGATAAAGATAAAATGAGTATTGGGCTATTTTATTTTACTTTAAAATTAAAATTAAAACAAATGCCCTCCGCTGCCATGGCCTTCAGCACAGAGGATGCCACAAGATTCTGTTACTGGATGACATCAAAAAATCTGGGTTATCATATCACAAGTAGGTGAATAACGCTTCCACTCTCTCATACCCATTCTCTAATTCTAGGGGGGTGATGGAAGTTTGGAAACGATGTCTGACTATTTTGGATTGAATGAGGGTGACAATTTGAAGCTTAACCCAGACAAGATACAATGTGGCTTCTGGTAATCTAAAATGGAATTACAAATCCCTGGTTCACAACTTTGAAACAACTCGCTAATGTAGCTTTTAAAGGCATGCTTTAAAATCTACTATGTTTTTGTCTTATGTTCCAGTCAGCAAATGACCCAGGAACCAGTTTCTTGAAGTTCAAGAGATGTTGAAGAGATAATTTAGTCCGGGTCTAACAGGAAATCTAGTGGGATGGAGGGGAAAGCAATGCAGTGGTTCAACAAAATAGTAGTCCAACTAAATAAAGCCAGCAAGAAGTAAAATAGAGTCACAACTAATAACCAGCCCAAGGTCTGAGAAACAAGCACTGAAAAGTACTATTTACCAAGAAAGAGGCTGAAAGTAACAAAGCTACCAGGGAGTGGCTGGGAGATGTATAGATGCCTAATTAGGTCAGTGTCCCCTACTTAATAAATGCCAACTTTTCTCGACTCTTAATCAACCAATCAATGATTTGTAATGGGTCTTCAACATCTGTAGCTTACTGCTGAGGAGTAGCCCTCCCTCTGCCCCTAGCAATGCCTCCTCGGAGTCAGAAAGACTATTCTTATCAGGACATGCAGATTTCTAATATCTGCTTCCTCCTCTCCATAGAACTGTTTAAAGCTAGAGGGTAAGTTATGGCAGGTTTTGAGAAATCTTCAGTCTTCCATGACCTGATCACTTGCAGATTACTGTCATGGTTTGCAAAGGCACTATGCTGTATATGTTAACTAGAAAATGAAATGCATGAAGTTGATTGGCTGAGCCTGCAAAGACCTGGAATTGACTTGATACTGTTTCTGTTCTGCTGCTGCAGAACCAGTTTGGACAAGTTTTTCAGTGCTAACTGAGTACTGCTGGTGAAGGGAGCAGAGTATACTCAGAGAGGCCTTGCTATTTTGAGGCCTGTTTGCTGCTGAGAAAAGAGGGAAATGAATCAGGACTATATTCTTCTCTGAAGCAGATTTGTGGACTATTTATGACTGTGGACTTCTGTAAGTGATCAGAGGGACCACTGTAAATACTACTGTTTTTGATCTCAATTTTTTCTTATTTAAGAACATGAGAAGAGCCATGCTAGATGAGACAAAGACCAATGGCCTATAAGATTTTTTCTAAGAAGTCCTCAAAGAAGAAAGGAGTTCACCTGCCTCTATCTTTCTTCTGTCCTCACATTCTGACTTAGCAATTATCAAGTTTTACAATGTTAAACATTTGGTTTAGAATAACATGCAACCTGAATTTGAAGCTCAGGGAGCATCTACACAGCACCCAAAATTCGGGCCCTCTCGGACTTTTACTTGAAGCGTCCAAACGATGCCTCAGGGTAAAAGCAAATTGATTTAGGACTAAACAGAAAAACCCTGCTTTGCCCCGAATTAATTAGGTACTGGATTAGATTCGGATCTTCCTGAAAGACCCGGGTCTAAGCCAGTATGGACCCTGTCTGGACTGCCCCCTTGGTAGTCCTGGGGGCACATGGTCTTCGTGAGTTTTCTGGACTGAATTAGCCCAGAAAGCCCCAAGGGCACCAACCCTCCTTCCCAGAGACCCCTTTAAATACCCCAAAAAGGAGAAAATAACTTACCAAGCCACCAACAATGAAAGATCACGTCAGGCACACAGAAAATCACACAAACCCACAACACACCATCTGCGCTTGCTCAAAGAAGCCCTCCTCACGCTTCCCGTCATGGCGCCCCATTCACTCACCCAACCCCTTTGACTACGGACTCCTCGCCATCTGCGCATGTGCAAAAACGGCCAATTCGTGCTTCCCACCATTCCGCCCCATTCACTCACCCAAGCCCCTTTGACTACGGATACCGCCATCTCCGCAGCCGCAAAAAATACCTCCTCGCTCGCTCGCTCGCCACCCAGATCACCCAGGGAAAGACTATCTGGGAGGGAAGGGCTCGGCCAGCCAGACCACCCTTCTCTTACCACCGCTGCCCTCTTCCCCCAGGCACATTTCCTCATGGAGAAAACCCCGCCAACAGCCAACTCAAGCCTCAAAGGAAAAAAAAGGCTCCTCCAGAAACTCCTCTTTCCACCTCCTTTCAGATGGCCAGCCAGCCTCTCAATAATAATAATAATAATAATAATAAGAAGAAGAAGAAGAAGAAGAAGAAGATCATACAATCCTAAGGTTAGCAGATACCACTAAGGATCATCCAGTTCAACTTCCTTATATCATGCAGGAGGACACAATCCAACCACTTCTGACAGATGGCCATCCAATATCTGCACAATAATAATACACATCGAATCATACCATCAGACAGTTAGGAGACACCCCTAAAGGCTATCCAGTCCAACCCAATTCTGCCATGCAGGACACAATCCAAGCACTCCCAACAGATGGCCACCCAGCCTCTCAATACTATTAATAATAACAACAACATCATCATACAATCCTAATGTTTGGAGTGACCTCTAAGGATCATCCAGATCAACTTCCTTCTACCATGCAGGAGGACACAATCCAAGCACTCCTGACAGATGGCCATCCAGCCTCTACATAATAATGATGATGATGATGATGATGATGATAATAATAATAATAATAATAGAAGCATAGAATCCAAGAGTTTGGAGAGACCCCTAAGGGCCATCCAGCCCAACCCTTTCTACTATGCAGCAGGACACCATCCAAGCATTCACAACACATGGACAACGTATAAGTACTATACAATACTACACAGGATCCTCATCACTTTCACAGTACACAAACAACCAAATGCATACTAAACATAAAGACAACCATACAACAGACATTCAATACCACCACTACCTCAACAATTTCTCACCAACACCACAAGACAATGCCACAGCAATGCGTGGCCGGGCACAGCTAGTTTTATTATACGAAGAAAGAAGAAAAAAGACTTTATAGAACAGAGTAATATGGGGATTAGAATTAAGAAAAAATTAAAATACCGAGGAGTAATTATAATAAAGGACTTAAAAGAAATAGAAGAGGTAAACAAAATAGCATTGAGGAAAATAGTTTAAAAAATTAATAGAATATGAAAGTATACATTTATCTTGGTTTGGAAAGACAGTGTTGGTAAAAATGAAAATACTTCCAGGGATAACCTTCATATTTAGAATGCTGTCACTTCAAATTACAGAAGAAGAGCTAATTAGATAGCAACAAATGATAAATAAATACTGTAATGGCAGTAAAAGAAATACGAGATTAAACAAGCAGTTACGATACAGATTTCAAAAAGGAGGAGGATTAGCACTTCCTAATATAAAAAAATACAAAGCAAACAGACTGAGATAGAAGGAATGATAAAAAGGAGGATGTAGAATGGCTAAAAATGGATTCACAAAAAGCAGAGGAAAAAATCTGGAATATTTTTAAAAGAGTTTACGAGGAAAGAAATTAGGGAAATTAGTACCCAAAGTTGAGTAATGTATTAGAAATATGGAGCAAATACAGGATAAAGTTAATAGTGGATGGTTCAATAACCCTAATTATAATGGAAAGGAAATTTCCAAAAAAAAATAAAATAAAAACTATAATGGATAGACAAAATAGGGGATTGAATAAAGGTTGGAATGAAGAAGGAAATTATTATGGAAGAATTTAGAGAAATAAAATTGACAGCGTTCCATTGCATACAATTAGAACAATGGTTCAAAAATTGGGTAAAAAATAATAAAAAATGGAAGTAAGCTTAATCAATTTGAACAAATAATACAAGATGGAAGAGATAAAGAGAAACATAAAAAAAATTGAAAGGAGTAACTAGTAAAGTATATAAGATAATAATTGAAATAAACGAAGGAAAAATAATGAATAATATCGTCAAGGAAATCTGGGAAGAAGATTTAGGGTTGAAAATAAATGAAACGGAGTGGTCACAATTATGGAGATAAAGACATTTGAAATATTTATCAATACGGGTTAAAGAAAATTACAATAAGTTAATATGGAAATGGTATCTAACACCAATAAGAATAGCAAATATAAATAAAAACTATTCTGGCTGGAGAGGATGCCAAAATCCTTTGAAAAAGGATTCAAAAAGAAAGACAGAGAGTTACCTCCACAAGTGGAAATGAAATTTTGGACAGATGATATGTAAAAGAAGTGACTCGGGGGGGGGGGGACACGGTGCTGAGGAATAGAAAATATGTATAAGCTTTAAAATAACAATAGATACCATAAATTAATTTCTGGTAGATTGTATTGAATAATATCTTAAAAGAGAGAGATAGAAAAAGAGAATGATTCCAAACATGTCCTAACACATGCCTTTTGCCCCAAAAGATAAGAAGTTAGCCAAAGAACTAAAATTATTAAGAATTCAAGCATCAATGATTTTGGTGGAACAAATGGACAAAATACTGAAATCTAGTAAGCAGATTTTTTTCAATATGAAAATAAACCAGGCAGATGGCCTGCAATGTTATATGCATCATATTCCTTTGCATACATTGAGAAACATATTTAAGTTATTTTTGTTTATACAGTAGAGTCTCACTTATCCAACACTTGCTTATCCAATGTTCTGGATTATCCAACGCATTTTTGTAGTCAATGTTATTTTGTAGTCAATGATATTTTGGTGCTAAATTCGTAAATACAGTAATTACTACATAGCATTACTGCTTATTGAACTACTTTTTCTGTCAAATTTGTTGTATAACATGATGTTTTGGTGCTTAATCTGTAAAATCATAACCTAATTTGATATTTAATAGGCTTTTCCTTAATCTCTCCTTATTATCCAACATATTTGCTTATCCAATGTTCTGCCGGCCCGTTTACATTGGATAAGCGAGACTCTACGGTATAATTATTTCAGTCTGTATGTGACTTATTCTGAGTTTATGCAACTTCCTCTGAATTCACATCCTGTGTCTTGCTCTGATTTAAGTCTTGATATCAATAGAAGTCAATCATAACTAAGGAAGGGTCAAATACATTGAGTACATTTCCACTTTTATGAAGACATTTTCAAACAAATGCATGAAATCTTCTTTATATATCAGTTTAGACCAGTGGTTCTCAACCTGTGAGTCCCCAGGTGTTTTGGCCTACAACTTCCCAGCCAGTTTACCAGCTGTTAGGATTTCTGGGAGTTGAAGACCAAAACATCTGGGGACCCACAGGTTGAAAACCACTGGTTTAGACTCATACCCACAATTATATGGAGTCAATTGAAATTTGTGATTAAGATAGTAACCGCTTTTCACTAGTAAAGACCTTGGCCTCTAGCAAATAAAGACTAATTAAACAAATACTTGGATGCTACCAAAATCATGAAGTTTTAAAATTGTATTAGGGTAAAATAAAGGCAACAAAATATCAGTTGGTATGAGCTAAACTGAAACATATCTACATATTCATTTTAAAAGTGAGAAATGACCGTTGACTGTATAATTTCAGTGTTTCAATCCTATTTATTTCTTGCACTCAAGGGGTGTCTTGGAAATCCTCCAGTACTTGACAGATGCTCATGTTACCATCGTCCCACAACAAACATATACAGAAAGTTGAACTTGTTTGGACAGGAGCTGCCATGTTGGACCAACGTCAATGCCAGAAGGAGGGCAAGGTCATCCGGGCAGATTAAGTGACCATGGCACAATCCACCTGGGAAAACCACAGCATCTCAAAAAAGAAAGTACCCTGGAAAGTGACCATATTAAGAAGGAAAGGATTATTTTCCTTTAGAGGTTTGGTTCATCTCCACTGGATGGTTATTTTCCACTGACATTTTCTAGCCACCTGCCCTTGTCTACAATCTTTAATGCAGTTTTTTCCTCCTGTTTACATTCTTAAGGGAAAACATGCACTAAACATAGGCATCATCAATATAATGGTTTTTTAAAATTATTATTCAACTTTACCCTATGGGTCTAGAATAAAGATACTGTGTCTACACAGAGACTTTTATTTTCAAAACTCAATTCCTATTTTTCTGGATTATCACAGGAGCACAGAAACCAGTAATTCACATACATAATGGGGGGACCCTAAAAACTACAAATAAAAATTCGATCACATACTTAAAACACAGCTTGGAAAAGTTACTTTTTCAAATTTTCACTCCAAGGCTCCATTACACCATTGAGTAAAAATATATTGCTGTTTATTTTTATTTATATTAATATATTAATATTCTTTGCTTCTTCTTTGAAAGAAGGGCAGGAGAAGGTTATTGAATAAACAAAAAGAAAATTACCGTACTGGGGCTGGTTTTTAACTCAATGTTTTGAGTCGTACTTTTTAAACTTTATATTCTTTTGGGAAGGCGTTATCCATTCTTTATCCTCAAAAATATTTTTTCTTCATACTGATAGGAAGCGAGAAATCTAGGAAATGCCCGAAACAGAACTGCAACAACTTCCTCCAATTCCTACAGTGTGTCAGAGAGCAGAAAGAGAAAACAGCAGCTTTATTCATGTCGGGATTTTGCAGTGTTGGTGCCAGTGTCTGAAAATAGAATCTTCCCAAAGTCACTTGTGACTCTATTGTCTAGGTCAGTTGTATGGCTAATCCTCCTCCCCCAGCCCAACTCAAATAACTTGCTGTGCTCCAGTGAGAATTATGCCGTTAAAGTCCCATTGAAGCCATTTAGGCTTAAGAGTGCTTAACTCTATGCTGGATTGTGGCCCATGATTCCAAGCTCAATAAACAAAGTTTTTCCATAGTGACCTGTAAACTTTGCAACAATTTCCAAAGAGGAAGCCATGTTGGACGGCTACAGGAAAAAGAAAATTGGTATGGGCCCAATTTTGATTGCCAACACCTGTTTAACGTACAATGGAAAACATCAAGGCTGCATATTAAAAAAAATCTATGCAAGGAGTAGTATTCATTCAAATATCTAATATTTATACCATGCTTTATCTCTCCTGAAGGAGACTCAGAGCCCATCCAGACAGCCCCTTTAATGTGGGACTTCCCACAACAAAAAGAAAGCTGTCCAGACGACATCTTCGGAAAACATGAATTAATTCACCACAAACCGAGAAAACCCTGGTTTGCGGTGAATTCATTTGTTAGTGAGTTTATTCTGCACCTTCCAGGAAGGCATGGGATAAACCCACTACTTCTGCTGTCTGGACTGCAGTCCAGACAGCAATCCCACCATTTTCTAGGCTATAATCACCCAGAAAACCATGAGGACACCTATCCCTTTCCCCAAAGCCCCCCAACCCCCTTTAAAAAGTAAAAAAAAAAAAACTTAGCAGGCCTCCATTACACTGTTCTTGCAGCTCTCCTGGAACATCAGGAAAGTTGCAGAAACACTGTAATGGAGGCCGGTAAGTTTTTTTTTATTTTTTAAAAGGGTTGGGGGCTTTTAGGGGGGAGGTTACAATGTAAGTTCTGGGAGAACATCTGGACAGGCACAGTAGAAACAATATTTTTCTCTTGAAGGATGAATTTACTCCTCATCTCATAAACAATAAATGTTCTTTAGTTCTTTGATTGTTCCACATACACAAATTGAGTCCTCTTCTTATATATAATGATTGTTCTTGTTTCTGTATTATGGATAGTAGACTGCAAAACCACAACCGGTTTCAACTCAAAAGAGTCTTCATCAGGTGAATTGTAGTCCTTTTTTTTCAGTTGGTTTTTTTTTTAGTTTTTTAAATGTGGATCCTATAGGGAACATATATAGCAGCTACCAGTTATTTACAATACATATAGTTACATGAGACATACACAATACACAACAAAGATAATATAAAAATCATACTCACAGAAAGATCTAAGTTTTAAACACGCATACTCTGCAAATAGTTTGATTCCAATGCGAGTATGAAGCTGAGTAACTAATTTCACTCTTAAATAGTAAGCACAATGGTCAGGTGGTTGTAAAGTAATGTAATTGCTGTTACTCCAGAGTCACATTTAAAGGAAGACTATCAATCTTTACAAGAAACAATCATAAGAGTTGGTATTGTTCAACCCCTTCGGATGTTCTGTTTGGAGTGTGAAAATCCAATAAGATTCACGCTGTAGGAGCTTCGTCTGGAAATCTATGCCTTTGGAGGGTGTGACAACTTCGAGAACCTGGACCCGAAGTGATTCAGGATTGTGTTTTAGATCTTCAAAATGTTTATAAAAAATCAAATCAGTAGAATGTTTCCTGATCTTACTTTTGTGTTCTATAACAATATCTGGTATTTACTTTTGAACCATTTTTAATGGATCGCACATCCCTAATAGTTACTAACATTGCAAATTCAAATGGTGGCAATAACACAGGCACAATCCATCCCCTTTCTCTCTGCTGATAAGCACAAAGAAAGGGGAATGTCAGAAATGTCCATCTGGACAGCAGACCTGGCCAAATCAGACCCAATCCAGCTGTCCAGACTGCCCCAATGCCATAGGATACTCTGTAGTTTCCAGCAAACTTCAGAATATTCGCCAACTTTGCTTAAGGCTGGGCAAAGTCGGAGAGTAGGCGAAAAACCCACTGGATGCCACTATGCATCATAAAAATTGCCAGCAGTCCATTTGGGAAAATCTGACACACAGACATTTTTCTGAGATGTTTCACTCATATCCAAAAGAAGACCTTTTCATTCTCCCACAACGTCCCAAGGCAGTGATATCCTTCACAGCCATGCCAACATCTAGTAAGATTGCCCCTACATGATCATAGTGCTTTCAACGAAGATCCCTTTTCTCCCATCACTTTCAAACTGATTATAAATAAACTCAGATTTTGTCTGTCAATGACAAGTAAACCTGCATCCAACTGGAAAAATTAATAGCATTATTCATACTGCTAAGAAAATTAAATGGATAAAAATCACACATGTAGAAAGTGTCCCTGTTACAGAAGCTAATAAGAAATATACAAATGATTTTTAGAGTACAAATTTTAATGAAATGTTATTAAAATATATTAAATAATATCTACACCATTGTTTTGATACATACAGCTAAAATGCTATTGAGCATTCTGTCTCAGGGTGCATCTGTGTCAAGTAAATACTTAATTTCCTTTTGCTGACCCACCTTAGGAAATGGAGGATGTTGTTGCAATTTTGTTTGGGGCGTTTCATAAATTTAAGTATTGGTTAACTTTTAAGCCTGACTTTATGAATGTTACATTGATCTCTTCACCTTGGATCTCTTCACCTTTTTTCTCTTCTTCTTCCTCATTGCCTGCTTGGAATCTATAGCATCTAACATTTTCACTCTACTAAACTATGGAAAGTGCTTTCTGAGCACCATAGTGCCAACACCAAGCCTTTTTCAGTGGTTTAAGCATCTTTGGACAATTACCTTAAACTTGTGAAAAGAATTAATGAAAACTTGATTTCCATCAGAAAAGCTAATTAAGAAAAATACATTTGTTGTCACAGGGGATGAGAGAGAAAGTTGAGACTATTGCTGCTATCCAGTTACGCAGCTGAAGCTATTCATCCTGCTAGGTATACTGATATTTAAACCAAAGTCTAATTTGTCTTTTAGTTTACAAAATCAATATTACTTAGTAGTAACTGAAACATTTATCTACATATACTTGTCTCGCTGAACTACAGATGTAGCCATATTGATTTACTAGCTCTCTTTGTAGAGATATAGATACAGTATATGAATTGTGTGTCAGACACTTGAAAATGTATGTACTGATTTTCAACATTTGCTGGGAGCATTGGATGGCTTATGTTATTGACAAGAATATTACAAGAGCTTAAAGAAAAGTTGGGAAGACTGAATTTAAATCTAAACAGAGACAAGACCATACAAACTGACCACAAACAATAAATTATCTTCAATCATAGCTTTCCACAAGCAATATGGGAACAATTAGTACACCTGACTATGGCTAAACCTGTAGTTCCGTGAGACAATGTGTATGTGGATAAAAGCTTGCAAGATTATTGGAAGATTAGTAAGAATCATGCTGAAGACTCAAATACTAAAAATATATTTATTTATTTCAGTGTTTATTATCAAGCATTGATTATTATTTACTAATTACTTACGGACTCTGCAATAGTCGGTGTAGTGGATGAACTGGGGGATACTGGGCTTAGCAATAAGGCATGTGAAACTCATCAAGATTATTGATGATCATAAATCGGACATGTCCCAACAGTGTGACGCTCCAGCAAAGAAGGAAAGCAATGTTTTAACCTGCATTAACAGAACCATGATTTCCAAGTCAAGGTAAGTCATAATTATTTTCTGCCCTAGTCAGATCTCATCTAGAGAGTTCTAGACACCAAATTTGAAGAACAATATGGAGAAGTTGGGACAGGTTCAGAGAAGAGCAACAAAGATGATACAGAGATATAGAGAGAACAAAACATATGAGAAGAGTATGAAGGAGTTGGGCATACTCAACTTGGTGAAAAGAAGACTAAGGGGTGGCATGACTTTCTTCTTTAAATATCTAAAGAGCTGCCAAAAAGAGGAGGGCACAGGTTTGTCCTCTGCTAGTCCAAAGAGTAGGAATGAATCTAGTGGTTTTAAGTTTCAAAATGGAAGGTCACAATTGAACATTAAAAGGGAACCTCTTGACAGTAAAAAGCAATTCGACAATGAAACCAATTACCTTGAGAGGTGGTGAGATCTTTTTCTCATTCATTTTCTACTGGAAATGATCTTCAGTGGTTCTCAACCTGTGGGTCCCCGGGTGTTTTGGCCTTCAACTCTCAGAAATCCGAACAGCTGGTAAACTGGCAGGGATTTCTGGGAGTTGTAGGCCAAAACAACTGGGGACCCATAGGTTGAGAACCACTGTTCTAGAATATAACCTGGAAGACAATCCAATAAAAACAATAATGATTTCCTGGTTCAGAGACCAAGGCATAAATGTAGATTTGGATAATTGGGAATACTTATGGAAAAAAGGATTTAAATTTTCAATAACGGGTTCTATCAGAGAAAACATGTATGAAATGTTCTACAGAAGTTATATAACTCATCAATTAATTGCTAAAATTGATAAATCCCAAAGGGGGGAATGTTGGAGATGCAAAATGCAGAAAGGCACCTTCTTCCATGTTTGGTGGACCTGTATGGCGGTAAAAAGGTTTTGGAAAAAGGCAACTAAAGAAACCAACAAAATGATTATTAAAAAGATTAAGAAAAACTGAGAAATGTGCTTATTGGGTTCGTTTCAGGAGAGAATTTGCCAAGAAGATGTAGTTATGTGGCAGCAAGAATTATTATAGCAAAATTTTGGAAGCGGGAAAAATAACTACTTATTAAGGACTGGAGAAGAAAATTAGTAGAAGAGAGTATAATGGGAGGAAACAAGGAAAAAATCACTAGAAAGTGAAGACTGGCCTTTGGGTATTTAAAAAAAACACAAAAATAGATTTTGAAATAGCTGAACGGGGGATTAATTTGTATAATGATAAGGACAGATTTTTGTTTGGTACTAGTTCCATATGGTGTGGTGCCATAAGTCATGGGTGGCGATTCAAAGGTGGGAATGGGGAAGTGGTGGACAAAGGAAATAATACTTGTATTTTGATTGTTGAATCTCAAAGATTGTATGTTTCTTCCTCCCCCCCCCCATATATCACAATAAAAATTTATACAAAAAAGGTGGGTTTATGTATGTGTGTGTGTGTGTGTGTGTGTGTGTGTGTGTGTATATATATATATATATATATATATATATATATATATATATATGTTTGTACCTGGATGAGGTTGGCCTGGGTGAGGGCAAACAAGCTGAGGCTTAATCCTGACAAGACAGAGGTCCTCCAGGTCAGTTGTATGTCTGATCAGGGGATAGGGTGGCAACCTGTGCTCGATGAGGTCGCACCTCCCCCTGAAGGCACAGGTCTGCAGCTTGGGGGTCCTACTGGACTCGGCACTGACGCTTGATGCTCAGGTGTCGGCGGTGGCTAGGAGGGCCTTTGCACAACTAAGACTCATGCGCCAGCTGTGACCATAGCTTGTGAAGTTGGATCTGGCCATGGTGGTCCATGCCTTAGTTACCTCCAGACTGGATTATTGCAATACACTCTTCGTGGGGCTGGCCCTGAAGACGGCCTGGAAACTACAACTGGTCCAGCGCTCGGCAGCCAGATTACTAACTGGAGCAAATTACATGGTGCAGTCCACCCCCCTGTTTAAGGAGCTCAATTGGCTGCCGTTTATCTTCCGAGCCCAATTCAAGGTTATTACCTACAAAGCCCTAAATGGTTTGGAACCCACCTACCTTCGTGACCACATTTCCCCCTATGAACCTGCACGGTCTCTCCGTTCATGGGGGGAGGCCTTCCTCTCGCTCCCGCCACCTTCACAATCGTGGTTGGTGGGGACAAGAGAGAGAGCCTTGTCCGTGGTGGTCCCCCGGCTCTGGAACTCACTCCCTAGAGAGATTAGGCAAGCCCCCATCCTTTTAATTTTTAGGAAGACCTTAAAAACTTGGCTCTGCCAACAAGCCTTTGGTAAATGATTTTCACCCCTGTAAGGCTTTGAAAGCAAAGCAAAAGGAAAACTAGATTGTTTATTATTGCCTTCAAGCTATTAAAAATGTGTTCTTATCAACTGGCAATGTTTCCAAATAATACAAACCTAACTGAAAGCCTTCCTTAGGTTAATAAGATCATAACAAAGTTCCAGCAACAAGGGTACAGCATGACAATAAAAGCAAGAATAGAAGGTGTGGTCTAACAATGCAAGCAGGAATTAATTAGGCGTCAAATGTAATTTTATTGCTGGTTTATCTTCCTATAAATCTGCAATACAAATAATTGTTTCCACAGATGCTCCTCTGGGTCATGTATTATTCTTGTTGAACAAGAAAACAAAAACTCTAATTCTGCCAGCATTAATGATCCAAACATTACGGGATGTGACATTAAATGATCTGAACCCAGCCTGCATTCAGAAGGACTCTCCCACATTAACTCTTGTAAGGCAAAAGCCTTGCTCAATTTTCTCTTGACTTGTAAGTAACATTTGTGGTTTGGGAAGTTCCTTGTCTGCAAGAGCACCCACTCCAACAAATTCATTTCCAGGAAAAGTCAGACCTTACTTAATTTTCTTTAAAAATAGGAGAAAAAATGAGTATGTTTTTAGTAAGATATTTTAGTTTATTCCCCGCTATGATTTGTGAAAGCCTCTTTTGAAGAACTTCTCATGTTCTAGAATGCATTCCATATTTATAATAACACATTGTGTGTTTCGGATATACTTTAAAATACTATATAAAAGACCTTAATGAATATGGGCCAAATCTATCCCTTTCACATATTGAATTATTTATTAAAAATATTTGAGTCTTCTCCATCCATGAACATAGCCAAAGCAATTAAAAATGTTAACAGTTAAAATACTATCAAAGAAACAGTTTAAAAATAAAACCAATAACTAAGCAGAGTTAAAACACAAGGGAAGAACAGATAAAAATGTAACAGAACTTGGAAATATCCTTTTTTTATCAACCACTTGTTAAAAGATCTGCCTTATTACAGTTTGTGAGTATGTGAAAGGGGTTGCTTCTGTCAGCAAAATAATACTATTACATCTGGATTAGTATAAATAGCAGAAGGAATAAACATGTCAAGGAAAACAAAATGAATAATAGTTATATAAGCCAACAAACTATTGGAATTAGGCATGTGAATAATTTTTATCTTCCTAGACAAAAAAATCATTTTGGGACACACTGAGGCATGTGTTGCTGGCAAGCACTCTGCCCCATAGAGGAGTACTGGTCAAACAACTGTAATGGAGATCTTAGCTTGAGTTGTTCAGGCATTTTTGAGTCACACAGAATGCTAGTAGTTTGCCATCATTTCAACCAAGCTATGTTTATCTGAGACCGTACGCTTGGCATTGTGTCGCTATCTATGGAGACCAGTGACCCTAAGTATTTAAATTGGTTGGCTTTCTTTAATGTTTGTCCATTAATTCGAGTTGTTTTTTCCAGTTTGGAGGCCACATTCCAGATATTATTTATTATTTATTTATAGTATTTATATTCCGCCCTTCTCACCCCAAAGGGGACTCTAGGCAGATCACAATGTACATATAAATGGCAAACATTCAATGCCATTAGGCAACCACATATAGATAGACACAGAGGCAATTTAACATTCCAGCTTCTGGATTCATGAGGGTATGCTAGATCCCGGCCACAGGGGGAGCTACTTGCTTCATTATCCACTATGGCACTGAGTAATTGATAGAGTACTTCCTCATCTTCCGCACACTGCTGGAGATTTTATGGCGTTGTAAATTAGTTAAATTAGCCTCCCCGCATAAGCGTTATCTAAATTCCTACTTGACAGATGCAACTGTCTTTTCGGCTGCATAGGTCAACAGCAAGCTGGACTATTAATGGTCAGGAGCTTACCCTGACCCGGGCTGGCTTCAAACTCATGACCTCTCAGTCAGTAGTGATTTATTGCAGCTGGCTACTAACCAGTTGCGCCACAGCCCGGTACAAAACTGATACTCTGTTTTGGGTATATTCCATTGAAGTCAATTTTCACTGAGTCTATCATTCCGTGTCTGCAGCTGTTGTTGGAAGGCTACACGTTTTTGGTGGCCAGGTGCTATGTCATCTGCATATAGAAGTGTCCAGGGATGCATAGTCTGCAAATCTGTATATATGTATAATGTATATATGAAAAAAAATTGTGTTTAGACTTGGGTCTAATCTCCAAAGGAATCTCACTGTGTATGTATCTGCAAATATAGGCACGCCAAAATCCAAAAAACACTTTTGACTCTGAGCATTTTGGATAAGGGATACTCAGCCTGTGCTCCAATATGTATTGCCATTTCCCAATGAACTAAAACATTCTACCACCTACATAGACAGATGTGGCTGCAGTTCACCAGGATCAACACACACCACCTTGCCAATTACAACTGAGAGCAGACTACACACTGGATGAGCAACAGACTGGTGGGTAGGAAGTTTAACTTGGAAAGGTGTCAACTTATCATGAAACACCAGGATCCACAACAGAGGGTTACAGAAATCTCCATCCCTACTCTCCATCTGTTGGGTCATGGCCCAAGTACATTACACGAGATTGGTGGTTTTACTTAAACAGCCCTCCTATGCGTCTGCAACGTTAATATATTTTTTTGGTGAAACTGAGATGCATTCATTGAAAGAAGATATATACAATCCTTTTAATAATGCAGGCTGCATCAATACAAAGGCTTAAGCGTGGGCGCATTGATCTTAAAGCCAGCTTGTTGCTAACATAAAAAGGAGCCTTTTCATGTATTGAGCAGGAAATTGCACATGTTGCTAAAACCATAAACAAAAACAGTCTGGTTGCACTTGTCACCCCTAACACAAACATGGAGTCTAAATGGGCAACCACATTCTGTATTACCAGTTTTCCAATGCAGATCTAATAAACAAATTAAAATAATGTCCTACCATTGAGGCAACATGCTGGCTTGATTCTACTGGAGCTTGATTCACAACCTAAAGGTGTCTTGTTGTAGCTGTTTTGCAGAGATATGACTACTCAAAAACTGAACTTATTACATCAAATTGTTACAATGTCAATGGGCAGAGGGAGAAAACAGTATCTGTCTCAAATCCCAGCAAAACCAAGTTTGCAAACTACAAGCTATATCTACATGTAATACAGTGCAAGAAAGGAAGCCAGACTAGATAAATCACAAAGAGTATAAGTATAATGTTCCCTCACTACTTCGCGGTTTACTTTTTGCGGATTCGCTGTTTTGCGGTCTTTCAATAACTCTAAAAGACTATTATAAATCATAAAAAATTACAATTTACAGCCTAAGGAAGGGAGGAAGGAGAAGCCAAAGGGAGAGAAAAGGAGTCCAAGTGGCAACAGGAGGAGAAGCAATTTATCAACACACAATTGGTTGACAAAGACTTAAAATAGTGTATAACTACTTAAATAATGTATAAATATTAAAATAAATATAGTGTCTCTACTTCGCGGATTTTTGCTTATGGCAGGCAGTCCTGGAACCTAACCCCAGCAATAAGTGAGGGAACACTGTATCCAGTTTGAATGGCTAAACTTCGCATTCAAGAAACAAACTCCTTAAGAATAAAATAAATGGGGTCGGAAAAGTGCTTCCTATAAGCCACATGTATTCCCCAAAGGATTTTTAAAAGTTAGTAGTTAGTTAGGCGATTCCTTATTGTCCGAGTATGATGGCATTCCAAGTGTAGTGTCTTGGCGGTGGGTATGTAGGTGACGGTAGAGCCCTATTCTTGAACCCCATGTTCTTACACAGTGAGGGCATCATTTCCAGGTGCAAGGCGGTTCCAGTCAGGGTTGGCTTGACGCACCTTCTTCGCATGTTTCTCCCTTTCACCCTCCATTCATGCCTCTTCAAATTCCACAGCACTGCTGGTCACAGCTGACCTCCAGCTAGAGTGCTCAAAGGTCAGGACTTACCAGTTCTCAGTGTCTATGCCACAGTTTTTAACGTTAGCTTTAAGCCCATTTTTAATCTCTTTTCCTGTCCACCAACATTACGTTTTCTGTTCTTGCGTTGGGACTATAGTAACTGCTTTGGGAGACAGTGATTGGGCGTTCAGAATCTGTGGATGAGGAGGGCTGGCTGAATTGCCTTCCAAAATCCTCTTGTGGAGGGCCCGGGGGGGGGGGGGGGTATGGACATTTAGCTGAAAAATAGTAGGGATACCACATTAGATTATTCCTGTGGCTCTTTCACAGATGCCAACCCTAAATATGCCATTCTGTGACTACACCCATCATACCTTCCAGATGGATTAAACTTGTACCTCTGCTTTTCACCAGATATGGTATTTCTTTGCAAGCTTTCTTCACACAATGTGTTGTCGAAGGCTTTCATGGCCAGAATCACAGGGTTGTTGTATGTCTTTCGGGCTGTGTGGCCATGTTCCAGAAGCATTCTCTCCTGACGTTTCGCCCACATCTATGGCAGGCATCCTCAGAGGTTGTGAGGTATGGTATCCATACCTCACAACCTCTGAGGATGCCTGCCATAGATGTGGGCGAAACGTCAGGAGAGAATGCTTCTGGAACATGGCCACACAGCCCGAAAGACATACAACAACCCTGTTTCTTCACACAGTTTGTTCATTTAAATGCCACCCAGTGTCCAGCCTGCTTCAGTTTCAAGGTGAATCCCATCAAAGCAATGCTGCCCCTCACTTAATCCTTGACTAGCCATAGGCCAATTTTCATATTTAGGATTATTCACAAAATACTCATAAAAAATGAGTATTTCAGGCCCAAAGCCACTGATCATATTCTGCCAAAACTTTAATCCCACAAAACCAGATTTCTAACCTCATTTCCAAATGGCAGTGAAATGTTTCCAATTGATTTTTTTTTTAAAAAATTGAGTATTTTCAGCCAACTGGATTCCCAAATTGCTAGTACTGTATTCTCATCTGTTTGCAATCTCTGCATCTGCCGAATACTGTTCTCTTTATTTGAAGCAATTAGGAATCCTCTGTTGCTTGCCCTCCACCCACATATTGCTACAAGACTGGATAGAAGCATAAGTAAGCAGCAACTTAAAATAGTTAAAATAAACAAATAGACATAATAGTACTCGTGTGTGAGCATATCAATAATATAAATAGTAGCTGCATGAAACAAATAATAGAATATTTTATATCCTAGAGGAATAGGTATTTTAATATTATTTGCCAAAGAGTCCTCTTATTGTAGTATGTCCTCTGAACATATTGTGATATCATCCACATGTGTAACAGATGAGAGACATAGTGCTTTGCTGCCATTTACCCAGGCCCTTAACAAAAAAAATATTGATAGGCCCCTTTTACACAGCTGTATAAAATTCACATTATTTTGCTTTGAACTGGATTATACGGCAGTGTAGACTGAAATAATACAGCTCAAATCAGATAATGTGAGTTTTCTAATTTGATAACCTGGATTATCTGGCAGTGTAGAAGGGGCCACAGATGTGTGCCATGGGAGAAGAAGACTGCTGTAATAAAATAAAGAGTTTACATGTATAGACTGAGAATAATTGTGCCCCACGCTAGCAAAAATCCAGATTATCATATCAGATAAGCAAAGGTAAAGGTTTTCCCCTGATATTAAGTCTAGTCGTGTCCGACTCTGGAGGTTGGTGCTCATCTCCATTTGTGACCCGAAGAGCCGGCGTTGTGCGTAGACGCCTCCTAAGTCATGTGGCCAGCATGACTGCATGAAGCACAGTTACATACCCGCTGGAGTACCTATTGATCTACTCACATTTGTATGTTTTGAAACTGCTAGGTTGGCAGAAGTTGGGGCTAACAGCGGGAGCTCATTCCGCTCCCTGGATTCGAACCGCCAACCTTTCAGTCAGCAAGTTCAGCAGCTCAGTGGTTTAATCCACTGTGCCATCAGGAGCTCCATCATAGCAGATAATACACATTATAATATTTGAACTGGATTATATGTGTCTACACTGCCATATTATCCAGTTCATAATCTGGATTATATATGGCAGTGTAGATGGGGCATATATCACTTAAATGTTTAGTTGATATTCTTCAAGTAAGCAACTCTTGTGGAACCATAACATGCACGAAACACTGCAGTGTTGAGAACGAAGAGAACTAGGGTAGTAAATTGTAATGACATGACAACAGCATATCTGGCTAAGACTTATCATACAACATGATGTCTCCCCCATTTTTCCATTGCATTTTCAATGTTACTGAATTGAGACAGGCCTGTTAATAGCTTTAATATCCCGGTTATTGTTTACAGTGCAATTGTTTTATTCTGCTGCAGTTTCAGTATCCCAGCAGTCATGAGGTGCAAGTGGGTATGAGTTTCCCCTTCTTCCCCTCTCTATCCTGACACAGGGTTAAGTCACTCAATTTCTGATGTTTTCACAAAGAGGACATTATGATATACAGGAAAAAAAATGTCTGGCCACAATTGCACAATTGTGCTGCCAAAGTGGATCAAAATTTGCAATTATGGCAGCGCCTTTCATTTACAAGAAATGGTATAATTGCAGCATAGGAAAATGGAAAAAGGTTAAACAACATGCATGTACTAAATAGAGAAGACATGGGTAGAAGGGTAGGATCAAGCTGCACCATACTGGAGATATGATGTGAAAGTGGTCGTTTCCATGTTGATATGTTTCTGTGTGCTTAAATAACATGATTGCTGCAAGACAACAAGCTGGTGTGATAAAGCCCTAAGAAAATGCCATATCCCAAAAAGAATACAGGAAGATACATGGCTTAATACAAGGAAGCAACAAAATCAGTTCCTATATTAAACAGGTTGTTCAGAAAAGCCTTTGAACATAATTACTTGCCAAAGGCTACCTAGCAGATCTGCGTTTGAACTCCAACTTGGCTCCAGGATCCACTCCAATTGAACCATTCTTGTAGATGCAGCAAACAGTTCTATATATATACTAATAAAGACAGACAGCTCGTGTGCAATGGTTATTACATTAATATCTATTTTAAGGCGAGTCCAGTACAGCCAACTATTATGTTTCATCTCGCATTGCACAAATCAGGGTGGGCAGCGGCATGCAAATCCTTAAGGAGTACTTGACATTTTGAAATCTTGATTCAACCCACACTCTACTTTTTTTAAAGTAATGTCTCTCTGGTCATGCAAATCTGTACATAATATAGCACAGAAACAAAACTCTAGATACCCTTACATTTTCTAATTCCCACTCCTAAAACCAGCTTTGAACAATATATTTTGTTGTCATCTTTGTCAAATCACATATAGTTCATAGTTCATGCATAATAGTAAGTCAGCTTTGCTATAAAGTCTGTCTTACTGCTAGTACAGGATACTCACTCACTTCTATTTGGGTTTGCCTACTAGCAGGAGAGATTAAATAATTTAGGAAAATGACAGTGCTGGTTGGCTTAGCGTTATAGCCATACCAGGTTTAGTAGCCTGTTACTTTCCTAACAAGCCAGAATCCATGATTGGGTTTTGTTCTAGGCTTCTGCTAACATGGATTGTTAGTAGATTGGCAATCCAGGTACAGTAGAGTCTCACTTATCCAACATAAACGAGCTGGCAGAACGTTGGATAAGTGAAAATGTTGGATATTAAGGAGGGATTAAGGAAAAGCCTATTAAATGTCAAATTATGTTATGAATTTACAAATTAAGCACCAAAACATCATGTTTTACAACAAATCAACAGAAAAAGCAGTTCAATACATGGTAGCGTTATGTAGTAATTACTGTATCCACGAATTTAGCATCAAAACATCACAATGTATTGAAAACATTGACTACAAAAATATTGACTACTAAAAGGCAGTTGCATTGGATAATACAGAACGTTGGATAAGCGAAGGTTGGATAAGGGAGACTCTACTATATCTCCAGTGTGGACATGACATTGCACAAACAGTACCAGAGATTTCTAGATTTAAGTCAGAATTCACTGCAATACCATTCTATGGACTCCAGAACAGACTAACAACTTCAATCACACATAATATGAAATCATGACTTATGGTATTATGAGACCTCACAATTTCCAGGAGAACCATGAAGAGAAGATCAGAAGTTTTTCCTTCGGTATTATATTAAGCAGAGCGACCTGTTGCGATGTCTGACTCCAGACAAACTCTTTCTGCAACTCGTTTATTTTTTTTAAAGGAAGCTGTCCAAATCAGGTTTAAACTTAATGGGCTTAATTTATACACAAAATAAAAGTGAAAATATGTGTGTGCATGTCTGGGGTGTCCACTTACACAGACAAGCTCCTGCCTCCACAAACAGCTATAGCTCCGACTACTCAGGAGGCACCAATGACCCTCCCTCCAATGACATTACAGGTGATAGTGAGCGCCATGAAAATGTCCAAGAGCCCTGCCAACATCCTCCACAAACACAATACTGCCCACAACCCAAGTGAATGCTTTAATAAGGGGACAATTTCATCCTAAATTTTATGTGTTTCCTCCACTACAGACATCCCAGTGTTTCTTACTCTCTCCATTGGTGTGGAATTTGAATGACCCCACCCACGGTCTCTCCCTTGACTCTTTCCTATTCTTTTCTATGGCACACAGAAAACAGAGGAATTGATCAGCAACTGAACATACTAGAGAGATTTTGAGATAATTCACCATGATTTATAGGAATTGTAGGTATTTGAATGTATAGTTCACCTGCAATCTAAGAGCACTCTGAACTCCACCAATGATGGACCTGGAACTAACTTGGCACACAGAACCCTCATGACCAACGAACAATACTGGAGGTCTCTGGAAGGATTTATAGAAGTTGTAGTTCACCTACATCCAGAGAGCACTGTGAACCCAAACACATATGGATCTGGACCAAACTTGGGACACATACCTGAAATGCTGAAATTTGATTACAGGAGGGGTCTGAGGGGAACTAATCTTTCTTTCTGGGAGTTGTAGTTCACCCACAACCAGATAAAGTGTGACCTCCACTGATGATGGACCTGGACCACACTTGGCACACAGAACCCGCATGACTAACTCAACCTACTGGAGGGGTTTGAGGGGACGGACTCACCATAGTGAGAATTGTAGTTTACACTACAGCCAGAGAGCACACTGAACCTCACCCATGATGCATGAGCAAACTTGCCCAACAGAACAAACTTTAAGTACTGGTGGTTTTTCGGGGTTAACCTGGCATGATGTGAGGTGTAGTTCACCCACAACCTTATGCATTTTGTACAATTTAAAAAAATGACTTTTTCAAATAACCGGGGCAATGCCAGGTACCCAAGCTAGTATTTAAATAGAAGCACATGTAGCTGTGAGATAGATTCCCATGCAAATAAGATGTCAACTGTAGTGCTTTGCAGACTTACTTGTAAGTAAATCCAGCTCAACATACTGAAGCCAGTCAAGAGCGAAGGAATTGTTCAAAGACTGTAAATCACACTCACTATCTCTTATCAGGCGATGATAAAAGAAGCAGTCATGCTGTAGGGAAAAAACATCCCCCCTCCCACATTTTTAAAGATATGGTTGGCAAGTGCCTTAAATAAATTACATAATAAACTCTATTATCTATCAAAAATATTTACTTGGGTATAACAAATCCAGGGGACCTGAATGGAAACTATGTACAAAGGCATATACCTACTAGAAGACATTGAGACCAAACCAAATATAGCTAAACATGTGTTTTCCCCATTCACATATACACAGGAGAATATTTAGAGTGTGTTTATTTTTTTTAGGTTAATTTTTTTAACCTAAAAAGCTTGTGTGGGAACTTTCTTCCATTTCACTATCTTGAGCTCCACTGCTCCAGCCACTTTTCTCCAAGTGCGACCAGTATTGGAATAGAGCCAGACGGTGAGAAAAGTAACTAGATCAGTAACAGTATGGAGAGGAAACGTGTGGGTGAGCTGCTATCACTTATACACTCCTTTTGAGGATGTAAATAATATGTAACCAAGCGACCATATAACAACACAACAACCCCCCCCCCCCCCAAATAGCAAGAAACTAATATTAACATTTATTACCATTTTTAAATGTGTAAATTGCCCAGCAGACTTTTTTGTGGGTTGAAAGCAGACTCCCCAATACTTTTCTAAATATGGATAAATAAATGCAGTGGAAGTGTGGCTAAGAAGGCTTTCCTTGCTTGAGACCAGAATTATCAGAATCCTTCTCAAGCCTGATATAGACAAAGAGCTTATTCTCTTCTTGAACTCACATGGGAGAGATGCAATATAAAACAAAATGCCAAACCAAGCACTACACAAGCATCCATATGACACAGAAAGGGTTGCATTCTACTTGAAGAAAACAGCCTCACATTGGATCACAGAAACCTGTCTTGAAAGCCTTCTAGTCGAAATTGCAGAGTTTGCATGAGGTTAATAAAATAATAGTGTTGGAAGAGACCGCATGGGCCATCTAGTCCAACCCCAGGCCATGCAGGAAAAACACAACCAAAGTACCCAAAGTACAGAAGTAGGCAGTTTGAAATTTGCCTAATAAGAATATAATAGACTAACTTTATTCAGTCAATCAATCTTTATTATGGTCCAAAGACCCAATTTGCTCAGCGGAAAAAGTGCGCAGCAGATTCATAAACGGATAAGACCACTCAAACACAGATAAGACCTCTTATCTCATCTGGGTTATGACATGGCACTTAAATCTATTAAACAAAGACTGTGGGACATCGCCTTCTGTGTGCTGCATTCTCGCTCATGTTTTTGGTTTTTTTTTGTACCCCAAGCATATATTATGCTGGGACTCTTCATGAAGCAAATTATCTTAAGAACTTGACCGTGGCCAAATATTGCTGCCTATTCTCCAAGGCAAGGGGCAATGTGTTCCCATCCAAAGTGCTTTGAGGCAGATTTGCAAGAGTCCCATACAGTGCTAGACTTTGCCCATGTAATAACCAGGATGTTGAATGTATGTATAACTTTATTGTCATGGTACATCGTACAAGAAAATTAAATGCTATTCCCAATACACATTATATATGCAGAATTACAAAAACAAATCACCCATCCTTCCACATTCTAATCACTACTGTACAAACTCTAATGCCACATCAGTGATAAATGTAAGTTTAAGGCATACAGCCTACAGAAAGGATTCCAACAGTAGGCTATTATGACAACAGATGGTGTTGTTAACTGACATCAAGCTGGATTTGATCGCATGAAGGAAAGACCCCCCTCCCCCGCCCCCAAGTCACCCTGTCATCAGGTCTTGTAAACTCAGGGCCATGGCTTCCTTGACGGAATTCACCCATCTGTAATACAATAATACAGGATATCTGAAGGACTGTATCTCCTTCTAGGAACCTAGCAGACAAGTGGTTCTCTACCTGTGGGTCCCCAGGTGTTTTGGCCTACAACTCCCAAAAATCCCAACCAGTTTACCAGCTATTAGGATTTCTGGGAGTTGAAGGCCAAAACATCTGGGGACCCACAGGTTGAGAACCACTGTAATAGGCACTTATGATGTACTTGGGAGGGCCTTCTCACTGTCCCACCACCCGCCCAAGTGCACTTGGTGGGTACACAGGAGAGGGCCCTTTTTGGGGCTGCTCCTAGACTGTGGAACTCCCTCCCAAGGGAGATCAGGATGGCCACATCCCTCCTGGCCTTCCGCAAGCAGGTCAAGACAGTCTTCTGCCAGCAGGCATCTAGGGAAGGGGAAGGGGTAGGCTTTGGAGAGGTGTGGATGGGATTGGGGATGGGGTTGTGAATTTTAATGGCTATTTTTAAGTGTATTTGTTGCTTAATCTGTTTTTATCACACTGTTACTATTTAAGTGTTTTTAACTTTTGTATTGTGCTTTGTAAACTTGACTGAAGTGTGGGATTGTTCGCTAACTTAAGTCCCCATGGGGAGAAAGATAGGGAATAAATAAAGTTAATACAGTAGAGTCTCACTTATCCAAGCTAAACGGGCCGGCAGAAGCTTGGATAAGCAAATATCTTGGATAATAAGGAGGGATTAAGGAAAAGCCTATTAAACACCAAATTAGGTTATGATTTTACAAATTAAGCACCAAAACATCATGTTATAAAACAAATTTTACAGAAAAGGTAGTTCAATATGCAGTAATGTTATGTTGTAATTACTGTATTTATGAATTTAGCCCCAAAATATCACGATATATTGAAAACATTGACTACAAAAATTGCTTGGATAAGCCAGAAACTTGGATAAGCGAGGCTTGGATAAGTGAGACTCTACTGTAATAATAATAATACTCCTGACCTCACGATCGTGTTAAAACACAAAGTATGGATTGTCGATGTCGCAATCCCAGGTGACGGAAGGATTGAGGAGAAACAACTGGAAAAGTTGACACGATATGAGAATTTAAAGATCAAACTACAAAGACTCTGGCACAAGCCAGTCAAGGTGGTCCCAGTGGTGATTGGCACACTGGGTGCAATGCCTAAAGGCCTTTGCCTGCACTTAAACACAATCGACGCTGACAAAATGACCATGTGTCAGCTGCAGAAGGCCACCTTACTGGGATCTGCTCGCATTATTTGCCGATACATCACACAGTCCTAGGCACTTGGGAAGTGTCCGACGTGTGATCCAATTCAACAGCCAGCAGAGTGTCTGCTGTGGACTCATCTTGTTGTGAAGATAATAATAATAATAATAATAATAATAATAATAATAATAATAATAATAATAATGTGTTGTCGAAGGCTTTCATGGCCAGAATCCCAGGCTTTTAGTGTGTTTTCCGGGCTGTATGGCCATGTTCCAGAAGTATTCTCTCCTAGAGGGTGGGGGGGGGAAACTCTTGTCCATTCACACTGGCCTCTAACAGACAGGAGTTCTTTCCCCCACATTGGACCTTCCACAGATATATAAACCTTCCTTGCTTAGTTTCTCCATATACCTCACAACCTCTGAGGATGACTGCCATAGATGTGGGCAAAACATCAGGAGAGAATACTTCTGGAACATGGCCATACAGCCTGGAAAACACACAACAACCCAATAATAATAATGATGATGATGATGTCCAAAATAGGACAATCTCAGTTCAGTCATCTTGGCTTCTAAAGAGAATATATGGATGCCTGAAATATCAAAGTGGATAATCTTAGTATGCCTGTATGAGAAGGAGTTCAACTCCAACAGGTGGAAGGACATCAAGGACAAAGGCTGCTATTGTATTAAAGATCTGTATGACATAAATGGTCAACTGATCCCCATAAGTAGGATAACAGAAAAAAAGGAAATAAAAACTGGATAAAAGTATATAATAAACAAACAGGGGAAATATGAAGAATGTATAAGCAAAGAAAGTAAGCTGGAGAGTATATTTATAACAGGACAGAAATCAGAGACAGGATTAGAAGGAACAA
This sequence comes from Anolis carolinensis, assembly GCF_035594765.1. Classification (NCBI taxonomy): domain Eukaryota; kingdom Metazoa; phylum Chordata; class Lepidosauria; order Squamata; family Anolidae; genus Anolis; species Anolis carolinensis. Next base: position 80,224,011 of record NC_085845.1, read on the forward strand.
TATATAAATTGATGATAAAATATGATGAATATATAGTAAGAACACTACAAAATAAATGGAAGAAAGGAGACCCCCTCACAAAACAAACAATAGAGGAAATAAGGAAGGGAGTTAAGAAAATTAAAATGGAAAAGTATAAAAGAGTTAGAAAAAAATGTATTTGGAAATGGTACAGGACATGAGCTCAATTCTCAAATATGGGAATAAGCTCAACATGTTGGCATTGTAGAGCAAATGAAAGGTGGTATGCCCACATGTGGTGGGAATGCCCAAAGAAAATAATTTTCTAGAGAAAGATAGTAAAGAAAATGGAGAAACTATTTAAAATACCAATTCAGGTAAATATGGATTTTATGATAATGAGGAGCTTGACTCCAACTGGTGGAAGGACAGGAAGGACAAAAGCTTTAAAGATCTGTATGACATAAATGATCAAATGGTCCCCATAAATAGGATAATAGAAAAGTGGTAAATAAAAACTGGATCAAAGTATTAGGCCTATATAATAAACTTAAACAGGGTAAATATGGGGAATGTATAGGTAAAAAAAGTAAGCTGCCTAAGCAAGGCTGCCTAAATAATAGGGAACAATAAGATGAATGTAAAAAAACAGGATTTATTGAAAGTAATGATCCTAGCAGGAAAGGTAGTAATAGCATGGGGGTGGAGATGAAAAAAATGGAATTTGGAAAATTATAACAATTACCTGTTTGATCAAGTCAGATCGGACAATACAGCATGTATAGTTTTTCCATATACACCTCACAACCTCTGAGGATGCCTGCCATAGATGTGGGCAAAACATCAGGAGAGAATACTTCTGGAACATGGCCATACAGCCCGGAAAACACAGGAAAAAAACAAAAGAGAAATTGGTGGCTTATATGGAAGAAGTGGTGAGGCTAATATAGATATTGTACAAGATTAAGAAAATTGTTTTCATGGTTAAAGATAAAAAATACAGAGGAAAATGTGGTAGGGAGATGGTGAAAGGTGAAGGGAGGGCAGGGGAGATAACAAAGGTGAAAAGAATGAATTTTATAAAAAGGTGAATAGATAGATAATATAGAAATACTTCAATATTTACCATGATTGGTTATGTTATTATTGGTTTATTCTGCTCTATGTAATTTAATGTATTGTATTTTATTGAATTATTTATATTGTGAGCCGTCCCGAGTCCCTTTGGGAGATGAGGAGGGATATAAATAAGGATTGTTATTGTTGTTGTTGTTGTTATCAATGTGTACACACAGTAGATGTTTATTACCTATTCACTGTTTGTGCTATTATATACTCCAAATTTCTTAAAAAGCAAAATAAAAAAGAACCCGAGTGTTTGTCTTTTTTGGCCCTTTAGGGTCCCTTATGTGTTTAGGCACCCTTGCTTTGGCAGGAAAGTATGTTTTGCTCTCACCTTTGATGTCCCATCTCTCCTCATTTGTTCTGATTCTCCTGTGTGCAGGAAACTTTGGGCCCTTCCAGACAGGCCCTATATCCCAGAATCTGATCCCAGGTTTTCTGTTTATCCCAGATGATCTGACAGTGGAGACTCATATAATCAGGTCTAAACCAGAAAACCAGGGATCAGATCCTGGGATATAGGGCCTGTCATGAAGAACCCTTTGATGGCAGTGTTGTGGGCCTTTTTCCTTCCCAGGTGTGTAGATGCTTTTACCTTTTTCTGTGTTTTGTTGTTTCTAGGCATTGAATGTTTGCCTTTGTGTTTCTGTATGCTGGAATCCGCCCTAAGTCCCCTGGGGAGATAGGGCGGAATACAAATAAAGTATTATTATTATTATTATGTGTTGTCGAATGCGAAGCATTCTCTCTTGACATTTCGCCCACATCTATGGCAGGCGTCCTCAGAGGTGTGAGATCTGTTGGAAACTAGGGACATGAAGTATGTATATCTCTTGTCTGTTAGAGGCAAGTGTGAACGTAACAACTGATCACCTTGATTAGCATTGAAAAGCCTTGCAGATTCAAAGCATGGCTGCTTCCTGCCTGAGGGAATCCTTTGTTGGGAGGTGTTAACTGGGCCTGATTGTTTCATGTCTGAAATTCCCTGTTTTCAGAGTGTTGTTCTTTATTTATTGTCTTGTTTTTAAATTAAAACCGGTTACCAATATTTAAAAAACTCTAAAATCAAGACAGTAAATTTTTAAAAAATCAGCACTCTGAAAAAAGGGGAATTCCAGACATGAAAAAATCGGGGCTCGCTAACACCTCCCAGCAAAGGATTCCCTCAGACAGGAAGCAGCCAGGCTTTGAAGTTGCAAGGCTATGCAATGCTAATCAAGCTGGCTAATTGCTACATTTACACTTGCCTCAGACAGAAAAGCATTCTTCCTCCCACCCTGGACTTTCCACAGATGTATAAACCCCACTTGCCTAGTTTCTAATAGAAATCACATCTCTGAGGATGCCAGCCATAGATGTGGGTGGAATGTCAGGAGAGAATGCTTCCGGGACATGATCAGACAGCCCAGAAAACTCACAGCAACCCAGTGATTCTAGCCATGAAAGCCTTCAACAACACAAAATATTATTATTATTATTATATTATTAAGATCCAAAGGAGCAGGATGTGAAAATAGTTCACATCCCTGGATCCCACCCTAGGTTTTCTGTGTTAAACTGGATTATATGAATCTGCAATGCTGGATAAACAGAAAATTTGGGATTGGATCCTGGGATCATGTTTATTAAGTTTGCTATTTTACCTGTATAGGTTAATGTTAGATTTTATAATTGCACATGTTTTTGTTCATTTGATGTGTTTTCATTGTTACTGTTTTTATCTGGGCTCGACCCTTGTAAGCTGCCCGAGTCCCTTTGGGGAGATGGAGGTGGGGTATAAAAATAAAGTTGTTGTTATTATTATTATTTTCTTATGACACAGCAAACAAGATAGATATGCTGGATTTCGTTTCACAAAATCACAAGTCGAACACTTCCCAAGTGTCTAGGACTGTGTGATGTATTTTCGGATGATGCGTGCAAATCCCAGTAGGGTGGCCTTTTGCAGTTGGCAGATCGTAATTTTGTCAAAGTCTATTGTTTCCAAATGCCGGCTGAGATCTTTTGGCACGGCACCCAGTGTGCCCATCACCACCGGGACAACCTGCACTGGTTACTGCCAGAGTCTTTGAAGTTCAATCTTGAGGTCCTGATAGCGGCTGAGTTTTTCCTGTTGTATTATTATTATTATTATTATTTTACTATGACACAGCAAACAAGATAGATATTCTGGATTTCGCATTATTATTATTATTATTATTATTATTATTATTATTATTATTATTATTATTATATAGGTCCTGTCTGGAAGGGCCCTAAGTGGCATATAAACTTTGGCAAGCTGGGCATTCCTTCTGTATGCTACGGCAGGCAGAAAAGCAAATCATGGGCCAGTAGAGCAACATGACAAGGAGGCAAAGCGAGAGGGCCCTTGCACACAGCCATATAACCCAGAATATCAAGGCTCACAGAAAATCCCACAATATCTGCTTTGAACTGGGTTATTGGAATCCACACTGCCAGATATTCCAACTCAAAGCAGAAAATGTGGGATTTTATTCAGCTGCGTGGAAGGAGCCAGAGAGAGGACCCAGAATATCCAGGCAGAAAATCCCACCTTATCAGCTTTGAACTGGAATATATAGCAGTGGACTCAAATAGCCCAGTTCAAAGCAGCTATTGTGGGATTTTCTGCCTGGATGTCCTGGGATATAGGGCTGTGTGGAAGGGCCCAGAGAAGGCTGCGAATCCCAGGTACTTTTGCTGTTTCAGAGTCCAAAAGCAAGAGCCGCAGAAACTAAGGCTGTCTCTCTCTCTCTCTCTCTATGGGCCATCCATCCCCACGTGGACCAGGTTCATTGTCCCTCCTCCTCCCGCACTTGAACCTGCCAGAATGCGAGCCTTTCCTAGGTTCTTTCCTTGCCGACGATCTCCCGTTGCATTTCATTCCGAGAGAGAGAGAAGGAAGCAAATGCGATTAAGGGCTTAAACGGGAGGGCTGAAGAGGAGGAGGAGGGAAAGGGAGACGTCTCCCTCCTGGCTCCCTCCAGTATCCGATGCCACTGGTTTAACCTGCTCCTGCTTGTGCTATTCTGCGGCAGCAAAGGAGGGAGGACGCTGCCTCCTCCGACCGAGGCTGCCAAATCCAGGCGCTGCAGAGGGAAGGCAAGCAAGAGAGAAAGATACACGCGCAGCTCCCCTTGGGTTTACCTCGATCCATTGCTGAGCTTCGGCCAAGGCTGGCTCCGGGCGGGGGGCGTCCTCGGCCAGGTCTACAGCCGGCGGGCTGGCCATTGGCGAAGCTCCTTCCCTGCGATGGCGGATGCCGCAGCAGCCCAAGGGGAGAAGCCCAAGGCGGCGAGAGCAGGAGGAGGAGGAGGAGGCAGCCCCGCCGGGCGGGCATGCGGTCCCTTCTCCGCCGAGGTCCCAGCCTCCTCCTCCCTCTCGTCCCCTCCCGCCTCTCTTGCAACGGGAGCCGAGCCGACCTGAGCGGCCGGCTAAAAATACAGCGCTGGAGAGAGAATGGGAGGGAGGCAGAGGGAGGCTTTGGCCCCTGCAAATGCCCAGCCGCTCCCGCCCACCGCCCTTGCAGAGCCAATGGGAGGCCGCCAGGATGGGGGGGCTCCCTCTCCCCAGTCTAACCCCCTTTCTGCAAGCAGATGGGGCAAACACTTGCCCTGCCTTGCCACGCACAAGCATGCCTGCCTCTCCTTGGCAATAGAGGTATGTGTCTCCAACTCACACACCTCTATTGCCAAGTAAACAGTGGGTCAAACCTTTCTGCTGGCAGGACTGATGACTTTCTGGGGGGGGGGGGGGGCTTGAGGGGCTTCAGCCCTCCCTGAAATTCTCAGGGTGGTCCATAAGAAGGCCTTACTGGTACATGGCACGTGGAACGTGTTTATTCATATCATGATCTGATCACCATGCTCAATATATCCCATCTTTATTATTTATTTATTTCCAGCATTTATATCCCACCCTTCTCACCTGAAGGGACTCAGGGCGGCTTACAACACTTGGCAAAATTCAATGCCTACAACATGATGAAAAATCAAAAACAGTAAAAGGTAATGGTAAAGGTTTCCCCTGACGTTAAGTCCCGTCATGTCTGACTCCGGGGGTTGGTGCTCATCTCCATTTCTAAGCCAAAGAGCCGGCGTTGTCCGTAGACACCTCCAAGGTCATGTGGCCGGCATGACTGCATGGAGCACCGTTACCTTCCCACTGAAGTGGTACCTATTGATCTACTCACATTTGCATGTTTTCGAAATGCTAGGTTGGCAGGAGCTGGGGCTAACAGCGGGAGCTCATTCCGCTCCCGGGATTTGAACCTGGTACCTTTTGGTCCATAAGTTCAGCAGCTCAGCGCTTTAACACACTTCGCCACGGGAGCTCCCTTAATATATCCCACCTTTATTATTTATTTATTTATTTTCAGCATTTATATCCCACCATTCTCACCCGAAGGAACTCAGCGTGGCTTACAACACTTGGCAAAATTCAATGCCTACAACATAATTATAAATCAAAAACAGTACATACAGTCAATTAAAAACTATTATAGAATCATAGAATAGTAGAGTTGGAAGAGACCTCATGGGCCATCCAGTCCAACCCCCTGCCAAGAAGCAGGAAATCGCATTCAAAGCACCCCCGACAGATGGCCATCCAGCCTCTGCTTAAAAGCCTCCAAAGAAGGAGCCTCCACCATACACCGGGGCAGAGAGTTCCACTGCCAAACAGCTCTCACAGTGAGGAAGTTCTTCCTGATGTTCACGTGAAATTGGAGCCCCGGTGGCAAAGTGCGTTAAAGCGCTGAGCTGCTGAACTTGAAGACCGAAAGGTCCCAGGTTCAAATCCCGGGAGCGGCTTGAGAGCCCGCTGTTAACTCCAGCTTCTGCCAACCTAGCAGTTCGAAAACATGCCAATGTGAGTAGATCAATAGGCGGGAAGGTAGCAGAGCTCCATGCAGTCATACCGGCCACATGACCTTGGAGGTGTCTACGGACAATGCCGGGTCTTCGGCTTAGAAATGGAGATGAGCACCAACCCCCAGAGTCAGATATGACTGGACTTAACATCAGGGGAAACCTTTACCTTTACTCAGGTGAAATCTCCTTTCCTGTAGTTTGAAGCAATTGTTCCGCGTCCTAGTCTCCAGGGCAGCAGAAAACAATCTTGCTCCCTCCTCCCTATGACTTCCCCTCACATATTTATACATGGCTATCATGTCTCCTCTCAGCCTTCTCTTCTGCAGGCTAAACATGCCCAGATCTTTAAGACGCTCCTCAGAGGGCTTGTTCTCCAGACCCTTGATCATTTTAGTTGCCCTCCTCTGGACACATTCCAGCTTGTCAACATCTCCCTTCAACTGCGGTGCCCAGATTTAAAACATATAATTAGATCAATTCGTCCAAAAAACCTCATGCTTTAGCCTTAAATCGGACCATGTGAACTTTGCCATTTATTCATTAAAAGCCTGAGCACATAACCATGTTTTTACAGCTTTTCTGAAGCCCAGGAGGATTGGGGCTTGTTGAATATCTCTGGGGAGGGTGTTCCACAGCCAGGAAGCCACCACCGAGAAGGCCCTGTCCCTCATTCCCACCTGCCTTGCAAGCACCTGCCCTGAGAGCAGGGCCTCACCAGATGATCTTAGGGATCTTGCTGGCTCATAGGAGGAGATACGTTCGGATACGTTTGGACATATGCATGGGGGTATTGGGATGATACAAAAGGTTTGCTAGGGTAGATCCTCTCTCACTCAGACTTAGCCCCCTGAATCAAAATCCTGGCTACAGGCCTGGAAGGTTGCGTTGCTGACCTGTAGGTTGACTGTTTGAATCCAACCCTGGGAGAGCGCTTATGAGCTCCGTCTATGAACTCCAGCTCCATGGGGGACATGAGAAGCCTCCCACAAGGATGGGAAAAACATCAAAAACATCCCGGTGTCCCCTGGGCAACGTCCTTAAGTAAAAGTCCGAACGCATCTCCTCCTATCAGCCAACGAGAACCTTAAGATCATCCGGGGAGGCCCTGCTCTCGATCCCACCTGCCTCAAGCGTGGCTGGTGGGGACGAGAGACAGGGCCTTCTCGGTGGTGGCTCCTCGGCTGTGGAACTCTCTCCCTAGTGACATCCGGCAGGCTCCACCCCTTCTGGGGTTTAGAAAGAAGCTGAAGACCTGGCTATGTGCGCAAGCGTTTAATGAATGAACTCAGTTAGTGTTGACATGGCTTGGATTAAGGCTCTTGCACAAGGTCTGATGGATGATTGGCATATATGTTCAGCGTTGCACTGTGTTAAATCTTTTATATATTGTATTTTAATATGTTATTTAACTATTTTAACTGTTTTATTATTTTATTGTATTATGATATACTGGTAGTGATCCTGCCAGTTGTGTAAGCCGCCCTGAGTCCCCTCGGGGAGAAGAGCGGGATAGAAATATCGGAAATAAATAAATAAAAATAAATAATAAAGTCAAGGTTTTCCTCTGACATGAAGTCCAGTCATGTCCAACTCTGGGGGTTGGTGCTCATCTCCATTTCTAAGCCGAAGAGCCGGCGTTGTCTCTAGACACCTCCAAAGTCATGTGGCCGGCATGACTGCATGGAGCTCCATTATCTTCCTACTGGAGCAGTACCTATTGATCTACTCACGTTTGCATGTTTTCGAACTGCTAGGTTGGCAGAAGCTTGGTAACAGCGGGAGCTCACTCTGCTCCCCGGATTTGAACCGGCAACCTTTCAGTCAGCAAATTCAGCAGCTCAGCGGTTTAATCTGCTGTGCCACCAGGGGCTCCCGGGTAATGTCCTTGCAGATGGCCAATTCTCTCACACCAGAAGCGACTTGCAGTTTCTCAAGTCACTCCTGACACACAAACACACACAAAAATGTCAAACAAGGAATGGGACAATTAATTCTATATACAGAAAGATGGAGTAGCCATGGGGAGCCCTCTCAGCCCGGTCACAGCAAATGTCTACATGGATCATTTTGAAAAACAAGCCCTGGAAATAGCACAAAAAGCCTACTATATGGTTCAGGTATGTTCAGATTGTTGTATTCCAGCCTGCACCTGACCTGTCAGATGACTCTGGGTTGGGGCCTAGGATTCCCATGCGGCCAGAGGTAGATGATTCTGTACAGCCAGAGTTAGATGAGTCTGCTGTTCCTGAGGATTCTGGGAGCGGGCAAACAATGGTTTCAAGCAAGCAGCTTGAACTGCTTTCCTATAGAATATCCTATAGACATTTATATTTTGATGCATGGTTGTTAAATGCCATGGAGAAAACTGACAGGAAAAACATCGAGCCCATTTGAAACATTCTTGGAGATAATTCAATGGATATCATGAAGTAAATACATCCAAGAGCCAACCACTCAAAGTCAAAATGAATAAACTAAGACCATTATAATTTGATCGCATCATGAGATGACTAGCTGGAAAAGAATATAATGCAGAGAGAAGTGGAAGTCAGGAAGAAATGAGGAAGATGCTATTGCAGATGGATCAGCTCTTAGGCCCCTTCCACACAGCTGTATAAAATCTACATTGAACTGGATTATATGTCAGTGTGGACTCTGTTCAAAGCAGATATTGTGGATTATCTTCCTTGATATTTTAGATTATATGGCTGTGTGGAAGGGCTCTGAGTTTTCAAGATCTGATCAGGGTTTTTGGTGACTATGACTTCTGGAGATCTCTTACTCATTGGTTATGTCAAAGCAGCTTGATGGTAAATAACAATAACAACCATTTGCAACACAATTTATGGAGATCCAATCTAAAACAACAATTCCCAAATAATATAAACAATTCGCCAAAATCATGCCATCTAAATCATAACATGGGATAACAGCTTTCTCCTTTTGTTGTATTGTGGACCAACTACAACCCACTGTATATAGAGACCAAACCACAGTCCCATATGTTTTCTTTCCTGTCTTGAATGGGCTTTCTCCAGAAAGGTGCCCTTTAAATATTTCAATAGATATCTAGCTCTGGTCCCAGCCTCTCGTAGCTACTTGGGCCAACACTAGAATCCTTTCCATTGACTGTTGAATCCCACCCAATGGACTAGTACTGAAACGGGTTTAATGTTAAATGAAGACGTTGTGCTAATAGTAATTGTGTTGATGTTTTTGTTATGGTTGTGTTATATGTGGTGCTAATAGTAACTGTGTCGATGTTTTTATTGTGGTTTTATTGTATGCTTCTTGTTCTGGTAACTGAATGTTTTACCTACAAAGGAAACTGCCCTGTGTCCCCTTGGGGAGATAGAGCGGTATACAAATTAAGTTTTATTTTATTATTATTATTGACACAACGACGTTGTATGACACAGCAAACAAGATAGATATGCTGGATTTCGTTTCACAAAATCACAAGTCGAACACTTCCCAAGTGTCTAGGACTGTGTGATGTATTTTCGGATGATGCGTGCAGATCCCAGTAAGGTGGCCTTTTGCAGTTGGCAGATCGTAATTTTGTCAATGTCTATTGTTTCCAAATGCCGGCTGAGATCATCACCACCGGGACCACCTGCACTGGTTTCTGCCAGAGTCTTTGAAGTTCAATCTTGAGGTCCTGATAGCGGCTGAGTTTTTCCTGTTGTTTTTCTTCAATGCGACTGTCACCTGGGATGGCAACATCAATGATCCAAACCTTGTTCTTTTCCACAACTGTGATGTCTGGTGTGTTGTGTTCCAGAACTTTGTCAGTCTGGATTCGGAAGTCCCACAGTATCTTTCCGTGTTCATTTTCCACAACCTTTGCAGGTTTGTGATCCCACCAGTTCTTAACTGCAGGGAGGTGATACTTGAGGCATAGGTTCCAATGAATCATTTGGGCCACATAGTTGTGCCTCTGTTTGTAGTCTGTCTGTGCAATTTTCTTACAGCAGCTGAGGATATGATCAATGGTTTCATCGGTTTCCTTGCACAGTCTGCACTTTGGTTCATCAGCTGATTTTTCGATCTTGGCCTTGATTGCATTTGTTCTGATGGCTTGCTCCTGGGCTGCAAGGATCAGGCCTTCTGTCTCCTTCTTCAGGGTCCCATTCGTGAGCCACAGCCAGGTCTTCTCTTTATCAGCTTTTCCTTCAATTTTGTCAAGGAACTTTCCATGCAGTGTTTTGTTGTGCCAGCTGTCAGCTCTAGTTTGTAGTGCGGTTTTCTTGTACTGGTTTTTTGTCTGCTGTGCTTTGAGGAGTTTCTGATTTTTGACTTCAATCAAAGCAGGTTCTTCACTTTGTTTTACATATTCTGCCAGGGCATGTTCTTCTTCTTTGACTGCTTGTTTTACTTGCAAGAGTCCTCTGCCCCCTGATCTTCTAGGCAGATACAGCCGGTCAACATCACTGCGAGGGTGCAGTGAATGATGAATGGTCATGAGTTTTCTTGTTTTTCTGTCCAAATTGTCCATCTGTGTCCAGTTTATGATGCCAGCAGTATATCTTATGACAGGTATGGCCCAGGTGTTTATGGCCTTGATGGTGTTGCCTCCATTGAGCTTGCTTTTGAGAATTTTTCTGACCCTTTGTGTGTATTCTTTGCTGACCACAGTTTTCACATGTTCATGCTTGATGTTGTCCAGCTGTAATATGCCCAGATATTTATAGGCCTCTGGCTGGTGACACTTTATTGTTTGGCCATTGGGCATATTTATGCCCTCACTTTCAATTATTTTTCCCTTCTTCAATGCCACTGTCGAACATTTGTCCAAACCAAACTCCATGTTGATATCAGTGCTAAAAATTCGGACAGTGTTGGTCAGAGACTGAATTTCAGTTTCTGTTTTCCCATATAGCTTCAGGTCATCCATGTACATCAAATGTGAAATTTTGTGAGAATTCTTAGATGTTTGGTAGCCGAGATTTGTTTTTTGTAAGATTGTTGACAGAGGGATCATGGCAATAATGAAAAGCAGAGGGGACAATGAGTCTCCCTGGAAAATTCCTCTCCTGATGTTGACAAGTCCATAGCTTTCATTTCCAACAAACAGTTCAGTTTTCCAGTGCTCCATCATGTTTTCAATGAAGGTGCCAACATTTTTACTAATCCCGATGGCGTCCAGGCACTTTATTATTATTATTATTATTATTATTATTATTATTATTATTATTATTATTATAGATATTTGAGTAAGCACAACTGGAAATCCTTGATGAGAGTCTCACAAACAGCTGCTGGGGCTGTAAATTTGTGTCTGGACTAGACTAGACTGCTTTAGGATGTAAATGGGGATTCACATATTTGAACACAGTTCCATATGGTGCACAGATCCTGTTATATTTGTACATACAACAGTAAAAACAGGAGGAAACCTGAGAAAGAGACTGGCTACTAGTGTCTGGCTATTCGTGGTTTCTAGTGGTAGGAAACAGAATTAATATGTAACTCCTGTCAACCGTAACCAGCATGGCAATGCTTCCTGGCTCAAACTACCTTCCATGTTGAGTCACGTGCACAAAGATGGCACTGCCATATACAGTAGTCTCGCTTATCCAACCTTCACTCATCCAACGTTCTGTATTATCCAACACAGTTTGCCTTCCACCCGAATCCACAGCTGTTTCTCTAAGCAGGCAAGGATCACAGATTTTTTGGTGCTTAATTTGTAAAATCATAAATTTGACGTTTGATAGGCTTTTCCTTAATCTCTCCTTATTATCCAACATTTTCACATATCCAACGTTCTGCTGGCCCATTTATGTTGGATAAGCGAGACTCTACTGTATATTTAATTTCACCTGTGATAAACGTGACTGATTGGACCTTGCTCAAGAAATAGATGCAGAAGATATGCAAGTATTACTCTATTGACTATATTTTCAATACTATATTATTGAATTTTAATTTGAGGCACTTAGATTTGGATTTTGTGAATGTCTGAGTTTGATGGCCATTTGTCACTTGGTAATCTGCTAAATTTGCTAGGTAATGAAATCAGAAAGCCAGAGTTAACCTCTGAATACTTTCTAGCAAGCTCTAGCAAGAGACACCCATCTCTTTTGTTGTCCTTTGGTAGTACTGTATAGCATTATTCAAAGAATAACTTGATTCATGTAGCCCTGGAGAATCAGGTGTAACTGACCTCTAGAGGTACCAGGGGTCTAATGTTTGCCATTCCTTAATTAAAACCAGTAATTATCAATGCAGCTTTGCACTTGTTTAGTTTTCTTTAAAGATAAAGAAAGAAAAGCAAGAGACTGTTGAAAGATGTGTGTAGAAGGGATGACAGCTGAAATGATATATGTGACTTTCATTTGAGTGACGGCTTTTCTCCAGTTTCAACATACTATGGTGATTACTTTCTGTTTCACTAATCTCACAACCAAAAGACAATCCTTCGGATTCTGAGATGCTCAATCTAAAAACATAATTATGATACTCACTGGCATCGCTAAAGGCCCGTCCAGACAGTACCTTTATCCCAAGAGCTTCTACAGCAATCAGGAGAGTGGCCAGACGCTGTTCCCTGTAAACCCGGAAGCAACTGCTACAAAAGACAAAAAATGCAAGATTTCAAGGTGCGGGAATATAACAGTTTTTAGCCAAATATCCGGACATTTGCATGTCTGTATGTCCCTGCAATTGGAAATCACTGGGATTTTTTTTAATCTGGGTTTGTTCCCAGGTTTTAAATGCTTGTTCCTGATTGGTTGGTTCCTAAAAAGAAGGTTACACTTGAGTAGAAGGCAAAAACTTTGTCCTGGGAAGAGGAACTTCGTCCTTCATGTGTTTAATGAAGTTTGTGGCAGTAAAATGAAGTTCCTGGGGTGCAGCAAGTACATTAGGTAGTACACAATGACACAGGAACAGACACTTTCAAATCAGGAACAGAATGCCATCATTACTATAATTACTCAGACTGTGTTGTATGGCCATCTGTGCAGACAGGTTTCGTGGTGTATTTGTGCCAGGGAACAACAGGATGGGTTGCTGGGTTATACATGTGGTTCCTCATTGGGTATATGCTGACAACATGTGTATAGTTTAGTAAATGGCATGGCAAAAACTTAATACTGGCTTTTGGGACATGGATGTGCTGGAGAGGAATGTAAATACTGAGAGCCAAAGTCATGCAGGTGGCTAATAGCAAAGCCACATATAACCCAGGAACAGCACTCTGTTGTTTGATGCCACAAGTACACAACCAAATCTGTCTGGACAGATGACCAGGCAGCCAGGTGTAAAAAATAGTCAATAATGACAAAAGTTCTGTCTTAAAAGTGTGTGCTCCTATTTGATTGTGTACTGCTGATTTGGGCAGTAGTGATCCTACCCCATGAGGTTTGTTTGTGTGGAATATACTTAATAAAACATCTGGAGGGCACAGTTTCTCTAGCCAGTACAAAGAATGGAACTTTTGCAGTGATCCGCATATCAGAATCTCCACATATCCGCATACCCGTATCTTGCCATTAAAAAAAACTCTGAGGTTTCCGGCGGAAATCCCACAGCGGCCATCATGGGAGCCTTTAAATCTCAGAACAAAGCAGCAAGTCTGGAGAACGGAGGCAGAAATCCCAGGACTAACAGGTCTGTATGTGGACCTCTTCTGAAGTCCTAGAATTTTTTGCCCCTTTTTAAAACCCATGATTTAGTGCTGTCTGGAAGCGCCCTAAGATCCGTAACATCTGGTGCGGTAACTCAAGATGTCATCCACATGGATTTCCTACTGTACCAGACCAGACCACAATATTGTAGCTAAAAGAGGTATATTGATATAACGCATGTAAATACTGGGCTTGTTGAAAATTTTAAAAAGGATATTTTAAAATAAAAGAATAGTACATTTTTGCTGAAACGCTGCACAAAAATGTATAGACAGTCTTTAGGACAGGATTTCCTAAACCTTTTCCTCTTGTGACCTCTTTCCAGCCAAGAATTTTTTTACATGACCCTGGATATATATGTATATAACATTGCTATTAAAACCATTTACTGAAAATAAATCAGCATTTGCAAGGCTTAGTAAAGAGGCTGATGTTCTTTTTTGTGCAGTACAACTAAAGCATTTTCTGCATTTTGATTGTGTTCCCATCTACTTTTAAATGGCTAGAATCTATTGTTCTTATTGCTGTTTTCTTAATATTCAACTGTAACCCTGTTTTTGTATTTTCGTCTTTAACTTTCACCAGTTGTTCCAGGTCTTTGCTATTTCCTGCTAGAAATATCTGATGTTCCTTCCCCCAGTTTTCACACCTCCTTCCTCCAAGTCTAAGTTTACTTTATATAAGATTTGTTCTACATATATGTTGAGCAGAGAGGGCGTAAAAATGCAGCCTTTAGAAATATTCACCAAACATCCTTTTAGTTGCCTGAAAAATATGTTTACAATGAACAAACTGTGAGTCTCACAAAATTTATGAATGTACTTTCCTACTTTGTTTTTTTGGTCCTAGGCCAGATTCTCTCACAATGTTTGGGTTCTGCTACAATGTCCTCTTCTTCTCCTTCTTCTTCCATCTGTAATTATGTGATTCCTCTTCCTCCATTTGTCTGTCTTGTTTTTAACTTCGAATATATTTTAAGGGATTTTAACTATGAATTTTAATACTGTTTATATTTAATTCTGTTTTAATGTTACATATCTATATATTCTATGCTAATGCTTTTATGTTAAGCTGCTTTGAGCCTCCTTCGGGAGAGATAAAGCAAGGTATAAATAAATATTATAATAATGATAATAGTAATAATAATAATAATAATAATAATAATAATAATAATAATAATAATAGTTGTGTCCCCAATTTCCTTCTGCACACCAGCACAGAATCTTCCCATTTCTTCCTCTTCTGTGAGTGGCATAAAAATTGGATTATAGTTGGATAGCCATCCCTTCACATTTGCTGAGGTTAGGGACACAGGGCTCTGAAGTTTTTTTTTAAAAGCAAATACAATTTTTAATTTCAGAGAGCACCTCTCTAGGAATTTCTAGATATTCCAGTATGACTCTATGGTCAACTTCCACAGGAGGACAATCGCATTGGAGGACCTAGTGATTCCTAGAGAGATGTTCTCTTTGGGAATCTAGGTCCTCCAACATGAAGGGAAGAAGTTGATCATAGAATCACACTGCTGGACCTAAATATTCTTAATCATATTTGTGAATAATCAAATGCACAAAAGTCAAAATTGCAAAAGAGACATTTATAGTGACAACTTTCCCATAAAGTCCTACTGATATCTTTTTGGTCAGAGGTCACATTACATCCTCTATTTATAGTGGTGCTACCTTTCCATTGCAATGGCATTATATGTTATTGAGAGTCAAGAAGCTATGCTAAGTCCGTTCAAATAGTTGCTGAACACATAACACAGGTAGGCGAAGCTATTGAGCGTCACGCACCCTTAAAAATAGTGCAGTGGAACCTTGGCTTAGGAATGTCCCAATTTAAGAGCATTTTGAGTTAAGAGCTATCACTCAGCCCTGGATTTGCTTTGACATAAGAGCAGCATTTTGAGTTAAGAACTAGTGCCAGAGGGAGCGCTAGCATGAGAGTACAGGTATTTAGGACTTCAAGGACTTCATGCCTCGTGCTCTTGTCTGCTTTGGGAGATTGCTGTTGCTTTGCTCCTGTCCACTTTGAGGAACTTTGGGTTAATTGATTTTATGTGGGGGTTTTTTACCTTTTATGTTTGGCTTCATGAAAAGAGAGAGGGATGGAGAGAGCAAGAGAGGGAAGGAGGCTGGAATGGGTCCAGTATGAAGAAAAGGATGCTTCTGCCTCTTCACTTTCTGCTTTGTGCTTCCTTGCCACAACTTTGTTCTTCTACCATTTTAAAGCTGATATTTTTTATTGTTTCATGTGAATGTGCACTTATACATTGTTTATTATTTGTAGAGTACATTTTCTTATTTAAAATTCGTAACAAAAATGGGGGGTTCAGAGTGGGGCAGAATGGATTAATAGCATTTGAATAGGAAAATTCACTTTGAGATAAGAGCATTTTGAGTTAAATGCTCACTCATGGAACAAACTAAACAGTTAAGTCAAGGTATCACTTTATACGAATATTTAAAATAAACATGAAAAACTCTTTAGGTAGACAGCTATTACCACTTTTGAATTAGGTAAGGTAAAGGTTTTCCCCGGACGTTAAGCCTAGTCGTGTCCGACTCTGGGCGTTGGTGCTCATCTCCATTTCTAAGCTGAAGAGTCGGCACTGTCCGTAGATGCCTCCAAGGTCATGTAAGCGGCATGGCTGCATGGAGCGCCGTTACCTTCCCGCCAGAGCAGTACCTATTGATCTACTCACATTTGCATGTTTTCGAACTGCAAGGTTGGCAGAAGCTGGGGCTAACAGTGGGAGCTCATTCCACTCCCCGGATTTGAACTACTGACCTTTTGGTCAGCGAGTTCAGATGTTCAGCAGTTTAACCTGCTGTGCCATCGGCGCGCCCCCACTTTTGAATTATTCCTCATTTAACAAAACTCATCAAGTTCCTGCCTCATCCTATTTGTTCAGCATTTTTCCCAAACTGGAGACCGCCAAAAGGATGAGAGTCACAGGCATGTTGTTAAGGTTGGACTGTGCCAAAACACACCTGGTTCTCAGATTCCTTCAGTGCATATATATACTGATCATGGATTTCAGAGATACTTAATAGCGGGACTTATGTAGTTTAGCCAAAGCTGAACCTGTTTCCCCGGCAGTCAAGAGCCACACTGCTTTCCTGTTGCTATGGAAACAGGTCTAGCAATAGCCCAAACCACCACTGCTGCTGTTGCTTTCCCTCCTCCCTAAACAGCCATCTGCCTATGGCTTTGCACAGCTTTCCCTAAGCTGTAATACAAAGGTTTTTCCCCTCTTCTGACCGATGTTGTAATTCTCACAGGTGGCAGAAGTACTGTACACATATTCCATGGAAACTGGGGGCCGGGGGCATAAGGAAGACTGATCTCTGAGCCTTCTTGTTTCCCATCTGGCAACTTCTTTGCCAGAATATGAACAATGATACTGAAACAAGGGGTATGTGTGTGCGTGTGTGTCCGCAACAAGGACTAACTAGGCCCTGAGGTATGTGTGTGTGTGTGTGTATGTAAAACAAAATACTGTTGCTCTGCAACTACAAGAAAGCCAGCCCAGAATGCCGAACACAGGGTGTCAAACTCATTTTCATTGAGGGTCACAACAATCTTATGATCTTGGGAAATGCCATTCACAACCATTTGGAGATCATAATCTTTTTGGAAAAGTTTCATCTTTAAAAGAAGAGCCAAAAATCCATCTTCTAATATGGTATACAACCAAACGTAATATGTGTTGGATGTCATAGATGTGAATAAATAGAAGCTTTACCACAGCTTCTGAACCAAAGTCTTGTCCTGCAATGTAATAACTTGCCACTCAGGTCTGTGAAGTAAGTAACAGTAACTTTACTTCAGTGCAATAGGTCTAACAGAGCAACAATATATACAGTAGTCTCTCTGGTTTCTTACAGAGAACAGAGGGAATAAACAGTCCTTTTTAAAACAGTCTTTAAATATGCCTCATTGCCTTATAAATGATCAGGCTTCAGAGAGTCGGCAGCCATTAATTCCCCAGCTGTTACTCCTTCGCTCTCTGAGGTAAAAGTGCCTGCTCCAACAGTTTCTCTCAGCAGCAAGCCAGAGGCAGTAGCCAATCAGAATGTTGGCTCCTGGCAAGCTTAGCCAATCAGCTGGCAACACATGTCTTTCCAGTCAACCCATTACATCATGGTGCCTTTTACAAATCCCCACAATATGCAAGTCAATGTCTTCAGTTATTAGTCTGAACGTAATGTTTCTGATCTGTTAGGAAAACAAAGATCATGCCAGTGCATAAAAACAGCAGAGCTTCAGAAGTGTCTTTCATGCCCAAAAATATATATGCTCTCCCATAAAACAACTAGTTTTATATCATGCACTCAAGAATAAAGTTTGGTAAAATAGCATATTTGGTTTACTCACAACCTTCATGTCTTCAGCATAACACAGGTACACAGCTTATCAGTCTGGTTTCAGATATGTTTAAGATAGTCTCAGATCAGATCATGTGGTCTTCAGCCCCTCCCACAACATCTTGGGAAACACAGAGCAAAAGAAGCTGCATACCAGAACATACATCCAAAACAGTAAGCAAACCGAACCATAGATTAAATTACCAGAGGAGGGTTGAAGAAGGTTGTAATTTCCAACATATATACACATATATAGATTTGTGAAGAAGGTTGTAATTTCCAACATGTATACACAAATATAAATTTGTTTCATTGTTCTTTATGAATATATAAATTGAAAATAAAAAATTAAAAGTTAATTTTTATCCAATTTGTGTCCCCATATCTTACTGAACAACAACTCCCAACACTTTGTATATTATCTGCCATGTAGACTGGTGATAATGGGAATTGCAACCCAAGAGCACTTGTGGGTTTGAGGTTGGGGAAAGGTTAAAAGGCATTTTAAAAGCCAGACATCATACTCACAAGCCTTGTATTTAAATTCTAACCCCACTATCCTGACTGAACAGAGAAAATCTGCAGCCTTACAGATGTTACTGTATCACAACTCCCATCAGCTCTAGTCATGATGTGTAATGATAAGAAATATAGGAGTTATAGCCCAGAATCTAGAGGGCCACAGATAATGACATGGAGGGCTGCATGCAGGTCTTGAGTTTGATACATATGACCTTACATTCTCATGTCGCAAAAAAGCAAAAACAAACCTGAAGTGGCCTTAGGCCACGAAATCTGATTATACCAATACGTAGCTTGGTCTTTTAAGCTGTCACCATTCATGTCATTGCTTTTCTGTGTTGACGGGATTTGTCACTTAGGCCAAATTGCAGTGCTCTTTTTCCCCCTCAAGGAGCTACATAGCATATTCACCAACTCATAAATACACATACAGTTACAATTGGCTCTCCATATCCACACATTCTGCATCCATAGAGTCCACCATGCACAGCTTGAAAATGTTGTTTTTAAATGTTGATTTTTCCAATTTATATAAGGGACCCTATGTATATTATATAAGGGAACACTATGTAACATGATTTTTCTTCCTGGATTATAAATGCCATTCCCTCATTGGTTCTATCATCAAAGCATGGAAAAGGTTTATTAAACTGCCAAAACTTTGCTTTTGCGGGACATCCTGAAGCACATTTTGCTAGAGTTTTTCAATGGCTATCTCATCAAACCTCAACCAATTCAACATAGTTGGTGGCAGCCACAAAAAATAAATTTTGGAGTATAACAACTACTTTCAAATAAGTACCACTCAATTAAACAGGTAATAACACTTTCAAGCCAGGAACAGGTTTTTTTTTTCAAATTTTGTTACATAGTGTAATAGGACTTGAGCATCCATGGATTTTGGTATCTATGGGGGTCTTGGAGCCAAGCAACACTGGATACCGATGAACCACTGTATTCGCACTCTTCACATGCTACCCTTATACTGTGCTTACACATGCCTTGTAAGGGCTGACAACAGGCAGCTTAATCCTTTTAGTATACAGTCTTTGAGTTGTCTTGAGAAGGTGGCTAAGAAATGAATTTCCAAAAACAGAACTGTTGCTTTCACCTGTCATCTGTGACATGTACAAATTGGAAAGGGGATGAAGAGAGCAGAACCATGAAGAAGGGGGCATCAAATGTATATTATATGTAGTTATGAATAATATTGTCATTTGTGTTACTTTTGAAATTTACAAATTTGAAAACTTAATTTTATGAAAAGAAAATGCTGAATGATCCCTCTGAGAACAAAGAGGGCAAAGCAAAGCAGAAACTATAAATATTTCAGAAGTAAAGTGAGTTATTTAGACAAAAACAGTCTCAATATTAAAGATTATGGTAACTGCTTATTTCAATATGAAGGTTAACTCAACCTTCACATCTCTTCTCTGATCTTCCCCATCCCCTACACTTTGATATTTTAGCATGGAGATATCATGGATTAGATCTGGGACCTTCTGTATGCTTGTACTTTGTTGCTGAGCAATGACCCTTCTTCATAACCTCATCTTCAGTCATCCATATAAATGCTACAACTTTGCATTGTTTTTAATAGACACCTGCTGCAGGTGCGCATAGAGTAAGGTATGTGCCTGGAAACACTTGTTTGTTTGTTTGTTTCTGTGATGCTGCCTTCTAACAGTCACACATCTTCTAGATCATTAATTCTTGATAGCATATTGTCAAGCTTGGCATCAGTGAGCTCTGTAATTCGAAATAGTCTATCCCATCTATGGTTTCAAGCCACCCTGGGTCCCTCCGGGGAGCAAGGGCAGGTTACAAATGAAGAAGAAGAAGAAGAAGAAGAAGAAGAAGATCATCATCATCATCATCATTTCACCTGCTTTTGCTACTGAGCAATACTCTTTCAATAAAAAATTCGAAACATAAAATAATTCTCAGTCATCAACAAATTGAGCAGACTTGATATGGTAGATACACTTCTCAATTCAATATGTAAGATGTCTTGAATCCTGGTTTTGAGGGGAAGAGGCAGGATATAAATAAAAAGGTGATAACATTTACCCATGCTGACATTTCACACAGTCAAAAAGCCCTTTACAGGTACTATATGTGTCAATCCAAATATGTACCCTGGCTGCACTCTTCAGGCAACAGTGTGGATGTAAAAATGCCTGCTCTTTTGGTTGCCACATTTGCATGCCACATTAGTCCAAATGAGCTCAAGTTCGTCTACAAGAGGCATTCCATAGACTTTACTGTTTCATCCTTCCATGCGTAAAAATAGTGTCAAATGCTATGTAGGGTGGAGTGATAGACTACAATTACAGTGTTTGGCCAACATTTGTGGTATTACTGGTGGAAAAACTCATTTCGCTGATATATAAATAATTTAAAGAGCTAACAGATTTGCTGTCTGTTTTGGTGATAAGGCTCCTGCGCACAAGAGGAAAATCTAACAAGTATAAAATGAGTACTTGGTTAAACGCTTTACATTCAGCTGCAGAATCTACACATTTAATTTTATCTTACTGTGCAATACTAGCTGTATAATATATTTCTGTAGTTGGAAGTGCAACACATGTGTTGAGGCTATTATCTCACAGGAAGAGAATGCAAGGAGAAGGCATGGAGGAGCATCCAGTTCTTTTGCTTGTTGTTTATCAGTCTTCTGCATCCCCTGTCCAACTCTCCTATAGGAAAGTAGGAGAAGGCGACTGCGACTGAAAGTTGGGTTTTGGAAAGTGAGGCCTGGAAGATCTTTGTCTCACTTGGCAAGGGCTATTGATATTTTATTCTTCTCTGAGATATATAATGGTATGTAAGCAGCCCCCTCCCCTGGAAACCCGGGTTTTTTGAGGTGGGGGGACTTAAACGTACACCGAAGTGAGTTTTTTAACCTGCGTGTTTAAGTGTAGTGTGGAAGTGCCTAAGGCCTCTAAAATCATTGACCTGACCCCCACCCTGAACTTTAGATTTAGAATCACCCTAAGTAAGAAACGACATGAAGTCACACAACAACAATTCTAATTAACTTGACTATCTCATCAGCCAAAAGCAGGTCCACACTTCCCATTGAAATGCTGGTAAGTTTATGTTAGTTTAAATTGTTCTTCATTTTAAATATTGTATTGTTCTTTCATATATATTTTTGCACTACAAATAAAATATGTGTAATGCACATAGGAATTCATTCATATATTTTCAAATTATAGTCCAATCCCCCAACAGTCTGGGGGATGGTGAACCGGCCCTCTGCTTAAAAGATTTGAGGACACATGCTATAAAGCAGGGGTCCCCAAACTAAGGCCCGGGGGCCGGATGCGGCCCTCCAAGGTCATTTACCTGGCCCCCGCCCTCATTTATAATATAATATTTTTATATCAGTTTTAATAATATAATATATTGTATATGCATATGATATTGATAATAATATTATAATGTTATACAATATAATACTAATAATAATACCATATAGTAATATTAATTATATGTTCTATATTACATATAATATTACAGTATAGTGATATAGTTCAATATAGTAATATATAATGCTAATATTGTGCTATGCTAATAATATAATATATTGTATGTACATACAGCTGCTCTGAGTTCCCTTCGGGGTGAGAAGGGTGGGATATAAATGTAGTAAATAAATGTAGTAAATGAATAAATAAATAAATAATTTTGGACTTAGGCTCACCCAAAGTCTGAATTGACTTGAAGACACACAATAACAACAACAACAATCCTAATTAAGCTGACTATCTCATTGGCCAGAAGCAGGCCCACACTTCCTATTGAAATCCTGATAGGTTTATGTTGGTTAAAATTATTTTCATTTCTAAATATTGTATTGGTCTTTCATTGTTACTGTTGTTGTTTTGCACTAGAAATAAGATATGTGCAGTGTGCATAGGAATTTGTTGGTTTTTTTTTTCAAATGATAATTTGGCCCCTCAACAGTCTGAAGGATTGTGGACCGGCCCTCTGCTTAAAAAGTTTGAGGACCCCTGATATAATATATTGTATTTACATACAGCTGCTCTGAGTCCCCTTCGGGGTGAGAAGGGTGGGATATAAATGTAGTAAATAAATGCAGTAAACAAATAATTAATTTTAGACTTAGGCTCGGCCAAAATCTGACATGACTTGAAGGCACACAACAACAACAACAACAACAATCCTAATTAACTTGAGTATCTCATTGGCCAGTAGCAGGCCCACACTTTCCGTTGAAATCCTAATAGGTTTATGTTGGTTAAAATTGTTTTCATTTTTAAATATTGTATTGTTCTTTCGTTGTTGTTGTTGTTGTTGCACTACAAATAAGACATGTGCAGTATGCATAGGAATTTGTTTGTATTTTTTTTCAAATGATAATTCGGCCCCTCAAGAGTCTTAAGGATTGTGGACCGGCCCTCTGCTTAAAAAGTTTGGGGACCCCTGCTATAAAGGATCAAGTTATGGGAGTTTTTGTCCTGGATCCAATATGGCAACATTGGTTAAGTAGGTCTTATTCCTAGCTATTGTTGCACTAGCGCCCTGAAACACGTTTTTACCACAAACCACACTCTGTCCAGATAATCCAGTAAGTAAAAGTTTATTAAGAGAAGAGCGTATAAAAATAAGCAAATCCAAAAAAAGACAATCAAAGATCAAAAAGTTATTTCCAAGATTCCAAAATCCTTTCAATTACAATCTCAAGAGTCAAGCCATAGATATATCCATTAACATGATGGCATGAATCCATGGCAGGTAACCTATGCCACACATGAAACTAGAAACAGGAACAAAATTAGAAACATGAAAACATGAATGCAAAATATAGGACTAAGATACGAGAGCTGTTCACCTGAATACAACGTTGCTCTCACAACAGAAAATCACTTAAAAAGGCCTCAATTCCTCTCACGACATCATTCCTCACACACCTGCTTTTCCTCTCCTTATCTCTAAGCTGCTGGGAAAAGCAAGTCTGTCTCTGTTGTACACGTTTCATCCGAAGTTCCAAGCGCCTTGATCTGGACAAACATTCGTCTCCCACATTTCTCTCAGTCTGCACTTCTGGCAGATTCTCATGAGAACTAATATCGCTTTCTCCAATCTCGTGGGAACTTCCAGGAAATCCAAAACAACTCTCTCCAGACCACTTCTATCCTCCTCTGGGCCCTCCAAATCTATCCCAGCATCCCCTTCCTCATCTTCTCAGCACTCAGAAACTGATCAAGCTACAACAGATATGTATTTGTAGGATTGTAGCCACGAAGTAAAGTCGGCCATTTTTTCCTCTTCCAATGATAACTTCTTTTGCAATTATGTAAATGTTTGATCTTCTCATTACTGGACTTGCAGCAGCATAGGAAACCTGAAAGGAAAAAAGATAGATGTAACAGAAGCTGTTACATGGATCTTAATTTGCAACAGCTCTGCCTCATTCACAGAATTTTACAGATAGTCCAGACCAGGGGTCCCCAAACTAAGGCCCGGGGACCGGATGCAGCCCTCCAAGGTCATTTACCTGGCCCCCGCCCTCAGTTTTATAATACAACTAGCTGTGCCCGGCCACGCGTTGCTGTGGTGAAGTATGGTGGTATGGGAAATAAAGTATTGAGGAATTGGTGGTAGTTAAGGTCAAGGGTAAAGGTTTTCCCCAGACATTAAGTCCAGTCGTGTCTTACTCTGGAGGTTGGTGCTCATCTCCATTTCTAAGCCGAAGAGCTGGCGTTGTCCGTAGACTCCTCCAAGGTCATGTGGGATGACTACATGGAGCGGCGTTACCTTCCCGCTGGAGCAGTACCTATTGATGCACTCACATTTGCATGTTTTCGAACTTCTGGGTTGGCAGAAGCTGGGGTTAACAGTGGGGGCTCTCTCCGCTCCCCCAATTCAAACCTGTGGCCTTTCGGTCCAGAAGTTCAGCAGCTCAGCGCTTTAACACGCTGCGCCATCAGGGGATATTATTTCCTAAAGGTTGTGAATATACAATATTTCTGATTGGTTTTTTTTGTTTGTTGGAGGCAAGTATGAATGCTGCAATTAGGAAAAATGATTAGGATGTAATGGCCTTGCAGCTTTAAAGCCTGGCTGTTTCCTCCCTGAGTTAATTTTTTGTTGGGAGGTGTTAGCTGGCCCTGATTGTTTCCTGTCTGGAATTCCCTTGTTTTCAGAGTGGTGTTGTTTGCGATATTTTATGTGCTTCTACTGTCTGTGGCCCTGAGAAAACAGGGTTTGCCACACTTTGATGGTGGGAATACTTTGTTGGGAGGTGTTAGCTGGCCCTGATTGTTAGCTGGCCCTGATCCTGTGTGGAATTCCCCTGTTTATTTACTGTCCTGGTTTTAGAGATTATATTGTTCTGCATTATTCTATCCCAGCAATTATTTCATATTAAAGAAGAATCTCACTTATCCAACATTCGCTTATACAATGTTCTGGATTATCCAACGCAGTCTGCCTTTTCATAATCAATGTTTTTGTAGTCAGTGTTTTAAATTCATTGTGATATTTTAGTGGTAAATTTGTAAATACAGTACAGTAGAGTCTCACTTATCCAACATAAACGGGCCGGCAGAACGTTGGATAAGCGAATATTTTGGATAATGAGGAATTAAGGATAACCCTATTAAACATCAAATTAAGTTATGATTTTACAAATTAAGCACCAAATTTGTCAGAAAAAGTAGTTCAGTACACAGTAATGCTATATAGTAATTACTGTATTTATGAATTTAGCACCAAAATATCACAATATATTGAAAGCATTGACTACAAAAATGCGTTGGATAATCCAGAACGTTGGATAAGCGAGTGTTGGATAAGTGAGACTCTACTGTAAATACTACATAGCAGTACTGTGCATGGAACTACTTTTTCTGTCAAATTTGTTGTATAATATGATGTTTTGGTGCTTAATTTGTATAACGATTACCTAATTTGATGTTTAATTGGCTTTTCCTGAATCCCTTCTTATTATCCAACATATTCACTTATCCTGCCGGCCTGTTTACATTGGATAAGTGAGACTCTACTGTATATTTCTAATCTTATATTATCTGCTCAGAACTGGATTATATGAGGCTCCTTCTTCACAGCTGTATAAAATGCACACTGAAGTGGATTATATGGTAGTGTGGAGTCAAGATAATCCAGTGCAAAGCAGATAATATAAGATTATAAATGGGTTATATAGCTGTGTGGAAGGGCCTTGAGTCTACACTGCCATATAATCCAGTTAAAATCAGATAATCTGTGGAAGAAGCCTAAGTGAGGCCTAAATCTGCCTGTCCCCTAACTGAAACCTGGCTGTCTCTTGGTTGCTAGGCAACCAAGTGGGCAGAGATTAGCCCTCTAAACTGGCAGCAATTGGATAAAAAAAATAATTGCTCTCCCTCTAATTAGGACTTTATTTTTCTTTTCTTTTTGTTGTATCAACCTTGAGGCGTGGATGATGGGTTGTGTTGTCAAATTTTGAGGTTGGGGGGCCTGTACTTTTGTTGTTTTGTGAATCGCCGTGATGCCATCACTCTTTTATATATATAGATATTTTATATTGTATAACATCAGTTTTAATAATATAATATATTGTATATACATATAATATTGATAATAATATTATGTTATACAATATAATACTAATAATAATACCATATAATAATATTAATTATATGTTATATATTACATATTATATAATAGTATAGTGGTATAGTTCAATATAGTAATATATAATGCTAATATTGTGCTATGCTAATAATATAATACAGTAGAGTCTCACTTATCCAACACTCGCTTATCCAACGTTCTGGATTATCCAACGCATTTTTATAGTCAATGTTTTCAATACATCATGATATTTTGGTGCTAAATTCGTAAATACAGTAATTACTACATAGCATTACTGCGTATTAAACTACTTTTTCTGTCAAATTTGTTGTTAAACATGATGTTTTGGTGCTTAATTTGTAAAATCATAACCTAATTTGATGTGTAATAGCCTTTTCCTTAATCCCTTCTTATTATCCAACATATTCGCTTATCCAACGTTCTGTCGGCCCATTTATGTTGGATAAGTGAGACTCTACTGTATATACATAATGTAATATTACTAATAATAATATGATATAGTGGTATAGTACAATATAGTAATATATAATGCTAATATTGTGCTATGCTAATAATATAATATATTGTATGTACATACAGTAGAGTCTCACTTATCCAAGCCTCGCTTATCCAAGCCTCTGGATAATCCAAGCCATTTTTGTAGTCAATGTTTCCAATATATCGTGCTAAATTCGTAAATACAGTAATTACAACATAACATTACTGCGTATTGAACTACTTTTTCTGTCAAATTTGTTGTATAACATGAAGTTTTGGTGCTTAATTTGTAAAATCATAACCTAATTTGATGTTTAATAGGCTTTTCCTTGATCAGTCCTTATAATCCAAGATATTCGCTTATCCAAGTTTCTGCCGGCCCGTTTAGCTTGGATAAGTGAGACTCTACTGTACAACTTGTAAGCCGCTCTGAGTCCCCTTTGGGGTGAGAGAGGGTGGAGTATAAATGTAGCAAATAAATAAATAAATAAATAAATGATTGTTTTGGGGGGTTTTTTGCACTACAAATAAGACATGTGCAGTGTGCAAAGGAATTTTTTTTTTCAAATGATAATTTGGCCCCTCAACAATCTGACGGACCATGAACCGGCCCTCCACTTTAAAAGTTTGAGGACCTCTGGTCCAGACAGTGTTCTCTTCCCCGTCATAACCTCCTTATGTTTTTCTGCTGCTTTTACTTGCTGTAGAGGATCTCTTCGGGGAGAAATGAAATTGTTGCACTGTGTCTTATGACTGGTATAAGGAGACGTCTGTCTGGAAGAAAATTAATTGAGGCAAAGTGGAAGACTGAAGTGAACTTCTCAGGAGATAAACACAATATTTTTTTTAAAATCTTATCAGTTTTGTTAATACAATTTTTCTAACAGTGTGTTAAGTCAGAGGAATAACACAGGAAGACAAACATTTTAAAAATACTGTTGTCTGATTAAGAGACTGATAAGACAGTCTAAGAGATATATTGCTAGTACGAAATATATGTACAAGTTCAGTATACGTGCTATAAAATGGCATCCAGGCTTGCTCCAGCTAATTGTTCAGTGCAAAGACAACAACCAAACTTATCTTTGTTTTGAATCAAACTGGAACTGATCCAGACAGTCTAGCAGCACTTCCTTGAACCTGCTTTCACAGTTGCAATGTTTTTTCCAAGATTTCCTTCCTTTGAATAGCTCAGCAGTCTGTTCTCTTCACCATCCTCTCCCGTCTCCTTTGCCCCCTGGGATGTCGACTACGGATTCATAGAATGCCACTGCTACCTTGCTTTCAATTGCTGCCAGGTTTGGAGTATCAATCCCCTCTCTTGTGCACCTTTTAAAAACATTTGAGTAAGTTTAAAACAACTTGTTATATAAAAGTCCCCACTTGCTGACATTTTTACTGGCCCCTCTCCTATGATTTGCAGGCATTAACAAGTGATTTATTTCCATTCTGTTAAAAGACGTTACCTACTAATTTCTGCAGATCAGATTGCATTTTAAAGCACAGGAACAATTGGCTACCCGGCAGTAAGCTCTGTTAGGATTTATTTGGTTAGATAATATCACATACATTAATACCAAACTCAATATTTTAAGTCTTAGCTTTAACATAACCAAAACTGCACCATCCACAGTCAAAAAGGAAATATCAAGAGGCTTGGGAGATCCCTAAGATTTGCAGACCTACCTCTAAGGTAGGAAGGGGAGAACAACGTATAACTCTCCAGATGTTGTTAGGCTCGAGTTCCCATTAGCTCAAGCCAGCATAGTCAATGTTGAGGGAACTGGGAGCTGTAATCCAACATCATCTATGGGTTGCATTATGCTCACCTATGCAATAAAGGAAATGGCCCAATGAAGATGATGATGATGATGATAATAATAATAATAATAATAATAATAATAATAATAATAATAATAATCCTTGCAGCCCAGGAGCAAGCCATCAGGACAAATGCAATTAAGGCCAAGATCAAAAAATCAGCTGATGACCCAAAATGCAGACTTTGCAAGGAAACTGACGAAACCATTGATCATATCCTCAGCTGCTGTAAGAAAATTGCACAGACTGACTACAAACAGAGGCACAACTATGTGGCCCAAATGATTCATTGGAACTTATGCCTCAAGTACCACCTCCCAGCAGCAAAGAACTGGTGGGATCACAAACCTGCAAAAATATTGGAAAATGAGCACGCAAAGATACTGTGGGACTTCTGAATCCAGACTGACAAAGTTCTGGAACACAACACACCAGACATCACAGTAGTGGGGAAAAAAAGGTTTGGATCATTGATGTTGCCATCCCAGGTGACAGTCGCATTGACAAAAAACAACAGGAAAACTCAGCCGCTATCAGGACCTCAAGATTGAACTTCAAAGACTCTGGCAGAAACCAATGCAGGTGGTCCCGGTGGTGATGGGCACACTGGGTGCCATGCCAAAAGATCTCAGCCGGCATTTGGAAACAATAGACATTGACAAAATTACGATCTTCCAACTGCAAAAGGCCACCCTACTGGGATCTGCGCGCATCATCCGAAAATGCATCACACAGTCCTAGACACTTGGGAAGTGTTCGACTTGTGATTTTGTGATATGAAATCCATTATGTCTATCTTGTTTGCTGTGTCATACAATACAATAATAATACTTTATTTATATCCCGCCCTATCTCCTTGAGAGGACTCAAGGCGGTTTCCAACAAAGCAAATAAACCATACAACAAATTAAACATAATAAAGAATAATAGACATGAAACAAGAACATACAATTCAAAACAACTACAAACATTTGAAAAAACAGTTATAAAATGCTCCATCAGCAGGGCCAGATATAATGATCAGGGTGTCAG
The DNA here is from genome assembly GCF_035594765.1 of Anolis carolinensis. Taxonomy (NCBI): domain Eukaryota; kingdom Metazoa; phylum Chordata; class Lepidosauria; order Squamata; family Anolidae; genus Anolis; species Anolis carolinensis. The sequence continues at coordinate 80,253,456 of NC_085845.1, forward strand.
AGTAGGCAAGGCCAACTATAAAGTGCTAGCCAAGACAAGTGCAACAGAAAATGGAAGTTATTGTGTGGGCATGGAATTTTGAATTGTTAAAGGAGAACAAGAGGGAAGGAATTAAAAACCTGGTGGACGGAATGAAGCAACTGGAAACTTCAATAAGAACACTGCACTATCTTGTTGCGAGTATCACTTGTTTCTTCAAATTGTATGAGCAGAGTAGTTCTTTGGGGAATAATTATAACAACAACAACAACAACAACAAAAACAACAACCAATTTTTATTCCGCACTTCTCACTGAAGGGACTCAGTGCAGATGACAGTATATAAACAGACACAGGAAAACCTTCAATGCCTTGTTACAATTAAATACAATGAGATACAATTACACAGACAAAGACAAAGGCTTCTCCTTTCATTTCCAACTCTGAGCAGAGGAGTTCTTTGGGGGATAACAACAACAACAACAACAACAACAACAACAACAACAACAACAACAACAACACTATTTATATTCCACCCTTCTCTCTGAGGGGACTCAGAGCAGATTACAGTATATAAACAGACACAGGAAAACCTTCAATGCCTTGTTACAATTAAATACAATGAGACACAATTACACAGACAAAGGCAAAGGCTTCCCCTTTCATTTCCAGCTCTGAGCAGAGTAGTTCTTTAAGGGATAATAATAATAATAATAATAATAATAATAATAATAATAATAATAATAACACTATATTTATGTTCTGCCTTTCTCTCTGTGGGGACTCAGAGTGGATTATAGTATATAAACAGACACAGGCAAACCTTCAATGCCTTGTTACAATTAAATACAATGAGACACAATTACACAGACAAAGGCAAAGGCTTCTCCTTTCATTTCCGGCTCTAGAGCTCATGTCTGGCTCTGGGGAAGGTGCTCTTTCTCCATTTCCAAGCTGAGGAGCCTGCATTGTCCATAGACGCCTCCTGGTCATGTGGCCGGCATGACTGCATGGAGCATCTTTTGGCCTTTTCCTGCTGAAGCAGTACCTATTTATCTATTAACATTTGCATGTTTTTGAACTGCTAGGTTGGCAGGAGCTAGGGCTAATAGCAGGAACTCACCCTGTCCCATGGATTTAAACTGCCAACCTTCAGGTCAGCAGTACAGCAGCACAAGGGTTTAACCCATTGCGCCACCGTGGCCCTTCTAACAGATACATTTTCATGATAAGGTAAAGGTAAAGGTTTCCCTTGATGTTAAGTCCAGTAAAGTCTGACTCTAGGGGTTGGTGCTCATCTCCATTTCTAAGCCGAAGAGCTGGCGTTGTCCATAGACACCTCCAAGGTCATGTGGCCAGCATGACTGCATGGAGCACCATAACCTACCCGCTGAAGCGGTACCTATTGATCTACTCACATTTGCATGTTTTTGAACTGCTAGGTTGGCAGGAGTTGGGGCTAACAGCGGGCGCTCATTCCGCTCCCAGGATTTGAACCTGGGACCTTTTGGTCCGCAAGTTCAGCAGCTCAGTGCTTTAACACACTTCGCCAAATAGTTAACCTAGTAGTTCAGTAGCAAGCTCTTTATATTGAATATTGTCAATAAGAAGGGGATATAATTCAAGGTAATCTTGGATATTCCAAAAACTGGTCTGAATATTTGCCTGATGAATGTGACAGGGTAGTTGATTTTTCTGACCTAAAACTGCAGTTATTTTCTAGGAATATTTATTTTTCTCTTTTTTCCCTAGATGTTTCTGGATGTAGATATTCAGAAGTTTATTTTTTCAACTATCAAGCTGCTATGGTTGGGGATTTCTAGAAAAGTTCAACTATTGTCAATTAAAGGGGGAAATTTTCCCACAACAATGATGGCAACCCAGGCCCCTTCTACACTGTCCTTATATCCTAGGATCTGATCGCAGATTATCTTTTTATCCTAGATTATATGGCAATGAAGACTCATATAATCCAGTTCAAAGCAGATAACTTGGGGTCCGATCCTGTAATATAAAGACAGTGTAGAAGAGGACCCAGGTAACATCTAGCACGATTTTTACACGAATCAAGGAACAGGAAAGGCACTACCAGAGAAGTCAGCCATAGCAAAGCACTTGATGAACCAACCTGGGCACAGCATGTTATTTGAGAACACATAAATGCTAGACCACTCACAACCACCATGTCAGACTACACAGAGAAGCCATTGAGATCCACAGGCATGGGGACAATTTCAACAGAAAGTTGGAAACTATAAAAATGAACAAAATTTGGCTACCAGTATTTAAAAAACCCTCTAAAATCAGAACAGTAAATAAGAAACAACACTCTGAAAACAGAGGAATTCCAGACATGAATCAATCAGGGTCAGCCAACACCTTCGAACAAAGGATTCCCCCCAGGCAGGAAGAAGCCAGGACATGAAGCTAGCAAGAACATTAATACTGATCAAGGTGATTAATTACAACATTCACACTGGCCTCCAACAGACAAGAGTTCTTTCTCCCACCCTGGACCTTCCACAGATACATAAACCTTCCTTGCTTATTTTTTCCACTATACCTCACAACCTCTGAGGATGCCTGCCATAGATGTGGGTGAAATATCAGAAGAGAATGCTTCTGGAACATGGCCATACAGCCTGGAAAACACACAACAACCAAATCAGACTTTCTATGCCCAAGCAGGACCTCTCCACTTCCTACTTCTTTCTCTCTGCATACTAATAGGAACATACATTTAAGGTCTGTTTTCTATCAGTCTGGCGCTTGATTCTATAGTAACTTAGGATCAGTGTGATCGGAGCATAGCGGAGCCTCCTTTATCCTCATTCCATGCACACATTATCTGTGTACTTTACATGTTGCCGGAAAACTGTGTTAGAATAACTGCTTTACAAAGTGCTTACTCGTGTAAACATGATGACTTGTTGGAAAACTGCCCAGGAATGCTGAGGAAAACCACGTGGCCACAACACAACCACTGACACCCAGCAGACTTTCCTTTTGAGCAAAAACATTCGGGGGGGGGGGGGGTTAGTGAATAATAATACATGCTCTTTGGGGATTTCTGTCTCAGTTTTAATGAGGGGAAAGGCGAACTCAAGCAGGAGTTCAGACTTGGGTTAAGCCAGGAAGCTGTTGCCATATTACTCTAGAAATCAAAATGTCAAGATAAGGAAATGGGGAGACACATATGGGGAGGGCAGTAAACTTATCAGAGACAATAGGAAAAAAAAGAAGGGACTATACTAGTGGTACACATAGGTAAAGGTTTCCCCTTGACATTAAGTCTTGCCAAGTCCGACTCTGGGGGGTGGTGCTCATCTCCATTTCTAAGCCGAAGAGCTGGCGTTGTCCATAGATGCCTCCTAGTCATGTGGCCTTATATTCATTGAGCACATTTACTTATTGCAAAAGAGGGTAGGGTAGAAGACCCAATTAATAACGAATAGATGTCCCAAATAATAAAAGATAACTGCCACCGATTAGTGGAAATGCAGCCACCACTGTGTGGAGAGACACCTTTAGATTATAAAAGTGCTCAACCACACAATAGCTCAGAGGAAGCCTTTTACTTTATTTGGTGTTAAAATGGTAGAGCAATTGTGCTGAGGGAGTCTATAGACGACAGAGGCTTTGATGTAAAAAGAACAATATCAAGTTTATTCAGGCACAAGCTCGGTGGTTACAAAAGATGTTTCACTTAGAGGTATTCTTATTAACAGTTACAATACTAGAATGAGATGAATCAAACTCTCTAAAGTATCACTTCTTTTACTTAAAGTAGTTAAAACTTCTTCCTCTGCTCCTTTCTAAACTGTTACTTCAATGGATCTCTGTGAGTCCAGCTGGGATTGGTTCCCAAAGTCTAAAACTTGGACTATCCACTGACTTCAAACCACAGTCACCCCTGTGATATACTATCACAGAATCTCTGTGCCTTTCCAGGACACAGACTACATTAAATAAGTCACCAAATTTATTTGAAACCGACTCAAAATGAACAATTGAGTCTCCTTGATCCCATCAATCTGGAATCAATCTTCCCTGTGCCTCATCAGAACACAGACTGAGGCTTCACTTTTAAAAACCTCTTCACTTCTCGTCCCCTCGGCAGATGGCTCCGCCCACATCTCCATGGCAACTGCCTCAGAGGAGAGCCACTAAATAGCCACCGCCGTCTCACACCTACCCAACCAAACCACAAGCACATAGTTAAACACAACAAACATGAATACAAAACTCATACTTCATTACACTTATGTACTCTACTCATTTTGCATTATGGTATATTTTGAAGATTTGCAGTTGAATTTGGGATGGGAAGAACATAAAATCACATACATTTGGGGTAGATATACTAAGAGGATGGAGCCCCCAATGGCACAGTGGGTTAAACCGCTGAGCTGCTGAACTTGCTGACCGAAAAATAAGTGGTTCAAATGTGAGGAGCTGGGTGAGCTCCCTCTGTTAGCCCCAGCTTCTGCCAACCTAGCAGTTCAAAAACATGCAAATGTGAGTAGATCAATAGGTACTGCTTCTGCAGGAAGGTAACATGACCTACAAGGTGCCTCCAGTGGGAAGGTAACGGTGCTCCAAGCAGTCATGCTGGCCACATGAACTTGGAGGTGTCTACGGACAACACCGGCTCTTGGGCTTAGAAATGGAGATGAGCACCAACCCCCAGAGTCGGACACGACTAGACAATGTCAGAGGAAAACCTTTACCTTTACCTATACTAAGAGGATGGGTGCATACTTGTGAAAAGGTACGAGGCATCCAAAAGCAGTTTAGAAAGAACATCAGAATGAAATTGGACTTAATCTACAGTCCTGTTCTTTGGAACTCATTGTGAGAAGTGGCTCTAGAAGCCTGACTAGGGGTAAATCTCTGTATCCTTGCTTTGTTCTGTGACTATTAATGAACCATTGCACATAGCTGTGATGAAATGAAATGAGCTATTTATTGGCAAGTCCTATGGACACTAAGAGGCTGTTGAAATAGAAATCTAATCATCTGTATGATACTAATTAGATATAAGTGCCCCATTCTGCAGTCTTTTGTGTATTTGGTAACTTTTGCCGTCCTCTCTGTATTCCTCTTAGATCCAGTATCTTCTGCATGCACAGAAATCCATTTGGCCATAATAATGCTAAAGAGAAAAAGCATTTAGTTCTCAATGAGAGGATATGTGCATTTTTCTTGTAGCCGAAACAGAATACCTTAACTTCATACCCATGCTCCCAAACAGATATCTGCAATGATGAGGTGGAAAAGCTCAAGACATTTTTCTGTCTGGCTCACTTCCATTTCACAAGAGTCTACCCAATTGGGAGTTTAATTCTATTTCAACAATGACTTTGCCATATTTGGAGAGCAAATAATCTTTGGTTAGACTTTCTGACATTTAGGCCCCTTCAACACAGCTGTATAAAATCCACATTAAATTGGATTATATGGCAGTGTGGACTCATATTGCGGAATATCTGCCTTGATATTTTGGGATATATCGCTGTATGGAAGGGCCCATAGTTGTCTCCTTGATGTTGTTGGACAGCATCTTCTGCCTATAGCAAGAGGGTCACTGAGGGCTGCCCCAAATATGTAAATAATTCCTCCCACACAAGCACTTGAGAACTCCCAAATACTTGTATTTTTATCTGCAGTCTCCATCAGAATAATGACAGGAAGTGCTATCCTTTCCTATGACCATTTCATGAGAAACAGTCGTATTGGCTGTATACACCTTTCCATACTAGTTGATAAAGCTTGACTAAAGGAAAACACAGTGTTTCAGTTCACACATTTTTGTTTACCAACATTAATGCATAAAGACGTCCTATGGACTTCTAAACTCAAAAGGATAACTACAAAAGAAGCAGAATTCTAAGATAGTAAAGAGAGGTGGGTCACAGATTAAATGCAAATTTTAAAGGCTGGTGCTCGGATGCAGTTACTTTCAAATTGCAGTTGTTTAAAATATAGTTAATGGCATGTGCTGCAGTTACATTTTTTAACTCCTAATAATAAATAATCGATATTCCTGAAAAAACACATACGGTAGCAGGTGGGTTGACTGTGGAGCCATATCTTTGATCCGCATGTTCTTCCACAGTGAGGGCATCAGTTTCTAGGTTGAAGCGCTCAAGGTCCTGGTCAGGGTTGGCTTGATGCACCTACCTCTTCGCACGTTTCTCCCTTTGGCCCTCCATTCACGCTTCTTCGAATTCCACAGCACTGCTGGTCACAGGTCTTCAGTTGAAGCGCTCAAGGGCCAGGGCTTCCCAGTTTTCAGTGTCTATGCTGCAGCTTTTAAGGTTAGCTTTAAGCCCAACTTTGAATCTCTTTTCCTGTCCACCAATATTCTGTTTTCTGTTCTTGAGTTGGGAATATAGTAACTATTTTGGGAGATGGTGATCGGGCATTCAGATAACGTGGCCAGTCCAGAGGAGTTGATAATGTAGAAGCATCGCTTCAATGCTGGTGATCTTTGCTTCTTCCAGTATGCTGACATTTGTCTGCCTGTTTTACCAAGAGATTGGTAGGATTTTCGGAGACAACACTGATGGAATTGTTCTAGGAGTTGATTGTGATGTCTGTAGACAGTCCACATTTTACGGGCATATAACAGCTTTATAAACAAGCACCTTGATATCCCTATGGATGTCCCAGTTCTCAAAGATTCTCTGCTTTATTTGGAAAAATGCTGCACTCACAGAGCTCAGGCAATATTCAAAACAGATAATCTGGATTCAGAAACTGGATTATATGGTAGTGTAGATGGGCCCCGTGAATATGGAGAATAATTTGACTCCTTATATTCCAGTCACACCATTATTTTACCCCTAGTTAGAATACAAATATTGAAGCCTTGAGTCTCAGTAACTGTAAATTGCAATCTTCTTCCTCATGATAGTTTATTTCTGTATTAGTAAATATTCAAGACCAAATTCCTAAACAAGTGCTACAGCCTAAAATACAACTCCAGCATTATGAGAAAGATATTACAGTATGCCCTGTAAGCTATTAGGAGAGAATTATATGAATTCTAATAGATGCATGTGGCACCTGTTCGTCTGTGTTACTTTGTCATCCATTTTTCCAAGGCCCATTAAATTATGTTAGAATTGCTCTTCTGGGTCATGAGACAGTCAGAAAAAAAACATTATAACCTACAATTTCAAATCTAGGCCATTGTGCAGCAACGTTTCCAAAAAAGAAGTTGTAGTCTCAAAGGGCCATATTTCAAATTAGCTGCCATTTGAAATGAGCTGTGAAATGAGATACCTGTCGTTTGGTATAAATTGGCCAAAACATTCCATTTGGAAACACCAATAAAATCTTTTAAGTGGAAACTATTTGAAATAATCATTAAGAATTATTTCCATTATCCCAATTTGGAAAGGAAATGCTTGTTTTACTTAAAAAAGGAAGCAACACAGCAATGTTCCAAAACACTTTAATTAGCTACGAAATAGCTTCTGCTTAACTGTGGACTGCTAACAACAGCATCTGTCTGTTTGGTAAGCCTGTTATTTGTGCTTCTAATTGGATCTTACTTGAATGGTCTTTAATTGTCATCTAGAGTTGATCGGAATAGTCATACACTATCTGCCAAGAGAATAATGACTAGTTTGCAGATCAAAATTCAAGACAACAACTAGCGCTTGACTACTGGACGGCCAATATCTCCCTCCCAAAATTTTTATATATGTAGGAGTCTGAAGGGGCAAGTATTCCTCATGCCTCATTTGTACCTTCTACTTCCTCAGTTTGTGATCTTGAATACATATTTGCAGAAAAAATATTATTTCCAGGAAGGAGGGAGTGAATAAGTTATATACATCTAAAATAGTAATACTTACTTCCCAATAAACGATATGCAAGATAGCTTCATAAATTCTTGTTCCGTTGGCATCATTGATGCAGTGCTTCTAAAATCTTCTGAAGTGGGACTGAGCTGTAATTTTTTTCAGTCTTTTGGGGGCTTATTTATAAAACCAATTTCACCTTCAACAAAATAGGCAAGAAAACTGTATTTGTACTTTTGTGGTTAATGTTAATGTGAGTACAATGGATCCTTGACTTATGTGCATCCCAACTTAAGAGCATTTTGAGTTAAAAGTTGTTGCTTGGCCCAGGTTTTGCTTTGACATACGAACAGTATTTTGAGTTAAGAGCTAGCGCCAGAGGGAGTGTTAGCATGACAGTACAGGTCTTTAGGGCTTCAAGGGAGCAACCTCTGTGCCTCATGCTCTTTTCCGCTTTGAGAGATTGCTGTTTGTGTTGGAAATAGCAACCTTCTTCAAGCCTCGACTAGTAATTTATTTGTATATGATTCTGTTTACTTACTGTATTGTATATGCATGTTTTGGTATGAAGCTTTTCCTTTACTCTATGTTTTTTGAAGTTGTGGGAATGGCTGCAGACCACGTGATCAGATCTGGGACTACTCTGAGCTGGGCTCAATTTTAGAACACAGAAATACTTTAGCTATGAGATGCTTTAGACTTCATTAGAGCACGAAAACAAAGAGAAGCCTTTAGACTTCAGACTGCTTGTGGCGCAGCTGGTTAGTAGCCAGCAGCAATAAATCATTACTGACTGAAAGGTTATTGGTCTGAAGTCCACATCAGATTAAGCTCCCGACCGTTTAATAGCCTAGCTTGCTGCTCACATAAGCTGCTTGGAAACAGCTGCAGCTGTCACTAGAGAATTTAGGTACCGCTTAATGCGGGGAGGCTAATTTAACTTAATTTACGACACCATGAAAAACTGCTGGCATTTTTGACGTATTTAATAAATACATCAAGGGTTTTGTTATTCTCCTTCCTCTTATTCATTCATTTCCACAGAAGCTAATGTTTCTCTATTCTTTCCCACCTTGTACAAGCCAGTTGATTTTTCATTCATTCACATTTATATAATTGTTATAATTCTAATGATTTAGAAAAGAGCAAATATGTTCACATTAAGGCACCAGATTGTTAGCATTTACAGCATGTTTTATATTCATGTAAACATACTTTGTGATAAATTGAAAGCTTTCATTTAGATTAATTACAGCTTCCTTGAGCAAATACTATTTGATTAATGTATATTTAAAATTACATTTCAAGGGAATGCGCTAGAGTGATTTATTCAGTTATATCGAATATGGTTTTCTCATTAGGCAAAGTTTGATTTCCACTGATTTCAACGGTGCATGATGTTTTGGACAATGGATGTCCTTTATGCTAGCTAATTTGCTGCTCCATATTCTTCCAATTTCTGGGCCTTTTAAATATGTGTATTTTTAAAAGCAGGTAATCTGGATTTTATATGGTAGTGTAGAAGAGGGCTCAATAGAAAATAGCAGTTAAGGTGATGGGTGATAGGCATGTTTTCGATTTTGTTATTTATTTATCGTGTCAGATGCGAACCGAGGGTACAAGTTGTAATGTATTTGAAAACACAAACAAAGTTTTTAAAAACTTGGCATTATACTAAATGTCCTTTGACCAGTAGCTGGCCATTTGGAGTGCCTCTGGTGTTGCTGTAAGAAGGTCCTCCATTATGCATGTGGTAGGGATCAGGCTGCATTGTAGTAGGTGGTCTGTGGTTTGCTCTTTTCCACGCTCGCATGTCGTGGACTCTACTTTGTGGCCCCATTTCTTAAGGTCGGCTCTGCATCTCGTGGTGCCAGAATGTAGTCTGTTCAGTGCCTTCCAATTCACCCAGTCTTCTGTGTGCCCAGGAGGGTGTCTCTCTTCTGGTGTCTGCCACTGATTGAGATTCCGAGTTTTAGCCTGCCACTTTTGGACTCTTGCTTGCTGAGGTGTCCCTGCAAGAATTTCTGTAGATCTTGGAAAACTGTTTCTTGATTTAAGGCGTTGGTGTGCTGGCAGATACCCAAACAGGGGATGGGCCGGAGATGTCAATGCCTTGGTCTTTTCATTGCTGGCTGCTACTACCTGGCGGATGTCAGGTGGTGCAATGGGGACATGAGAGAAGCCTCCCCACAGGATCGTGACACATCCGGGCATACCCTGGGCAACGTCTTTGTAGACGGCTGATTCTCTCACAACCAGAAGTGACTTCTATGTTGTTCTCTTCCACAAAAATATCTTATGCACTAGAAGGCATCATTATTCATTAACAGTAAAAAAATAAATGACAAAATTAAAAGGGTAAAGTTATTTAGTTTTTAAGAAGAAAGGAAAGAATAGGAATGCCAAGCAAAAGTGAAATGGATTTAAAACTCCTACCATCAAATGAATTGAGGGAATCTATTTCCACATGAAATCAGGAGGAAGTAAAAACCTGGGGGAAGTCAAGTTTTCCCCCCCATTATGTATTTTTTTAAATACCCTGTTTCCCCTAAAATAAGACATCCCCAGAAAATAAGACCTAGTAGAGGTTTTGCTGAATTGCTAAATATAAGGCCTCCCCCAAAAGTAAGACCTATCAAAGTTTTGTTTGGAAGCATGCCCGCCGAACAGAACACCAGAGCATGCAGGATCAGTAAATGTACTTACCATAGAGTGCTGTACATGGAAATAACGGTAGTAAGAAATTCTCGATAGGACTCATAGTTTGTCTGGTTATGCTGGTTTGTGGTGACAACTACTGTACAGTATATAATAAATGTTCTTTTTTTTTTTTGTTCAACAATAAATGTGAATTCTTCTTCAGGGAAAAATAAGACATCTCCTGAAAATAAGACCTAGCGCATCTTTGGGAGCAAAAATTAATATAATACACTGTCTTATTTTCGGGGAAACACGGTACTACGTTTTTATACAAACAATCTTAGTCAGTGAGAAATTAAACATCTACTGGATGACTAGTATTTCACCATCAAGAAAGAAGACTTGTATGAATTTTTAGTCCACATAGATGCTTATCATAACTAGAGACTAGGGAGTAACTAAGGCCACTTCTACACTGCCATATAATCCAGATTATCAAATCAGATAATCCACATGATCTGCTTTGAACTAGATTTTATGAGTCTGCCATATAACCCAGTCCAAAGCAGATAATCTGAAATTTTATATTCCTGTAAAATCCTGAGATTTGTGACAGTGCTAGAAGTCTTGCTCAGAATTCTAAATGATTCCCAACTACAAATCCCATGATTTTGCCAAGGCAGTTAAACTGGGACTGTACAGCTATAACCATGCAGTGTGACTTCAATATCAAGTTGTATCTCCATCCCAGAGTTTTTCATATAAGATTGGTGGATGAAGTTATCCAGAGATGTCATTTCTCTCTGATTTTTGAGGTGATACACTAGTAAGGAGTTTGGGATTTTCTTACAGCCAAAAAAGCTACTTTTGTTTTAATGTGACATAGTAAAGGTAAAGGTAAAGTTTTCCCCTGACATTAGATCTTGTCATGTCTGACTCTGGGGGTTGGTGCTCATCTCCATTTCTAAGCCGAAGAGCCAGCATTGTCTGTAGACACCTTCTAGGTCATGTTGCCAGCATGACTACATGGAGCGCCGCTACCTTCCTGTAGAAGCGGTACCTATTGATCTACTCACATTTGCATGTTTGCGAACTGCTAGGTTGGCTGAACTTCCTAAACTTGCTGACTGAAAGGTTGCCAGTTCGAATCTGGGGAGTGGGGTGAGCTCCCACTGTTAGCCCCAGCTTCTGCCAACCTAGCAATTCGAAAACATGCAAATTTTAGTAGATCAATAGGTACCACTCCGGCAGGAAGGTAATGGCGCTCCATGCAGTCATGCCGGCCACATGACCTTGGAGGTGTCTACGGACAACGCTGGCTCTTCAGCTTAGAAATTGAGATCAGCACCAATTCCCAGAGTCAGACACGACTAGACTTAGCATCAGGGGAAACCTTTACCTTTTTAATAGTCAATGCAAGTTATGAGGCTAGCACCATAGAGAAACCTGGGTAGAATGCCTTCATTATACATACATCTCCGGAGAACCCTGATCAGCTTTTCAATTTAAAGTTGGATGAACAAGGTATGTGCTGTTCTAGTTTTTATCTTTTTGAGCACAAAAAAGTATGGAAAAGAGGATGCTGGTATTCTCATACTTGAGAATAAGTATCCCAAGTCTGCCACCTAGAGACATACAAAGATACAAAAGCTGTTCATTTGTCATTTTAAATTGTTTTTAAAATCATTTAACTTGTTTTAAATTGTTTTTAGATTTTATTGTTAGTTTAATTCCATTTTAATGTCAACCTTTTGACTGTTAATTCATATTTCAATTTGCAAGCTGCCTTGAGTCCCAGGTTCTATGGAAAGTCAGGGTAATACAATTAATAGTAATTGCCACTATTCAGCTGTACTTCTTATATATAGCAAATGGCAGTGCATTGTCATTCTGGATAGTATGTTCTCAAGTCACTTCTGACACGATAAAAAAAATCCTTCTGGAACTGCTCATTCAAAGTCAGCTGTTGCAAATGTTGCAAATAAAGCAAACTGATTGATTTTCTGGACTTCTAGATCAGGGCTTTGGAACTGTTACTATAGCGAGGAAGTGGTTAAAAGTGCTGTTGCTGGACTTGGTAAGAATAGGGTTTAAATGCCCAAAATGAGTTAATCAATTTTTAGCAAGTCATGCGCTGTTAAAAATAAAACTTCCCAAGTCTGAAAAAGCCAGCTTTTGTAAAAGACTAGATACAGCCTCAGGGGAAGGCAATGGTAAATCCCCACTGAAGAAATCTTCCCAAGAGAACCACATGATTGCCTAAACAAAAATGACTTGAAAATAAATAACACAACTTCTTTTCCCATCATTCTAATTAGATTTTAAATTTTTAACCCACCATTCCCATAAAAAGATAAGCGTAAATTCAAACACTGTTTTACTTTAAATCATCTTAAGAGCATTAAAAGCTCTTGGTATCTGCTGGGGTTTGGCTTCAGGACCTCCCATGGATACCAAACTCCTTGGATGTTCCAAGTCCTATTATATACAATGCCATAGTAAAGTGGTGCTCCTTATATAAAATGGCAAAATCAAGGGTTGTTTTTCAGAATTTGGGTGAGGGATAGGACTATATATCATTGTTATATAATGACATTTAATTCTGTTTGTATATTTGTATTAAAATGCTTTTAATGTGAGCCACTTTGTCTCCTTGTGTAGAGAAAAAATGAGGTACAGTATAAACAATAATAATAACTGTAAACCAACCTAGAGGGCGCTGGCAAGAGCAGGCAAGATAACATTTTCATTATGACAAACAGCACTGGTAAGAGTGTTTCCTTTGTTGTTATTTTCATAGGAAAGACTTATGCAGGAAGGCAAGCAACTGTAAGTTGTCTCCCCATTCCTCTTTAAACACATCAAGTAAAAACATGTATTTTGGGTAGCAGTTGTGTAAACAGTATCCACTTGACTGCCCATGCTCACCTCTGGATATGGATCCTGATAAGGTAAAGGTTTTCCCTGGACATTAAGTCTTGCCATGTCTGACTCTGGGGGTTGGTGCTCATCTCTATTTCTAAGCCGAAGAGCTGGCGTTGTCCATAGGCGCCTCCTAGGTAATGTGGCCGGCATGACTGCATGGAGCACCATTACCTTCCCGACTGAGTGGTACTTATTGATCTACTCACATTTGCATGTTGGCAGAAACGGAGGCTAACAGCAAGAGCTCACCCCGCTCTCCCGGATTCAAACCGCCGACCATTAGGACAGCATGTTCTGCAGCTCAGCAGTTTTATCCGCTGCGTCACCGGGGGCTCCATGGATCCTGGTAAGTTTTAGCTAAGTTAATGCAAACTGGTTTTCCACTTCTTCAAAGAAAACCTAAGATATGCTTAGAGGTCTCTCAAGCCTTTTAGAAGCTCTAAATGATCATTTAATTTATTATATTATAGCAGTGTCGGTGATGACTGCAGCATAAGAGCTATTTCTTAAGGCCATTTTCAGATTGCTCTGTTCACTTATTGCAGAAGCTTAAAGAATTCCCCAATTGTATTCCATCACGCTCTCTGCTGCTCCATCTCTCATGTGACAGCAGACTTCATGAAAACACGCCTGTCTCCCCCCTCCAAGGAAGTATTCAAATGCCTTCCAGGTGTTAGTCTTCATTTGTCTTTATCGTCAGAATAAAGGGCATGTGATACAATCGATGTGACCCATCCACAAAGGCATGAAAACCATCCCTGATTGTACTTATGCATATAATTCCACATTTTTTAAATAACTGATACAGTAATCAGTTTCCTGTATGAGCAAAGGAATAGTTCAGACTTTAATTGGAAAACTAGCAAACATTATACTAGGAAGGGATAGCATTCACAATAAAGGCCTATTTCCAAGAGCTTCTAAGGCAGATACACATTCCACCTTTTTCATCCAGCCTGCTAAAAAGCCCTGTGAGGATCACATGTGTGTTAGAAAGTTCTTTCTTCCTTCTCATCTTTGAGCAAGCTTCCTATTAGAGGAAAAGCTGCAGGTTTGACCAACGCAGCACTCCTGTCCTTGGACAATTCTGTATGAAGGAATACTACCATGATTACCATATACGCCTTTGAGGAAGTGTGATGCACTGGCAAACTTGAGCTGTCTTTCAATGAAAGAAATGACCCTGTGGCTCATAAGACTGAATGTTAGCTTTTAATTAAGTTTTCTGGGTATAGCAGTCTTGTCCATTTGTTCCTGTTTTATCCCGTGTGAGCTAGTGTAGTGATAAACTTCTGGACTAGAACGCCAGGAAAACCACTGGGTGATCTTAGGAAAGTCACCTCACAGCCTCATAGAAAGGCAACAGCAGCAACATCTACCCTATCATGAAAATCCCATATGTTCAATCTTAGGCTCACAATAAATTGAAAAAGACCTGAAGGCACACAACTACTTTATCCCACACACCTTAACTGGGAACTATCAAGGACTGTGCTTTCTGCAAATCTACAAAATCTGCATTCTGGATTCATTTGCTTTGCTATCATTGACAGGACCAAAAAATGGGAGTATCACACATTCTTTGTAAGCATTTTAAAAACATAGTTGACATAAATCAGCAGTTGTAACTTTTCAGTGTAAAGGTCAAGCATTTTGACAAGCTAATCGTCAGCCTACAGTTCCCCATGACATTCAGAATAAAAACTGAAACATACTTTCTCTTTTATCACCATTAGCAGGTGGATAGGATTTGCTTCAGAGATGAATTATAATTAAATGAGATTAATTAAAACCAAGACGAAGTTTTGTTCTTACTCTTTCCTGTGCATTCTGAACAGCTTTGAATAGAAAGCAATTGAGAGCAGATTTGGGGTTTTTTTGAAAAAAAGATTTGAGAGGCCTTCTGTGACAACATATGCTCACTCTTTTCATGCCTTAGCTTGTTGCTTGGCTGCCTAGCAATGTAGAGAAGCCTGTGACATATTCAGAACAAACAGCCACCAGTGGAATCATTTGAATCAAGTAGACTTGGCCATGCCTACTTAGCAACCAGCTCTAGCTGCATTGTCCTTTAGCTGAGACAGATGATGAAAATACTTGCACCGAGAATGTGATTTTCCTGATTCTTGGTAGGAGGTTGGACTGGATGGCCTATGAGGTGTCTTCCAACTCTATGGGTCTGAAGCAAGCCCTAAAATAAACAGATTATCTCCTTCTCTAGCTTTTCCTAAGTATGTTACTTTTATGCATTTTTAAAAGGAGAGGAAAATGTTTGTTACATGCCCTGAGGTTTTACCTCAACCTCTCATAGCAAAATCCATGGTTTTGGCCCCCAAACCCCTCAACTTACACAGGTACAGGCAGTCCCCAAGTTATGAACAAGATAGGTTCTGCAGGCATGTTCTTAAGTTGAATTTGTATGCAAATTGGAACAGGTACATTTTTTCAGTGAAACTCCAGCCAGCTATCTTTTGACAGCATAAGAAAGAGTTAACATTTCTGTGGTATTTTGCTGTTTGTACCCCAGATCAGAAGATTTCACCTGTTAGTCCCTGTGATAATTAGATTTTGAAAAATGTGGCTTGTTGTGGAACCAGAGATTCGTGATAAAGCTTCAGTGGGGAATCCTTTCCCCTATAACACTTTCAGGAGTGAATTTCCCTTCCGAGGGGTAGATTTCTCTCACTTCCTGTTGTCTCACCTCTTTGTAACTATGAATCATTTGTAAGGCAGGTGTTTGTAACTTGGGGAATGCCTGTATATACAATATCTATCATTTATGCAGGGTAAAAACTCCTTTGCAACAGATAGGCTTGATGAAATTACAGTTAAACTGGGAGAAGTGTGGTTTGGAACAATTTTGCTAACACCTGCGGTACTTTCGTAAGCTTTATATATGGTGAACTCCTCCTCTATACCATCCCACCTCAATGGAGGAAACATTTTGGACTTCTTTTTAACAACTAATATTTGTTTGTTCTTCCTATGCAATCTCTGTAAGTAATGTTTTTGCATCGTATTTTATGCTTTTGTGTGTTTTGTGAAAACCAGCAACATGTTTAGCAATTAATAGTGTTTGAGTATTTTTAAATATGAAAGGCCTGCCTTTGAGATCTTAATATGTAGCACTGCTCTTGTTTAGTAGTATTCATGAGCCAACTTCTGAATAAGTGTATTATTTTTGCCTTTCACTAAACAGATTTTGCTGGCAAATAAAAGGAATTGTAATGAACTATATAACACATAAGTAGTACACAATATGTATATTAGAGCATCATATACATATAACATTCACAGAAACAATACTCAGTCCTAAGGTATATAACTCAGTCCTAAGGTATATAACTCAAAAGTATCTAACTCAGTATTATAAATCAAACCAAAATGATATAAGTCTCTGCAGTCCCAAAAGGTTTGGATTGGCTTAAAGGCAAACCGATTCAGAGTCTCTGCAGTTCTGGAGGGATTCCTCAGGACTCCACAGGTTTTGGATCAATAGTAAAGCCAAGTAGACAGAGTCAATGCTGATGTAGCTCCTGAGTAGGTGCATCTTTGCACCCTGGGATCTCCTGTACGAGATGCCAATGCTTATTGATAATTCTGCGGATATGTGGGGTCTGTGAGGTAAATGCTAGTGGACAGATAATCCTGTTTAGTTGCTGTTAGAAGCATTGGCATCTTGTACGGGAGATCAGAAGCATTGGCATCTCGTACAGGAGATCCCAGGATGCAAAGATGCACCTATTATAACACACAAAAGATCTAAAAATTTAAAAGATATTCTCATTCATTCTGATTTCAAAATATCCAATTCAGGACCCAGGAATATTATCACAGGGAATTTTAAGTGTGGACATTGTGACGTTTGTGGTCTCACGTCCAATATTAAGCAATTTCAACATCCATCATTGCTCATCAAGATCAATTTGAAAAACTACATGACTTGTTCATCAGAAAACGTCATCTATGTTATTAGATGCCCTTGTGATTTATTATACATAGGTATGACCAGCAGACCCCTGAAAATCAGAATACAAGAAGCATCGATCAAAAATTAAAAGAGGAAGTTTAGACTCCACCCTGTACACTCATTTCCAACAAAAATCTCACCCATATAACAGTTTTAAATTTCTTGCTCTAGAGAAGGTTTGTGCTGCTGGCTACACAGACATCAAAACTAGTCTCCTCAGAAGGGAAGCCTTCTGGATTTACAAACTGAGGACCATTACCCCTCATGGTCTAAATGACAAATTGGACCTCACCTGCTTCCTGTAATCAGGTATTTAAATCACTAGGGGACCATGAATGGCTGCTCGCACCACAAAATCCACAGCAGCATATTGATACTGCAAACATGTGAGTAGATATGTTTACTACTATATCTGGAAAAAGATAATTCCTTGTTTGTATCTTAGAATACCGCATATCTTGGGGTGCTTTGACATGTCTATTTTCACAAGGTCTATATCATTGATGATTTATATGTTAGAAAGAGCACAACATTAGACAAATTTCCTTTTATTTTTTTTTCTGTTAAGAATTAAGACTACCTGATGCAGAGCCATCAATAAAGAAATAATAAAGCTTTTGCCACTTACCAGAAGAAGGGTTACCGAAACTGGGATAAAACCCGGGAACCAGTTGTAAACGGCGTGCAAACGGTGTGAACGGATATATTACCACCTACTCAGGAGCTACATCAGCATTGACTCTGTCTACTTGGCTTTACTATTGATCCAAAACCTGTGGAGTCCTGAGGAATCCCTCCAGAACTGCAGAGACTCTGAATCGGTTTGCCTTTAAGCCAATCCAAACCTTTTAGGACTGCAGAGACTTATATCATTTTGGTTTGATTTATAATACTGAGTTAGATACTTTTGAGTTATATACCTTAGGACTGAGTATTGTTTCTGTGAATGTTATATGTATATGATGCTCTAATATACATATTGTGTACTACTTATGTGTGGAACCACTATTGTGTTATATAGTTCATTACATTGTTTAGAATAGACATTTGTGTTTACTCAATAGTAAATAAAAGGAATTGCCATGCGATATCCAGTCATTTCTGGTGACAATTTCTATATGCAAAAGTCTGGAAAAAGATGTCAGCCATCTTGAATATTTGCTGACTGCAATCTGGCATGGAATTTCATTTTTGGGGTTTAAAAGGGTAGTAGATTAGATTCACCACCTTCCTAAAGTCTGATAGCTCACTGGTGAATCCTCTCCTATGGACAGTTTCTTAGATTAAAACCAAACTGCATATGAAATGGACTTCAGAAATGAATGGTATGAAGAACTAATAGAGGAGGGATCCATGCATCTGAATTGCAGCCCTAGTTTTAATTAAACTTTTCTTATTGCTTTGTATCATCTTGAGTAACATCTTTTGTTCCATCTCCTGATCTAAAAGAGGATTTAACTCCAGCATGGATTCTGAGAACTGTAGTCCAAAAAGTATTTTTTCAAACTTTTTTTATCACTCATCATATTTCAACGCTGATGGTTCATACAGAAAAGACTGGATGGTTTTTGGAATAGCAAGAAAATATTTATTCTTGTGATTAACAAGGTACAACAGTTTGAGAAACAACCGGGGAGGCACTAGTCAAATAAAGCCCTATGAAACATTGAAACAAGTTACAGTCATAAAGGGTTCCCAATATTTGACATATTTTAAGTGTTGAAAGAATTTGAGCTCTATCTTTAGGACAAGCACGACTGAAGCGGCTATAAGAGGGTGGGGAGAACAGGCCCAGCAATACAGTTTAAACCCAAGACCAAAAACAGCTGTGAGGGGAATTTTTTTAACATAAGCACTAAGGCTTGAACTGCTTCTGTGATAGGCTACAGTGCCGCTTTAAACTTCTGACCTTCAGGCAGACTTAGACAGGGCCACAGCAGAAAAGCGGACCTCTCCTTGCTCACGTTCTGTGAACTGCCGGCAGACCTTGGCAGAAGCCTTAAGAAAAAACATTGTGACATCTTAGTGTTCTTAATACAAGACTATATAATCAACATAGACTTGAAAAACCACTCCATAGAGGGCACACACTAATTTCAGTACCAACAACAACCCCCCCCCTATATATATATATAATCCACGATTCTAAGATGCATCCAATTTTTTAAAATGTTTATATGGGGGAAAAGGTATGTCTTCGAAATGATGAAATATGAAGCCCAAAGCACCCACATATGCCAAAGGGTAAAAACCACAATTTACTAAGCATATGTTCTCCACATTGTAGTTAATAGCTGCAACTTAGTTGCACAAAGAATCCTTTGGCATACATGCTTTCTACTGGTCAAACCTGTTCAGCTGATGGTTCAATAAATGCTACAGGTCCCCATTAGCTAATCCTATTCCCAACCTGCACGTATTTTATTTACTGAGAAACTTTAGGAAACAAAATATAGAACTGGCCTATCAGAAAATTAAAAAAAAATACAATAACCTGAGGGATCTGCAAGAGTTAAAATACTAATCACATTATTAAATTAAAAAATACCTTCAGCAAGGTGTCATCTGAACTAGCGCCATGGTTTATAGGGAAGGGCATTCGGCCATCTGTAAGAGAAGACGAAAGGAATGTTTAGGATGTGAACAGTCTGTGGAAAATAGTCAAACATAGCCTGGAAAACCATAGCTACTGCCCATGCAAGCTGGTGGATTCTGGGAATTATAGTCCAAGAAAGGAAACACTTATGTACAATAAGAACCATCTTTGTGGGGGGTATGACTATTATTTCTTGATCCTAACTCTACAGCAGAATTGCAATGTGGGAAAACATGAATCACTTCATGCCTTAACAGCTACTTAACTCTTCATAGGAAACGCACACAACCCTCTCAGCGACTGCCATTAGCAGCTCTTACTCATCAGATAAGGTTCATTATTAAGATAAAGTATTCTGCCTTCACGATCAATCACTGAGATAACAATATTGCTCACTGGGGGGGGGGGGGGGTTAAGAAACGTATATATATATATATATATATATATATATATATATATATATGCATATGGAAGTATACATAAGCTTTATAGCAGTTATTTTCAATCATATTGTAGGTTTTCCTTCACAGAATATTGTAATATAAAATATATAAAATCCATTGCAATACTTTAGGCTATTTCCTTTTTCCTTCTTTGTTTTTTTCAGATTGCACAATGTGGAAATCCTGGCCTTGTTCTCACTGCTTGGGTTTTAATTTGCAAATGAAGCACACTTACCAGCAGTTCCCACAAACGTTTCATTTGGGGAAGCAGGCCTACGGCTACCATAATTTTGTATATTGCATGTTTTTTTCTTTGTCCTCATAGCTTGAAAGCAGTTGACAAACAGAAAAAACTAAAATTTTGGCTACCAAAATCCATGGATGCTGAAGTCCCATTATATATTACATTGTAGTAAAATGGTATCCCCTTATATAAAATGGCAAATAACTCAAACTAATGCCTTGAGAGGCTGCAGCAGGGCATGCCTACACATCAGTACAGTAATTGACATACAGCAAACTCAATACTGTAATGTCAACACTGCAGCTTGGTATCAAATAAACAAGGCATTGTTTTAAAAGAACAGAAGTAGCAACTGGCCGTGACAGCTCACCAATTCTGCTCCCACCTCACCTATACTTCAAATAACAGCAAAGAAAACCTAAACTTGAATCATTGTTCTATAAATACAAGTCTTACAAGTGATGCTGCCATAGCTCACTGATGCTGAAAGTACAATGTTCTTGTCTGCTTGTGCAGGATACTAGATACTTTTTCTTTCATGGAAAAGAACACCATGATGCAATTGAGACATCCCCTCACTGCACTCTTGGTACACAGTTTATTTTAAACCAATATGAAAGTAAAATAAAGATTCTAAAAATAAGGTATTATCAAAGGACAATATCCTACCATATACACATCCTTACATTAATACCTGCATCTCTTTGCAATGTCTGTTGCATAGGGAATATTTCAAGACCATATGCTTTAAAAATACAGTGTTGCACAAAGAGCGGTTTCTCTACTTTGAAAAGCAAGTATAAACCCAGAAAAAATAGGCTTCAAATTTTATTTGGAAACCTGAACTGTATTGTCTGGGATTTACTCTATACAAAGACCCCAGCTCATTGCTCTGGTAAGAGAATTCACATTTTTAAACATATACATACCTAACTCGTATAGTTGCCCATCCACACTGGCAAACAGAATGAAGTGAAAGTTCACTTTATCATCTTCAGCCTACGGATAAAGTATACATTTAGAATCCTAGAAAAACATGCCGATGGCATCCTCATGCCTTCACTCTCTTTTAAAAAGAACATGTTAACTAACGTTTCCAACAATTCATGTTCCATTGCTAGATAATTTAATGCAAGTCTCCCTTTTGTCAATAATACATGAAAATCCAAACAAGTGCAACATGCAGTCCAGTAAATGGTGCTGGGCAGCAATTGGCAAATGTCCTAGTCACACATCCCTAGTCAGCGAAGGCAGCTGCAGTTCAATAGCATCTTCCTCCTAACGTGCTGTTCAGTGCAAGGTGAAACAAAGAAATACAAAAATTCCAAGCTCTTGCTCAAGCACCACTTCTTCTCGTTTTCACAATGCTTCAAACAAGATCACCAATATTATTTGAATCACCAATTGCACTCAAGAGACTGCTTCAAGAGAAAGTTGCTCTAGGATACCAAGTATAGCTGACCTTTACCACAAATTTAAAATCATTATTATTTTCTCAAAGCTTAACAAAAAGCAGGAATGGCCGTTTCCAACATGCTTTCATGTCCTAAGTATGATTAGGAAACCTGTGGCTCTAGGAGTTTTGGACTTCAGTTCCAACCATCCTTGAAAGCTGGCCATCTTAGAAGTGAGATTGGAGGCAGTCCAACAATATCTGAGAAAGAACAACTTCCATCCTTCTGCTGCCAACTTTACCCCACTTTGAGTCCGAATGTGGATGCAGAGAACAAAGAATCTCAAGAGTATGACTCATTAATTTTAGTATTCATTCTTGGCAATGACGTTATGCCTACTGATTTAATATGCACTTACCCGACACTGGCCTTCTTCCGCTACTGCATTATGGGCATCTTGAATTGCCTGAAGAAATAGTAAATAGACAAGGCGTTTTAAAAGAAAAACCCTTTGGCACATGCCATGAAGATTTCTTCAGCAATTGTGTAAACATTTACCTTATTGTTTTCAAGACGTTTTGCCCTCTCATCTGGAGAAAGGTCAGCAGTGGCATTAAGGAACTCTTTCAGTGCAGACCCCTCATCTGCAAGAAATGAATTTGAAGGGCCAACAAGAGCCAAGGAAACATGCTTACTACCAGCAATGTGTGAAAGTTTCTAGGCAAGGATATTTACAATCCTGTATTAAGCCACTCTGGAAACTATGTTGTCCTCATTGGTGTTTGGTTGAGAAACCAATGCTGGCTTTGCTATGGTGATCTCATATCCCTTCAGACTTACAAGCTAGGAGGAAAGAGGTGCTTAACATCTACAAAATGTTCCCCAAACTATTAAACAGTAACAGCCTGCCTCCACACACTTAAATTTAAGCCTATTTAAGAGAAGATTTTTACACAGTTCTGAACCCTTTTCTGGAAATAAGCCTTATTTCATCCCACTTGAACTTGGAAGAGGGGGTCCTACTTGCTGAATTTGACATAAAAACTTCAAAAAGGGTTATTCCTTGAGGCATAAAACAGTATTTGATGCATACTATCTGGCAATCCATAACAAAGTTTCGTAGCCATTTTTGTTATTCTTTGCAAGGATTATATCTAGACTCACTGCCTAATAATATTTTTCAAAGAGTGGTTGTGCATATCCTGTAAGAGGTACAACTGTAGGAAAACTCTTCCACTGTACTTACCAAACAGTATTTTATCTTGGTTATTAGCAATTGCATGAATAAGGCCAATAGTTCCACATGAATTACTGGCAGTCTGCTTCAGAAAATAGACTTTTGAGCTTACTTCTTGACCCTTTAGCTCTTCAACCTGCTGTTTTCTGAAGTTTTCATGCTGCAAATGGACATGTTTATTAATTAGAAAAATTCCTGTTTCATACCAAACTGAACTAGCCCCTCCGATTAGGCAGACAACTCCATTTTTGTATAGGAAAATATTTCATATAAAGGATCAACACATCACATCATCACAGAAAAATTATTCAATAAATATGAAATAACTTGAAAAATTAAAGGCTGCAAAATCCAAATTCTGGCCATTCTGTAAACCACTCTTCCACTATATTATACCATTATCTTCAAGCACAACTTAGGCAGTTAAAGGTGAAAAGTGCATGGGATCTTACCTCATCTGAAGACCTAGCATAAGGCAAATAGCCTCATTTAATTTCCAATGGGTAATCTGTACTGGCTACTAGCCAGCATCTATGTGCCCTGATGTTACTGTGAGTACCATAGGATGCTATCACAGATTAAAGTCACTTGAGAATCTGTTCCATTCTTTTTTTTCAGGATCTCTTTTTTCCTAACCCCATTAAGTCACACTCATGTCCCAAGAGTCTGGACAAGGTGACTTTTGCAGCATCAGGAAATAATATGCATATCTAATTTACAACCACTTTAAACCACTCAATTTCTTTTCAAGTCTACCTGACTATATCCATCTCTTCCAGTTATTGCAGAGGTTATGCAAAAAACACCACCACTCCCCTCCAAACCATTAAGGAGAGCAACAGCAACATACATCTCATGACCAAGAGCTGTATAGCCTTCCCAGTAATATGCATGGAGCAATAATGTTCCATCAAGCCTCTGAAAAAGCTTCTTGCTGATGAATTTATAAGAACTATATCTAAAAGGCACAATCCCCAAGCATAGAAGGAAGATTGCCAAGATACAATCATTTTCACATTAACTCTTTAAACATTGCTCCAATATAGAAGTCTACAGCTCCAGCTTCTAGAAGCAGACTGCTTTACACTTGACATGCCAACAAGTACATCCCAGTGGTTTACTCTAGCCAATTTATACTATTTTTGTCACCACTGGCATTGATTTAGGGAGGCAGTTTCATTTCAGAACCAACTGTTACACAATGATGTCATTTGAAGCAAGATGTTTTTCTCAGGGCCCTCCTACACTGCCATATAAAATCCATCTTATCTGCATTGAACTGGATTAAATAATAATAATACTTTATTTTTCTATCCTGTCACCATCTCCCCAAAGAAACCCGGGGTGGCAGTGTAGCTCAGATAATCCATTTTAAAGCAAATGTGGGTATCTGCTTTGATAATCTGAATTATATGGCAGTGAAGGAGAAGCCTCAAAGGCTGCTTTAGAAAAAGCACTTTTACTTACTTCCAAATCTCCAATATAAGAAATCAGCAGACATGTGGCACTCTCCTAACAGATAAATGCCATATATATATGCAAGAGATTTAGCCTTGAATAGCAATTAGCCCAAGGAAGAGAGAAGCTGGTCAGCTGTTCTACAGGAAGGTGATTTGACAGCATTTGTACAATAAGCCTCTGTTCCTAATTCTACAACTTTCCCTTCATGATGAAAATATGGTTTAGGGTTCTTGAAATTCAAGTGACATTCAAACCGCACATGGCAAAAGGATTAGACTACATGCACCTTCAAGAAGGGATTTTTTTCCCTTCCAAGCTCAATGAATTTCCCAAGTTACAGATATCACCATTTTGCATGGTTATTCAACCTTAATGCTCACCTGAGCAGTAAGGGGAAAGAGCAGTAGCAGTGCACAAGCTGGATTGGGTACTGCATTTAAGGAATCCTCCTCAAACCCCAGCACATCCACAAACCGCCAGCCAGGGGCGATTCCTAGGCGGGACAGCACCTGCATGGTTAGGAAACAATAGTCAACAGCATGTCAATAACTAAAACATCCTTAGGGTGTACACATTGTCCATATAATGTATTTGTTAGATTTACAACTTGCCATTCCTCTAATGGGCTCGAGGTGGTGTATGTGGGTTTCCTTCCAGTTTTATCTTCACAATAGCCAGGAGGTGAAGTGAAAGCCAAAGGCTTTCCCAGACTCTGGATCTTCCTTCCTAGAGACCAAGATGGCCCCATCTGTGCTTGCCATTTTGAGGCCGCTGAAAGTGTTCTGGCCCATTGGGCATTTAGGGACTGATAAGAGGTGGGCTACTGAGGATGGTGTAATTGGGAATTTGGACTAGGTATGGAATTGTAAAGCAGTTTAATGTGTATAATGACAAAAATGGTTTGTTTCTAATATTTATATTTTGGTTATTTACACAGATTTATTTTGCAATGTTTATATACATCATTAACTGCCTAGAGTCCCTATATTTGGAGAAAGTCGTGACAATAATAATAAATATTTCTGTATCTAGTCAATTATTTTACAAGAGCTTTATGCTTAATCAGCCTCCATGGCTACCACTACAAAGGGATAAGTAGGGAAATCCAGACACTTTAAAACTGAGGGTTATTTTTGGGCCTCACAGCTACAATTCCCCAACACATTCAAAACGGGGGAGATGGCAAGCAGGAAACAAGACTCTCTAGGCATATTGGGAAAGGGATTCCCTAAGCTTAGCTCTGTCTCTGACTACCTCTTTGATGACTGGAAACTTGACACAACCAAAGGCTTGAGTAGCACAGGGGTGAAGCCAATGACAATACTTTTTAAAAGGTCATAGAGTGATGTAGGGGGCGTTTTGAATGGATTGGGAGGAGCCAGCCTTCTGTGGTGTGATGAATCAAAGTGCAGTATTTTCAAATCATAAGAGTCATGATAATCAGGGACCATATCACATTGGTGTATAATCTATTTGTATCAGTATGCATCCCATATATTTTTAGGACTAGATGCATACTATATTGAGATGGGAGGCATACCAATTATTATGATTCTTATGATTTGAAAAATACTGTGCTTTGACGCCTCACACCACAGAAGGCTGGCTCCACCCAATCCATTCAAAACACCTCCTACATTTTTCAGCTCATCCAAACAGCTGGTACCAAACCCATGCATTGAGAAGGCCAAGGCCCCTTCCACTCGACTGAATAAAATCCCACATTATCTGCTTTAAACTGAATAAATGGCAGTGTATACTCATAACCCAGGGCCAAAGAGCCATATAACCCACATTAAGGCAGAAAATCCCACAATATCTGCTTTGAACTGGGTTCTCCGAGTCCAACCTGCCATATATCAGAGTTTAAAGCAGACATTATGGGATTTTCTGGGTTATATGGCTGTGTGGAAGGGCACATCTG
Source organism: Anolis carolinensis (assembly GCF_035594765.1). Taxonomy (NCBI): domain Eukaryota; kingdom Metazoa; phylum Chordata; class Lepidosauria; order Squamata; family Anolidae; genus Anolis; species Anolis carolinensis. Next base: position 80,280,083 of record NC_085845.1, read on the forward strand.
GGGCCCCTTCCACACAACTGAATAAAATCCCACATTTTCTACTTTGAACTGGCTGCATGGAAAGGCCCTTAGAATTCCATCTGCAAATAATCAGTTTCTGCGATGGTCTGCAGACGGATTCCAACGGGTTGGAGCCAACGTCCAGTGATGTGACCCGCTCAAAATCATTCCGTCTCAGAAATACAGTATTTCCTAATGTGGTAGTCCTTCATTCAGCTGGTTCCAAAGCCAAACACAGCCCAGGACAAAGGTACTTAGCTTTTTCCCCATGTGGAAGAGAGGGCAAAACCCATACATTGAGGGCCCTTCAACACAGCTATATATCCCAGAATATTAAGGCAGAAAACCCCACAATATCAGCTTTGAACTGGGATATCTGGGTCTATGCTGCCATAGAAAATGTAGGGTTTTATTCAGCTGTGTGGAAGGGCCCCCAGAAATTACTAGAGAGGTATTCTCTCAGATAAAAAATAGCAATTTCTTTCTAAGATTTCCTCTATTTATTTATACTTCATTTGTATACCACTTTTCTCAAAGTGATTTCCAACATAATTATGGCAAAATTAAATGCCTTAGATACACTATAGAATTGTCAAAGAATCCTGGAATTTGAACCCAGTTCAAAGCAGATATTGGGCCCTTCCATGCAACTGTATAAAATCCATATTGAACTACATTATATGGCAGTGTGGACTCAACTAGTTCAGTTCAAAGCAGATGTGAGATTTTCTGCCTTGATATTCTGGGTTATAGTAGAGTCTCGCTTATCCAACGTTCTGTATTACCCAACGCAGTCTGCCTCCCGCCCAGATTCACAGCTGTTTCTCTAGGCAGCAATGCACAGTGGGCCAACATGCCCAATAACACACGTGCAGCCACGCTCCCAAACAAGTAGCAGACTTGTTGTAAAACATGTTTTGGCGCATAACTTGTAAAATCATAACATAATTTGACATTTAATAGGCTTTTCCTTAATCCCTCCTTATTATCCAACGTTCTGCTGGCCCTTGTGTTGGGTAAGTGAGACTCTACTGTATATGGCTGTGTGGAAGAGCCTGAGAAGGCCAAGGGAGGTGGTGGGCCTTTTCCCTCCAAGCCCTCTCCCATCTATTGATTCAAGAGGCTGTGACACAGCACAAAAGGCGGGCCCGCAGCGCCACCTGGAGGCCGCCTGGCGCAGCTGCACTCCCTGTGGCGCCCCTTCAGCACTGCTGCCCTTTGCCACTCCAAGGCGGCCCTCAACACTATGTATTGCAAAGGGGCCCCCTCCCTTTCCCCGTCTCCAGAAGGATGAATGGATGGCGAGGAGGAAACGCCCAGCCGCCGGGATGCGGAAGATGCCCTTCCAGTCTGGACAGGCGCTACTCACTTTGTTCAGCATCTAGGAGAGAGAAGAGGAGGGAGAGAAGCGACAGTCAGCGCGGCTGGGGTCCCCAACTCCACCCCTCGCCTCCCCAGGAGGAGTCTGTGCCGCCCTTAGAAGCAGAAGACCCTCCCTGCACAAGGCCCGCACCTTCAGAAGTACTTCAGCCACCAACATCCGGGGCCTGGCTTTTCACCATCTCACTCACCCCAAGTCCCCTATTTACCACACCCTCGTTCCAAGACTCGCCTTTTCCCGCCCCTTCCCTAAATATCCCACCACCAAACTCTCTTTTTTTCTTTACCTCAGGATTGATCTCCATCGGTTGCCACGCCATTGTCTCACTTGTTTAGACCACGCCTTTCCTCTCAACAGCAGCACCAACAACTGCGCACCTGCAAAGGACCCTCCGCTCTGAGAGAATGCCGCCGCCCGCCCACCTTTTTATACTGCCTCGAGGGCGGGCTCACTGCAAAAGAGGGGGGGAAAGGGGCAACAGCGCTGTAAAAGAAATCCGATTTCCCACAATTAACCCTTTGGCTTTTCAGAATGGTTCGTCCTACTACCTCCCCTCGTCTTTCTTAGTTGAATACAAGAGGGATAGAGAACGGCGGGGAGGACACCGCCTTTTGGAGTTGCCCCTCCCCCCTCCTCGGGGGTTTAGTACAACCCTCAAGTCGGCTGATCTTCGGGATGGAAGTTACCAACGCAAGGAACGCGGGGCTTTTCCTCGGTTCGGGCAAAGGGGAAAGGCGAAGTAGGCATCGCCCGAAACACACGGTTCGCTTTCGACGCCAAGGAGGCAGCTGCCATGCATTATTGATCATTCAGCAGGGAGGGAAAGCGCTGCTGGGATCGGCAAGGGATGCGATGTTTTGCAATATGAATGTTGCTTTATCTCGCAAGAGTACAACGCCTAGAAGGATCCCCTCCGCACACATAAGGCCCCTTCCACACATTGAATTGGATTATATGGCAGTGGACTCAGATCACCCAGTTTAAAGCAGATGTTGTGGATTTCTGTCTTGATATTTGGGGTTATATGGCTGTGTGAAAGGGCCCAAAGTCAAATGATAGGGCCCTTCCAGGCAGGCCCTATATACCAGGATCTGATCCCAGGTTTTCTGCATTAAACTGGACAATGTGAGGCCCCACTGCCATATAATCTGGGACAAACAGAAAACCTGTCTGGAAGGGCCCTAAGTCCAACTGTAAAAAAAAAACAGCGTTGCAAATGTAACAACAGCATGCACTTTCTGGGAGAAAGAAATAGAAAATACCACTAACAGGTCTATGGCAGGCATTGGCATGGTCTCAGTCGCTGAAATTGTGGCCCCCATCTACAGTGCCAAATAATGCCCTTTCAAACCACATTGGGTTGCTGCAAGTTTTCCAAACTGTATGGCCATGTTCCAGAAGCATTCTCTCCTGACTATTCACCCACATCTATGGGAGGCATCCTCAGAGGTTTTGAGGTCTGTTGGAAACAAGGCAAGTGGGGTTTCTATATCTGTGGAAGGTCCAGGGTGGGAAAAAGAACTTGTCTGTTTCAGGCAAGTGTGAATGGTGCAACTGACCAGCTTGATTAGCATTTAATAGCCTTGCAGCTTCAAAGTCTGTCTGCCTCCTGCCTGGGGGTATTAATAACAATAATAATAATAATAATAATAATAAACTTATATATCTCGCCACCATCTCCCAGAGGGACTTGGGGCAACTCACAAAACACTCAAGGTGTGACACAAAATACAGCAAGTGCAAAATCAAACATAGGCAATAAACAGTATACACAACTTCATAAATTCATAGTATCCTTTGTTGGGAGGTGTTAGCTGACCCCGATTGTTTTTTGTCTGGAATTCCTCTGTTTTTTTTAGTATTCAGACTACACAGAGAGGCCATTGAAATCCACAGGCATGTGGAAAATGTCAACAGAAAGGAGGAAACCATGAAAACGAACAAAATCTGGCTACCAGTATTAAAAAAAAAACCCTCAAAAATCAGGACAGTAAATAAAGAACAACACTCAGAAAACAGAGGAATTCGAAATGCTTAGCTGCTCTTAGAAATGCTTAGAAATTTGAGGACTGAATTAAAAAATCACGGGGAGGGACATAATTCTTAGTGGAAGATCCCGCATTTCCCTTCCAGGTCCTTCTTTGGCCTGCAGTAGGAGCCCTGGTGGCGAAGTGCGTTAAAGCACTGAGCTGGAGACTGAAAGGTCCCAGGTTCAAACCCCAGGAGTGGCGTGAGCGGCCGCTGTTAGCTCCAGCTCCTGCCAACCTAGCAGTTCGAAAACATGCCAATGTGAGTAGATCAATAGGTACCGTTCTGGCGGGAAGGTAACGGCACTCCATGCAGTCATGCCGGCCACATGACCTTGGAGGTGTCTATGGACAACGCCGGCTCTTCGGCTTAGAAATGGAGATGAGCACCAACCCCGAGAGTCAGACATGACTGGACTTAATGTCAGGGGAAAGCTTTACCTTTTTTAGGCAGCCAAAGCTAGTATCAAGGACTGAAAGGGAATTACAGGAATACCAGGCAGGGCACAAAATCAACTGCAAATAGCAAGGGTTTCATTCTTTTTAAGAAGAAGGAAAGAAAATATAACAAAGGACTTAACTTCAGAAAAGTAATTTGACACCTCATCTCGTGATGATGCCATGTAACTTTAGATGAGCTTTGGATTATACAAAAAGATATTATTCTTTCACTAACAAAAATATAAAATTACTAGCTGTGCCCAGCCACGCGTTGCTGTGGTGAAGTATGGTGGTATGGGAAATAAAGTATTGAGGAATTGGTGGTAGTTAAGGTCAAGGGTAAAGGTTTTCCCCAGACATTAAGTCCAGTCATGTCTGACTCTGGAGGTTGGTGCTCATCTCCATTTCTAAGCCGAAGAGCCGGCGTTGTCCGTAGACTCCTCCAAGGTCATGTGGGATGACTACATGGAGCAGCGTTACCTTCCCACCGGAGCAGTACCTATTGATGCACTCACATTTGCATGTTTTCGAACTTCTGGGTTGGCAGAAGCTGGGGCTAACAGTGGGGGCTCTCTCCGCTCCCCCAATTCAAACCTGTGGCCTTTCGGTCCAGAAGTTCAGCAGCTCAGCGCTTTAACACGCTGCGCCATCAGGGGATATTATTTCCTAAAGGTTGTGAATATACAATATTTCTGATTGGTTTTTGTTTGTTTGTTGGAGGCAAGTATGAATGCTGCAATTAGGAAAAATGATTAGGATGTAATGGCCTTGCAGCTTTAAAGCCTGGCTGTTTCCTCCCTGAGTGAATTTTTTGTTGGGAGGTGTTAGCTGGCCCTGATTGTTTCCTGTCTGGAATTCCCTTGTTTTCAGAGTGGCGTTGTTTGCGATATTTTATGTGCTTCTACTGTCTGTGACCCTGAGAAAACAGAGGATTTTCCAGACTTTGATGATGGGAATACTTTGTTGGGAGGTGTTAGCTGGCCCTGATTGTTTCCTGTCTGGAATTCCCTTGTTTTCAGAGTGGTGTTGTTTGCGATATTTTATGTGCTTCTACTGTCTGTGGCCCTGAGAAAACAGGATTTGCCAGACTTTGATGATGGGAATACTTTGTTGGGAGGTGTTAGCTGGCCCCAATTGTTTCCTGTGTGGAATTCCCCTGTTTATTTACTGTCCTGGTTTTAGAGATTATATTGTTCTGCATTATTCTATCCCAGTAATTATTTCATATTAAAGAAGAATCTCACTTATCCAACATTCGCTTATACAATGTTCTGGATTATCCAACGCAGTCTGCCTTTTCATAAATCAATGTTTTTGTAGTCAGTCTTTTAAATTCATTGTGATATTTTAGTGGTAAATTTGTAAATACAGTACAGTAGAGTCTCACTTATCCAACATAAACGGGCCGGCAGAACGTTGGATAAGCGAATATGTTGGATAATGAGGAATTAAGGATAACCCTATTAAACATCAAATTAAGTTATGATTTTACAAATTAAGCACCAAAACATCATGTTAGACAACAAATTTGTCAGAAAAAGTAGTTCAGTACACAGTAATGCTATATAGTAATTACTGTATTTATGAATTTAGCACCAAAATATCACGATATATTGAAAGCATTGACTACAAAAATGCGTTGGATAATCCAGAACGTTGGATAAGCGAGTGTTGGATAAGTGAGACTCTACTGTAAATACTACATAGCAGTACTGTGCATGGAACTACTTTTTCTGTCAAATTTGTTGTATAACATGATGTTTTGGTGCTTAATTTGTATAACGATTACCTAATTTGATGTTTAATTGGCTTTTCCTGAATCCCTTCTTATTATCCAACATATTCACTTATCCTGCCAGCCTGTTTACGTTGGATAAGTGAGACTCTACTGTATATTTCTAATCTTATATTATCTGCTCAGAACTGGATTATCTGAGGCCCCTTCTTCACAGCTGTATAAAATGCACACTGAAGTGGATTATATGGTAGTGTGGAGTCAAGATAATCCAGTGCAAAGCAGATAATATAAGATTATAAATGGGTTATATAGCTGTGTTGAAGGGCCTTGAGTCTACACTGCCATATAATCCAGTGCAAATTGGATAATCTGTGGAAGAAGTCTAAGTGAGGCCTAAATCTGCCTGTCCCCTAACTGAAACCTGGCTGTCCCTTGGTTGCTAGGCAACCAAGTGGGCAGAGATTAGCCCTCTAAACTGGCAGCAATTGGATAAAAAAAATTATTGCTCTCCCTCTAATTAGGACTTTATTTTTCTTTTCTTTTTGTTGTATCAACCTTGAGGCGTGGATGATGGGTTGTGTTGTCAAATTTTGAGGTTGGGGGGCCTGTACTTTTGTTGTTTTGTGAATTGCCGTGATGCCATCACTCTTTTATATATATAGATTAGCCAGTGCTCAGTTCAGCAATTTATTACGGTCTATGACCAGAATATATGGAAATGGGCACAGGTGCCCGAAAAGGGGAATCGCAGTTCCCATAAAAGTCAAATAAAAGTACAAGTTAAAAACATGCTATAATAAAAACAAATTAAAAGCAGACTATTAGCAGCTAATAGTCAATATCGATCCACTAAGAGGCTCTGGAGGGGGAAAGAGGGAGCATTTGCAGCATTTCAGTTATAACAGATTGCTCTGGCTACAGGCCCTGTGGGGTCAGTCATCGTCCGTCTGATGGAAATTGCTGCCACACAGAACCTGGCGACACTATAGGTTATTGCAGAACAGGAGTCTGAGAGCGGCAGAGAGGTGTAGTATCTTTCAGTGCGGCCTGGATGCTTTAAAAGCCCAGGAGTGATGAAATTGATTCTAACATCTCTATAAAGCATACACTGGAGGAGCACGTGCTCGATTGTTTCGATATGGCCAGACTCACAAGGGCATAGTCTCTCCGGAGCAGGGGTCTTCCGGTACCTCCCCTCCAGTACTGCCGATGGGAGGGCATGGCATCTTGCAAGAGTGAAGGCTTTACGATGATTTGTTAAATAAGCCATGGGAGCGATGGTATATCTGTTGTCTGCACTAATGTTAAAGACTGGAGAGCAAGCTAAATCAGATTGTCGCTCGGTGTCCAGGATCCGTTGTCTGATGTGGACCTTAGCTTGGTCCCATCCCATGCTTAGTAGATGTTTTTAGCCAGTGTTCTTTCATAGCTAAAATGATCTTTACTATCAAGGACAAGAATGTATATTAGTTACAAACCTAAATGAAATTAGCAATATATGTACTGTATTTAAAGACTTTTCGGAATAGATAAAAAGACTGATATGGATGGATTCCTAAGACGATTCCCAATTAAACCAAAATGACATTCACACAAAGAAATTCTAAATGTTTTTAGTAACATCGTCAAATAAGAAAATTGTATTAAAAACCGAAACATGGTAAATTCCTCAGTCTAGATGTGTTTAATAAGGCTTCTATTGAATATCTAATTCCACATCTACACAGATATCTTTAAAACATGTTACTGTCTGGAGCACATTTATCTGATTGTTTTTTTAAAAGTAACAATAAAGAATTCACAAATAAAAGGACATTAAAGTAAATGAAAAAGAACACACAATAAATATTTCTGTGGATGATACTTTATTGTTTTTGTCTCAGTCAGGAGCATTGGCTATCACAAAAGACCAGAAAGAATGTACGAGATTCAAAATAATTTATGAAATATTAAAAATTATTAATATTCTTAATATAACACAAAATGATTTAAGCTTATGATACTTTTGAATTTATCAATGAGCTTTTCTGGTTATTGACACTTAGGTATTCTCATAACTACCGTAAGACTGTATTACAATACAGATGAATAGTCAATGCTTCAATATTTCTAATTAGACCTACTATAGTTAAAGCATATGTCTTACCAAAAATAATTATTGTAAATTTAATCTATTCCATAATCTCTCGATATAAAATTCAAAGTATATTGGTTGGTTTGTACATTTGGACCGCAAAGGCTTTGACATGGTTTGATGCATCTGGACCAAACTTGACACACATACCTGTCATTATTTAACTTAAAATAATGAATGGGTGTGAACTAAAAAAAACCCCACCCCTCTTGGGTCCAGAGCAGAGGGAAAGGAAAAGAACTAACGGATTGGCTGTGGCTAGGTGAAGTGGCCCTTTGTGATGTCACTGGGAAAGAAAGAGAATGACGTGCTTTGTCTGCTGCTGGTGACATGTATGAGAGGAAGAAAGGAAGGAAATAAAGACAGAAAAAGAAGGGAAAAGAAAGGAAAGGGGGGGTGGGGTGTTTGAGGGAAATGGAGGAGGAAAGAAAGAGCCACAAAAAATAGCCTATCCACTAGAGTGGTGCAATTTGACCAAATGGCATGCCATTTTGAGGTCCATTGTCGACTGACCCATCATTCTGTTTACTGGGAAGTTACTCGAATGGGGAGGGGTATTGCCACTTTCATTTGGCAAAGATTTGGCCCATTGGCTACAATGGGAAACTTTAAAGGCTCAATCCTCAGCCATTTTAAGGAATATGTGCGTGAAACCTACCTCAGTTTTAGACCCCATTTACAACTGCAGGCCTGCCAAATTTCAAAATAATTCACCAAACTAATGATTTTTAAGAATTATTTAAAGTTTTAACCATAACATCTTTTTAAAAATAAGACACATTGCAAGAGAGGGTTCTGGGAATTGTAGTTGTCGGTTGTGTCCATTCTCAGCCAATCAGAGCATGGACACAACCAGGCCTTTTATTGGCTGAGAAACAGAGAGAGAGAGAAACTTCAACTGACATGCTCTTAGAGGAACTCAGAGACTTTACAGTGCCTGCCCCATGCAAGTGCTGCTGGGAAAGTGAGTTCCCAGCAGGGTCTTGTCTGGAGCCTAGGAAATTTCCAAAAAGAAATGGACAGAAGCTGCTTCTGCCAGCAAGGGAGAAAAGATGTGGCAAATCCCTGTCTCAAGTATATTGCAGACTTAACGCCTTCCTCTCCAGAAACTGATAAAATCTGGCTCCCTTAATCTGTTTTGCCGCTCCCTCCTCCCCGTTCTGTTTTAGGATATTATATAAACGGACTACTGAATATTATAAATCATTTTTGTTCAAACTGATTGGGGCCCAAGCCTACTGTCCATCGTTGCCAGAGTGTTGCAATGGAAACGTTGTGAGAAACAGAGATGGAGGAGGGAGAAAGCAGGCAGCAGTGATCCCAATGACACCTGGGCATCACTGCTAGTCAATGTTGTTGCTGTTTATTATACAGTCACATCTGACTCTTCGTGACCTCATGGACCAGCCCATGCCAGAGCTCCCTATCGGCCGTGGCCACCCCCAGCTCCTTCAAGATCAAGCCAGTCACTTCAAGGATACCATTCATCCATCTTTTCCTTGGTCAGCCCCTCTTCCTTTTTCCTTCCACTTTCCCCAGCATCATGGTCTTCTCCAAGCTTCCCTGTCTTCTCATTATGTAACCAAAGTACTTCATCTTTGCCTCTAATATCCTTCCATCCAGTGAGCAGTCAAGCATTATTTCCTGGAGTATGGAGTGGTTGGATCTTCTTGCGGTCCAAGGCACTCTCAGGATTTTCCTCCAACACCACAGTTCAAAAGCTTGGACCTTCCTTTGCTCAGGCTTCCTTATAGTCCAGCTCTCGCATCCATAGGTTACTATGGGGAATACAATTCCTTTAACTATGTGGACCTTTGTTGCCAGCGTGATGTCTCTACTCTTCACTATTTTATCAAGGTTGGCCATTGCTCTCCTCCCAAGAAGTAAACGTCTTCTGATTTCCTGGCTGCAGTCTGAGTCTGCAGTAATCTTTGCACTTAGAAATACAAAGTCTGTCACACGCTAGTCAATATATTAAACAAAACTTTAAAAATGGCAGGAATCTTTGGAGAAATTTATAGGAGGGGGAAATAGAGATTTATAAACAATGTCAAATATAGTCATTATTCACGAGAAAGCCTTGGAATACATCACCTAAAGATACACTGTGAAACCTTTCAAATCATGGAAATGGCTAAGTAAGTACATAACATCTGATCCCTCAGTTGCTGGGATACAAATAGAAGAAGAGATGCTGTCAGAGCAACATGACATGGATATGTTTTCATCTAAATTAAAGAAACAGTGGGAAAGAAACCATTCTGACGAAACGTTCAAAATATAAAACATTAATGTCACCATCACCTTTATGTCCTGTTTGTTTATTAATTGCAAAGAAGGTCTTTAAAAAATCTTTATTAAGCTTTTTATGAAGAAAATAACCAAAGAATAAAAAAACATACCATACAGCTTTACGCCCGCTTTTTTTTTTATAGCATTGAGCCATGGTAATTAAAGTGGTGTCAGATTGCATTAATTCCGTAGTGTAGATGCACTCAAGGTTGCAATATACCAACTCAACAGCGATTACTGAACTTAATAGGCCTTCATTCTAATGAGTAGCTTGCACTAGTACAGGTTACCTGTCTAGGGCAGACAAATCTAACAATCAAATGTTAATTTGCACCTCCTAGCACTCCTCATGATTCACAATGGGTTAATGTATGTTGTAGTCCAGCATCAGTAGGGCTACACTTTTGGAACTGTAAGCTATATACTCCTCGTGTTGTCGAAGGCTTTCATGGCCGGGATCACAGGGTTGTTGTATGTCTTTCGGGCTGTGTGGCCATGTTCCAGAAGCATTCTCTCCTGACGTTTCACCCACATCTATGGCAGGCATCCTCAGAGGTTGAGGATGCCTCAACCTCTGAGGATGCCTGCCATAGATGTGGGCGAAACGTCAGGAGAGAATGCTTCTGGAACATGGCCACACAGCCCGAAAGACATACAACAACCCTATATACTCCTCCATCCCACAAAAAGTGTGACTGAGCATGGAAACATATGTTGCACTAGGGTATGCACAAGACTTCCAATGCATGGTTGTAGCTGAATTGCAAATCCACATAGGAAGGTTTCTTCTAGGGATTTCAGCAATGTTATGAAGTGAAAAACGGGAATGGGAGAGGTACAAAGCTGAATAATTTTGGCTAAGGCAACATCTCTTTCCTGTCAAATAGATCTCCAGAGATAGTTAACAGCTACCATTCTCCCGATAAAGTTGCAGCAGGGCTTGGACTGAAAAAAAAATGCCTGAAGCAATGCTTCTTTGGGAATAAGAAGGATATAATAACCAAATGGTAACTGCTTTGTAAAAGGCAATAGCCAGTACAAGCAGTACCCGAGTTACAAAAATCCGACTTGCCAATTACTCCTAGGCCCTATCTACACTGCGATATAAAAGTCAGATTATCTGCTTTGAACTGGATTATATGAGTCTACACTGACATATAATCCAGTTCAAAGCAGATAATCTGGATTTTACATGGCAGTGTAGATGGGGCCCTAGTTAAAAATGGGCTGAGACAACAGGAAGTGAGAGAAATCTACCCCTCCGAAGGGAAATTCACTCCTGGAAGAATTATCATGGGAAAAGGTGCCTCCAAGCCATGTGTCCACAACAAGCCACATTTTTCAAAATCCAGTTCTCACAGGGACAGAAAGTGAGGTGAAATCTTCTGAACAGGGATACAGACAACAAAACAAACACTACAGGGGTATTAATCCTTTCCAATAACATCCAAAGCTAAAATATTTGGCTGGAACTACATTCCAAAATGTACCTGTCCCGATTTACAAACAAATTCAATTTAAGAACAGATTTACAGAACCTATCTTGTTTGTAATTTGGGGACTGCCTGTGATTTTTTTTTTCTCTGTGCGTGATTTCTTATAGAAGTGATTACATTTTTTGTAGTATAATTCCTAATTTTAGGCCATTTCCTTATTTCTGAAAGTGAATTATTCCCCATTCACCTTGTTATAACAAATAAAATCTCAGGTTATTGAGGGTTTTTGCAGCATTGACACTAAGGCCCCTTCTACGCTGCCATATAATCCAGATGATCAAAGTAGAGAATTCAAATTATAGTATCTGCTTTGAAATTGATTATATGTGTCTACACTGCCATATAATCTGGTTCAAAGTAGATTATTGGATTTTATATGGCAGTGCCTAAGAAGATGCCGATCCCTTTTGTAATGTACTACACACCAACCTGCTTTTAAAAAGTTATTGTGGCCCCATCCACACTGCCATATAAAATCCATATTGTGTTGTTGAAGGCTTTCCAGATTATCCAAACAGATAATCCAGATTATCTGCTTTGAACTGGATTATATGGCAGTGTAGGCACACTTTGCCTCTTAAAATGCTGCCATCCAAATACATTTCTCTCTCAGCCTGGTTTACCTGGCTCACCTGAACTGAACTGTGATAGAAGAAAACGCTCCTGTGGAACAGGATTTAGGGAGAGTGAGGGCTTCGTTTCCTTCATGTTAAAAAAAGACTCCCACCTGCCTTTATACAGAAGAATTTCTCAAAGCATTTGTACATGAACTGCAAATGCTTTGAGAAATACTATTTCTAGTTTTGTAAAATTTATAGATCTGAGAAGGATGAATAACTTTGTGTGAATCAAACCCGTAGCCAGGGAAAAAAATTGGGGAGGGGTTGAAACATCCCCCCCCCCCCTGAGACGACATGGAATGGACGAAGGATTAGGGGAAATCCGACCCCAAATAGGGAAACAAGTTGTCCAGGAACACCTGGCCTCTCTAAACGAATTCAAGTCCCCAGGGCCAGATCAGCTACATCCAAGAGTATTGAAGGAACTTGCTGAGGTTATTTCAGAACCACTGGCAATTATCTTTGAGAGTTCTTGGAGAACAGGAGAAGTCCCAGCAGATTGGAGGAGGGTGAATTATTATTTATTTATTTTATTTGCAGTATTTATATTCTGCCCTTCTCACCCCGAAGGGGACTCAGGGCGGATCACATTACACATATAAGGCAAACATTCAATGCCTTGATATAGAACAAAGACAAAGACAAACATAGGCTCAGAGCTGGCCTCGAACTCATGACCTCTTGGTCAGATTGGTCTCAGCTGGCTGCAGCCGGCTGCTCACCAGCTTGCATCCAATTCTGGGCACCGCAATTGAAGGGAGATGTTGACAAGCTGGAAAGCGTCCAGAGGAGGGCAACTAAAATGATCAAGGGTCTGGAGAACAAGCCCTATGAGGAGCGGCTTAAAGAACTAGGCATGTTTAGCCTGCAGAAGAGAAGGCTGAGAGAAGACATGATAACCATGTACAAATATGTGAAGGGAAGTCATAGGGAGGAGCAAGCATGTTTTCTGCTGCCCTGCAGACTAGGATGCGGAACAATGGCTTCAAACTACAGAAAAGGAGATTCCACCTGAACATCAGGAAGAACTTCCTCACTGTGAGAGCTGTTCGACAGTGGAACTCTCTCCCCCGGGCCGTGGTGGAGGCTCCTTCTTTGGAGGCTTTTAAGCAGAGGCTGGATGGCCATCTGTCGGGGGTACTTTGAATGCGATTTCCTGCTTCTTGCAGGGGGTTGGACTGGATGGCCCATGAGGTCTCTTCCAACTCTACTATTCTATGATTCTACAATGACATCGCTTCTTGTCTCTGCTCCTGTTCCATGGTCACCTCAACTGGGCAACGTCCTTGCAGACGGCCAGTTCTCTCACACCAGAAATAACTTGCAGTTTCTCAAGTCTCTCCTGAGAAGAAGAAGACACATAATACAAGTACTTTAAGTAACAATCTCAGAAATGTTTACATTCTGATATACTCATCAACTCTGAAAAAACACAGCCTGCAGCCAATAATTGTTCCTTCCTCACAGCCCACTACCCAAAACTTGCTTAAATTAAAAAGGCCAAGTTCCTAAGGTAAATCCCGTGCTGCAGAGAAAATCTTCACAATGACAGAGCTTGGCCAATTCCTGAGACTCATCCTAGAATGGCAACTTGTATTACTTTGCATTTGTGACATCACAGATCCATCTCAACCAATGACTAAAAAGGTCTTCCTCACTTGGTAACAGTAGGCTTCAAACAAAGGGCCATAGCAGCAGCAGAAGACTCAACTGATCTAGAGAAAGGTTGGAAAGCATGGTGGAAAACATAATTGGAGGCGCACAAGGGAATAGACCAAGGCAGGAAATTGAAGACTATGGGTTCTTTATAAAAACGAAAATAGACTTGATGGACTTGATAAGATATTGACTTGATAAGAGACGCAAGGGCACAGAGGTATATTATTCCCCAGAAAGGTTAGGTCTCTTCCTACATAGCATTGCATCCACTGTCAAACCTATATGTCATTTTTTTCTTATCTTAGCCTACATATCTGAACTTTCACATCTTATATTTACTAGAAAGAAATCTGACGAGCCATTTCCCCTTGATTTCCTCTTTTTACTTATACACGCCCATTTTTAAGACTTTTCATTTATGTTCTGAAGTTTGGTCTGCTTACTCCCATTTCAGTGGACTTTCCTCTGAAGTCTGCTGGTACCTAAGCAAACAAGTTATCTTTAGCCTATTGGCTAAAATTGGTCTGTGATGTCATAAAGACCCATAACATGAGCTGTCAAAGTAGCATGAGCCTCAGAGATTTGTTAGGTTTTACTGGCTGGCCAGTTGAGTGTTGCTCAAAATAATCCATTAGGTTTCCATGGTCTCCTGGAATCCTAATCCTACATTTGTTCCTTTTCTTTCCGTCTGCCCTGTACCCAAAAGAGGTGGGGGTTTTTTTTTAGTTCAAACCGCTCAATTTAAGTTGAATAATGAAGAACATGTGTGCCAAGTTTGGTCCAGATTCATCAAGCCATTTAGGAGCGTAGGAAAGGTTTAAGGGAGAGGCAGTGGGTGGGGTCATGCAAGTGAAGAGAGAAAGGAACACTGGGATGTGCTCACTGTAACCTGCAATGTCCTGGAAGGGAGTGACTTAGTGGATTCTCAGCACTGGGAGCTATAGCCTGGTTGGGGAGGCCAGTGGCTGTCTTTGTGAGCAGACACCCATGCCACATACACACATATTGTTTTTAACTTTTATTACGTGTACTAGCTTGGGTACCTGGCATTGCCTGGGTTATTAGAAAAAGTCAGTTTTTAATTGTCCAAAATGCATAAGGTTGTGGGTGAACTATAGTTCACATCATGCCAGGTTAGTCCCCAGAAACTCCATCAGTGGTTAAAGTTCATCATGTTGGCCAAGTTTGCTCTCTAGATGCATCATCGGTGGGGTTCAGTATGCTCTCTGGCTGAAGGGTAATCTACAACTCTCACTATGGTGGGTCAGTCCCCGTCCCTGCAAATCCCTCCAGTATGCTCTGTTGGTCATGGGTTTCTATATGCCAAATGTGGTCCAGGTCCATTGTCACTGGGAGTCACAGTGCTGTGTCTTAATGCAAAGTGAACAGAGCCGGCCCTAGGTATTTTTCAAGTGTAGGCAAACAGAATTTTGGCACTCCCTCCAAACCAATCACTGAAAAATAAAAGCGTTGGATAAGCGAAAATGTTTGATAATAAGTAGGGATTAAGGAAAAGCCTATTAAACATCAAATTACATTAAGATTTTACAAATTAAGTACTAAAACATCATGTTTTACAACAGAAAAAGCAGTTCAATACCTTGCGGAGGCAGGCCACAGGAGACAGGAGTTGCCTCGATGGCGCCCCCAACAAGATGGCACACAGGCAACTGCCTAGTTGGCCTGGTGGTTGAACCGCCTCTGAAAGTGAATTACAATATCCAACATGTTGAGTTATTCCCCAAACCCCACCAGTATGTTTAGTTCTTCAGTTGTTGATCAATTCTGTTCTGTTTGCTGAAAGGGTAGGAAAGGATAGGAAAGGGTTAAGGGAGAGGCAGGGGGTGAGGTCATGCAAATTCCACACCAATGGAGAGGGAAAGGAACACTGGGAAGTGTCTTTGGTGGAGGAAAAACAGAAAATCTAGGATGAAATTGTCCCCATATGAAAGCCTTCACTTGGGTGATTGGCAGTATAGTGTTTGTTGCAAGGTTCGTGGACATGTTTATGGCACCAACACTGGGAGTTGTAGCTGTTTGTGGAGGTGGGAGCCTGTCTGAGTAAATGGACAACCGTGCCACATACGCACACATGCGGATTTTCATTATCATTGTGTATAGATAGATAGATAGATAGTTACAGCTGAGCAATACATCCTATTGTTCAGCTGGAACTGTCATTCCGTTGGCCACTGAGTGGGAGGCAACCAGTCAGCCAACCAATCAGACACTCTCCAGCAACAATTCAGAGTCCCTCCCACCATCATTAACTTACATTCAATTGGACACTGAGCAGAAGGCAGTCAGCCAACCAACCAGACATTCTCTTAACTGCCATTCCGCTGGCCACTGAATAGGAGGCAGCCAGCCAACAAACCAATCAGACACCCTTCCACCAATGTTAACTGTCATTCTGCTGGCCACCAAATGGAAGGCAGCCAGCTAACCAACCAACCAACCAACCAACCAACCAGACACTTTCCAGCTGCTGTAAAGGCCCTCCTACCATCTTTAACTGTCATTCCTCTGGCCACTGAGTGGGAGGCAGACAGCCAGATTAAGCTGTGTGGCGGATGCACCAGCTGGGCTACCTGGAACCATCTAATTGGCCACAAGACATCACCCTGATAAAATTAGGGGTCTTTTGGACTAGCCAATCAATCAGCCAATTCAACTGGGAACATGCCCACTGATTGGTGACAGGCATGAGTAAACTTTGTCCCTCCAGGTGTTTTGGACTTCAACTCCCACAATTCTTAACAGTAAACATGTTGGATCTGTGTGCCAAGTTTGGTCCAGATCTGTCACTTGCTGGATTCACTGTTTTCTGAATACAGGTGAACTATAACTGCCAAGGTCAATCACTCCAAGTTGACAGCGCTGGGTCTGTGTGCCAAGTTTGGTCCAGATCCATAACTTGCTGGGTTCAGTGTTCTCCCAATATGGGTGAACTATAACTCTCTGGTGCCAAGGTCAGTCACCCGTAAGGCTTGCCAGTATTTACAGTTGGCCATGTTGGGTCTGTGTAAAGACTGAAAGTTAAAGACACAAACTGAAATGTTTTAAAGTTTAAACTAACAAGAAATGTCTCTGTATATTTAAATGCATGAAGTTGTGAGTAAAACAAATTATTTTTAAAGAAGTCTACTTGAATTTTGTCTTCTGAGAGCAGCTTGGATGCTTCCATTATGTCAGCTATTGCTGATACTGCAATGTACATTAGTAGAAGGGTTAGCAATGATAGTGTGAATAATCAAAATTTGTTTGAGATAGTTCTTGCAGTTCTGGAGGGACTCTAATTTTTGCTTCTCATATACTTGGCATGGGGATTTGGTTAAGCAGTTAAAATTCCTGAGTAAACCAGGTTTTTTTAATCTGAAAATTTTTGGGAGTGGTTTGAACCCCTAAACTGCCCCCTTGGCTACGGGCTTGGTGTGAATGTCCATAGCCTAAGTTACCCCTGATCTTCACTCATTCAGCTCCTCTACTCTTACTCATCTGACGTTTTCTTGATTAGTAAATTATTCTGCCCATAGTTTCCTTATTATTAGTTAGGATATTTATTTCCCAATTTGTATAATCAGATCTCATGCAAATTGCAATAAAATTGGAATGCTTGGTCTACCAGCATTTCCTGATGTGCAAGTTATAATATCAAAGTACTTCCTCAACACCTACCTTTCGATCAGCCCCGTTGTTCCCATGCCCAGCACAATGCCTGTCTACTCGAAAGTAAGTCCCATTGAATCAGTTGGATTCTCAGGAAACTATGTAAAACAATGTGTTATTCACATATCTCTGAGCCTATGCTGTGATAGTTGGACAGACAGCTTATGAACTCCCTGTTCATCCTTGCCGTCATTCTTTCTTTGGGGTCTCATGTCAGTTTTTTAATTGTGAGCTCCTTTTGGCAGGGCTTTGTCTTTTTTTATTCTGTAAAGGACCATTCAAATAGTGCTGTAATGATAACAGTGTTGGTAATGGCTATTAATAATGATGATCAATCTTTTTAAGACTTCTAAAATAAATGTTTTATTGGTTTTTAAGAAGACACTTAAACAGGGACATGAGAGAAGCCTCCCACAAGGATGGTAAAAACATCAAAAACATCTGGTCATCTTCTGGGCAATGTCCTTGCAGATGGCCAATTCTCTCACACCAGAAGTGACTTGCAGTTTCTCAAGTCGCTCCTGACATGAAGAAGACGCTTAATATAAGTACTATAAGTTTACATTCTGATATACCTATCAACTCTGAAAAAACACAGCCCTCCGCCAATAATTGTTCCTTCCTCACAGCACACTGCCCAAAGCTCGCTTAAATTAAAAAAGCCAAGTTCCTAAGGTAAATCCCATGCTGCAGAGAAAATCTTCACAATGACAGAGCTTGGCCACTTCCTGAGACTCATCCTAGAATGACAACTCACATTTGTGACATCACAGATCCATCTCAACCAATGACTAAAAAGGTCTTCCTCACTTGGCAACAGTAAGCATCAAACAAAGGGCCATAGCAGCACCAGGAGAGGAGTGAACTGATCTAGAGAAAGGTTGGAGTGCATCGTAAGTGTGATGGAAAACGTAATTGGAGGCGCACAAGGGAATAGACCAAGGCAGGAAACCGAAGACTATGGGTTCTTTATAAAAACAAACATAGACTTGATAGACTTGATAAGATATTGACTTGATAAGAGATGCAAGGGCACAGTGGTATATTATTCCCCAGAAAGGTTACGGTAGGTCTCTTCCTAGCATTGCATCCACTGTCAAACCTATATGCGATTTTTTTGTTATTATTTTAGCCTACATATCTGAACGTTCACATCTTCCATATATATATTTACTAGATATAAATCTGATGAGCCATTTTCCCTTGATTTCCTCTTTTCATTTATACACGTCCATTTTTAAGACTTTTCATCTATGCCCTGAAGTTTGGTGTGCTTACTCCCATTTCAGTGGGCTTTCCTCTGAAGCCTGCTGGTACCTAAGCAAACAAGTCCTCTTTAGCCTATTGGCTAAAATTGATCTGTGTTGTCACAGAGACCTATAACATAAGCTGCCAAGGTAGCAGGAGTCCCAAGGATTTGTCAGGTTTTAGTGGCTGCCCCTGATGGCTTAGCCTGTTAAAGCGCCGAGCTGCTGAACAGAAGCGGAGTGAGTGCCCACTGTTAGCCCCAGCTTCTGCCAACCTAGCGGTTTGAAAACATATAAATGTGAGTAGATCAATAGATACCGCTCTGGCGGGAAGGTAACAGCGCTCCATGCAGCGATGCTGGCCACATGATCCTGGAGGTGTCTACGGACAACGCCTGTTGTTCGGCTTAGAAATTGAGATGAGCACCAACCCCCATAGTCGGACACGACTGGACATTAAGTCAGAGGAAAACCTTTACCTTTACCTTGGGGATGGGCAGCTGAGAGTTGCTCAAGATCATTCATTGGATTTCTATCGTCTCCTGGAATCCTAATCCAGCATTTGTTCCTTTTCTTTCCCTCTGCTCTGTGCCCAAAACAGGTGGGTTTTTTTAGTTAAAACCTCTCAATTATTTTAAGTTGAATAATGAAGAGTATGTGTGCCAAGTTTGGTACAGATTCACCAAGCCATTTAGGACTCTTTGTGATACATATGAATATACATACATGCATACTCTGACTTTTAGAGAGGGAGGGAGGGAGAGATACACAGGTGTCATGTCAGCCTAATAGCTTGTGAGTGTCATTCTAATTGACTGAGTTAGGAGAAGACTTTGTGCTGAGGAGTTGCTTGGGGTGCGAGTACACCAATAATGGCATCCTATGGAAAAGTGACAGGATGAGGGAACACCAAAAGTATCAGTAGGTAGCTTCTAATTCCCTTAATCTTTATATTTAAGCTAGCTTGGGGACCTGGCAGTTACCGGGTTATTCGAGTAAGGCATCGTTAGCTGGGTTCAGTGTTCTCTGGATAAGGGTGAACTATAACCAGAGGCGGTCCACCCACCAGGCGAGGGAGTCATTTGCCTCTGGCGCCATTGTCCGGGGGGCGCCCTCGAGCCCCCTGGGACAATGGCGCCACCACCGCCTCCTTTGGCTTGGGCCTGGTCATTCCCGCCATGGCCTGGTCCTTCCCGGGGCCGCACAGGGCGCATGGCAGCAAGGCCCAGGCTGCGGCGGGAAGGACAATGCCGCGTGGCTCCACCCACCACGTTGCATGATGTGGTGGGTGGGGCCATGTGGCATGGTGGGCGGAGCCAAGCCGTGCGGGCCAGATGACTGCCACAGGCCCAGTTCGCAGCAAGAAGGACCAGGCCACAGCAGGAAGAATCTTCCTACTGTGGCCTGCCCCTTCTCACTGCGATCTGGGCCATGCTGCAGCTGCCATCCGGCCCGCACGGCTTGGCCCCACCCATCAGGCCGTGCGGCTCCGCCCACCACACCATGCGGTCCCATCCACCACGTCGCACGATGTGGGCAGAGCCGCGCAGCGTGGTGGGCGGGGACAAGCCGTGTGGGCCAGATAGTGGCCATGGGCCCAGTTCGCAGCGAGAAGGGCCAGGCCGCAGCAAGAAGATCCATCCCACTGCGGCCTGGCCCTTCTCGCTGCGATCTGGGCCAGGCCATGGCCGCCATCCGGCCTGCACGGCTTGGCCCCTCCCACCACGCCGTGTGGCCCCACCCACCACATCACACGATGTGGTGTGCAGAGCCACGCAACATGTATTCAAGAGGGGGGAGCACAAAAATTCTCTGCCTACTCCTTAAAATTTCCTAGGGATGGCTCTGGCTATAACTCTCTGATGCCAAGGTCAATCACCCGCAAGGCCTACCAGTATGTACAGTTGACCATATTGCGTCTGTGTGCCAAGTTTGGTCCAGATCTGTCACTTACTGGATTCAGTTTTCTCTGAATACGGATGAACTATAGCTCTCTGCTGCCAAGGTCAATCACCCCAAGTTGGCAGTGTTGGGTCTGTACAAGTTTGGTCCAGATCCATCATTGGTAGGGATCAGAGGGCCCACAGAATACAGGTGAACTATAACTCCCAGAGTTAAAGGTCAATCACTCCCAAAGTCCACCAGTATTCCCAGTTGGTCATGTTTAATTTGTGTGCTATGTTTGTTCCTGATCTGTCATCAGATGGGTTCAGTGTCCTCTGAATATGGATGAACTATAACTCCTGGTTATCAAGGTCAATCACACTGAAACCCCACCAGTATGCAAATTTGGCCATGTTGGGTCGGTGTGCCAAGTTAGTTCCAGGTCCATCATTGGTGGGATTCAGAGGGTTCTTAGATTGCAGGTGAACTATACATCCCAGTCCCTACAACTCCTATAAATCATAGTTAATTCTCCCCATACCTCTCTCTAGAATGTTCAGATGCTGATCAATTCCTCTATTTGCTGTGTGCCATAGGAAATGATAGGAAAGGTTTAAGTGGGAGGCAGTGGGTGGGGTCATGCAAATGAAGAGAGAATGAAACACTGGGATGTGCTTGGTGTAACCTGGAATGTCCTGGGAGGGAGTGGCTTGGTGGCTCCTCAGCACTGGGAACTATAGCCTGTTTGTGGAGGCCGGAGGCTGTCTGTGTGAGCGGACACCCGTGCTACATACAAATGTTCACTTTTATTATGTGAATAGATAGATAGTAGGGATGGGCTGATCTTCGGAATAAGTTGTTTATCATAATAAATTCATTATTCAAAATAGATCCGAAGGAGTTTCCGAGATGGTTTGGCGCTTCGGAATTAACCTTCCAATTCGAAGTGTTGGCGCCCATGCCTCTAAATATCTTTGGATAACCTTCGGATATATGGGAAAGTGTTTTAATTCAACCAACCTTTGCTATTCAGGAGAGAAATCCCCCATCCTGTTTTGGAGTGGGTGCTTTCTATGGGGCTCTTAAACCAGCTTCCAGAAGTGGAGAGAGCCTGGATCTTCATCTTCCCGTGCTTAAACCCGGGCTTGCAAAAGTGGAGGGAGGATTTCCCTTGCAAACCACTTCGTCTTTCCGCACTTAAACCTGGGCTTGCAAAAGGGAGAGAGCCTGAGAGCCTCTGCAGGATCTCCCGTGCAAAACCTCTCCTGCCTTTGCAAGAAACTTTAAGGGAGGAAAGGGGGAAAAAGGAGGGGGGAATCAATCCCAATGCTAGTTTGCTGGCAAAACCCCAAACTAGAACTCTCCACCCAATGGACAGGGAAAGCAAACTATCATCTTGCTAAGGATTTTCCTCAATTCCTCATTATTTAAAATTACCCTGATATTATTATTATTATTGGCACCCCACTTTTCTCTCTAGATTTGAGACAGCGAGGCAAAGTAGGCAGCCGCCGTTGGCGCACACCAACAGGGGGTGCACTCAAGGCACCCCTGTTAAACCGTGGTGCCGCCGCAGCCCCGCCGTTGCCCACCGCCACCTCTTTCCGCAGCAGAATCCCTGTGCATGCACGGAAGGGTCCCATTGCCCAAAATGGCCGATGGGACCCTTCTGCGCATGCGCAGAGGGTCGCTCGCTCGCGTGGTAACGTAAGCCACGCTGCGTGCCTTACGTCACCGTGCGAGCGAGTGATCCTCTGCGCCAGCGCGGAAGGGTCCCATCGCCTATTTTGGGCGATGGGACCCTTCCGTGCATGTGCAATGGGTCCCTCGCTAGCACGGCATGGGTAAGGCACCCAAGCCACCCGTCCACGCGAGCGATGGAAACACTGCGCACAGGAGCCAGGCCAAAAATGGCCGATGGGACCCTTCCACGCATGCTGCAGCGACGGTACCGGAGGACGCTGTCACGCCGTCCGGAAGGCGGGCCCAGGAAAGCGTGCGTCGGCACGCAGGGCGTATGCTGTCCTGGGCCCGCCTTCTGGGCAGCGTGACAGCGTCCTCCGGCACCGTTGCCTCAGTAGCAGCGGTGGCGGCCTCTGGTTTGTGTGGGGGTGGGGTGGGGGCGCCAAAATGGGGGGGGCACCAAGTAGTAGGTTCGCCTACTACTTGGAATTACCTTGGGCTGGTTCTGTACACACACACACACACACACATATATAATAGTATCATTCTGGGAAGGGAAAAGGTTGCATTTTAAATATATGTTTTAGTAGTATTCCTGTGTATGTGACACGTGTAAGCCCCATCCACTCTTGAGCGCGGGAAGAAACCCACTCCTAGATCATCTTCTTATCCCAGATTATATGGCAGTATTCTCTTCCTCCTCCTCCTCCTCCTCCTCGTTTGCAAGAGGAATCAGGCTGGATCTATACTGGCCTATATCCCAGGATCTTATCCCAGATTATCTGATTTAAACTGGATTATATGAGTCCCCACTGCCATATAATCTGGGATAATAAGAAAAGTGACAGATCTTGGCACACAGATGTGAATCTGGCAGCGTAGTCACATATAATCCAGTTCAAAGCAGATAATCTATGATCAGATCCTGGGATATAGGGGGCAGTATGGAAGGGGCCTCATGATCAAACTGCGCTGCCCTATATCCCAGGATCTGATTTCAGATTATCTGATTTAAACTGGATTATATGAGTCCCCACTGCCATATAATCTGGGATAAGAAGATAATGGGTCTTAGCTCGCTTCTAAGAAGGGAAGCGCTCAGAAGTGAGTTTCTTCCAATGTTACACTATGTCTTAGGTAAAAACCTCAGTCTTTTGTTTTTTATGAATGCTCCCATGAGAAAATGTATGGGTGAACTACAATTCTCAAAAATCTTGGGTCAACCCTCACAAAACTCCCCCAGGATTCACATCTGTGTGCCAAGATCCATCACTTTTCTTATTATCCCAGATTATATGGCAGTGGGAATCTAAACCAAGCTTGGCACACAGACCCAATATGGACAGCTGTGAATCCTGGGTAGTTTGGGAGGGTTGACCCAAGACTTTTGGGAATTGTAGTTCACCCATACATTTTCTCATGGGAGCATTCATAAAAAACAAAAGACTGAGGTTTTAAGCCTCATAGGAAGAAATAGTGGCCCTTTGTTGGGACAGCATGGTGTAGTGTAGTGGTTTGAGAGTTGACTACGATTGTGGCTTCATTCCCCATTCAGCCATGGAAACCCACTGGGTGATCCTGGGCAAGTCACACACTCTCAGCCCCAGAAAACCCAATGAAACAGTTTCAAATTAAGAACAGACTTCCTTATTCAGAGGCTGATGGCCATCTGTCAGGGGTGATTTGATGGTGTACTATGATTTCTGTTCCTGGATGATAAATGTCGTTTCCTAATTGGTTCTGTTATAGAAACATGGCAAAATTTTATTACACTGCCAAAACTTTGTCTTTGCACAAGGGACATGGTGCTATGATCGCGCATATGGTTTCCTGGGACATTGTCCACCAACTTAACAAAGTTTCAGCCACAAAAACAAAGTTTCTGAAGTAGAACAATGACTTTCAAAGTAAAGACAACCCAATGAAACAGGAAATAAGACTTCAAACCAGGAACAGATGTCTTCAATTATTAAAAAATAGTTTATTATAAAAGCTATGAAACTTCACCAAAAATCAGAGGATAAGGAAACATTCTGAAATTTGGTGAGCTAACAGTGGTAAATGTGTTCTACCACTGTAGCAAATTTCATTATGATAGCTCAAAAAGTGAGGGAGGGAGAGGCCCCTCAATTTTCCCCATTGACAATAATGTTTTTCTTTATGCGCATGTGCATCCACCATTAATGAAGTACATACGAAGTTTCAGAAGTTTTGGAAAGATCTGAATTTTTTGCTTCAAAATTTGGAAATGACTTTAGAAATGAAGTGCCCCCTATTTTGAAGTGAGTATTGAACCATTTTTTTTCATGGATCGCACATGCCTAATAGATAGAAATATTACAGCTGAGCAATGAATTGTATTGTCATAGTCCACGCTCTTCAGATCTGTAGTGTATGATTAAAAACACAGACCAGTGTCCTCTACATTGGTGTTATTACTTTGGCATAGGGGCAGTGGCAACAAGTAGAACATAGCCCTGGAAACAGCGGCTGCGAAGAATGTGAAGAAAAGTTGTCACTCTCTTCCAGAAAAGAAGCCTAACACCATGTATTCTATTTCTTCATCACAGCTCCATCATGCCTTCTCCAGTAGCTGTTGAGAGTCCCTTCCACCATCTTTAACTGCCATTCCGCCGGCCACCAAATAGGAGGCAAATAGCCAACCAATCAGACACTCGGTTGTTGTATGTCTTTTGGGCTGTGTGGCCATGTTCCAGAAGTATTCTGGAACATGGCCACACAGCCCGAAAGACATACAACAACCCTGTGATCCCGGCCATGAAAGCCTTCGACAACACATTGAAAATCAGACACTCTCCAGCAGCTAGTCCCTCCCACCATCTTTAACTGCTATTTTGCTGGTCACCGAATGGGAAGCAGCCAGCCAACCAATCAGACGTGCTTCAAAAGCTATTGAGAGTCCTTCCCATCATCGTTAACTACCATTCTGTTGGACACTGAGTGGATGGCAGCCAGCCAGCCAATCAGACACTCTCCAGCAGCTACTGAGGGTTCCTCCCACCATTGTTAACTGCCATTCTGTTGGCCACTGAGTGGGAGGCAATCAGTCAGCCAACCAACCAACGAATCAGACACTCTCCAGCAACTATTGAGAGTTCCTCCCACCATAATTGACATTTCATTGGCCACTGAGTGGGAGGCTGTCAGCCAACCAACCAGACACTGTCCAGCAGCTGTTGAAAGGCCCTCAGAGCCGGTCCAACAATGAGGCGAATTAAGTGGTCGCTTCGGCCGCCAAACATATGGGGGCGCAGTTGAGACTGCTTTTTCTGTTGATTTGTTGTAAAACATGATGTTTTGGTGCTTAATTTGTAAAATCTTAATGTAATTTGATGTTTAATAGGCTTTTCCTTAATCCCTCTTTATTATCCAACGTTTTCGCTTATCCAACGCTTTTATTTTTCAGTGATTGTTTTTTTTTGGGGGGAGGGGGCAAAATTCTGTTTGCCTACACTTGAAAAATACCTAGGGCTAGCTCTGAAGGCCCTCCTATCATCCTTAGCTGCCATTCCACTGGCAAACAAATGGGAGGCAGCCAACCAACCAACCAACCAACCAACCAGACACTTTCCAGCAACTAGAGTCTCTCCCACCATCTTCAACTGTCATTCCGCTGACCACTGAGTGGGAGGCAGCCAGCCAACCAATCAGATACTCTCCAGCAGCTATTGAGAGTTCCTCCCACCATTGTTAACTGCCATTCTGCTGGCCACTGAGTGGGAGGCAGCCAGCCAACCAACCAGACACTCTCCAACAGCTGTTGAAAGGCCCTCCTACCATCTTTAACTGCCACTCCTCTTGCCTCTGAGTGGGAGGCAGCCAGCCTGACACCAGCTGTGTGGCTGATGCACCACCTGGGCTACCTGGATCCATCTAATTAGCCACAAGGCATCACTCTAGTGGGATTAGAGGTTTTTTGGACTAGCCAACCTATTGGCCAATTCATCTGAGAACATACCCATTGATCTGTGACAGGCATGGGTAAACTTGGTCTCTCCAGGTGTTTTAGACTTCAGCTCCCACATTTCCTAATAGTAAACGAGCTGAAATTTCTGGGAGTTGAAGTCCTAAACTCCTGGGGGGGGGGCAAAGTTGTTGTTTTTTTACATTCTAATTGTATGTCTTGTGTCCCCCCCCTCCTCCTCTTCCTCCCCCTCCCCCTCCTCTTCCCCCCTCCTCCTCCTCCCTCCTCCTCCTCCTCCTCCTCTTCTTCTCCTTCTTCTCTTTCTCCTCCTCTTCCGCCTCCTCCTTCTTGGTCCTTGTTGTTTTAATACAATGTATATGGAAACCAAGGTGGCAATACTGAAGGAGTCATCTATATATATAAAAGAGTGATGGCATCACAGCGATGCACAAAACAACAAATCTACAGCCCCCCCAAACTCGAAAATTGGCAACGCAATCCATCATCCCCGCCTCCAGTAAGATACAACAAATTTACACATAAAACACTATCACAACACCAAAAAATGCCAAAACTAGGTACGCATGCGCAAAAACACCATGCTTCGAACCTTTATGGCGCTCGCGCGCACACACACACACAACTGTCTCACCCTCTCTCGCGACCTCCACTGCCGCCATCTTTGAAAAAATAACATCACTACAGATCCAGACGCCATTACAAAACAACAAAAGTAAAGGCCCCCCAACCTTGAAATTTGGCAACATAACCCATCATCCACGGCTCCAGTAAGATACAGCACAATTAGATGCCAAACACAATCACAGGGCCAATAAAAGCCCAAAAAACGCAACAGGCGATCTGCGCCTGCGCGCACACCGCCCTCTCCTCCCTTCCCGCGCGCACACACATCATCCTTAGCCCAGGAGGCCTCACAAACACCTCGCCTCAGAGCTGGGTCTGGGCTGAAGGAAGGAAGGCAGGCAGGAAGGTGGATTCCTCTCTGCCCTCCCCCCCCAATCTCCTCCCCCCTCAGGGCCCATGGAGGGTCGCCGAGCAGGCCCCCTCCTCCAGCCCCTCTCCCCTCCCCTCAGCACCAGGAAGGCCCCGCGGACCCCCGCCTCACCCTCTCTCCTCTTCCCGGCCTCGGCCTCGGCCTTCCTCCTACCGGGCCCTCCACAGCGCCGTCTACACCCTGGTCCGCCTCAAGGACTTCTTCCCCGGTTCTTTGAGGACTTCAAGGTGAGGGGGGAAGAGGAGGGCATGGCCCTCCAGCAGGCCTGGGCCTCCCCTCCAGTTGTTTTGGGCGCCAACTCCCGCCCTTCCCAGCCTCAGGCCCCTTCCTTTTCCCCCTCACCCAGTTAAACGGCTGACGGGGGGGGGGGGGGGGTAAAGAGCCTCAGACCAGGAAGGGTGGAAGTTGGCACCCAAAACAACTCGAGGGAAGGCCCAAGTTGGCCCAGGCTCAGCCCCCCCCTTTTCTGTTGTTGTTGTTGTTGTTGTTGTTGTTGTCACCCACAAATCACAACCCCCTCCAATGCCTCAGCAGCCCCCCTTTTTTCCCTCTGAAGCCCTATCGCCCTCACCTTTCCCTTCCCTGTCAGTAATAATTATTATTAATATAATAATAACTGCTCATCATTTAAGAATGTAATAATAACCAATAATAATAGTAATTTATTATTGTTATTATAACAGTAATAATCATTCAACAATGCAATAATAACTAATCATAACAAGTTATTATTATTACAACTATAATAAACATTCAAGGCTGTCATAATAATAATAATTATAACACTGATAATCATCCAACAATGTATTAACAATTCAAAATAAGAGTAAATTATTATTATTATTATTATTACAGTGATAATCATTCACAAATGGAATAATAATTATTATAACATTGATAATCATTCAACAATATAATAATCACTAATAATAGTAACTTATTATTTTTATAACACTCTGAAATCAGGAAAATTGGGAATGCCACAAAACAAACTATCACAGCCAGCTAACACCTCCCAAGAAAGGATTCTTCCAGAAAGGAAGCTCACAATGCAGTGAAGCAGTGTGTATTACCAGACTCATTATTAGTACTATTATTATTATTATTACTATTATTATTATGTTGCTGTGAACCGTAAAAATGAATACAATCTGGCTCCAAATATTCAAAACCAATAAAATCAATATATAAAAATTACTCTGCTATAATAAAACAGAACAATACAATCTCTAAAATCAAAACACTACATAAAGAACAACAATCTGAAAACAGGGCCATTCCACACAGGAAACAATCAGGGCCAGCTAACACCTCCCAACAAAGTATTCCCATCATCAAAGTCTGGCAAATCCTCTGTTTTCTGAGATCCACACACAATAGAAGCACATAAAATATCGCAAACAACACCACTCTCAAAACAAGGGAATTACAGACAGGAAACAATTAGGGCCAGCTAACACCTCCCAACAAAAAATTCACTCAGCTAGAAAACAGCCAGGCTTTAAAGCTGCAAGCCCATTACATGCTAATCATTTTCCCTAATTCCAACATTCATACTTCCCTCTAACAGACAAAAAACAATCAGAAATATTGTATATTCACAACCTTGAGAAAATAATCTCCCCTGATGGCGCAGCGTGTTAAACCGCTGAGCTGCTGAACTTCTGCACCCAAAGGTCGCAGACGAACACAGCCCCCACTATTAGCCCCACCTTCTCCCAACCCAGAAGTTCGAAAACATACAAATGAGAGTAGATGAATAGGTGCCTCTGCGGCGGGAAGGTAATGACGCTCCATGCAGTCATGCTGACCACATGACTTTGGAGGAGGCTACAGACAACGCCGGCTCTTCGCCTTCAAAATGCAGATGAGCACCAACCCCCAGAGTCACACACGACTGGACTTAATGTCTGGGGAAAACCTTTACCTTTACCTTAACTACCACCAATTCCTCAATACTTTATTTCCCAGACCACCAGACTTCGCCACAGCAACGCGTGGCCGGGCACAGCTAGTGGATGTATAAGATTTCATAAACTCTATATGTGACTGTAGGTTCCATCATAAAGCATATGCAGGCAAAACTCTGACTTTGGAAAGCATCTGCCATTGCAATTTTAAAGGAGAGATTCTCATGCTGTCCTTCCTTTCAGTTCTCACAGCTTTCAGTGTTCACTTTGTAACAAAGAGATGAGCTGATACCAGTAAGGCACATCTCAGTGGAAGCCAGAGTCACCAAAAGGGAGATATGAAAAGTCCAGTTTATTCCAGTTTTGCTGTTTTGTGCCTGTTCCCTGAGTTTTCTGCTTAGTAATAGAGTGCCAAGGTAAATATGGGAGGAAGAACTGGGAATAAAAATAGGAGAAAGAAATTGGGAAAAATTATGGAGCACAAGACACCTCAAAATTTATCAATTAGAATAAAAGAAAACTACTACAAGATGGTATGGAAATGGTATTTGACCCTGACAAAGATACATAATATGGACAAGAACTGCTCAAAAAATATTGGAGGGGTTGTCAAAAAAGGTGGATGTATATTCATATGTGGTGGGAATGTAAATCTGTACAGAGGTTTTGGGGAAAGGTTATAGTAGAGATAGAAAGTATTATGAAGAAAAAAATCAATATAAACCCGGCGACTATACTATTATCTATTTATAATACAGATGAATGGAAAGAAAACAAAAAGAATTTGATAACAATGTTGTTAACGGCTGCAAGGTTACTAATAGCAAGAAATTGGAAAGGAGAGGTGGAAATTAAAATAGAAGAACGGCACAAGGAAATTTGGAAATTAGTAAAAAGAGATAAATTAACATGTAATTTAAATGTTTAAAAAAAGCTTAAGGAAGAAAAATGATTTTGAAAGTATATGGAAGAAATTTATTGAAGAAATATTAAGGAGAGAAGATGGGACCCAACCCCCACCAGAAGAAATGGGGTTCTGGTGGGATCACAAAGAAATGGACTCTGGTGAGCACAATGGGTAGCACATTGGGGGAAGGAAAAGAATTAATTATATGAATTATAAAGATTTTTCTTTCTCTTGTAACAGAATGAATAGAAATGTAATAAAAATTTATTAAGGAAAAAGGACTTCTGTAAAGCAATAAAAGCTCACAGCCCCCATTTTGGGGTGCTGCAGTCTTTCTTTTATGCCTTGATGCACCTGCCGCCATTTGCCGGCCAGCAAAATAAAGTTTTTCTTTCGAAAGATTCAACTTATGAGTCTGTCCTTCTGCTTTGTCCTCCTGGATCAGAAGGGGACTCCTGAGAACAGGCAGAGTGTCTGCCCCTTCAATACAAGTTTATACATGGCAGATATGGTGATAACAGGATCACATGTTCATAGAGGATGTTGGAAATAGGCAACCTTCTCAAGTCTTCTCTGTCCAATTATTTGTCTGTATATAATATGCTGTCTTACTTACTGAAGTGTATGTGGACAGCTTACCTATCCGAACGTATCACCCTCTATGAACCATCTCAGACTGTGAGATTGTTCAAGATCATCTGGAGAGGCCCTGCTATCGGTCCCGCCTTCCTCGCAGGCGCGATTGGCAGGGACGAGAGACAGGGCCTTTTCAGTGGTGGCCCCTCAGCTATGGAACTCCCTTCCCAGGAATATTAGATCAGCCCCCTCCCTTCTGATTTTCCATAAGAGACTGAAAATGTGGCTTTGTGGCCAAGCCTTTGGAGAACATGTACAATAGACATGTATAGATTGCTGCACAATGACTCTCGGAACGGCGCGGTTTATGCTTGTGGATTATGTGATTTACTGTGAATGTATTGTTTTAAAGATTTTAATTCTTTTAATGTATTTTACAATTCTCATTTAATGTTGTCTTGAATTGTACACTGTTTTAAAGGCATCAAAGAGTTGCCTATACGTAAGCTGCCTTGAGTCTCCTCTGGGGTTGAAAAAGGTGGGATAGAATTGTCGTAAGTAAATAAATAAATAAACGTGTGTTCTTTGGTATCCAGTGTTTCCTAACTCTATGTTCTTGGGATTGTGGAAGGGGCTGCAGACCATGTGACCAGATCAGGGACTGTTTAGAATACAGTTTAAAAGTTGACAGTTGAGGGATGACCATTGAAGATGACAGTTGAAAGTAGACAGTTATAGGAGAGAGTGGTACAGAGCTGTATAGTGTTGAAGAGACTGATAAAGACTGAAAGTTAAAGACACAAACTGAAATGTTTTAAAGTTTAAACTAACAAGAAATGTCCCTATATATTTTAAAGAAGTCTACTTGAATTTTGTCTTCTGAGAGTATGAAATAGAAACAAGATATTTATGGGATAGTAGATGTATTTTGAATACTAAACAACACTTTTGAAGATCTGCTAAATATATATTTGTATATTAGCATATTCTCTGTTTGTATCCTGTTTCCCCGAAAATAGGACATACCCATAAAATAAGCCATAGCAGGATTTCTAAGCAATATAAGCCATACCCCAAAAATAAGACATAGTGATAGGCCTGGCTATGCAGCATACAAGGTCAGCTCCCCCTGTCAGGTTTGGTGGTTCTGTGTGTGCTGCAAGCGGAGGCATAGAAAGTAAAAGTCTCCTCAGTGAAAACCAATTGCCAACCATAAATACGTGTGGATACAATTTATTTTCTTAATAGATATAAAGATTATGGTTTTTCCCAATTGGGCATAATCAAATTGAAGGGGCAAAGATGTAAACGATGTAAAAATACTCCTCTTAATCCAAAGTCAAAAGCAGGAGGCCCCTTTTCTGTGGAGAGGGCGAGGAAAAACACCACAAAAAGTTGGATCTTCAAACTGCAAAAGAGCTATTTATTGCGTGGCCATAGCAATGTGACAAATACATGCATACATGCAATCAAAGGATTTGTCCGAATTTCCAAAATGGTTGCAAGGGTTTTATCACCTCCACAGAAATTAGTAAGCATATCCTTATTGGCTTACAAAGATCATTTACCCCATTTGTCTAATGTTGTCTACGTCACAAGCATCTTAACCATCATGCAATCCCATTGGTTTTCTATGCTATAATAACATGTGATACTTTAGACAATTGTGCTTTCATGTTATTGACCCTGACTTGTTGCAAGTATATGCTCGAAATCGTATGGGAACCGGTTCTGACTTGATGTATTGTTATTATTTGAAAGTAACTTCTTTTCTCTGGAACAACTCTTTTCCCAAACATCAGCATTTTCTCTCAAGCGCAGGCCTTCCTCAAACATAGGCCTTTTGCAACTTAGGTCAATCAAAACATATGGGACTTATAGTCATTACAAGTATCTTTGAAAATTCTTTTTAAACCCACATTCCTCTCATTCCATACTGTTTTTTTTTCCCGAAGCTATCTTCGAAAATCAAGATTGTGCACACACAGAGCAAAGAAGCAATCAGACTATCGCCATACAGTGTTCTGTGGCCAATCATCCGCATCAACTCTGGATGTTTCTGCCAACTCTGGATTTTCTGGTGTAGTTCCTGTGATATCACTAGGAAACAACATCCAAGGGTTGTATGCCTTCTGTCTTTAAAAGGGCCACTGCAAAGGATAGTGTAGCTCTATTAGCATGTATTATCACTGTGAAGCAACACAAGAATATCAATAACATTATGACAATTGCAATCTCAAACATGACCAGTGCCTTCACTCACTGTAGGTCAGGAAGTCAAGAGGTGAGAGAAATCTACCAATATGAGTTCTGAATGTACTATGTAGTATATTTTGGATACATCCTTTTTGATTTGTCCTGTATGACAACAAGTTGTGTTTTGTACAATTGCCAATCTGTGTTGCATCTGGGTGTTGGCGAAAGAGTCTGCTCCCGGTTGGAAGGATTGCAAACCTCTTATCATGTAGTTTGCCAGTTTCTCTAGCTTTTGCTGGAATGCGCTGGATTCTGTATAACGTTCAGAGCTAGACAAGATTGTATGTGTCACTGTATGCCCTTTTAACTGTGGCTCAGCCAGATTTGTCTCATGCCCAGGTGGCTGTTGTATGTCAAAGGATTTCCATCCTGCAAGAATTAAAGTCTGAGGGCAGTTTCTTTCCTGCCCAACTCCCACAAATCCAGTACTGTCCTGGCCCAGTCTTGCCAGCGACTTCATGTATCAATGTAATGTGGAGTTGTCTGCACCTGTCAAGTTCTGCTTGGTTGCAGATGTCCTGTATCCTGTAGGTCTGACAAGAATGCAATGAAGTCACATCCAGGGTATTGGGGCATGGTTATCGTGAGGGTCCAGTGAGGTTTGGGCTGAGCCAAGTGATGTACAAAGGGGCAAAGGGGATGAAGGCATCCCCTCCTTAAAACAAAATGACTGGGATCTGTTGTCTGTGGTGTAGTGTTTGGAAAGCAGGCTGTTTGCAGGTGTATGAAAACATTGCGCTTCACATTAGGGAGCAACTTCTTATGGAAGACAGAGTAGATTGCGGTACTGTTTGCAGGTGTGTGGTGTTTCTCCCTCATAGGGTTAAGTGTGGACCTGCCATAATGGGCCATCCCTGAGTGTGATTTGAAGGCCATGTGAACATACCCAACAGTACTGTGCTTGCAATCTTTCTGTCATGGCATTTATCAATTTGTGTGATGTATTCCTTTTCCATTCTGCTGTAATGGGGTGTGAAGGATTAACCAATTCAATGACATGACCTATGCAATTTTAAAACAACAGTTCTACATCTTGACTGGAACAATGCAAGCAAATGAAAGCTATCAAGCTAACAATCAGAATCAATGTGATGCCTCATGGGCCTTGTAGTCCTGTTCCTAATGCCATCGAGGCTGATGAAGACGAAAACATGGGGTTTTCGCCGGTTCAACAAGAGCCGGAGTCTTTTCACCTGACGGATGTTGATGTTTGTACCCAAGAATTCAGTAAAACAGACCTTGGACATTCCTCGCCTCCGTTCCCTAGGAGAGAATCCTATTCTAGAGACAGAGGAGTCAGGGAACAGAATCGCAGGAGTTTACGGATTGCTGCCAAACAACAGGCTGATTAGACCTGCTTCCCTTGGGAAATTCTAAGGAGTCTTGCATCTGGACAAAGTTGGGTTTCGCTTCCCGTTCTCTAGGGAAAGAGGTTGTTGGCGGGAAAACGAGACCCAATATAGGTGCCTGACGCGGGAGAATCTTTGCGGAGTCAACAGAGCAGCTTCAGGAGTAAGATCGTGTGTGGACTTCGTAACCCCAGTTCCTTGCTTCCTGGATTAAGTATTCAAGACTAGCCTCGCCTTGCTTTTAACCACGGACCTTGTTCTAAGAATCACTGTTTGCCTTGTATCCAGCCTTGTATCCAGCCTTGTTTCCAGCCTTGTTGTCAAGCTACCTTGGACTCATAAGACTCAGACATTTCCCCACACTATTGCTTGGCAATAGTGTGTGTTTCGGTATTGGATAAAAACTTTGAACTCTAATATCATTTATTGGACAATACATTTTTGGACTATATTTGACCTCATTTGAAAGGTCTGCTTCTGAACTATATTCTTCACTTGTTTTTATTGCTTTTATACATTTCCTTAATAAAGATATTAGATAGAGATTGGCCTCCGTGTATGGTTCTTGGTGCCCTGCTGCCAGGGGTCTGAAAATCAATGGCAGTATTAACCACTCTAACAATTCAGCAGTAAAACTTATTCAGGTTTTAGAAAGGATATAGTCCACAGTAGAATTTTGATCAAGCTCTTCCGATGATGAATTCATTGCTAGGGCCAGAGGTGACCGTTCACATATGTGTCCAACTTTCAGGTCTTTTCAGTCTTTGGCATAAAGTCAAACTGGGGGTATGTTTCCTCTTCCTTGATCAAAGGAATAATATTCAGTTAATTTGAAGAAAATCTCTTTTTGTCCAGTCAAGTCTCTAGTCTCCAAGAATAGTCTCTGTGTCCAACCAGTCTCTGGTCTTTTTAAAGAGAATCTCTGTGTCCAGGAAAGTCTGTAAAGAAAATCTCCATCTCTCACAAGGCTTTTGCTCTCATACCCAGCATACCCGGCGTGTGGTGTGGGGTAGACTCAACCCCTGCGGTTTTGGATTCCAAAACAGGCCTCTCAGTAATAATGCCTCATGGATCTCCAATTTTGGAAAACTGGTCTCTCAGTCCTTATGGATCTCCAATTTTGGAAAACAGGCCTCTCAGTAACAATGCCTTATGGATCTCCAATTTTGGAAAACAGGCCTCTCAGTCCTTATGGATCTCCAATTTAGGAACAGGAGTCCAAAAAGCTGAAAAAGAAAGCAGAAAGATAGTGAGAGAGAAGGGAAGGTGGACGGATTACCCATCTGTCGATCATCCTGTTCGGCATCACTTGTGTCTCGGCCAATCTTGTTGAAATCCCTCATCTATCAGCAGGTGGGGCAGAAAAGCCACTTCTCAGCTTCCAAACGACCCCTCAATGGCCTCTCGACAAACGATTCATGGCCCTTCGGCAAACGATTCCTCCATGGCTTTCACCCCACTTATCTGCAAGCAATCCTTTTTACTCTGGTCCTGCTGCAATAGTTAACTTATTTTATTCTTTGTCATGTTGTCTCCGTGCTATATCCTCCTCTTGGCTTAAAAAACAAGGTTGTTAGATGGCATATGAAAAAGTCCCTCATTGTCTCTCAAATCCGGCAAAAATCCAGGTTATTTTCAATGTCCCGTTACAAAAGGTCCTAACCAGGAGGATTTGGTCAAAATAGCAAATTGTATGTTGTTGAATTGGTTAGCCCTTACAGCCTCCAGCCTGATGCCACACCCCATCACAGCCTTAGCGCTCAGCAACACCTATAGGCCTTCCCAGGCCTCTCAATAAACATGTCTTATAGATTTCCGGTTTTATCCCATACAGGAGCTCAGGACCTGTAAGAGACTAGCAAAAACAATGAGAGGGGAAAGAAGGGGAGGGGAAATACTCATCCTTCCGGGCTGTATGGTTCTAGATGCACTTTCTCTAGACGTCTTGCCCACATCCACAGCAGGCCTCCTCAGAGGTTGTGCCTTCGACAACACACTCATCTGTCTTGGAATCCTGACAAAATCTTCTCTGCATCTTTTTTCGCAAACGATTTAACGGCCTCTACCACGATTGCCTATCGTTCACTTGCTGCAATGCAATCCTATACTTCAGTCCTGCTGCAATGTTAAACTTACTCAATTTCCCTTTCACGCCGTCTCATTGCTACATTCTTTTTCTTTAGCTTTAAAAAAATCAAAGTTTGTTAATAACACACGTTGAAAAGCCTCCTGCTGCCTCTCAAATCTGGCAAAATCCAGGCTGGGGGCGATGGAAAAAATGCCCGTTTGCATGATCTAATGTCCCGTTTACAGAAGTCCTAGTCCTCTCTTTCCGTAACCTTTTAGAAAGAGCTGGGCCAAAATAGCAAAGTCCAGATTAAGCAACATGAGACGTAGCCAATTGTATCATGCCTTTGGTTCTCAAAAGGATAACTTTCTATACTTGGGTTTATCTACTGTATAGAGTCACTGACTAGTTCCCTTTTTGAATAGTATAGTTTGTCTCCTCTAAATGAATATCCGAAGGTGGTAATGGGCTGGATGAAGAAAAACAAATAGAAACTGAATCCAGACAAGACAGAGGTGCTTGCCAATAAGGAGCGTAACCTATGGTAGGAGGTATGTCAATCAGTTCTGGTCAAAATAGGTTATGATCTTAACTGGTCATGATCCTCCATTTGGTTATGTGACCAGTGATTATCCAATAGAGGAAGGAGAGATAAGTGTTTAATACCTACCAGGCCACCCACAAAACTTCATCTTGTTCTTAAGCAATACTAGGTCAGTTTTAAAAAGCTACATATCAACTATGATCTCCTCAAAAATGAAGGGATTGACCTGACATGTTTCAATGAAACTTACCTGGGAGATTATAGTGGTCCAACCTGAGCTGAGTCTCTCCAAACTGGGTATTGTGATAGTGAGCAAATGAGGAAAAGTGAACTGTATCTATGGTCTTTTCAGACTGTTTTAACCGGAGCAAATTTACTAGGGAGCTGAATCGCATTGAGTGTGTGTACCTGAGTATGAAACCAGGGATAGACTGGGGATTCTGTTAGTCTACCATCCACCCAGCAGCCTAAGAGACTCCATGACCAAGATCACAGAACTGGTCCTGGAGATATTGTTGGAATCACCCAGGCTTTTGCTTCTGGGTGACTTCAACAAGCCACTGAAAGCCAGTTTATCAGATGCAGCTCTGGAGATTATGGTCTCCATGACAAGCATGTCAATGAGGGGTCAGGGTGCGTGCTGGGTGGGTTTCTTCAAGCACCATTGATCATCTGCACACCAGCACCCTGATGAATTGGTTGCAATCGTCTGCCACACCAATTCCTCTTCAATGTTAGACTCAAGAGATCTGTAGTCTAAAGTCCAAACATTTATTTCAATATCTACAAACATATTTACAAAGCATAGCAAAAGCCATCGCTCTGAGCTGGCATTCTTCTATTGCCTCTTGCCTCAGCAAGCACAGCTCAACTCCACAGAGATAAGAAACACATTCCTCAGTTCAAAGGAAGTTCCTGACCTCCAAGTCCGGAAATCATGCCTGATAGGTCATAGCAGTCACAACAGGCTGTCAGTCAAAACTTGCCTGCTGTTAACTGTTTCATTGCTGAAACACACACTCTTGCACAACAGCAGAAAACACTTGATTTACATTTCATACACATACAACCATAATCCAACAAAGCATGGGCCTATCCCAATAGGTTTATGGGCCTATGCTCTCAGCAGGTCATACTCTTGATGCAGTTTCCAGCTCAGAATATACAGATCTGTGGGTGGAGGTAACCAATATCTCTGTGTTGACATAGACAGATCATTTTCTGGTCAGGGCTAGTATTATAGCTACAACCTACCTATATTAAAATGGTCTGCCCTCAAAGGTTAATTGAACATTTGAGATTCCAAGAGGCCTTAGAGGGTTCTAAGGCTGGTATCGCTGATAATCCTGTGTATTTCTGGTCTTTAAGTGTAATAAAATCTAACCAGGGCTATTGACACGATTGCTCCCAAACATCCTCTCTGACTCCGTTACTAACTAGTGTACCTAGTGTATGGACATTCTCAAGGGAATGAAATGAAAAGGATGACAACTAGAGCACAGATGGCGGAAAACTCAACTTCTATATGACAAGATATGATATAGAGGACATATTTGCTCCTATAAGGTGGCAATATGAGTAGCAGAGAAAGCTTTCTTTTCTGCACATATTGTGTCTGTAAATTCATGTCCAACTGAGCTGTTCAGAGTGGTTAGAGGTTTAACCCAAGTACCTTTCCCTCTCAATCAGCTGCCAAAATCTTCAATAGCTCACTGTGGTGCCTTTAATAATCATTTTGAGATAGAATTTCTCACATAAGAGCACATTTAGATGCTGTCATTGGAACAGAAGTCGATAATGAGGTGTCCAGAAACTTTGTGCGATAGATTACACTGGATCTATTTCAATTGGTGAGTACTGCTGATGTGGACAAGCTGCTGGGGCAAGTAAGGAGGACAACCGGTTTTCTTGCTCCCTGCCTCTCTTGGTTGGTTGCCCAGGGAGGAAATGCAATTCAATCCCAAATTCAACAAATTATTAATCCATCTTTCAGGGAAGGGAATTTTCCAGCCTGTATAAGAGAAATAATAGCTAAAACTGCAACTAAAAAAAGCCCTTCCTGCATCTCCTGGACCTTAATTATTACAGACCAGTGTTTAATCTTCCTTTTTTTGGCAAGGTGATCAAGAAGACAGCTGCCTTCTAACTCTAGGCAGTCTTGGATGACACACACTTCCTTGACCCATTTCAAATCAGCTTCACAGCAAGATATGGAGTTGAGTGTGTTTTTAGATCTCTCAGTTGGCACTTTTAGATCTCTCAATGGCTTTCAATTCCATCAACCATGGTTATCTTCTTGAACATCTAGGGGGTTGGGAATGGAAGGCACTAAAAAAGGTAAAGGTTTCCCCTGACGTTAAGTCCAGTCGTGTCCGACTCTGGGGGTTGGTGCTCATCTCCATTTCTAAGCCGAAGAGTCGGTGTTGTCCATAGACACCTCCAAGGTCATGTGGCCAGCATGACTGCATGGAATGCTGTTACCTTCCCGCCGCAGCGGTACCTATTGATCTACTCACATTTGCATGTTTTCGACTGCTAGGTTGGCAGAAGCTGGAGCTAACTGCGGGCACTCACTCCGCTCCCCAAATTTGAACCTGGGATCTTTCGGTCTGCAAGTTCAGCAGCTCAGCGCTTTAACACACTTCGCCACCGGAGGCTCCTGGAAGGCACTATGTTGCAGTTATTCTGATTGTACCCCTTGGGCAGGTTCCACACCCCTTCTACACATCCATATAAAATCCAGATTATCTAATTTGAACTGGATTATCTGGCAGCAGAGCCAGCCCTAGGTATTTTTCAAGTATAGGCGAACAGAATTTTGGCGCCCCCCCCAAACCAATCACTGAAAAATAAAAGCGTTGGATAAACGAAAATGTTTGATAATAAGGAGGGATTAAGGAAAAGCCTATTAAACATCAAATTACATTAAGATTTTACAAATTAAGCACTAAAACATCATGTTTTAAAACAAATCAACAGAAAAAGCAGTTCAATGCCTTGCGGAGGCAGGCCACAGGAGACAGGAGTTGCCTCAATGGCTCCCCCAACAAGATGGCGCCACAAGCAACTGCCTAGTTGGCCTGGTGGTTGAACTGCCTCTGTCTGGCAGTGTAGACTCATATAATCCAGTTCAAAGTAGATAATGTAGATTATCTGCTTTGATAATCTGGATTATATGGCAGTGTAAAAGGGGCCTCAGATGGTGGTACTTGGGATAGTTCCTCTTCAAAAGAGGATCTGTTATATGGCATCCCACAAGAATCCATTCTATCTTCAATTTTTTTTTAACATTTATACAAAATGACTAAGAAAGATCATTTGGAGACATAGGTCAGGGCGCTATCAGTATGCTGATGACATGCAAATATATTTCTCTGTGCCTTCAAGAACAGCTTCAGCTTACTATAGTTTGTCTCCTCTAAATGAATATCCAAAGGTGATAATGGGCTGGATGAAGAAAAACAAATTGAAACTGAATCCAGACAAGACAGAGGTGCTTGCTACTAAGGAACCTAACCTATGGTAGGAGGTATGTCAACCAGTTCTGGTCAAGGTTACACTCCCCCTGAAAGACTGTGTTTGCAGCTTTGGAGTGCTCCTGGATCCATCTCTCCAAATGTCAGCCCAGATACATGCAACGGTTAGGAGTTTTCACTGACAGCTTCAGCTGATAAGCCAGCTGCAATCCTTTCCTAGATTCAAAATTCCTAAAGATGGTAGTGCACATGTTGAAAATCTCAAGGTTGGACTTCTACATTGCGCAACCTATATACCAAGTTTGGAAACTCCAAATAGTTCAAAACATGGCAGCCAGATTAGTTATGGGAACATCAGGATTAAGCACATTACACTGATACTAAATTCACTGTGGTTGCCAGTTAGTTTCTGGGCAAAGTATAAAGTGTTGGGTATAACATAGTTTGGATCCAGGTTACTTACAGGCAGGGCCGTAGCCAGAAAAAAATTTCGGGAGGGGTTTTGGAAATTTGGGGGGGGGGGGTTGAACCCCTAGCACATACTCCTCCCCGCTACAAACCTGACAATATCTGCTTGAGATAGTGCCTGGAGGGACTCTTAATGTTTTGCATCTCATAGACTTAGCATGGGGATTTGGTTAACCAGTTAAAATTCATGAGTAAACGAGATTTTTTTTATAACTTGAAAAATTTGGGGGGGGGGGGGTTGAACCCCTAAACCCCCCCCCCCCTCGCTACAGGCCTGCTTACAGGATGGCCTTTTCCCATGTAATCTGCCCCTAAAGACACTTAGGTCCTTTAGGAGGGTGTTTACTCCAAACAGCCAGAACCTGACTGGCAACGGTCTCCCAAAGGACCATTTCTCTTTGGAAGAGAAGGGCAGAATAAATATGGAATGCTTAATGACCTCTCAGAATTTTCTATTTCAGGCAAGAGGACAGTTTCCTAGAACACAACTCCATGGAAACCAAAGACTGATGCTGAATGTCTTGGCCATTATACACTGACTTCTGTTCCATTAATGGAGTGAAAATCAGACTTAAACGGGGCGGAGTAGGGGACAAATACAATTGGTCTTCCTCCCTCACATTCTGTAATGTTCTACGTCTCTTCCTAATACTACATCCACTGTCAACCCTATACGAGAATTCCACTTTTTCTATCTTGGCCTCTATGTCTGATCTTTCACACCTTCCATATATATTCACTGCTGTTGAAATAAGCCTGACAACCCATTTTTCCTTGATTTCCTCTTTTCACTTACACATCTCCATGTCCTGAAGTTGCCTGCTCCCATTGCTATGGACTTTTCTGTGAAGCCCACTGGTAGCTAAGTGAGCAAGTCTTCTTTAGCCTATTGGCTGAAGTTGGTTTGTGATGTCACAAACACCCAGTAGCACGAGCTGCAAAGGTAGCATGAACCTCAGAGATTGGTTGAATTCTAGTGATGTCAAGAATATATAGATATCAAGGATTTCACTTTCCCAAGTTAAGTTTTGGCTCTTGGAAAGAAGATGCAGTGAACAACAAGAAAAAAAAGAAAAAAGGAACCTAATTGCATAATCTTTTGCAACTATAATTGCATAATAGTCTTTCACTCAGTAAAAGCATTTTTGGATCCTCTCTTAGAAGACATCTTTATTGCAAGTGTCATAAATGCCTTTCTGTCTTTGTGGCTAGGCTATTTTAATGCTTCTGTTGAGCTATCCATTAAAACCTAAACTTATACAGAATTTCTTTATTTGACTTGTGCCCAATGCGGATTGGCATGAGCAAATCAATGGTTACATGTGTAGTCCTGGCTCAGTTCAATGCAATAGTTCACACTGAACTATCTTGGAGGGAAACTGCTTCATACAAATTTCCACACAATTTTAAATCAGCTCAGTTCTGTTTTAGT
This sequence comes from Anolis carolinensis, assembly GCF_035594765.1. Classification (NCBI taxonomy): domain Eukaryota; kingdom Metazoa; phylum Chordata; class Lepidosauria; order Squamata; family Anolidae; genus Anolis; species Anolis carolinensis. The sequence continues at coordinate 80,322,280 of NC_085845.1, forward strand.
CAGAAGCCAAACTGACCTCACTTAGAAACAGCAACTCCTTGATGGATAGTTTAGATTCCTGAAATTCCTCTCCATTGGATATGCCTTTGGCTCTTTCTTTTGTGGGAAACTAGCACATTTTTGCAGCATTCAGCTGGTTGGCTAGTTCTAGATTTCCAGAATCAACCAAGAGACAAAACTGAATACGATTCTTAACAAGGCTTTCTTTAACATCACGATTCTATCAATAAATTATTAAATATCAGGACATTTGGATGGAAAAGAATGGCCTTTTTCTTAAAACGTGATTTTCCTGTCATGTTGGCTTACCCTACTTTGTCCTACATGTTTGAAAGATTTATTGTATTTCTGCAAAATTTATGATTTTGGAGCTTGCTGATACCTCCTCTGCAAAGAAATTACTCTTTTGGACTAATCAACAATTCACACTCCAAGAATTAAGTTTGTAATTATTTTATAGAATAGAAGGCGTTATAACACATGGTAATTTATTTTAAATCCCTTTCCTTGTATTTATTTGGTATGACTGTATGCTATCCAGTAAGGACATTGTTACAGTGGCTTTCTTTTAATCCTTTAAAATATAGCACCAGTACCTATAAGAATAGTTCATAGCATGGATTAATACCTTTTCATAACCAATATAGTTCCTGAGCCAACTGCCATGACCTCAAATTCTCTTTCTAAACAGGATCATATCTGGGCATTTGTCAAGTTAAGAATGAGTTTCCTGGGTCAGGTTATGGACTGTTTTACCTTGCTGTTCTGCATCATCACTGATGCTAGAAAGAGCTTCAAATTGGTTCTGTACCTCCAAACTTACAGAATGATTCCTAGTCTTTCTACTTCTGTCTGCTTAGGTAAGTAATAACTTTCCTCCCAGTATCTACTTCCTGTGTTTGGAGAATCACCTCCTCTGGGCCAGGCATGGGCAAACTAAGGCCTGGGGGCTGGATGTGGCCCCCTTGGCACCTACCCCTTGGGACCTACCTCAGGCTTTCCTCATTTTCCCTGTCCTCTTGGCATAAGGATGCCCACCACATCCTTATACAGAAAATATGGGGGAGGAAGGCATGCAGCAGCAGAGAGCCTTCTGGAGTGCTCTCAGCCACCACGTGTCTTGCCCTCCTCCCAGCATAAGGACAGTGTGAGTGGCCCTGTACTTATGCCAGGAGGATGGCTGGAAGAAGGCACACAGTGGTGAGAGTCTTCCAGAGCACTCTCAGACGCACCTGTCTCGCCCTGAGAGGACAGCCCAAAGACTGAGGGAGGAGTTTTGGGGAGGAGGATTGGGATAATCGTCACATGTCTTATCTTCATACCAGCATAAGGACTGGATGAACATCCCTGTTCTTATGCCAGGAGGGCAACCTGGGGATGACCAGGGCCCTGCCCACCCCCTCCTGGTCCCTCCCTCTCCCAGGTCCTCTCTCTCCCGGGCCTGGCTGCCCTTCTGGCCAGGCCCACAATGCGGCCCCAAAGCAAAAAAGTTGCCCGTGCTTGCACTAGACGATTCTTCTGCAAGACACTCTTCCCTGCTGGATCCAAGACAACCTCTTCCTCTCTAATATGTTGGAGTGTGGATACATGGATTTCAGGGTGCTGGACCCTCTCTTCCAATAGAGTCATTAACTTGTACTTGCACCAGTATAGCTACCTACATTCTTGGACAAGAACACAAACATTTCACAGTAGCTGCAGGTGATTGCATGAGGTGTCTCACCATTCATTTTTTTTTAACCCAAATTAAGTAGAGAATGGAATAGAAACCTGGGCCTCCTCTACCAAAAATCCCCCTTTTCGCCTTGCTTCTGTATGCCTCGCTCAAGGAATTGAAATAATAAATGTTACTTGTTACCTGTTGCTCCTCATGGCTCGATGTGGGGTACAACATAGGTGAAACACATAAAATTACATATATAAAAACATAGAACAAAGATTAAAATATGAAAAGTGATAGTTTAAAATTGACTGCTTAGGTCTGCAGGAAGAGATGGGCCTTTAATTATGTTTTAAATTCTGACAGCTCAATTAGCTGTCAAATCTCTTTTGAGAAGTCATTCCACTGCCTAAGGACAGCTGATGAAATTATGCACTGGAAGACAGTTGCCAGTCAAGTTCTGGGTGGCTGAAATGTCCTCCAGAGGACCAAAGTATATCCATTAAAACACTTGAGCTTGATTATCTTTTGTGATAATCTTGGCCTAGTATCCCTAAACCTCCCTAATTCCCAGATATACCAACCTTCCTAAATAGCAATATACCACCATGTCCATGTCTCTTATACGCTATAGGATCAAGTCAATTTCTCTCGGTGTATCGAGACTATAGTCCAGGCCTCCACAACATCCAGCCTGCAGGGAAAATAATGGAAGTACAGAGGGGAATAGACAAAGATGGTATCTACACTGGCCATTTAATGCAGTCGTTTTCCTGTGGAGCTGATTCCATAGGAAATTCTGGAACTAGATTGAGACCTGGATAGTGATTACATACACCACAGAACACTGATATACATTCAGAGCTTCCCTTCACAAACTCTTGTGAAAGTTTATTGTTTGGCCGCCACAGTTTGAAACGAGCTTTGAATTGCATTAAATGGTCAATGTAGATGGACCCAAAGTCAGGAAATCTGGTGCTATTGTGTATCTATATACAGAGAAAAAATTGACTTGATGTTTCATAAGAGACACAAAGACATGATAGTATATTATTTCTCAGGAAGATTAGTATCTGTGATAATTGTGGAGGTTCAGGGATACTAAGCCAAGTTCGTTACAAAAGATAATCAAGCAGATGTGTTTTAAGTGACAATGGGCACACTGAACGGAACACTCCAGAGTTTAAGAGAAGCGGTGAGAGTGTCCATTCTTAAAGCTTCCTGAGCTACTTTCTGTGACTGAATCAACCACAGTGTAGAATGGGTGGGGCATTGAGCATTACATTTGGTTTTCATCCAAGCCATGGAATTTCCCAGAACATGTATCTTCTGTAAACCTGTTCATCCTGGGTGTGTAATGGGTCTTAGATAGAAATATGTAAATATGTAGGCTATGGATTAGACAGAAACATCTCATCCATTTGAAGTAATTCTGATGTACCAATTTAAGTTTACAGATCAATGTAGATGTTATAGGATTATCAGAGTTCAGGGCCTTCTCCAGTCCTTAAGACACAGATGGAAAATCTGAGAGAATTGTCTTGAAAAGTGAATCAGTGTCTTCATTTGCCAGATCTGAAATTTTAAATTTGAATAGAACTCACTGTGCAACTGCGATTGATGTATTACACTTAATGATATCAGCAGGGGCTGCCCTGTTATATGACCTTGGTTATATCACCAATGTGCCCTCTGTGATATCACAAAGGATTATTCCTAGATATAAAACTTTGACTATGAAATGTCAGGCCCTGAATGTTAGGTAGGGGAGGTTCTTTTGCAGATAGGAAGAGACAATTCCGCAGAGCCAAGTGGGTCATGCAGGGGATGGATTGAGAAGCAGTGACATTTGGTGACTTCTAAATCAGTGGGTAAATAGATTTGCACTAAACTGTAATCTGAATTTTAAAGTAACTATCCAAGGTTCTGAAACAAATGTGTAGTTGGGGTTCAGTATCCTGAATACTAACTTTAAAGTTCAATTTAGTGAAAACTTCTTAAATGAGAGGCAGTTTTGAAGTCTGGAAGTGGCAGATATCCATTGCCAGAAACTGTCAGTTAATGGACTTGGCACAAACTGCTGGATGTTGGTAGACATTTCCATCACGAAGCCAAAAGACTTCACAAGAATAGAGGGAGGCCAGCTGCTGGCGGCTTGAGAGATATTTCTGGGATGAAGCCAAGGGATAGATGTCAATGGAAAGATAGAGTGATATGAATGGGATGGATTAAGGGCAATGTGGCTGATGTGCATGACAGCCATAGAAGATATTTATTTGCACATGTAGCCTAAGGTGTGTTTGTTCATGGTTATGTGTGGTGTGTGGTGGAGAATGAGGTCAGGATTTACTGTTCATGTAACACAGTGGTTCTCAGCCTGTGGGTCCCCGGGTGTCAAGGATCCTCAAATTTTTTAAGCCGAGGGCCAGTTCACAGTCCCTCAGACTGTTAGGGGGCTGGAATATGGTTTGGAAAAAAAACATGAACAAATTCCTATGCACACTGAACATATCTTATTTGTAGTCTTAAAAAACATGAAAGAGCAATACAATGTTTAAATTGAAGAACAATTTTAATCAACATAAACTTACTAGTATTTCAATGGGAAGTGTGGTATTACCTTTGACTGAAGAGATAGTCAAATTAATTAGGATTGTTGTTGTTGTGTGACTTCAAGTCGTTTCAGATTTAGGAGGACAGTTTAGGGGAAGGGACAGGTAAATGGCCTTGGAGGGCTGCATCCTGCCTGTGGGCTGTAATTTGGGGACCCCTGCCTCAAGGTAAGAAGTGAAAAAGAGCTAAAATGGTCTCTTTTTTTAAAAAAAAAAGGAAACAGTCATTGGAGTTAAGAAGGAAACAAAGCTGATGCTAAAGGAAAGACAAGAATAGGAAAAGTGTCCTCTAGAACAGGGCTTCTTAAACCTTTTCCACTCACAACCTCTTTTGACCCAAGACATTTTTGCGCATCCCCAGATGTAGAGGTATCTAAAATAGATATGAAATCATTATGTGCAGGCTGATTTTTTAAAATGAAGTACAACTGAAGCATTTTCTGAAGATGCCTGATCACTGCCTCCCAAAGCAGTTACTATACTCCCAACTCAAGAACTGAATGTTGGTGGACAGGAAGAGATTTAAAGATGGGCTTAAAGCTAACCTTAAAAACAGTGGCATAGACACCGAGAACTGGGACGCCCTGGCCTTTGAGCAATCTAGCTGGAGGTCAGCTGTGACTAGCAATGCTGTGGAATTTGAAGAAGCACAAACGGAGGGTGAAAGGGAGAAACGTGCCACGAGGAAGGTGCATCAAGCCAACCCTGACTGGAACTGCCTTCCACCTGGAAACTAATGTCCTCATTGTGGAAGAACATGCGGGTCAAGAATAGGGCTGTACAGTGACATATGTGTCCAACGCCAAGACACTACACTTGGAAGGTCATCATACTCATACAATGAGGGATCTCCTAAAGTAAAATCAAAATTTGGCTGAGATAGTGCTTGCAGGGTTGTTGTGTGTTTTCCAGACTGTATGGCCATGTTCCAGAAGTATTTACTCCTGACGTTTTGCCCACATCTATGGCAGGCATCCTCAGTGGTCGTGAGGTGAGGATGCCTGCCATAGATGAGGGTGAAACGTCAGGAGAGCTGATGTAAACTGTTTTTTTGATGTATATGTTTATATTGTAAGCCGCCCTGAGTCCCCTGTTGGGTGAAAAGGGCGTTTAGAAGTGATGTAATAATAATAATAATAATAATAATAATAATAATAATAATAATAATAATAATAACAACAACAACAACAACATGGTGTACAGCCCGGAAAACACACAACAACCCTGTGATCCCGGCCATGAATGCCTTTGACAACACATAGTGCTTGCAGTTCTGGAGGGACTCTAATATTTGCTTTTCATAAACTTGGCATGGGGGGTTAAGCAGTTAAAATCCAGATGTTTAAAATTTCGGGGGTGGTTTGAGCACCTAAACTTTGGCTACGGACTTGCCTAAGGGGAATTGGGACTCTAAATGGAAAGAATTTGTATAGTACAGTAGAGTCTCACTTTTTTTCGTGTCAGGAGCAACCGGAGTTGCTTCTGGAGTGAGAGAATTGGCCGTCTGCAAGGACGTTGCCCAGGGAACGCACAGATGTTTTGATGTTTTACCATCCTTGTGGAAGGCTTCTGTCATGTCCCCGCATGGAGCTGTTAGAGGGAGCTCATCCGCGTTCTCCCCGGGTGGGATTCAAACCTGGCAGCCTTCAAGTCAGCAACCCAACCTTCAAGTCACGAGGCTTTTATCCCCTAGGCCACCGGAGCCTCCTTAGAGTCTCACTTATCCAACATAAACGGGCCGGCAGAGCGTTTATAAGTGAATATGTTGGAGGGATTAAGGAAAAGCCTATTAAACATCAAATTAGGTTATGATTTTACAAATTAAGCATCAAAATATGTTATACAAGTGCCTTAAATGTTTATTTAAATGTACCATTATGCTGGTTTTTAATGTATATTTTAATTTTTAATTTTGAAAGACTTATAAATTTGATGTAAACTGTTTTTCTGATGTATATGGTTGTATTGTAAGCCGCTCTGAGTCCCCTGATGGGTGAGAAGGGCGGGGTAGAATAAATAAATAAAATAATATAATAAATTTGACAGAAAAAGTAGTTCAATACACAGTAGTGCTATGTAGTAATTACTGTATTTATGAATTTAGCACCAAAATATCACAATGTATTGAAAACACTAAGTACAAAATCATTGACTACTAAAAGGCAGACTGCGTTGGATAATCCAGAACGTTGGATAAGCAGATGTTGGATAAGTGAGACTCTACTGCAGGGGTCCTCAAACTTTTAAAGTGGAGGGCCGGTTCATGGTCCCTCAGACTATTGCGGGGCCGAATTATCATTTTTTAAAAAATGAACAAATTCCTATGCACACTACACATCTTATTTGTAGTGCAACCCCCCCCCCCAACAACAATTACTTATTTATTTATTTACTACATTTATACCCCACCCTCTCTCAGAGCGGCTTACAAGTTGTATGTACATACAATATATTATATTATCAGCATAGCACAATATTAGCATTATATATTACTATATTGTACTATACCACTATACTGTAATATTTTTAGTAATAATATATAATTAATATTATTATATTGTATTATTATTATATTGTATTACATTATAATATTATTTATTTATTTATTTATTTATTTACAGCATTTATATTCCGCCCTTCTCACCCCGAAGGGGACTCAGGGCAGATCACATTACACATATAGGCAAACGTTCAATGCCTTTTAACATAGAACAAAGACAAACAAACATAGGCTCCGAGCCGGGCCTCGAACTCATGACCTCCTGGTCAGAATTATTCATTGCAGTTAATTGCAGCTGGCTTGCTCTCCCGCCTGCGCCACATTATATGTATACACAATATATTATATTATTACCATCACACAATATTAGTAAATAAACAATTACAATATTTAAAAATAAAAACAATTTAAACCAACATAAACCTATCAGGAATTCAATGGGGTGTGGGCCTGCTTTTGACCAATGAGATAGTCAAGTAGGATTGTTGTTGTTGTGTGCCTTCAAGTCATTTCAGACTTTGGGCAAGTCTAAGTCTAAAACTGAGGGCGGGGGCCGGGTTAATGACCTTGGAGGGCCGCATCTGGCCCCCGGGCCTTAGTTTGGGGACCCCTGCTCTACTGTATATACACAAGTCATACTGACACATGCAGTGTGGATGCATATGCAGCCTAACACTGCTAGAGTTTCCTTATAACTACGAAGAAGGAAACAAAATAGAGGCAGAAGGAAAGCTCCCTCTTTGGCGCTTAAGAGCTCTGCAGCTTATGTGGCTGGTTCATTCATATGAAGGCGCCCCTTGTATTGCTGGGTGGCTGTTCTATCTGAAGCTGGAAGAAGAGACGGCGGAGCCTTGGAAGCGCCGCCTCTCCTCCTCCTCCTCTTCTTCCCTGCAAGGCCCGGCCTCGGCCAGCGGACGTCGCCCTCTCCCCGAGGCCTGCTCCGGCTCTGGAGGGAGGAGAGACGAGGAGAGAGGAGGAGGAGCAGCAGCTCCAGCAGCAGCAGCAGCAACGGTGGCATCCCCGCCGCCAGCAGGGGCCGGAATCGTTTCCTGGGGAAAGCGCAGCAGGCTGGGAAAGCGTTTCCGGAGGCTGCGAAGGAGGAGGAGAAGAGGGGAGCCCGGCTCGGCGGCTGCGGTGAGTCTCGGGGTCTCCCTTTCCGCGGGGACGGAGCCAGGCTGGCCCTTTCCCTTTCAAAGCAAGGAGGCAGGCTGGCTCTTTGCTCCTGCATCGCTGCCTGCTTGGGCCACATCTGCAGCGCCGAGCGACGTGGCCACCGCAGCGGAGGCAGAGAGGGAGGAGGATGCAGGGAGGGATGGAAGGGAGAGAGAGAGACCCGAGCGAAGGGAAAGGGAGGCGCAGGGGAAATCAACAACAACAACCATAATAGTATGGCTTCCCCGGGGCTGCACCTGGGCTAAAGTCTCAAGGAAAGGCCTCCCAGGTAACAGGAAGGGAGGATGGAGCACTGGCAGGAGGGAAAGCAGGCAAAAGGGAGGAAGGGAGGGTTGTACCTGGTTTCCCTGCTTTGTGCCTGCCTCTTTTGGGGCCTTTTCCTGGTCTCCTTCCTGCCTCTCTCGCCCAGTGGCCACATGGTCTCGGAGGGCCCTTCCAGACAGGCCCTATATCCCAGGATCTGATCCCAGGTTTTCTGCTTTAAACTGGAGTATAGGAGTCCACACTATAGTCTGGGATAAACAGAAAACCTGGTGGAGCCCCCAGATGGCATAGTGGACTAAGTGACTTGAAGGTTGGGTTGCTGACTTGAAAGCTGCCAGGTTCGAATCCCACCCGGGGAGAGTGCGGCTGAGCTCCCTCTATCAGCTCCAGCTCCATGCAGGGACATGAGAGAAGCCTCCCACAAGGATGGTAAAAACATCCGGGTGTCCCTTGGGCAACGTCCTTGCAGACTCAAGTTGCTCCTGACACGAAAACAAAACAAAAAACCCCAGAAAACCTGGGATCAGATCCTGGGATATAGGCCCCGAGATCCCTCCCAGACAGTTGTGTAAAAATCCACCTTGAACTGGATTATATGGCAGTGTGGACTCAGATAACCCAGTTCAAAACAGGTATTGTGGGTTATCTGCCTTGATAATCTGTGTTGTGTGTATGTTGTAAGGAGCCCCGGTAGCGCAGAGGATTAAACTGCTGAGCTGCTGAACTTGCTGACTGAAAGGTTGGCGGTTCAGATCCAGGGCGCAGAGTAAGCTCCTGCTGTCAGCTCCAGGTTCTGCCAAACTAGCAGTTTGAAAACATGCAAAAGTGAGTAGATCAATAGGTCTACTCCTCTGGCGGGAAGGTACTGGTGCTCCATGCAGTCATGCCAGCCACATGATCTAGGAGGTATCTATGGACAATGTCTGCTCTTCGGCTTAGAAATGGAGATGAGCGCCAACCCCCAGAGTCAGACACGACTGGACATAATGTCAGGGGAAAACTTTTACCTTTACTATAGCTGTGTGGAAGGGCCCTTGGTTTGTAGTCCCGTTTCTGGGGTTATTTGGAAAACTGCACATGAAAAATCACCTTGGTTTTAGTTTCTTAAATTACGTGATCATGGTTTTCTATAGGCAAGCAGATGCTGATTGGTAGATATGTTGGACCTTATCACATTGGGATATAATGTGTTTCTATTAGTATGCATCCCATGGAGCCCTTGGTGGTAAAATGGGTTGAACCCTCGTGCCGGCAGGACTGCTGACTGAAAGGTCGGTGGTTCGAATCCAGGGAGCAGGATGAGCTCCCATCTGTTAGCATTAACTCCACATGCAGTTGCATGAGAGAAGCCTCCCAAAGGATGGTTAAACATCAGAACATCTGGGCATCTCCTGGGCAACGTCTTTGCAGATGGCCAACTCTCTCACAACAGAAGCAACTTGCAGTTTCTCAAGTCATTCCTGACACAAACAAGTATGCATTCCATATTTTTAAAGGAATGGATGCCTACTGTATTGAGACGAGATGCATACTTTTCTTATCACACCTGATTGTTATGATTCTTGTGATTACAAAATACTGTGCTTTGACTCACCACACCATGGAAGGCTGATCCCTCCTGATCCATTTAAAAAACTTCCCACATCACTCTATGACCTTTTAAAAAGTATAGTTGCTGATGGGATGCATACAGATTTTCCTATCACACAAAAAAACAGTGCTTAATAATAAATAATTATTATTTAGATCTCACATCTTTCTCCCCAAGGGGATGCAGCAATGGAAGAATACTTAGTATTTCATACTTAGTATTTCTAATACTTAGTATTAGAATTCCATCTGCAACTGATTCCGACGGAATACTGATGGGATGAGGCAAACATCATGTGATGGGACCTGTTCTAAATCATACTCAAACAGTCTCAGAAACGGAGTATTTCCTAATGTGATAAGGTCCCTAGTTTCTTAGATATGGTTATCATGGTTTTCTATGGGCAAGCGGATTGTGACTGGCTGATGGCATATGTTCTGCATGTCAAAAGCTAGAGCTGATAGGAGGAAACTGGTGCCATTTTTGGAATCAGCAGATCAAATACCGGATTTACTCGAATTGAATATTCACCTTTCCTGGCAAAATTACCTTCCCAAAATTAGGGTGTGCATTCAATGTGCATAATATGGTGATCTTAGGCTGGATCTGCACTGCTCTATATCCCAGAATCTGATCCCAGATTATCTGCTTTGAAGTGGATTATATGAGTCTACACTGCCAAATAATAATAATAATAATAATAATAATAATAATAATAAAACTTTATTTATACCCTGCTCCATCTCCCAAAGGACTCGGAGATGAGCAGGTAATCAGATCAGATCCTGGGATAAAGGACAGTGTAGATCCGGCCTCAGTGCAGCGCCAAAGCAAAAGTGGAATCTACTTCAGGAGCACCTTACACTCGTCTTTGAGGGACGTCATCTCTGATTTAATAGCCATGGCTCAAGGCTATGCAGTGCTGGGATTTGTAGTTTGGAGAGACATCAGCATTCTTCGGCAGGCCCCGTGATCCCAGTCTACGGCCCCCATGACCTCATAGCATTGAACCAGGGAGGCAGCCACTATAATGCACACCTTTTTCGGCCAAAGAATGCACGTTTTGCGACTTCATATTATATTCAGCAGCAAATACATTTTGTGTGCGTTACATTCAATGGTGCATTAGACTCAAATAAATGTGGGTACATCCAGAAATAGAGCTAATATTTGAGACACAAAACATGTGTAGGCCAGTATTATTATTATTATTATTATTATTATTATTATTATTGTTATTATTCCAGCCTATAGGATTGTAGACAGAGCGAGGGGTTGACAAATGAAAAATGCGGAAGGTGTGAAAGAAGGAAAGAAAAGAAGTCAGCATTCAAAGAGAGGAAATGGCAAGCCGTTGTTGCTCATCCAGGGGCCTGCTCAGTTGTGAGCCTCCGGTGCCTTGTAATCCCTTTGGCATCTGGGGGAAAGTGACTTGTCAGCTGTGTGTCAAGGGACGTGGGGATGTTGCAGAGACTGCAAAACATAGATGGAGTTGAGATTTGGGCAGCATGGCGATTGTGAAAGGAAGGACTTCATGAACACACAATAGCTGCCTGCCTTTTGCAGTCATTATCAAGGCTATTTCAGTTCCTTTTAATAAGGAAAGAATAGAGTTGCCTCTAAACTGTGTAAGGAGAAAACAGGGCAGTAAATAATCTACCTCGCCTACTTCCAAATCTGCTTATTTTCAAAGCCACATTTATGTACCACTCAATAACAGATGTTCTCTGGGGAAATAAAGAAATGTCTTATCCTGGAAAGGATCTCTTTAGAAACCAACAACTCACAGTTTCTAGCCAGTCTGCATTTCTCCCCAAATATTCTCTGGCAACTTCAGGATTCAGAATTAGACTTAATTCATTTTGAACTGTGAAGATAGGCTTGTTTTCTTCTAGGTTGTATCATGAGGCTACAAAATACTAACTGGTTTTAGGTAATGTTGCTTCCTGATACCTACAGTTGTGTAATGTTAAAAAACTAATATACCGTCCTATGCTTGTCTACTAAAAATAAGCCCCGTTCGATTAAATGCATCTTTCTATTAGGAAACTATGAGGTCGCCATGCAAACGTTTAATTTAAGCCCATGTCAATGAGAAACATTGTTAATTAACAAGGCAGATTATTTTTCAGTGTAACTTCTTCAAATCTAATGATGTGGCCTCATAATAGAGATATAACCAAACAAGAAATAATATTAAGTGCTTGCTGTAGGCAAGGAAGGAATTGGCAGATCACCTCTGAGTATTATTTGCCTATGAAAGCTCTATGAAATTCATGGGGTCATCATAAGTTTGACAGGTGGCTTGAAGGCACATATATGCACACACACTGGAACTTACTGTTTTTACTTACACTTTCATGAGGATATACCACACATATTTGATTGTAAATTGTACCAGAAAGTGAGAGACTTCTACCTTGGTTCATCTATCAAATAGACAATTTTATTGGGAATCCCACATAAGAACAACATATTTTATGTGTGGCCAAGACCCAAAAATAATATATAAAACAGCCTTGTTTTTAAGTAAAACGATACATCTGAGAACCGCATATGTGGTGCTGATTGGGGTAAATTGTAGGGGTGACACGGAAACGTGATGTATATATTCAGTTTTATCATATTTATTTACTGTATTGTTATGAGTGTAATCATGTTTTATCAAACCTTTTTGTTTGGTTTGGTACTGTGATATGGCCTAAGGGCTAATCAATAAATTCACTTCTAATCAATAAATTTGCTACTTACACTTTCTAAACTCTGAAATGGTTTTCATATGCCAATAATGCTTCTCATGTTAAAGAGTCTTTACATACTGATTCTACTTAAATTGTTTAGGTTACATTGAACATTAAATTCTATTTAGAGTATTTGCACTTTTGTGGAGGCTACTTTTGTTGGACTAGCAGTGGTTCTCAACCTGGGGTCCCCAGATGTTTTTGGCCTTCAACTCCCATAAATCCTAGCTGGTAAATTGTCTGGGATTTCTGGGAGTTGTAGGCCAAAAATATTTTAGATTTACTAAGACAATATTTTAAATCACAGGAACACCACAAATTCACACTGGAGGACCTAGAAAATGCATAGAGAGGACATATTTTGTTGAATGTGTATAAATGAAACATGGATACCAGTTCCGTAGATACTGGGCTCAAACTGTATTCTGAATAGAGGCAGGAAGTTGTTAGAGTACATCTGCAGTGTGATCCTAAACATGTTAGAATTCCCTAATGGGAGTACAGAGTTGCAGCTTCGGTTTGATGCATCATTAATAAGAATTGTGCTTGCTCAGACCAAAGATCTGTGTAGTTCAGCGTTCTGTTCCCACAGTCGTCATCCAGATGCCTGTTGAGAAGATCAGAAGCAAGAGGTCAATATAATAGCTTTCTTCCAGTTTTCTCTGCAGTAATTGGTATTCAGATGGAAATCTATCTTCATGTCTAGTAGCCATCAATAACCTTATCTCCTACGAATCAACATGTCAGTAGTTCAGCATTGTTCATGACTTGATGGTAGTAGTTGTTTAGTTTTAATTTCTAGATCTTGTACACATACACACATACCTACCAGATGGTATGAGAAGCCAACACAGGGTATTTTCAGTTTTTTTAAAAGAACAATCTAGTGGAGCACCATCCCATTGAAATAATTGGAAATTACTTATGTTCCTTTGATGCTATGCAAATATGCATGGCATTCTAGCCCAGGGCTTTAATTTCAAACTCCATTTACTTGGACAGTTAAGGGACAATGGTGTGGTATTATGCAACTTCCTTTGGAATCTTTTAAGTGTAGCACATTTCTTGGGAACATATTCCAGAAAGGAAGCTGAGTTAATCTGTTAACAGATTCTTGGGCTGGCTTTTACCCAGTTTATTCTGTACCTCTGCTGGAGCAGGAACAATGTTTTGCAAAGAGTGGAACAGCTTGTTTCATGGTTCTGAAATGTCATATGTATAACCAGGGCAAGGTCTTTCCAGTTATTATTGAATTTCATTCCCTATCTGCCCTAACCATCCTGGCCACTGGTGAGGCATGGTAGGAACAGTCATTTATCAGCTTCTGAAGGTCCAAAGTTTGCTCACTTTGGATAGGTCACACTCCAGCATTGTTGTAAAGTGTCTTCCACTGTTGTATGAGTCTCCTCCAATCCATTTTTTATTACTGTGTTGATTTTTTGCTTATTTTTTTCCTTCTATAATAATTTTTTGTGAGCGTCCTACATCGTTTATTTTTGCATGATTTGGTAAGTAAGATGTTATTTAGGTGAATGTTGGATTTATTAATTTTTTATTGTTTTCCAAGTTTTTTGCTTAAATGGTAGGCCCTTGAATAATTTTCACTTATAGTATAGCTGTGTATTCTGTCGAACTGGGACAAATACATTGAGATAAATGCAGCTATTCAATAGGAATCCCTGGTTATATAATTTTGAGTGCTTCATGCTATATTATGATGAAAATCAAGAGGCCTTCTTTTAATGATTGAGGATGTTTTATGTTTTTTTTTTAAGCATCAGGTATTTCATTGTAACATTATTTAGGCAATTCCCCTTCATTAGTTTAATCCCATATGCATTGGGAATGTTACCTACTTATATTGTCTGGGTACCTAAAATACAGCTTTAGATACACATTTAACTCAGTGAAGCTTACTTCTGAACAGATAACAAGCCTCGATTCTTATTTACAGTCTGTTAAAAACACTAGAGGAATCAAATAAAAATACACTTAAAGTCTCTTAAACATTTTTTATATTTTCTTAGTGGGACTTGAGGTGGTCAAAGTTTTATTCTCAATGTATTATATATCTAGGGTATTTTCAAGTTGGTCGACCTGCCAGTTTAAAAGGCTTGGAATTGTGGGGTGGTGGCGGCAAAATTTACAAGCCAAATTTATTGTAATATTGGCGGTAGCTGAGATTTTCAAAAATGTCTCTCTGATTTCATTTAGCTCTTTAATCATATTTGTTTACAATGAGTGATTTGATTGCTATTTAAAAATTATCAGTGGTTTTATACATGATTATTAAAGGTAAAGTTTCCCCTTGACATTAAGTCTAGTTGAATCTGACTCTGGGGTTGTTGCTCATCTCCATTTCTAAGCTGAAGAGCCAGCGTTGTCCATAGACGCCTCCTACGTCATGTGGCTGGCATGGCTGCATGGGGCGCTGTAACCTTCCTGCCAAAGCGGTACCTATTGATCTACTCACAGTTGCATATTTTCATACTGCTTGGTTGGCAGAAGCTGGGGCTAACAACGGGAGTTCACGTCGTCCTGCGGATTCGAACCACCGACCTTCCGGTCAGCAAGTTCTGTAGCTTTGCGGGTTAACCTGCTGCCACCACATGATTATTATTCCATATTAAATTATTGAAGATCCTTGTGTTCCATTATATCTTTCAAATAGGTTTTTACTAGGTGTCATTACGTTTATACAGATGCTTGTTGTCTGCTGCTGTTGCTAGTAGCAGAGATCTCCAGGCAGAATTCTTTCTCATCTCTCCTACTTTTGTTGCCTTTTGTGAAATGACAGGATTAGAATTTGGAAACAACTATCTGGAAAGCCCGTATCCAAGTGATGGATATTGGCCTCACCAAACTGTTAATGGTTGCTTTGTTAGCTAATCGTAATCTTGTAGTTGTTGCATGTGTAACAAAAGTAAGGTGTAATGTTTAGTTTCCAGGAGGAGGAAGAAATACATAGTCAACTGAAGTCATTATAAATGTGAAAATGAATTGTATTAGAATTGTATGAATTGTTTTAGAAGTAGTTATAGCATAATGTACAATTCTATTTATTATTTATTTATTTACAGCATTTATATTCCGCCCTTCTCACCCCGAAGGGGACTCAGGGCAGATCACATTACACATATAGGCAAACATTCAATGCCTTTTAACATAGAACAAAGACAAACAAACATAGGCTCCGAGCCGGGCCTCGAACTCATGGCCTCCTGGTCAGAGTGATTCATTGCAGTGATTGATTACAGCTGCTCTCCAGCCTGCACCACAGCCCGAGCCCAATTCTACTGTTTTCTATTCTGTTCTTTTTTGACAGACAACCCCTTCCTCTTTGATTGCTTCTAGTAAGAGGAGAAATAACTATTCCAGAATCAGGGCTAGCTCACTCCGCCACCCCTCCCTTTGAAGGAATCATAAAGAGGGAAAAAAGATCTAGTCAGTCCAAGGCCAGCCTTGATATTTCCCTTTCCGCTGTTGAAATCTCATCAAATTTCTTCTCTTTCTTCTATTTTTATTCGATTTTCTTTTACTGTTTCTCATGGCAAAACCAGAGGCTCCTTATATTTCAACAACAACAACAACAATATTTATTTATAGTCCATAGACTTATTTGTAAACAAACAGTCATTTTGAATTCTTCCATCTCAGGAGAAATTCATTGTACAAAATATATCTACATGGTTTTAAGTAATACCTCTATAATAGGTTCTTCAGACTTGTTGCCATTGCGAGGAATTTTGCCACTATGAGAGTCACCCTGTGGCACTTATCCTCTAAGCTTGACAGTCAGCCAGAGACATATAGTTTATTGAAAACAATAGAAAAATATATTAACTCTATTATTTAGCCTCTCCAATACCATAAGTAGTTCTTCCTCCTTCCTGAAACCCAGAACTCTGTCTCTATTAGCTCAAAATCCTTTCTGTGTAAGCTCAACACTCTCTCAGCTTCAAACCCTGTCTCTCCAAAATCAAGAGCTTGTCTGAATTACCCCAGAAGTGAGCATCTGCCTTTTGGTATATTACATGTTCTTCCACAGCCTTCCTGAGTCATGATTGACTGCCTTCACACCAACTCCGCTTAGTGTCTCCTTCACACCTTAAAAACAATGGGGATGTTCTGTTACATGCCTACCTACAACTTTCTGGTTTTGAACCAAGATTGTCACTTATCTATCAACAAGTCAGTTTCTTGGCCTGTTCTTTTGGTTGATCTTAATTCCAGTGGTGGTATATGGTTTGTTTGTCATGTGTCTTGAAATCTCTATAGTAACCAGATTCCAGATCTGTGCACAGGTGCATTGTACTCCCTGTAGTCAGTGTTTTCATTAGTTCACCATCTGCATCGTATATATGCATACATTTCTGATTTGTTTCAATAAATACCAAGGGGAACACACTACAGATTTGGATCTAGTCCAGTCGTTCTCAACCTGTGGGTCCCCAGGTGTTTTGGCCTACAACTCCCAGAAATCCCAGCCAGTTTACCAGCTGTTAGGATTTCTGGGAGTTGAAGGCCAAAACATCTGGGGACCCACAGGTTGAGAAGCACTGCTCTAGTCTATGGATGAAAAGTAGACAGTAGCATCAGGTCATACTGCATACTACTTTCTCTGAGTCTGGAAAAACTAGCAAAATATTTGTGTCAGTTCTGGAAGTACTGAATGCTACAACTAACATGCATGTGCAGTGTTGTTAACTGTCATCAAGTCAATATTGACTTATGGTGAGCTTATGAATGAGAACCGTCTGGATCACAATATCATCAACAGTTCTGCTCAAGTCTTGCAGATTCAGGGCCATTGCTTCCTTGACTGAATCCATCCCTCTGTAATAGAATAGAGTAACTTTATTGTCATTGTACATTGAAATTAAATGCTTTCCCCAGCACACACCACAAAACAACACACCCATCCCTCCACAGTCCCACCACTACTGCACAGCCCCCAATGCCACATCAACGCGAAACCATTGAGTTCAACATAGCCACAACTCTAGGATAAAATCTCTCTCTCAGTCTGTTTGTCCTTGCCTTTGTCACCCTGTACAGTCTGCCAGATTGTAATAATTCAGAAAAAGAATATGCTAGGTGAGATGGATCCTCAAGAATGCTCTGAGCTTTCTTAAGGCTACGAGGCCTATAAAGTTCTTACAGAGAGGGGAGAGGGCAACTAATGATTCTCTGTGCAGAAGTAGGGAGCCTTTGGAGCGCCTTCCTATCTGTTTCTGTGCTGTTACCAAACCATGTGCAGATGCAGTAAGTTATAGAGAGGTGCACTCTCTATAGCACAGCAGTAGAAAGTCACAAAGTTTTTCATTCAATTGATGATTCTTTTAAAGTCTCAGCTAGTATAGTCTTTGCAGGTCCTTCTTTACCAGTGCTGTTGTAATGTCTTCCTCTTTTCATACTGCCGTCTATCGTATAATTCTACACAGTATACGGCAGTGTCGATGGAGCCCTAGTCCTCTTCTAATTTCTTGACAGCAGACTCCTTTCTGATTATTGCCGAAGGAAAAATTGAATCTCTTTTTTTTCAAAGAGTGAATTAGGTTGGTGTTTCAGTATAAAATCTAAAAAAGGATGGGGGTGAATGGAACACTTGTAGCACCTTTACGGCTAACTTGAAGTAACCAATTAATATCAGAGGGGCTGCTGGATTCCTTTGAATATGATTTTCCCTGTCTTTTCCCTGTGTGGTGCACAGGTTTGCTTCCGAAAGTGTAGAGGAAGTCTTTTATGTGAATTATTTTACTGATATGCATGTGTCAGAGTTTAAAATAAGATTCCTAAGGCATATTGGTAGGCACAGGACAGCTGCATAATCAAGAGAGGATCAGCTGTCCTGTGGTTAAATCTGAGAGAGTCCACATATTATAATGGTTTGAGTGTTGGTTTAGGACACTGAGGGCCCTTCCATACAGCCATATAACCCAGAATATCAAGGCAGAAAACCCCACAATACCTGCTTTGAAATGGGTTATCTGAGACCACACTACCATATATTCCAGTTCAAAGCAGAAAATGGGATTTTATTCAGCTGTGTGGAAGGGGCCTGAGACAGGGTTTGAATCCCTGCTCAGCCATGGAAATCACATTACCTGACTCAGAGGAAGCCAAAGGCAAACCCAATCTGAGCAATTTCTGCCAGTAAAACCCCACGATAGGTTTGTTTTTGGGTCGGCATAAGTAAAAAATGACTTGAAGGAACATAACAAAGTTAAATCTGAATTCTGGGGAAGATGTGTGTTTTAATATTTTTTCATGTCACACAGATGGAAAAATTAAATAATAAGCAACTGTTAATTGTACATGAGAATATTGATCCATAATGCTGTGCAAAACCTGTTCATGGAGGGAACAATGGAGTGGCAAATATGAGTTGAAAAATAATTCACAAAAAAAGGGTTATAGAAGCCTGTGGACAATTACAACAGAAAGGAGTAAACCATGAAAATGAGAAAAACCTGGCTGCCAGTATTTAAAAAACTCTAAAACCAGGACAGTAAATAAAGAACAATATTCAAAAACAGGGGAATCAGGGCCGGCTAACATCTTTGAACAAAGGATTCCCCCAAGCAGGAAGTAGCCAGGCTTTGAAGCTGCAAGACTATTCAATGCTAATCAAGCTGGCCAATTGCAACATTCACACTTGCATCAGACAGACAAGAGTTCTTTCTCTCACCCTGAACAATCCACAGATACATAAATCCCACTTGCCTAGTTTCCAACAAACCTCGCAACCTCTGAGGATGCCTGCCATAGATGTGGGTGAAACGTCAGGAGAGAATGCTTCAGCAACATGGCCATACAGCCCGAAAAACTCACTGCAGCCCGGTTATAGAACCCTTCAACGTGTTGGTTCTCTGAGTTATCGGAGGCTTCTATAACAGTACCGATTTCTTTCTTTATTTGTATAAAATTCATACATGAATGAATGAGATAGCTGACAAGTCTGTCATGCCATGTCTAATTTAGTTCTTAGTTCTTTCTCTGTTGTTATTTCATGTTCAAAATGACACATGACTTCTTTGTGTTGAATGCTGAGAGAGCATGTCATCTTTGATTGACTGTCATTTTATGAGAATCTTCTATGAGTCCTAATCTCTGCAGTATCTTTGTGGCTTAAAAGTGTGTGCTCATCGAGCTGCTTTCAGAAGACTTCAAGAAGAATTAGAAACAATCAAAGAAGTTAATAGTAATCTCAGAGAGTAGCTCCAGGGCATTTCACGGGTGGTATTACCTTTGCTAATTACAGATTTGATCTCGAGATCTTCATAGTTTTTTTCTTCTTTCTTTCTTCTCCATTAACTTTTGCTCTCAGGAGAGGATATCTTATGGAGCAATTAAACCAACACAAATAATTTATAGTCTCCAATTTGCATTTTGTCTTTTCAGATTCCAAGAGTGCCATGATTGCCATGATCCTTGTGTTATAATGTTCTTTTGAATGAATATATCTCTGGGCTCTTTTGGGGTTGGAGGAAGAGATTTCATTGTAGCTAAGAGATCTAATAAAGACAGAAAATCTATACTTGGTTGCAAGAAGTCATATCTGAGCTAATATGGACCGAGGATCCAGGTTAAAGTTAGTTGAAGCTGGATCCAGTAATTAAAAAAATGACTAGTTCAATAGCAATACAGTAAAGTCTTGCTTATCCAACATAAACAGGCCAGCACAATGTTGGATAATAGAAAATGTTGGATAATGAGGGATTAAGGAAAAGCCTATTTTCCTTAATTCTGTAATTCCTTAAACCCTCCTTGCATGCTGGAAGACTTTTGCCTAATGGGAAAAGTCTGCGCCGGCCATGTCTCGCTCCTCCTGGTGAGTACCCGGCGTATGGAAAGGCCCGTTGCGCGTTGCTGCCTAGAGAAACAGTTGTGGATCCGAGCGGAAGGCAGACTGTGTAGGATAATACAGAATGTTGGATGAGCGAAGGTTGGATAAGCGAGACTCTACTGTAGTTAGTCTTGGTGGCAATTCAACAAATAATGTAAATATTGGTTTTACAGCAAAACCTACTGCAAATTCAGAACGTGTGGTGATATCGCATATACATGCAGATTTAAGTATACATGTATTTCTTTAACTCATAGGTAAGTTTATTTCGCATATGTACAAAAGCATTTTTAAAGAATACTAGCTGTGCCCGGCCATCCGTCGCTGTGGCTTATGGGAATGCTTTGCTGGCCAGGTGGAATATCAGTAAATAGCCTTGCAACCTCAAAGCCTGGCTGTTTTCTTCTTATGGGAATCTTTGTTTGGTGAGCTGGAATACAAAGGAATAGGCTTGCTGCTTGGAAGGCTGGGTACCTGCGTTGTAGGGGAATGGTTTTTTGGGCTGCTAGAATTGCAATGAATAGCCTCACTACTTCAAAGCCTGGCTGCTTGCTACCTAGGGGAATCTTTGGTTGATCAGCTTCAATAGTACATAGTAGTATCGCAGCTTCAAAGCCTGGTCGCCTTCTACCAAGGTTAATCCTTTGTTGGTCTGGTTGAATTGCACTGAATAGCCTTGCAGCTTCAATGCCTGGCTGTGTTATACCTAGGGGAATCCTTGTTTGGCAAGCTGGAGTAGCACCCTCAATCAAAAAGCTGCTTTGAAGCCTGGCTACTTCCTTTGTAGGGGAATCCTTGTTTGGCCAGCTTGAATTGCACTGAATAGTCTTGCAGCTTAAAAGTCTGGCCACTTTCTACATAGGGCATCCTTGCTAGGCCAGGTTGAATGGGATGGAGTAGCCTCGTGGCTTCAAAGCCTGGGGGTTTTCTACCTAGGGAAAATATTGGTTGGCCAGGTTGAATAGCACTGAATAGCCTTGCTGTTTGCAAGCCTGGCCACTTTCTACCTTGTGGAATCCTTGGTTCGCCAGGTTGAATAGTAGTGAGAAGTCTCGGTGCGGCAGGTATGAATGCTGCAATTAGTCACCTTGATTAGCATTTAATGATCTTGCAGCTTCAAAGCCTGGCTGCTTCCTCCCTGGGGGAATCCTTTGTTGGGAGGTGTTAGCTGGCCCTGATTGTTTCCTTTCTGGAAATTCCAATTTCCCTGTTTTCAGAGTGTTGCTCTTTATTTACTGTCCTGATTTCAGAGATTATATTGTTCTGTATTATTATAGCACAGTAATTCTTATATATTATATTTATAATCTTATATTATCTGCTTAGACCTGGAGCATCTTTGGGAGCAAAATTAATATAAGACACTGTCTTATTTTCAGGGAAACACGGTATGACTTTTGTGGCCAAATTTGGTGTGATTTGGTTCAGTAGTTTTGTTGTTTACTCCATGGGAAAAACGCACATTACATTTTTATGTATATAGAAGAAGATAGTACTTTCATTCCATCTTTAGTAACTTCTTTTCAAAAATGACGGTGTTTCCTACTCAAGTTGTAGTGTGATCAGTATGTCAAAGCAACTAGCAAACATAAGTGAAGGTAAAGGTTTCCCCTTGACATTAAGTCTAGTTGCGACCGACTCTGGGAGGTGGTGCTCATCTCCATATGTATGCCAAAGAGCCAACGTTGTCCGTAGATGCCTCCAAGGTCATGTGGCCGCCATGACTGCATGGAGCGCCGTTACCTTCCCGCAGGAGCAGTACCTATTGATCTACTCACATTTGCATGTTTTCAAACTGCTAGATTGGCAGAAGCTGGGGCTAACAGCGGGAGCTCACCCCGCCATCTGGATTTGAACTGCCGACCTTTCAGTCAGCAAGTTCAGCAGCTCAGTGATTTAACCCACTGCACCACAGGGAGCGTCCAAGCAAACATAATCTAGGCCTAAATGCAGTTGGATCAGTGAGAACTTTGTTGTCATCACTTGTGCAGTTTCCATTAAATCCGTGAATTGATTCCAGTTCTATGGTTAATTGAATTTAATTTATGTATGTACATGAACCAGGATGAGAATATTGTGGCTGTTGTCATTTCCTATTTATGGGGATCCTAAGGTAACCCTATCATAGGAGTTTCTTGGCAATAATTGTTTGGGTGGGGGCATCATTCTCTTTCTCTGAGAGTATAACTTCCCAAGGTCACTCAGTGGGTTTGCATAGATGAGTGGGGATTTGAACCATGGTCAAAGTCCAATAGTTGGACCATTGCACCATGCTAGAAATTAGCATATAGTAGTGTAATTCTGTATACAAAAACTGAAGAACTGGGAAGAAGTGATTTTTGTGCAGAGGACTGGGAAACCACCTAAAGTCGATCTTTGAGCCACTGGGAGAAGGATGAAGGGTAATAGGAGCTGTTGTAAAGAGTAAGGGATCATTGTCCTACTCCCATTTGAAAAAGGACTTGGCTGTTCTGATGGCTTAGCCACAAGTAACCATATTATCTTAACATGGATTCTGCTTTCCTAATTTTGATGTAATTTTTTGGGAGATTATTAATGTGTTGTAGTAATTAAAAATCTCTGCTTGCATAAAATTAATCTGATCCAGCTTTAGCATGCGAGCTATCTGTTGCTGAGGAAAAGCTATTCTAATTCCAGCTATTTTAAGCTACAGTTATAATTAAAATTAAATAAATCTCTTTCACAGATACATTTTCTGCAGTTAAAAGTCCTATTTGGAAAGAAGAATGGATGACAGCTGTGTTCTGCTAGTCATGGTTGTCTCCATATAACCTTTTAATTTAAGGACCCATATGAAAAATCAAGCAGGCAATGAAGCTGATGGTTAAAGCATGAGCAGAATTAAATAGATCAGGCATCCCAAAAATATGATATTTAGTCATTGGTTAGATAGGAGCCTCCGGTGGCGCAAGGTTAAACCCTTGTGCTGGCAGACTGCTGACCGACAGGTCGGCAGTTCGAATCCGGTGAGAGTGGGTGAGTTCCCTCTGTCAGCTCCAGCTCCCGATGCGGGAACATGAGAGAAGCCTCCCACAAGGATGGTAAAACATCAACATCCAGGCATCCCTTGGGCAACATCCCTGCAGTCGGCCAGTTCGCTCACACCAGAAGCGACTTCCAGTTTCTCAAGTCGCTTCTGACACACACAAAAAATTGGTTAGATACTAAAGTTTAAGGTTTCTCCAACTTTAGCGATTGGCACTACTATAGGTTTTCTAAGTGCAAAGTGCCTTCAGTCAGTGCAGGAATATGTCTTCTAAAGAAGTTCATGCTCAAAGTCTTGTTTGTTTGTCCTATCATTTTCTTTGTTTCTGAAAGCAGTTATCTGGGGCGACAAATAATAAATTTATAATATGCATATGACTAAAAGTTCACAAGTATGCACCGTATAAGTTTTCACTTTCATGTTTATTCTCTGATTCTTTCTTGCTTTAATTCTTTTTTTTCCCTTTTTTTCTTTTTTCTTTTGGAAATCTTCTCTTTTGTTCCCTTACTCAGAATGGCTGTTCTGTAAAACAATTTACATTGGCAAGACTTTTTCTATGGAAATATTTCTAGGATTGTGTGCATATTCCAAATGAAAACCATGGGAGTAGTGAAGGGTACCTTAATTATCTGTTCTGTTGCTTTAGAGTAGTGGTTTTCAGCCTTCGGGCCTCCAGGTGTTTTGGACTTCAACTCCCAAAAATCCCAGCTAGATTATCAGATGTTAGGAACTTTGGGAGCTGAAGTCCAAAACACCTGGAGGCTCAAAGGTTGGGAACCACTGCTTTAGAGAGATTCCTCTTCCATTGACTGAATTCTCAACTTGCCCTTTACACCTTACTTTGCTCCTATATAACTATTTCTGTCTCGTTCCTTTTCATATACATGGAGCCCTCGATGGCGCAGCAGGTTAAACTGCTGAGCTGCTGAACTTGCTGACCGAAAAGTTGGTTTCGACTTTGGCCAACCCTAAGTTTCAAGTTCAGGGCGGGGGAAGGGTAAATGATCTTGGAGGGCCGCAATTTGGAGACCCCTGGCATAGATGGTATCAAATTAAGGATCCAACGGATCACTTGTTTCAAAATGAGATCAGGTTTCCATCTCACAGTGGGACAGAGATACTACAGTGTCAGCTACTGTTTTGATGAGGTTATAGGTTCGTAGGATTTCTTAGCTATCGGATATGGGGTGGATGGCTAGGGGGAAATCTTAACTTTAGGAGCAGGGGGGAAAAGACAAGCTCGAGTCCTCTTGCAGGTTCCCAGAAGATTGTAGCTGGAACACTGCATCATCGGTTAGCATTATATGTGAATCAATCCATGTTTTTTTGTGTAACCTGGCCTTGCAAATCTGTTACATAATCCTGCTGTGTCCTGCTTCTTCTCCACCTGGCCTATTTTGGCCTATTTAGGTCTTCTGATTCCCCCCCCCCCCCCTTCCGCCTTTTGTCTCACTTTCTGTGCCAGGACAGCATCAGGCTCCTCTCATTTTCAGGTTCAGTGAAATGCCAGATTTCCTTACAAAATTGTCACAGTTACCATCTGATCAACCTCCACAGAGCCTCCTTGGGCTAGAGTTTGTGTGTGTATGTGTGTGTGTGTGTGTGTGTGCTCTGCCAGTGAGAAGCAGATGAGCTGTGAAGGTTTACTGAGCTGAATCTATTTTTGGTTTTGCAAATTCCAGACTTTAACTGTTTGTTTTGGCACAAGCCAGTCAGTGGCACTTCCTCTCAGAGCTCATTGATGGCTGAAATGCACACATGGTCTGTGTTATGGCTACATTAGTGATAAAATGGTAAAGAATATATGATGTTGATCATATTTCCCCACTGAACTCATTGAACTTGAGCAGGACTATCAATTTGTATGTGGTAGGTTAATTTTAAGAAACGGAAGGCACCATGAAGGACAAAGGGCATATTTCAGTAAAAGTTAAACACTTCTAAGCCTTATTGATTTCAGTTAAAGTTAAGCCTTTCCTCATGAAATTACTGAGTCTGCTAACACACTTTTAACTAGATTATACCTACTGCTGGTGCTGTTTTCCTTAAGAATGAATGTATATGAAACTAGCTGTGCCCGGCCACGCGTTGCTGTGGCGAAGAATGGTGGTATGGGAAATAAAGTATTGAGGAATTGGTGGTAGTTAAGGTAAAGGGTAAACGTTTTCCCCTGACGTTAAGTCCAGTCGTGTCTGATTCTGGGGGTTGGTGCTCATCTCCATTTCTAAGCCGAAGAGCCATCGTTGTCTGTAGACTCCTCCAAGGTCATGTGGGATGACTGCATGGAGCGGCGTTACCTTCCCACCGGAGCAGTACCTATTGATGCACTCACATTTACATGTTTTTGAACTTCTGGGTTGGCAGAAGCTGGGGCTAACAGTGAGGGCTCTGTCAGTTCCCCCAATTCAAACCTGCGGCCGTTCGGTCCAGAAGTTCAGCAGCTCAGCGCTTTAACATGCTGTGCCATCAGGGGACATTATTTCCTA
This sequence comes from Anolis carolinensis, assembly GCF_035594765.1. Classification (NCBI taxonomy): domain Eukaryota; kingdom Metazoa; phylum Chordata; class Lepidosauria; order Squamata; family Anolidae; genus Anolis; species Anolis carolinensis. Next base: position 80,348,163 of record NC_085845.1, read on the forward strand.
AAGGTTGTGAATATACAATATTTCTGATTGTTTTGTTTTTGTTTTTTGTTTGTTGGAGGCAAGTATTAATGCTGCAATTAGGAAAAATGATTAGGATGTAATGGCCTTGCAGATTTAAAGCCTAGCTGTTTCCTCCCTGAGTGATTTTTTTGTTGGGAGGTGTTAGCTGGCCCTGATTGTTTCCTGTCTGGAATTACCTTGTTTTCAGAGTGGTGTTGTTTGCGATATTTTATATGCTTCTGCTGTCTGTGGCCCTGAGAAAACAGAGGATTGGCCAGACTTTGATGATGGGAATCCTTTGTTGGGAGGTGTTAGCTGGCCCTGATTGTTTTCTGTGTGGAATTCCCCTATTTTCAGAGTGTTGTTCTTTATTTAGTGTTCTGATTTTAGAGATTGTATTGTTCTGTTTTATTATACCACATTAATTTTTATATATTCTGATTTTAGTGTTTTTGAATACTTGGAGCCAGATTGTATTCATTTTCACGGTTGACCGCAACACAATAATAATAATAATAATAATAATAATAATAATAATAATAATAAGGATAGTAATGATAGTAATAATAATGACTTTGGTAATACATAGTGCTTCACTGCCTTCTCAGCTTCCTTTCTGGAAGAATCCTTTCTTGGGAGGTGTTAGCTGGCCCTGATTGTTTCCTTTGTGGAATTTCCAATTTCCTTGCTTTATTTACTTTCTTTATTTCTTTATTACTGTCCTGGTTTTAGAGATTATATTGTTCTGCATTATTCTATCCTAGAAATTATTTCATATCAAAGTAGAATCTCACTTATCCAACATTCGCTTATACAATGTTCTGGATTATCCAACACAGTCTGCCTTTTCATAATCAATGTTTTTGTAGTCAGTGTTTCAAATTCATTGTGATATTTTACTGGTAAATTTGTAAATACAGTACAGTAGAGTCTCACTTATCCAACATAAGTGGGCTGGCAAAATGTTGGATAACCGAATATGTTGGATAATAAGGAGGCGTTAAGGAAAAGCCTATTAAATATCAAATTAGGTTATGATTTTACAAATGAAACACCAAAACATCATGTTAGACAACAAATTTGGCAGAAAAAGTAGTTCAATACGCAGTAATGCTATGTAGTAATTACTGTATTTATGAATTTAGCACCAAAATATCACGATATATTGAAAACATTGACTACAAAAATGCGTTGGATAATCCAGAATGTTGGATAAGCGAGTGTTGGATAAGTGAGACTCTACTGTAATTACTACATAGCATTACTGCGCATGGAACTACCTTTTCTGTCAAATTTGTTGTATAATATGATGTTTTGGTGCTTAATTTGTATAACGATTACCTAATTTGATGTTTAATCAGCTTTTCCTGAATCCCTTCTTATTATCCAATATATTTACTTATCCTGCCAGCCTGTTTATGTTGGATAAGTGAGAGTCTACTGTATATTGATCATCTTATATTATCTGCTTAGAACTGGATTATCTGAGGCCCCTTCTTCACAGTTGTATAAAATGCACACTGAAGTGGATTATATGGCAGTGTGGAGTCAAGATAATCCAGTGCAAAGCAGATAATATAAGATTATAAATGGGTTATATAGCTGTGTGGAAGGACCTTGAGTCTACACTGCCATATAATCCAGTGCAAATTAGATAATCTGTGGAAGAAGACTAAGTGAGGCCTAAATTTGCCTGTCCCCTAACTGAAACCTGGCTGTCCCTTGGTTGCTAGGCAACGAAGTGGGCAGAGATTAGCCCTCTAAACTGGCAGCAATTAGATAAAAACAATTATTGCTCTCCCTCTAATTAGGACTTTATTTTTCTTTTCTTTTTGTTGTATCAACCTAGAGGCGTGGATGATGGGTTGTGTTGTCAAATTTCGAGGTTGGGGGGCCTGTAGTTTTGTTGTTTTGTCCACTGCCCTGATGCCATCACTCTTTTATATATATAGATTTTACCATACTGAGTCAGACCATTGGTATTTCTACCCCAGGACCTTTTCAAGGCCTCAGGAAGGGATCATTCCCAGTGCTTCCTACCGGAAATCTTTCTTTAGCTGCAGTGAGATTCATGTCTGCTTCTGCTTATTTATTTATCATGTCAGAAGCAAATTGAGAATACAGTTATAATGTATAAAAAACCACAAACAAAGTTAAAAACTTGGCATTATACTAAATTGCCTTTGACCAGAAGCTGGCCACTTCAAGTGCCCCCGGTGTCGCTGCAAGGAGGTCCTCCATTGTGCATGTGGCAGGGCTCAGTAGTAAGTGGTTTGTGGTTTGCTCTTCTCCACACCCGCATGTCGTGGACTCCACTTTGTAGCCCCATTTCTTAAGATTGGCTCTGCATCTTGTGTACCAGATCAGTCTGTTTAGCACCTTCCAAGTCGCCTAGTCTTCTGTGTTCCCAGGAGGAAGTTTCTCATCCGGTATCAGCCACTGACTGAGGTTCTGGGTTTTAGCCTGCCACTTTTGGACTCTTTCTTGCTGAGGTGTTCCTGTAAGTGTTTCTGTGGATCTTAGAAAGCTGTTTCTTGATTTAAGACATTGGCATGCTGGCTTATATCCAAACAGAGGATGGGCTGGAGATGTCAATACCTTGGTTCTTTCATTATGGGCTGCTACTTCCTGGCAGATATCAGGTGGTGCAATACCAGCTAAACAGTATAATTTCTTCAGCTGTGTAGGGCATAGGCATCCTGTGATAATGCGGTATGTCTCATTAATAGTCACATCCACTGTTTTAACATGGTAAGATGTATTCTACACTGGGCGTGCATATTTAGCAGCAGAGTAGCAAAGTGCAAGGGCAGATGTCTTCACTGTGTCTGGCTGTGATTCCCCAGGTTGTGTAGGTCAGCTCTGCTGTTAGGCAGCGTGAGACAACTCTCTCAGGCAATAGGTTCTGGACATCAACAGTTCCTTCTAGCTGTTCTGCATAAATTCTCTGCTCTTCCCTTTTGTGTAAGGACAGACCTGTCTGTACGACAACCATTGCCAGTAGAAATTGCTTGGGTTCTGTAAATTAGCCTGCTACTCTCAGATGCACCAGAGCATGCTGTTCTATCAACGGTGTTGAAGAAACATTCAGCTGCCAATCCAGCTGGCTTTTCCATATGGAAGGAGTGGGTTGCCTCCTTGTCCTCATCCCAGGCAGCAAAATGTCTCACTGCTGAGACCTTCTGTAGACAAATCAGATGTTATTGCAGAACCATCTCTCTTAATAATAATCTTTTAAACTGTTGGAGTGTGAAATATGTGTTTTCTGCTTCCAAAAATATCTACCTGAATAAAATGCAAATACTGTAGTTGCTGCACTAGATATTCTGAATTACTGAGAAACAACTCTGGATGTATAAAGTTGCTTTCAGTGCCTTGTGCTTCCTAGGTGAATGCTCCTAAAGAACAGAAGCTTGGGGAAAATAATAAGAGCTTCTCTTTGGATAATGGTAATAATAACCCCCGAAGGCTGAAAACTGTTTTATACTGAGAGCTAGAAATACTATAAGGAAAGGAAAGGAAAGAAAAAAATGAGCCACAGTCTGAGGCAGTGACTGGTCTTGAGTCGTCTAGTGAATTTTCTGGATCTGCCAGATCATATTTCTGTACTCTTTGTACTACATTACATCGACTCTTCATCTTGGCCAATTAGATCAGCAAAAATAAAGCACAGAACTATTTAAGATACCAAGAATGTGTTATAAATTATATTTGAAAAGATACATCAAACCTAATATGATACTCAGGAGTCCCATTCAGTTACATGAGCATTTCTTAATTTGATGACAATGAAAATCAAAGTGCTTAACATCGATTGGATCATACTCCCTTCTGCCAAATGATTGGAAAAAACAGGTCATAAATTACATTTGGCCTTTTAATTTAGTTATTATTATTTATTATTTTGATTTTGTCCCGCCTTTCCCCCCGATATAAGGATTTGAGGCAGTTAACAGAAAATGTGACCCGATACAAATAAGAAACAAATATATGCAAATGTAAATATAAAAAATTAAAAAAATATATTTTTTTCTGTTATGAAGCATAAAAATACAATCAAAGCTACATGTCTTTACCTGCCTATGAAAGGCAAGCAGGGATGGGGCCTATACTTGCATATGAACAAAGCAACGATTTTGAGGAAAACAACATACATCATCTTTTCCTCTTGGTTTTCCAGAAAGGATGGTACTTGCTGCTCATAAAAGTTGTGTACTGTATTAAAAATAATTTTTCAGCATTTGTATGATTAGTTACCAATTTCTTTATAATTGGTCAAAAGCTTTTTGATCTGTATCGTGGCTAAGTTGATTGAATGTTCAGCCGTAGTTATTTGTAACATATATATTTTATTTCCATAATGTTTGCAGGCCAATTCTTTGCAGGCCATTGAGATGTATTCCCTGAAAAGTGTGTATGCAATTGCAGCCATAATTCAAAAGAATAGCCCGGTTATACCCTTATGTCCTTGGAGGAAGGGTGGATGTAAATCATACAATTTTAGTGAAACATAAATGTAATTAAATGCTAAACATTTAATACTGGCCACTAGAGAAATTGCAGACTTAAAAAGGCCTGCAAAAATCTCATCTATTGCAAGATAAATTTATTTCTCATTCTCTCTGGCTTTAGAGGTTAGTTTGTTTTGCACAATTTCTTGCTACAGTTCTAAAACAGAACATAAGCCTAAAATGAAAAAAAAAAACAACCCAGAATGTTGATGAAAGCATCTTTAGGACTTTTTAAATATTGATGTACGAGATAGAAGAAAACGAGGAGGAGTTCTGTGATTATGTGATCTTTTTATGGTAGCTACTGGTGGTTATATTGGGAAGATTTACAGATATCTAAAAATCATAGCTTCCTTTTTTCCAAAGCCACAGGCACTTCCTGAAGCTTTATAATGTGTTTCGTTTAACTGTTTTGCGGTTTTTAATTGTTTGTTTTATTAGGTCACAGAATGTCTGCCTGATAAAGGCAGTGTTCACAGTGCTGTATATTTAGTTTAGATCTCCTTCATCCTTTCCCCTTTGTCTCACTCACTGTCAAAATGGGGATTCTACAAAATATTGTAGTTACTATTATTATTGGCTGGAATTCACTAATTGTTGTAGTTCAACCTTTGATTGTGCCTGCACCTGATGTCACTGGGGATTCTGGGCCTGCAAGTCAGCAGGAGAATCAGCAGCAGGAGATTTTAAGCCCTGAAAACAAGCGGTCTTTATTTGAATGAATATGAAGGCCACATTCCAGAGAGGCCGTTTGCTAGGGAAGCAAGGTAAGAAACAGAGATCAGCTCAGAGGAGGCGGCTCCAGGTGCACAGTCTAATGAGCAATTAGATAGGAGGGCTATGTTTAATCCACACAGGACTGCTCAATGAAGTTTGCGAAGATCAAGATGTTTGTTAGCGAAAAGGTCTTTATCAGTTTCTCGGGGGAAAGGGCATGATTTTCTGTCTATATTAACAAGACCAAAAGGCTTTTTTGGCAGTCAAGTCAACGTTGGTTTTTCAGGATACAGCTTCTGCCAACTCAAGCCTGTTAAGGAATTTCTAGTTCCATGTTTCTTGTTGCTCGTGTTCCATGCTTCCAAGTTTAAGGATTGTTCCTGAATCTCATGTTTTGGATTTATTCCTGGTATTTGATGTTATTCTTGCACTGTGAATTCTGTGGACTATTTTTGACATTTTGACTTTGTTTTTTATTCTATTACTGAACTACTTTTCATATAATCCAATAAACTGCTTTGCTATTTTACTTTGGATTGGGGTACTTTGGACAGGGGTGTTTCCCATCCTTGGAGTAAAACACTCATGGACTTACAGCTTCACAATTAAACTTAAGCCTGTGGGAAATAAAGTGGAGCAGTTTTGCAATGTCCATATTCATCAAGGTGCTGTTGTTAAGTTGCCATATAAAGGAGCCAGCAAAATGTCTCTTGGGCAACAGAACCAACAGAATAAATGTGCAACAGTAATGATATGTAACAGGACAACAACTAGGGAGCACTAGTGTGCACCAGCGCTTTCTGATGCAAGTTTTCCATTATACATCTTCACAATTTCCTAATGGGATTTCTTTGTACCTCTACTGTGTAACTGCACATGCCTAAATGTATGCAATAAGATAGACCATAGTCAATAATTCAAACTGTCATCATCAACACTATCTTGGTTATTACTTACTTATTCTTCTGCATTTCGCAACTATAGTTCTATTAAGCTACTGTAGAACTGGTATAGCTTTCTCAGGGTGCATCTACACTATATAATTAATGTAGTGTGATGCTACTTTTGCTGCCATGGCTCAGTACTATGGAATCACAGAGGTGTAAGTTTACAAGCTCTTTCCCCTTCTCTGTCAAAGAGTATTGGTGTCTCACCAAACTACATGCCCCAAGATTCCATAGCATTGAGCCATAGCAGTCATAGTGGAAGTAGTGTCAAACTGCATGCAAGCTATGATTTAGGTGGGGGAAAAAAGAAAAGTGGGTGTCATTAGCATACTGGCAACATCAGACCTCAAAACTCTGATCAGTCACTCTCAGAAGTTCCATGTATATGTTAAGTATAGGGGACGAGGGGAGGGGGGCTAGATAGTAGGGTTGTGCCCTGATCCGCTTTTAAAAAACAGTCTTCGGTTTATTCGGATGCCTATAATGGTAAGGGCTCCGCAGCCATGTTTTTTTTTATCCCCACCAGAACAGTAGCTGCCGAAAAATGGCTGCTTTCGGTTTCTTTCGGTTACATGTGGAGTGTGGGAAGGGAGGCAGCTGCTAGAAGGAAAAGGATCCCAGAAAGGGTGTTTTCTTAAGTCCTTGCCTTAAATCTGGGTCTTCTTGAAGGGCAGAAGGGAAAGGATCCCAGGAAGGGGGGTTTCTTAAGCCCTTGCCTTAAACCCAGGTGTCCTTGAAAGACAAGGGAAAGGATTACAGAAAGAGAGGTGTCTTAACTCTAGTGCTTTTAATTCAGTTCTTAATGAAGGCTGTAAGGACAAATGATCCCAGAAAGATGCTTTTAATCCAGTTCTTAATGAAAGATATAAGGAAAATGATGCCTAAAACGATGGGAAGGGGAGTCTGGGAAGTCTCCCCCATTGCCACTATTGGGCTGGATCGAAAACCAATCTTTCGGTTTCCTGGATCAAAAATAGATTTTGATCCAGGAGGCTCCCTAAAATGGGTTGGGCCCCCCACTGTATTCCGGAACACCGAAACGGACCACAGTTTACCCGAATTGCACAACCCTACTAAATAGTAATCTCGTATATGATAATGACACTAATGTTGAACATGAACCTCTCATTACCACCTTCTGAGCTCCCAATTTGCATATTTGGGCTTTATGCAGACTTGGATTTTTAAAAAAGTTTTTAAAAATATTTTAAATTATTACATTGTAATTAGTTTTCTGCAATTAGAGCAGTTCTATTCAACATGGTGATTCCTGCACCATTACTGATCCCCAAGCAATTGCCTGCCAGTCCCTGGTGGGTTTCCAGGAAAGAAAAAAGGAATTGTAACCCATCCTCACAGATATCATGTTGGTTTCTGACACAATGGGGAAAAAATGGTCCCAAACATCAGACTGCTTGACAAATGCTCATAGAGGACATGTTTTTAATGCATGTTAAAAATGTTAAGAGTGTTCCACTAATAACATTGTTTAGAGAATTTTAACAAATCTTTTAATCATTTAATTGAATTGTGTATCTGAATTTTCAAATATCACTTTGAAGGGTAAATACTCTGTTTCCAATGTATACACATTGTTTTCTTAAGATATCAAGATATCTATAAATTGCAAACTTAATTCCCTGTGTACCGTTCCGTTTTCATTCCCCCAAACTTTAAGGTTGCAATACATCAGCTTTGGTCTATTTTTGAGTAACCATTTATTCTTATCTCCCTATAAGTAAAACTGTTTTTTAAAATTACAACCCCCAACCTGAATACCAACAAAGAATAAGAAACAAAAACATCTGGAATTCAAGATGCTGTACAGCACTGATAGAGTCGGAAACCATTTGAACTTTGTTTCAGCCACGTGAGACTGATGTATGCTTTTCATTAAGTGACTTGTATCCTTAGGTTCAGCTTTCAGAAGACGGAGTATATTTAGACTGTTTTGGCCCTCAGGCACCCTTAAAGCACAACAGCCAAAGAATATTTGATTCTGATATAACGTCAGCACCAGGGACAGGTTCAGTTTGCTTTTAAGCGAAAAGATTGAAGATAACCTAGTTCCAAGAAGAGATTCTGGCATACCCCTTTGGCACATGGAGCGACTTTAAAGATTTTTTTTTGCTAGCTCTTTTTTGTTTTTCCCCCCTAGAAATATTGCTTCCAATGGTTTGGTTAGTAACTGCTTTTATTTCATAAAACAATGTCTGAAGTACTCACTTAGATGTTCTGTTATTTTGATGCCACAAACACATAAACATGGTTGGAATACAAACTCTTAGCACTGCGTGGTGAGAGAATTTGCTTATGTTGTTTCCTGTTAAATCGCACACTTAAACAGTGACCTGTGATTCCTTTTCAAGTTAATTATTTGTTTGGTGGTACAATCCACCATAAACACCACTGGAAACTAATTGAACTCGAAAGCTAATGAGCATTCGTACAAATGCTGTACACTATAATGTAACTTTTAACTTAGCAAGAACTGGAGTATAGTCCTTAGACACAAAATATATGTAAGCTTTACTTGAGATTTGTGTGCACTAATTAATACAGAGAGTTGAAAATGCTGTTTTGAGTGTGGAGTGGAATTACAGTGGTGTAGCACTTCTGAGATTTTGCATATGGCTAAACATGGTTGGAAGCACAGGGATTGTACCCTTCCAATGCCATAATTCACGATTTGATCTTTTTCAGACTTTTGTGACTGGATTTTTTTTAAAAAAAGCTCTCCTTTTATTTTTCATTAGCTTGGGTACCCGGCATTGCCTGGGTTATTTGAAAAAGTCAATATGTTTGTTAATTGTACAAAATGCATATGGTTGTAGCTTAACTAAAACTGACATCATGCCAAGTTAACCCCAAGAAATTCCATCACTACTTAAAGTTTATTATGTAGGGCAAGTTTGCTCTAGATGCGTCATCAGTGGACTTCATTGTGCTCTCTGGCTGTAGGGTAAACTACAACTTCCAATATGGTGAGTCAGTCCCCCCAAACTCCTCCAGTAGGTTGAGTTAGTCATGGGAGTTCTGTGTGCCTAGTTTGGTCCAGGTCCATCATTGGTGGAGGTCACAGTTTCTCTGGTTCCAGGTGAATTGCAAATCCCAGAAAGGAAGATCACTTCCCCCAAAACCTCTCCAGTAATCCATCAGTGTTTGGGTTTTCAGCGCTCTCTGGATGTAGGTGAACTACAACTCCCCCAAATCAAGGTGAATTTTCCCCAGAGACCTCCAGTATTTTTTTCTGGTGATGGGGGTTCTGTGTGCCAATTTTGGTCCAATTCCATCTTTGGTGGATTTCAGAGTTATCATTGATTGCAGGTGATTTTATTTATTTATTTATTTACAGTATTTATATTCCGCCCTTCTCACCCCGAAGGGGACTCAGAGCGGATTACAATGAACACATATATGGCAAACATTCAATGCCAACAGACAAACAAAAAGAAAGCCATCTTCAACCTCAGCAACATGGAATGGACGAAGGATTGGGGGAAATCCAACCCCAAATAGGGAAACAAGTTGTCCAGGAACACCTGGCCGCTCTAAACGAATTCAAGTCCCCAGGGCCAGATCAGCTACATCCAAGAGTATTGAAGGAACTAGCGGAAGTTATTTCAGAACCACTGGCAATTATCTTCGAGAGTTCTTGGAGAACGGGAGAAGTCCCAGCAGATTGGAGGAAGGCGATTGTGGTCCCTATCTTCAAGAAGGGAAAAAAGAACGACCCAAACAATTACCGTCCGGTCAGCCTCACATCGATACCAGGCAAGATTCTGGAAAAGATAATTAAGGAAGTGGTCTGCAAACACTTAGAAACAAATGCGGTCATTGCTAATAGTCAACACGGATTTACCAAAAACAAGTCATGCCAGACTAATCTGATCTCTTTTTTCGATAGAGTTACGAGTTGGGTCGATACAGGGAATGCTGTGGATGTAGCGTACCTGGATTTCAGTAAGGCCTTCGACAAAGTCCCCCACGACCTTCTGGCAAACAAACTAGTTAAATGTGGACTAGACAAAACTACGGTTAGGTGGATCTGTAATTGGCTAAGCGAACGAACCCAAAGGGTGCTCACAATGCGTCATCTTCATCATGGAAAGAAGTGACAAGTGGAGTGCCGCAGGGTTCCGTCCTGGGCCCGGTTCTGTTCAACATCTTTATTAACGACTTAGACGAAGGGTTAGAAGGCACGATCATCAAGTTTGCAGACGACACAAAACTAGGAGGGATAGCCAACACTCCAGAAGACAGGAGCAGAATTCAAAATGATCTTGACAGACTAGAGAGATGGGCCGAAACTAACAAAATGAAGTTCAACAGGGACAAATGCAAGATACTTCACTTCGGCAGAAAAAATGGAAATCAAAGATACAGAATGGGGGACGCCTGGCTTGACCGCAGTGTGAAAAATACATTGGAGTCCTCGTGGACAACAAGTTAAACATGAGCCAACAATGTGATGCGGCAGCTAAAAAAGCCAACGGGATTCTGGCCTGCATCAATAGGGGTATAGCGTCTAGATCCAGGGAAGTCATGCTCCCCCTCTATTCTGCCTTGGTCAGACCACACCTGGAATACTGTGTCCAATTTTGGGCACCGCAGTTGAAGGGAGATGTTGACAAGCTGGAAAGCGTCCAGAGGAGGGCGACTAAAATGATTAAGGGTCTGGAGAACAAGCCCTATGAAGAGAGGCTTAAAGAGCTGGGCATGTTTAGCCTGCAGAAGAGAAGGCTAAGAGGAGACATGATAGCCATGTACAAATACGTGAGGGGAAGTCATAGGGAGGAGGGAGCAAGCTTGTTTTCTGCTGCCCTGCAGACTAGGACACGGAACAATGGCTTCAAACTACAGGAAAGGAGATTCCACCTGAACATCAGGAAGAACTTCCTCACTGTGAGAGCTGTTCGACAGTGGAACTCTCTCCCCCGGGCCGTGGTGGAGGCTCCTTCTTTGGAAGCTTTTAAGCAGAGGCTGGATGGCCATCTGTCGGGGGTGCTTTGAATGCGATTTCCTGCTTCTTAGCAGGGGGTTGGACTAGATGGCCCATGAGGTCTCTTCCAACTCTACTATTCTATGATTCTATGAAACAACATACATTAGACAGACTCAGAGGCATTTTTAACATTTTTTCCAGCTTCACGATTCCGGCCACAGGGGGAACTGTTGCTTCACCGTCCAGTAGTGGCTGTACTTCCTCATTCCTTTCCTCGTGTTTTGCTGGCAGTTTTATGGTGTTGTAAATTAGCCTCCCGCATAAAGCGTCCCTAATTTTCCCTAATTGACAGATGCAACTGTCTTTCGGGGCTGCATTGATTTATAGCAGTGATTTATAGCAGCTGGTTACTAGCCAGCTGCGCCACAGCCCGGCTACATCCCAGTGCCTACTCCAAAATATCCAGGCCAATTCCCCTCAAAACCTAGTCATATTCAAATTTGGGCATATTGGGTATGCATCCCAAGTTTGGTCCAGATCCATCATTGTTTGGGTACATAGTGCTCTGTGGATGTAGGCTACAACTCCTATAAATCCCCCCAAAGACCTCCAGTATTTTTGTTGGTCATGGGGGTTCTGTGTGCCAAGTTAGTTCCAGGTCCATCGTTGGTGGAGTTCAGAGTGCTCTTAGATTCCTAGTGAACTATATATCCCAGCACTTACAACTCCTATAAATCATGGTGAATTCTCCCCAAACATCTCTAGTATGTTCAGTTGCTGAAAAATTCCTCTATTTGCTGTGTGCCATAGAAAAGAATAGGAAAGGGTTATGGGGGATGAAGTGGGTGGGGTTATACAATTCCACACAAATGGGGAAAGTAAGAAACACTGGGATGTCTGTGGTGGAGGAAAAACAGAAAATCTAGGAGGAAATTGTCGCTGTATGTAAGTCTTCACTTGGGTAGTGGGCAGAATGGTGTTTGTGGAGGACATTGGCAGGACTCTTGGACATGTTTATGGTGCTTGCTATAACCTGCAATGTCATTGGAGGGAGGGCAACTGGTGTATTCTAAGTAGTGGGAGCTGTGGTTATTGGTGGAAGTGGGAACCTTTATGTGGAAGTGGGCACCTCAGCCACAGACATGCATACATATTTTCAATTTTATTATGTGTATAGATTATCTTTGGAACGTGAATGAACAATTCTCCCAAATTTTCAATAAGAAAAACCGAGTCTTATAACATCAAAATTGTAGCCATTGCTTTCTTTGACAGTTTCAAACAATTGTTTGAATTTTTTTAAATGAAGCAAAATCAGAGTTTTTCAGGTTGGATTTGAATCAAATATTAGTATGACTGCTGCTGAATACACATGCCCAGTGTGGAACACAACTCACCACGTTCAAACAGTGGATGTGGCTCCTAATGAGACATGCTGCATTATTACAGGATGTCTATGCCCTACACCACTGGAGAAATTATACTTTTTAGCCGGTATTGCATCACCTGACATCCGCCAGGAAGTAGCAGCCTGTAATGAAAAGACCAAGGCATTGACATCTCAGATATCAGCCAGCATGCCAGTGCCTTAAATCAAGAAATAGCTTCCTAACAGAGATATTCACAGGAACACTTCAGCACTAGAGTCCAAAAGTGGCAGGTAAAAACCTGGAACCTCAATCAGTGGCTGATACCAGATGAGAAACTACCTTCTGGACACACAAAAGACTGGGTGATTTGGAAAATGCTGAACAGACTGCACTCTGGCACCACGAAATGCAGAGGTAACCTTAAGAAATGGTGCTACAAAAAGGAGTCCACAACATGCGAATGTGGAGAAGAGCAAACCACAAACCACTTACTACAATGAAGTCTGGGCCCTGCCACATGCACAATGGGGTGCCTCCTTACAGCAACACCAAAGGTACTCCAAGTGGCCAGCTTCTGGTCAAAGGAAATTTAGCTTTGTGGTTTTTCTATACATTTTAACTGTATTTTCAATTTACTTCTGACACAATAAATAAATAAATAAATAGGAAAATAAATATGTTTTCAGTTAGAAGCAATAAAGCCTCTTCAGGCTTGCCTCCAAGCAACTGGCCAACCCATAGCCTTTAAGAATTTGGTTATTCAGGTAAGACAGGTTGTGCATATAAATATAAATTGTGATCCACAATTAACCTGGCCATTCAGATATATTTCCTGAAACAGGAATGGGGAGTTTGGATTTTTTCCAGTTCTTAACTGTATACAATCATAGAATCCTAGAGTTTGAAGAGATCTTGTGGGCCATCCAGTTCAACCCCCCTTCGAATAAGCAGGAAAATCTCATTCAAAGCACCCCCGGCAGGTGGACATCCAGCCTCTGCTTAAAAGAAGGAGCCTCCACCACATTCCAGGGCAGAGAGTTCCACTGCTGAACAGCTCTCAGTGAGGAAGTTCTTCCTGATGTTCAGGTGGAATCTCCTTTCCTGTAGTTTGAAGCCATTGTTCTGCATCCTAGTCTCCAAGGGAGCAGAAAACAAGCTTGCTTACTCCTCCCTATGACTTCCCCTCACATATTTATACATGGCCATCACGTCTTCTCTCAGCCTTCTCTTTTGCAGGCTAAACATGCCCAGTTCTTTAAGCTGTTCCTCATAGGGCTTGTTCTCCAGACCCTTGATCATTTGAGTCGCTCTCTGGACACATTCCAGTTTGTCAACATCTCCCTTCAATTGCAGTGCCCAGAATTGGACACAGTATTCCAGGTGTGGTCTGACCAAGGCAGAATAGAGGGTAGCATGACTTCCCTGGATCTAGATGCTATACCCCTATTGTTGCAGGCCAGAATTCTAATGACATTTTTAGCTGGTGTATTGCATTGTTGGCTCATGTTCACCTTCCTCCCCATGAGGACTCCCATCTTTTTCACACGTATTGCTACCAAGCTAAGCACCCCCCCCCCCCCATTTTTTATCTTTGCATTTCATTTTTTCTGCCTAAGTGGAGTATCTTGCATTTGTCCCTGTTGAACTTCATTTTGTTTGTTTTGGTCCATCTCTCTAATCTGTTAAGATTGTTTTGAATTCTGCTCTTGTCTTCTGGAGTATTAGCTATCCTTCCCAATTTCGTTTTCTCTGCAAACTTGATGATCATGCCTTCTAGTCCTTCATCCAAGTCATTAATAAAGATATTGAACAGAACTGGGCCCAGGACGGAACCCTGCTTATGGCACTCCAATCGTCACTTCTTTCCAGAATGAAGAGGAAGCATTGGTGAGCATCCTTTGGGTTCATTCACTTAGCCAATTACAGATCCACTTAACCATAGTTTTGCCTAGTCTACATTTGACTAGCTTGTTTGCCAGAAGGTCATGGAGGACCTTGTTGAAGGTCTCGCTGAAATCCAGATACGCTACATCCACGGCGTTCCCTGTATCTACCCAGCTTGTAACTCTATCGAAAAAAGAGATCCGATTACTCTGTAGTACTTTTCTTCCATAACATTTTGTTCGCTAAAGACAATCATGATTTCACTAGTCTTTGAAAATCACCCCTACAGTCCAAGGCTGAATCTACACTGCCCTATATCCCAGGATCTGATCCCAGATTGTCTAAGCTGAACTGGATTATAGGAATCTACACTACCACAAAAGCTGAGATAAGAAGATACAGTAGAGTCTCACTTATCCAACATTCGCTTATCCAACGTTCTGGATTATCCAACGCATTTTTGTAGCCAATGTTTTCAATACATCATGATATATTGGTGATAAATTCGTAAATACAGTAATTACTACATAGCATTACTCCGTATTGAACTCTTTTTTCTGTCAAATTTGTTGTATAACATGATGTTTTGGTGCTTAATTTGTGAAATCATTACTTAATTTGATGTTTAATAGGCTTTTCCTTAACCACTCCTTATTCAACATATTCACTTATCCAACGTTCTGCTGGCCTGTTTATGTTGGATAAGTGAGACTATTGTAATCTTAAAGTTACAACAAGGTGGTGTTTTCTTAGTACTGTGTGGAATCACACATATTTGTTTGCATTTAAAGTATTGTAAAGTGGGTGATACAATTGCTGGTTTTTAGTGAGGAGTGATAAAGCTTTTCTGGTTTAATTGTAATGTATTACATTTCCTAAGCAATTTTTATGATACAGATTTATGCTTAAACAATAGCCTGGAAATTATGCAGAGAAAGAATTCCCTGCAGGCAAGTTCATGGAGTTAAAAACAGACTGGGTTGACAGAAGAGCGGGAAGGTCCCCTCCTCCCTCTATGCCTATCTTAACAAGTTGCTGGAGGAGAATCCCGCTCTGCTCATACTAAGTCAGTAGATCTAGGGAGCGTGCTAGTACTCTCTGTGGAATTACTAACAATCACTGAATGAATCACCAGTACACAAAACCAGAGAACTAGTAACCCCATCAATTACATCTTGTTTTGCTTGTTCAAAACTGAGATGTTAAGTCTGGAATGTGAGGTGGTTGTTTTGATGCATATTTGTTTGATATTTAAAGTATTAGAGGGACAGCATGGTGCAGTGCTCAATTTCCTGCTCAGTCATGGAAACCCAATGGGTGGCTCTGGGCGAGTCACACAGTCTCAGACCTCTAAATCCCTGTAAAGGGTTTGAAGTGGAGTTGGTGTAAGTCTGAAATGCTTTGAAGGCACCCAACAACAATGTAAAGTAATGTGTTTGATTAATTATGCTGTTTAAATTCTCACCAGAAGAATCTGCTGGTCCAAGCCCAAGAGGGCGGCAACATGTGAATCCTAAGTAATTGATCAGTTTTAACTCTTATATTTTGTAAGTCAGAGATATAAGTAGAGCTTCATGAAAAATGGATGGAGGTATATTAGCACTTTAAAAGATTTTAAAAGAGTGAGATGTAATTTGAACAAGATGAACCCTTCAAAAATTCATTTTTTGGAAGAACAAGACTACACACAGAGTTCTGTTGACATTAAATCAGAGAGACTTGAAAGTTGTCCAAACGGGCACATTCTAGTGGACACTCTCCGTATCATAAGTTTGAGATAAAGCTCATTCGTTAGTCCCTATCAAGTAGGAGCAGATGGCAACTGAATGTTTTACAGAGTAGAATGACTCCTGATTTAGCTGAGTGACAGATATAACCTTGTGAGTGACATTGTATTACTCTAGCTCTTGCTGAATGGTGAATGTGTCAAAGGTGATAAAATCCATCCTGCCAGTTTCTGCCCTTCAGCATAGATGTGGCAGTCATGTAGTTGCTTAGAAACTAGGAGGACTGTAAGAGTTAGTGACTTGGAGGGAAACAATGCATGACGTGATAAATAATTTCTTGACTTTTTATTACTGAATGACCATGGACTCTATGACTTTTTTTCTTTTTCTTATTAGGATATATATTGTAGCACATAGTTTGCTCTGTAAATGCTAGTGTGAGGTACAGTAGAGTCTCACTTATCCAAGCCTCGCTTATCCAAGCCTCTGGATTATCCAAGCCATTTTTGTAGTCAATGTTTTCAATATATTGTGATATTTTGGTGCTAAATTCGTAAATACAGTAATTACAACATAACATTACTGCGTATTGAACTATTTCTCCTGTCAAATTTGTTATATAACATGATGTTTTGGTGCTTAATTTGTAAAATCATAACCGAATGTGATGTTTAATAGGCTTTTCCTTAATCCCTCCTTATTATCCAAGATATTCGCTTATCCAAGCTTCTGCCGGCCCGTTTAGCTTGGATAAGTGAGACTCTACTGTAGTTAAATCAACAGCTATTTGGGTTATCGGAAGGTATTCATTGAGTCATAGAAGTCTGATGTGACCTGTAATTCCTTTGACACTATAACAATATGATTCCACTTTAATTGCCATTGTTCCGTCCTACTGAAACTTGGGATTTGCGGAGAGCTCTAGCATCTCAACAAACCTCCCATCCCTGTATTTTGTAGAATGTAGCCATGATGGTTGAAATGGAATCATAGTGGTATATTTATGTAGTATGAAAGGGTCCATGGTCTCTAGAGTGATGGGGTGGGTATGCTTTGGATTCAGTCATTGGCCATGTCTGTACAAAAGACAGAAAAAGAAAGAAAACTCTGTTGCATAAAGGATATCTAGGGCTAACACCCACAATTCGGTTAGTTGGCTAGTTTAGCTCTGGGCTGGCCAAGACGTTTTTCTAAATCATGGAGAGTATCTCTCAGTCAGTGTAGGTTGTATATTCTTTGACTTTCCATATGTTTTAGATTAGGTAAAACTAAAGGTTTTCCCTGACATGAAGTCTAGTCGTGTCTGACTCTGGGGGTTGGTGCTCATTTTCATTTCTAAGCTGAAGAGCTGGCATTGTCCATAGACACCCCCAAGGTCATGTGGGTGGAATGATTGCATGGAGCACCATTACCTTCCCGCCAAAGCAGTACCTATTGATCTACTCACATTTGCATGTTTTTGAACTGCTAGGTTGGCAGAAGCTGGGGCTAATAGTGGGAGCTCTCCCTGCTCCCCGGATTCAAACTGACGACCTTTTGGTCAGCAAGTTCAGCAGCACCACTGCGGGCTCCCTTATGTTTTAGATTCGTGTACCCATAATCTCATCTTTAATTCTGACGAGGCCTTCTGTTAGTTAATATCAAAACATATTGTGGGGAGAATATTTCCCACCTCTAGTGTAGTTAATACTGAAGTAGATCAGCCAAAATTCTCACTTGGCACAAGGCAGTTTTACTTGTTTATAATTAACAATCTCATACAGATTATTTAGGCAGTTAAGTCAACATGGGGAAATTATTTTGATTTCTGACTATTGTCATCAGGAGTTCCAAGACCTGAATTAATAAATGTAATGCCAAAGCTAATTCAAATCTCTTTCCACCATGGCACATGTTGCTGACACAGCAGCCCCATGTGTCAAAATTCACAAGCATCTCTTCAGTGTAGAACATTTTTGAGAGCAGAAAGAAGAGCTTATCAAAGCTAATAATTCATATTATCTGCTTTGAACTAGATTATATGAAATCTACACTGCCATATAGTCCAGTTCAAATCAGATAATCTAGATTTTATATGGCAGTGTAGAAGGGGCCAATGTTTGCCTTAGCCATCAGTTCCTCTCCACCATCCATTCAGTTGCATTAAAGGCCCCCATGTCCCATGAGTTAAGGCAGTGGTTCCCAAACTTTTTTTGACAAGGGACCATTTTGATTTTGTTGTTGTTGTTGGTAAGAACCACAAGGTTCTAGAATACTAAACTGTGTTAATCTAAAAATAAACTTTAGTCAAAACTTTTAATGTGTGTGACTGGCTGACACTTGGTGGCATGAGTATGTGACTCATGACATCAGTCACTTGCCCTCCTCCTGGCCTCCCGCACACCAACGACATTCTACTTGCTGGCACCACCCTTATAATAATGGTTTCACTAAAATGAAGAAAGGTTTTAAATTGTAGATGTTTTGCGGACCATATTTTAGTTCTTGCGGACCACTGGTGGTCTGTGGACTAGTGGTTGGGAACCACTGAGTTAAGGGAACCTTCTTTCTAAGTTTTGATAAGTCTTAAGTCTCCCCTAGAAGGCCCTCATAGTTTATAAACAATTCTTTGTGCTAGCTAAGAATGTTTTCAAAGTCTTTTGTCAGATGCCAAAGGAAAGGCAGAAATCGATGAAGCGGACATAATGTCAAAGTTGGTCAAGTATGCAACAGCAGCTCTGTAGATCGAAGGGAAGGGTAGAAAGTGGGTAGAGTTGGGGTGAATGATGTGATGTGGAAAAGTCAGGGATTAGCAAGACTCGAATATTTCATTCCACAGCTCACTTCCAAGTTACCAGTTTGGCACAGTCTCTGTGCTTTCATTTCATTTCCTTTGTGATATTCTTTTCTTTATGAGTTATTATCTGGTAAAATGAAACTTTCCCCTTATTCACCTTCTTTGAAGATGCTGTGAATTGTTATTATCCAGACGTTTCCACTCTTCATTTTCAGAAAAAGAATAAGAGAAACTGAGAAAATTTTGCGACAGAATTCATTTGTTGAAGCAAAGCACGCAGCTTCTGATTAAAGTCTTGCTATTGCTTGGCTCGAAAACTACTTACATAATTCACAATACAAAGTCTGTATCAGTTCTTTGTACTGAGCTTTGAAACTCAATAAGAATACAAAATTACTTTTCATACAAAAAGTTTTCTCTTAAGGTAGCAGTCTTTGATAGTGTCATAGAGTGGGGGAACCTCAGTAGAAAATCTTACTTGACATTAGGTTGGGCCACCTATTGTCTTACAGATTTACCACCAAGAACAGGGGTCTTCAAACTTTTAAAGCAGAGGGCCAGTCCACAATCCTTCAGACTGTGGAGGGGCCGAATTATCATTTGGAAGAAGAAGAAAAAAACGGACAAATTCCTATGCACACTGCACATGTCTTATTTGTAGTGCAAAACAACAACAATGAAAGAACAATATTTAAAAATGCAAACAATTGTAACCGTCCAGCATAAACCTATCAGGATTTCAATGGGAAGTGTGGGCCTGCTTCTGGCCAATGAATTAGGTCAAGTGAATTCGGATTGTTGTTGTTGTGTGCCTTCAAGTCATTTCAGACTTTGGGCGAGCCTAAGTCTAAAATTAGTTATTTATTCATTTACTACATTTATTTATTACATTTATATCCCGCCTTTCCCACCCTGAAGGGGACTCAGAGCAGCTGTATGTACATACAATATATTATATTATTAGCATAGCACAATATTAGCATTATATATTACTATATTGAACAATGCCACTATACTGTAATATTATATGTAATATATAACATATAATTAATATTATTATATGGTATTATTATTAATATTATATTGTATAACATTATAATATTATTATCAATATTATATGTATATACAATATATTAAGGAGCCCCGGTGACAGAGTGTGTAAAAGCACTGAGCTAGAGACCGAAAGGTCCCACGTTCAAACCCCGGGAGCGGCGGGAGCGACTGCTGTTAGCTCCAGCTTCTGCCAACCTAGCAATTTGAAAACATGCCAATGTGAGTAGATCAATAGGTACCGCTCCGGCGGGAAGGTAACAGCGCTCCATGCAGTCATGGCCTTGGAGGTGTCTACGGACAACGCTGGCTGTTCGGCTTAGAAATGGAGATGAGCACCAATCCAAACATGATTGGACTTAACGTCAGGGGAAAACCTACCTTAACTTATACAATATATTATATTATTAAAATGATATAAAAATATTATATTATAAAACTGAGGGCGGGGCCAGGTAAATGACCTTGGAGGGCCGCATCTGGCCCCCGGGCCTTAGTTTGGGGACCCCTGACCTAGAAGGATTGCTTTAGTAAGAAATGTGGGGCCATGAATCCAACTCTAAGCTCTGATGATAATGATGAAAAATAAATGTGTAAGAAATGTGTATTTAGTAACAGTACTTGAGTCATAGTACTTTCTAAACCAAATTAGGAGAGGCAATGAAGCAAAAATGTATAATTTGATCTCATTCGTTTTTATTTTCTACAATTGGAATTATCATGCATCCTTTTGTTTTCTCTTATATGTGTACTT
The DNA here is from genome assembly GCF_035594765.1 of Anolis carolinensis. Classification (NCBI taxonomy): domain Eukaryota; kingdom Metazoa; phylum Chordata; class Lepidosauria; order Squamata; family Anolidae; genus Anolis; species Anolis carolinensis. The sequence goes on from NC_085845.1 coordinate 80,368,844, forward strand.
CTATTCTTTATTCAAAACAAAATCAACATAAAAAACATCTGGTGACAGTCCTGGATTTGTAAAATAAATGGTAAGAAAAGCAAACTGTCAGACAGTTTCACTAATCTGAGTTTTAGATAAATGTACTGAAAAATAATAATTTGACAAAGTAGGTATGTGTACCTTACATTTTAATCTCTCGGATTCTATAACTTTCTTTCAGTTCTGTAATGCTTCTTGTGGAAATGTAAACTTCTGATGCTATGGTAAAGTGAATGTTAGCTCTCCTTATTTCTTTCCTTTTTGTTTGCCCGGTTGAGTTGCAGATAACAGTTTCAGTCCAAAGAAAATATTGGGAAAGGTGAGAGGCTTGCACTTCTCTAACCCCATTTCTGAATCTTGTTTGAATGGGAGGGAAAGGCACATTCTGTCCTGGAATGTGTGAAAGGCTGAATTATGTAATTTGAGGCAGGAATTTTTCACTCCTCTCTTTTTTGCTTTGGATTTCAGACATCCCAATTGGCATAAACAGTTGAACAGATTAGGGAAAGCCCTGGGCAGGCAAAGATCCCTCATCTTTGACATAGGACCTCATCCCATTTGGGGAAGAAAGTGGAGGCAATCGTTTTTTGAAAGTAGCATTCTGTGCCTTTTCATTTTTAAGAAAACTGATTCACCCCATCACACATAATAGACTATCAGTTTCTAGACAAATCTTCTATTTGCTGAGCTATCACACAGAGAAGTATAGTTTCTTTTTTTAATTAAAAAAAAGGAAAGCTTCATAATTGCAGAAGTCCAAAATCAAAATTAAAGTCCTATGAAATACTGGTTATTGTTTATGGACTTTGTATTTCCAATTTTTTTTTTTTTGAAAAATGAAAAAGAAACAATAACATACTATGTCCAAATTGGGAAATCCCAGGTATCTATCTATCTATCTATCTATATCTATATATCTATATATATAAAAGAGTGATGGCATCACGGCAATTCACAAAACAACAAATGTACAGGCCCCCCAACCTCAAAATTTGACAACACAACCCATCATCCACGCCTCAAGGTTGATACAACAAAAAGAAAAGAAAAATAAAGTCCTAATTAGAGGGAGAGCAATAATTTTTTTTATCCAATTGCTGCCAGTTTAGAGGGCTAATCTCTGCCCACTTGGTTGCCTAGCAACCAAGGGACAGCCAGGTTTCAGTTAGGGGACAGGCAGATTTAGGCCTCACTTAGACGTCTTCCACAGATTATCTAACTTGCACTGGATTATATGGCAGTGTAGACTCAAGGCCCTTCCACACAGCTATATAACCCATTTATAATCTTATATTATCTGCTTTGCACTGGATTATCTTGACTCCACACTACCATATAATCCACTTCAGTGTGCATTTTATACAGCTGTAAAGAAGGGGCCTCATATAATCCAGTTCTGAGCAGATAATATAAGATTAGAAATATACAGTAGAGTCTCACTTATCCAACGTAAACAGGCCGGCAGGATAAGTGAATATGTTGGATAATAAGAAGGGATTCAGGAAAAGCCAATTAAACATCAAATTAGGTAATTGTTATACAAATTAAGCACCAAAACATAATATTATACAACAAATTTGACAGAAAAAGTAGTTCCATGCGCAGTAATGCTATGTAGTATTTACAGTAGAGTCTCACTTATCCAACACTCGCTTATCCAACGTTCTGGATTATCCAACGCATTTTTGTAGTCAATGCTTTCAATATATCGTGATATTTTGGTGCTAAATTCATAAATACAGTAATTACTATATAGCATTACTGTGTACTGAACGACTTTTTCTGCCAAATTTGTTGTCTAACATGATGTTTTGGTGCTTAATTTGTAAAATCATAACTTAATTTGTTGTTTAATAGGGTTATCCTTAATTCCTCATTATCCAACATATTCGCTTATCCAACGTTCTGCCGGCCCGTTTATGTTGGATAAGTGAGACTCTACTGTACTGTATTTACAAATTTACCACTAAAATATCACAATGAATTTAAAACACTGACTACAAAAACATTGATTATGAAAAGGCAGACTGCGTTGGATAATCCAGAACATTGTATAAGCGAATGTTGGATAAGTGAGATTCTTCTTTAATATGACATAATTACTGGGATAGAATAATGCAGAACAATATAATCTCTAAAACCAGGACAGTAAATAAACAGGGGAATTCCACACAGGAAACAATCAGGGCCAGCTAACACCTCCCAACAAAGTATTCCCACCATCAAAGTCTGGCAAATCCTGTTTTCTCAGGGCCACAGACAGTAGAAGCACATAAAATATCGCAAACAATACCACTCTGAAAACAAGGGAATTCCAAACAGGAAAGAATCAGGGCCAGCTAATACCTCCCGACAAAGTATTCCCATCATCAAAGTCTGGAAAATCCTTTGTTTTCTCAGGGCCACAGATAGTAGAAGCACATAAAATATCGCAAACAACACCACTCTGAAAACAAGGGAATCCCAGACAGGAAACAATCAGGGCCAGCTAACACCTCCCAACAAAAAATTCACTCAGGGAGGAAACAGCCAGGCTTTAAAGCTGCAAGGCCATTACATCCTAATCATTTTTCCTAATTGCAGCATTCATACTTGCCTCCAACAAACAAAAAAAACCAATCAGAAATATTGTATATTCACAACCTTTAGGAAATAATATCCCCTGATGGCGCAGCGTGTTAAAGCGCTGAGCTGCTGAACTTCTGGACCGAAAGGCCACAGGTTTGAATTGGGGGAGCGGAGAGAGCCCCCACTGTTAGCTCCAGCTTCTGCCAACCCAGAAGTTCGAAAACATGCAAATGTGAGTGCATCAATAGGTACTGCTCCGGCGGGAAGGTAACGCCGCTCCATGTAGTCATCCCACATGACCTTGGAGGAGTCTACGGACAACGCTGGCTCTTCGGCTTAGAAATGGAGATGAGCACCAACCTCCAGAGTAAGACACGACTGGACTTAATGTCTGGGGAAAACCTTTACCCTTGACCTTAACTACCACCAATTCCTCAATACTTTATTTCCCATACCACCAGACTTCGCCACAGCAACGCTTGGCCGGGCACAGCTAGTATATATATATATACAGTGAAGTAGCAATATATCAAAATTGTGCATTTCTTGAAATAATAATAATAATAATAATAATAATAATAATAATAATAATAATAATTTTCCATTGAAGTTGCATGCAAGATTATCTATGGCAACAAGGGGAGCATGAAGGCATATTTAAAGACCGGCCACAAGAATGTCCGCATTTTCACGTCACTAAAATTATCCAAATTGAGATCCAACAGCTCCCATTGCACCTTAAAATAAGCACCTTTAGCTGTTTCTACCCTCTGTTTCTACACACTTTAAAGACATTTTAAAGACGGACTTCCATGGGCAACTGGCATAAGTACTGTTACTCCGTTTGAGGGACTCTGTGGTACTCTGTCTTTAAAATTACTTTAAAGTGTATGGAAACGGGGGAAAGTCAGTGTATGTTGAGGTACACCAGCCACTACTAGAGCTGGGCTGTTGAAGGTTTCTATGCTATTGATAGAAGACATATCCATGGCCAATCCTTTGTGGCAACCATTCTCAACTTAGAGAAACACCCATTATTCCTAATCATTAGCCATACTGGCTGTTTCTGATGGGAAGTGTGCTCTAAAACATCTGGTGGCTACTGGGTGGTGGAAGGTTGCTCTACTCTAATCTCAAAGTTGTGGTTTGTGTAAATCCTGTGGAAAGCGGGACTAATAAAGATGGAAGGCCACCATGGATGTTTAACTGGGTATTTGGGATGGAATCACTGCTCAGTCCTCTTAAACAGCTGCTGCAGACTGCCTTTGCTTCCATGCATAGGGACTTGAGAGAGACTTTGAGAGAGACAGATTCAATAACTCTAGCCCTTTTTTATTTTCCATATATTTATTTATTTGATTGCATTTGTTTACCACATGAACCTGCCTAGGTTTTAAGATTCCCCAGAGTAGGACCTTGTCTCAGTTTCACCACCTTCAGAAGTATATTTGGTGGGGACATTGAAGAGGGCCTTTTTGGTGGCTGCTCCCAGATGATCAACTATTCTTCCCAAGGTGTTTGGACTAGCCTGTTGTCATTTAATAATTTGCTGGATTTAAATAAATCTCCTTAATATATTTATTAACATGGCATTTTAATGTGTTGATGGTGTTTCAGTGGCAATATATTTATTCTTAATGCATTTATTAAGATGGTGTTTTAATTACAATTTTAAATTAATGCACAATTTTGTATTTCTCATTTATTATGTTTAATTGTATCTTATAATATGGTGTAAATTGCTTTACATCTTGGAAGAAAGGCATAAAGCAAAATAAATAATTTATTGAAAATATGCTTTGCCAGCTTCTCCACTGGAAACACAGTGTGACTTGCAAATTAATTTTTAAAACAAGGCAGTATCTACCCTGGGATTTGCCATTTAGAAACTTTACAACAGGAGAAAGGAATTTGGAGGCAGAGGAAAATATGCTAAGAAAATCTCCGGTTTCTGTTGTTGTGAGATATGCCTAAAAATCTTCTGGGATTGAAATGTATTGTCCACCATTCAAAAGCAGACCTCATAATTCCTTTGGATCACATCTCTCTGAATCCCCCAGTATTTAGAGCCAGTGCCTCTGCTGCTGCTGAAAATAAGTCTCTGGAGGGCCTTCATCTTTATAGCAATTGGTTTAGCTGTTTTTTTCTCCAAAGGCAGCTAACTTCAAACTACTACACTGGAGTTAAAGGCCAAGCCCAGTTTCTGAAATACAAGCTAGTGGAGATATATCAAAGAAGCTTCACTGTTTTCCATGGGGTAAATGGTTGTGAAAGGATAGAGCATTCTATTGTGGTTCAGTCTGATGATGAAGGGGGGTTTGGGGTTTTGCAGGCTGACCAAAGCAATGCTGAAGAGAGAAATCTTGAAGGCTCTGATCCTGGACCTGTTGAATTGTCTGATGTTGGAAATGATGAATTGTTAGTGAGACTGCAGGCAAGTGAGGAAACAGAAACTAATGATAAAGGTGACCTTTCCCAGGAGTTTGAACTTCAACAAGTTCCAGATGTTTCGGGCAGTGACTCAGAGGAGTCTTCCTTAGATAGAGATACAATGTTAAGATTAAAGGTTTGTCCCAGATGCTCCCTTAGAATAGCTGGCTAACGAATGGGAATTCGAGGGCAGAGAAATACCTTTATGGCTTGTAAACATGGGTAAATGCAGGGGAAACCGAGAGAGTTTTCAGACGAAGCAACGTTGATTCTTGGAAGCACATATCCTGCCTTGTCTTAGCTCATGGAAAAGGATTCTCGTTCATGTTCTTACCTGAAAACTGCGTTTTGGATTTTACTCTGAAGTTCACGGTGCTTTGTTTTCAGGACTAATTTCCTATATCAGGGACTCGGATTTATATTCTGTGAATTGTTTTTACTATTGGATTGCTTTTATTGACTGCCATTACATTTGGAAGTTTGCTTTCTTTACAGCTTTTTATTCAGACTTTGCTATATTTTATCAATAAACTGTTTAAACCTAGCCTGCTGTGCCAGAGTGTGTGTTAAGAGCAAGGTGAACCAGTGCTGAGGTGCAACATATTCTGAGTTTCTATTTGTGATACAGACAGGTGAAAAGGCAGAGGATGACACCTGTATCTCTTGAAAACACTGAAGTAATAGAGCAGAATGGAATCTGAATTTGTTGGCCAAGAATATTTTGTTTTCATAGACAGAAAGATGTCTCAGAGTATTTTTCCTAGCTTTCTTTCAGCATGACATTGTCAAGTTGCTTCCAAACTGGCAGATTAATTAAACTTTGGCACTTCTATAAACCCTATTCACTCTGTCTGCATTCCACCTTCAGGCAACATACCTCTACAGGTTAGTGATGGGAAAGTAAAACAGAGGGAATGCAGATTTGTTATTTGCTGTCAATTGTTCAGTTAGTGTTTTACTGTTCTTTCCTTCTTATGGAAAGAATAAATAGCTATATTCTTTCATAGATTCCTGGCATGAAAAAAAAAGGGGGGGATGATTTTCTCATGTTGAAACATCATCTGCTCTTAGACTTGGTTCAATATCAGAATGTCAAATATGGTTAGGTAAGAACCCCACACCTCACGTCATTTGTGCATATTTAGTTTTAGATTTTTTTTCTGAGTTTCATTGCTGAGTCAAGACTAGACTCTGTATCTGCTCAGTCTCAGTTCCAATACTCAAACCACTTGGGTGTTCTTATTGTAGGACAGGTAAGGGTAGTTTTAAGGAAACAAAGGCATAAAATTATGTTTTTGTGTGTCAAAACCAAAGCCACGAGTAATCAATTGTCTATTCTGTATGTGGAGAAGTCCTTTGTATATCGGTATGGGATGACTTCTATTTTAAAACAAACGTTTTGACATGAATCACAGTGATCAAAGGTGGAAGTGAGAAATGTGAATTCTGTAAGTCTTGTAAGCTATCCTTGCAACTTCCTCTTATCAATTAGTGAATCATATTCCTGGTTACTTCGAAAACACATGCTTGATATTAGTGGAAGCTAAACATCACAGAGATAAGAACCTTGGAAAGTGACATGACAAGTCAGAAAACTGGTTTATGGGGTGGTATTAAAGAGGTGGTATTAAAAGTAATATTGAATACCACCTCAATACTGGCAGAGGAAAGACTGCCAAAAAGATAAATGGACCTTAGAGCAAATCAAATTTGAACTCTCCCTAGAACCAAGCTGACTAAGCTGAGAATACTTTGATCATATAATGAGAAGACATAGCTCACTAGAAAAAAAATGCTTGGCAAGATAGGAGCAAGAAAAGAGGAAGATCACAGTACAGGTGGATAAACTCAATAGAGGAAGTTTGTAATAGTAGGGCTGTTGATAGTAAGCTGACTCATTCATAAGGTTTCATAAGTTGAAATTGACTTGATGGCAGTTAACAACAACAAAGTCGCAAATCTAATGTTTCTAGACAGAGGTCCAAGTCATCGAAGAATTGAGGCACTCTATGTTATAAATTAGGAGAGGGGAACCTTTGCTCACATTTTAATCTGTGATCCTACAAGTAGCACTGTCAATTTGTCCAATTGAATAATTCGAGGCTCGCCCCAAATTTCATTGTGTAGTTGTGTCTCAATATCCATCAATGTGATGACTCATGGGCCATGTAGTCCCGTTCCTAGTACTATTGTGGCTGATGAAGAGGAAAACTTGGGTTTCCAACCGTTTCAGCCAGAATTGGAGCCCTTGCACCTGCGAGATGTTTGTCCACAGGAAGTCAGCCAAACAAGCCTTGAGCAGAAATCTCCCCCATTTTCTCGCCGGGATTATTATAATCAAGATAGAAGCGCTCGGGAGGCGACTCGCAGGAGCGCCAGGATAGCTGCCAGACAATTAGCTGATTAAGTCTGTTTCCCTTGGGAAACTCTAAGGAGTCATGCATCTGGACACAGTATAGGTTTCGTTTCTTGTTCCCCAGGGAAAGTGTTCCTTGGCGGGAAAACAAGATCCTATATAGGTGTTTGCCCGCAAAGAAATCCTTGCGGAGTCAATTCGTCACCTTGTGGAGTGAGATCGTGTGTGGACTACGCTACTCCAGCCCTCGCCTCCAGGACCAAGTTCCAAGACTTGTTTCACGGACCTCGTTCTTGCATCCAGCTTTCCTTGTTTCCACGGACCTTGTTCTTGTTCCTTGCCTCTCGTTGCCACGTATCCAGCCTTGTCGCCAAGAATCTAGTTTGCTCTCAGCCTTGTTGTCAAGCTCCATTGGACTAAAGGACCTTGTCATTTCCCCACACTTTGCTTGGCAAAGTGTGTGTTTCGGTTATCGGATTATAACTTTGGACTCTAATATCACATATTGGACATTGTTTTCCTGGACTAATTTTGACCTTTCCTGAAAGGACTACTTCTGAACTATATTCTACACTTGTTTTTATTGATTTCATATATTCCCTTAATAAAGATATTAGATAGAATCTGGTCTCTGCGCATGGTTATTGGTGCTCTGCAGCCTGGGTCCTGACAATCAATAGATCTCAGAATTGCTTCTCAACCTTGTGGTTCAGGACTGCACACAATGACTCCTGAGCAGTCAGATGTTACCACAGCAATGGGACCAGTAGTAGCCAGAGGAGCTGAGTCAGAGAACTTGAACCATCTGATTTTAGAACGAAACACTGAACGAAACATGTAGAATAATCACAGGATGCCTTAAACCTACACCTGTTGATCAACTCTATAAGCTAGCTGGCATTGCCCCCCCCCCCCGATGTGCGACGGGAAGTTGCTGCTAACTGTGAGAGAAATAAGGTCGAATATTGTGAAAGCCACCCACTGCATGATTATCAGCTTCCTCCCAGTAGACTCAAGTCAAGGAGGAGCTTCATGAGAACCGCCACTCCTCTTGATGTTCCCCCAGAAACAGCAAGGGTGTCCCTCTGGGCAGCTAAACCAGGCAATCCCAACTGGATGGCCCCCCATGAGGGTCTGCCTCCAGGGGCAAACCAAGAATGGGCAACTTGGAAGTCCCTAAATAGACTGTGAAGCAGAGTGGGCAGATCAAAAGACAACCTGGCAAGATGGCACTACCTGAAGGAATCCTCCACCTTGTGTGACTGTGGAGCAGAACAAACAACTCCTCATATGTATGCTTGCCCACAATGCCCTGCCTCATGCACGGAGGAGGAGTTGTTCAAAGCTACGATTGCTGTTGCTCACTTTTGGTCTAAAACTATTTAGCTGTTTTGTGATTCCTTTATTTTATCGCTTTTAAACTTATTTATTATGCAATACTTTTGACACGAAATAAATAAATAAATTTTAGAAAGGTCCTGCATATCTAACAATACTATTACAGTCCATTCTAGTATTAGGAGCTGGTCAGTAGATAGTACTAAAAAGTAGCAGAGAAAGCAGAGGAGGAAGATGAAACATGAGATAGGAATATTGGACTATCTGGTAGACACTGAACAACTTATGCATCCCATCATGGCTTTGACTAGCTATGCTTGAGCAAACTAATTGGAAGGTTGAGAATTCGAAGCTCGGGTCAGGGTGAGCTCCTGACCTTTAACCCAGCTTCTACCTACCTAGCACTTGTGAAACAAATGTGAGTAGATAAATAGGAACCACATTCAAGCGGGGAGGTATTTAGGCTCAGCGTTTGATCAGAAAAAAGGAGGAAATTTAGCAACAAAGAAAGCTCTTTGGCAGGGAGATGGAGCGAAAGCCCCTTTCAGTGGCCAGAGCCAAGTACAGTCTCCAAAGATGCCAAAAGATGGGACAGCCTATATATACTTCTATCTGTTATCTGTCTTGTCATTGTTATAATCAGCATTGAATGTTTGCCGTATATGTGTTCTTTGATCCGCCCTGAGTCCCCTTCGATGTGAGAGGGGCAGAATATAAATACTGTAAATAATAAATAAATTAATATTTAGTATTAAGTACAAGTTATAAATGGAAAAGGAGGCGAATGCAATCATGAGTCTAGATTTCAGGACTCTTCCCTTTTTTGTTATTAAATCCATATATTTGCTATTGATCATCTTAATATGTCATCTTAATCAGGAGCATCCTAGGCCCTAATATTTCAGCTCCCAAACCTAGAGACCTTGTTGATGTCATGAAACATGATACAGAAAGTTTAAACTACTTTTGCTCAGAGCAACTAATTCAAATAATAAAAATGAAATCTAACAAATGAGAGAATATGTGTCTGGTTGGAGATTCAGTGTTACAAGTTGTGTATTGAACAGAAAGCTTTCCTCGGCTCTTTTAAAAATATATATCTGTGTAAGCACTTCTGTTAGATTGTAGTCGAACAAAATGAAGTTTCACAAGCTCTACTTTGAACAACAGTCTACAGAAACTGCTCCAAAGGTTCCTGAAGTAACAGGAGGCTGAGAATAAGCAAATGTCGAGGTTTTCTAAGCAGAGCTCATGTCCTAAGATTCCTTCATCATATACTGTGGACTGAAAAACAGAAGACACACTCTGAAATTCAGGATAGACCCTGTGATCTGGGAACTCTTCATGTAATCCTATGTATCAGGAGACCACACTACACAATTATAGCAACTTGGTACTACTTCAACTGTCATGGCCCTTTCCTACAGAATCTGAGTTTTTGCAATGTGGTGAAAAACTTGGTTGCTTAGAATTTTCTTAATTCTGCCCAGAGAGAATTTTAGGTACCCCACCAAGAGACAAATTCCAGGACTCTATAGGTGGAATAATTGCAATTAAAAGTGATTTAGCTATGTAATATATTGTACAGGCAAGGGGTGACTAGAACCCTAAACAGGCATCCTTTTTAAGGGTCTGGGAATCTGCTGCAACATTTTGTCCCAAGTTTAACTTGTTACTGAATGATATGCTCAATATTATTTTTGAAAAGTATAGAACTGGCTGTTCTTTGCTGCTTTAGTCACTCTGAACTGTTCTCTGAGAGTAACTTGCTGTTTTAATCTAGAGCAATATTCATTTGTCTGAGCGTGAATTTAGAACTCCCAAATGATTAATCTCCATGTGTGTACATAATATGTCTGCCTGCGCACCACTGAGGCGAACAGTCTCTTCCAATTTGAATCTAAGGGCTTAGAAAATGCTTGAGGAATCTTTTTTGCTGCCAAGTCTTCCATTCTCAAAAAAGCTCCACTAATACATTTTTCTTGAAAGCTGGGCTCAGCATTTGGCTATAGCCATTTTCCTTGTGATGTAAGTGTTTGGCCCACTCCTGAGCTAGTTCTAGGAAACCTTTCAAATATTCAGTCTTGGCATGAATATATCCACATTTTTTTGTAAAATACATTCTCTTAAAAATAGTAGTTGGCAACCATGACATATTAAAATGTAACTTTCATTTCCACTAATCCTGCATTGCTCAAGCTTCAACTTTTTCTGTGCCTTACATATGTTCCTCCCACATCCATCCAGTCTGCCTGTCTTACCTTCCCTTTCCCACAGTCAAAGCTGTACCTATGAAATATAGCCATCCCACCACAAAAAAGGAGCTGTGAACCATAAAGCCAAAGCTTATACCTTGCAGTTGTCTAAGGTCCCATCCACACTGACTGTTTAATTCAGTTTTAACACGATTTTGCTGTGCAGATGATTACACAGGAAAGCCTGGAACCAATTTGAGGCCTGGATGGTGATTACACAAGCCACAGAGCACTGATGCACATTAAGGGCTTACTTATGTGCACTTTTGTGGGAGTTTAGCATTTGGCCATTACGCTTTGAAGCTAGCTTCAAATTGTCAATGTAGATGTGGACATAGTGTAAACCATGCTTTATCCGTCACAACTTTCCACCTACAATATGCAGTGGAGCCTCGACGTAAGAGCATCTCAACTGAAGAGCATTTTGAGTTAAGAGCTATCGCTTGATCCGGGTTTTACTTTGACATAAGAGCAGCATTTTGAGTTAAGAGCTAGTGCCAGAGGGAGTGCTAGCACGAGAGTACAGGGCTTTAAGGACTTAAAGGGAGCAGTCTTCGTGCCTCGTGCTCTTGTCCGCTTTGGGAAATTGCTGTCCGCTTTGCTTTTCTCTGCTTTGTGTAACTGCCACAACTTTTTGCTTCTACTATCATGCCACAACTTTGTGCTTCTACCATTTAATAGTTGCTCTTTCTCTTTTTATTGTTCCATATGACTGTACAGGTTTTGCCTTGCTGTTACATTGGCCAACACACGTTTTGTTGCCTCAAATGTGCTTTCTTGCCACAACTTTGTGCTTCTACCATTTAAGAGTTGTTGTTTCTTTTTAAATTGTTCCATGTGAATGTGCATTTGTACATTTGTTTTTATAAAGTAAATTTTCTTATTTAAAACATGTAACAAAAATGGGGGAGGGGTTGGAGCCCTGGAATGGATTAATAGCATTTCAGTGGGAAATTCACTTTGAGATAAGAACATTTTGAGTTAAGAGCTCAATCACAGAATGCATTAAACTCTTAAGTCAAGGTATTACTCTATGTTAATATTGACATTACTCTAGAGATAGGCTGTTTTGTCCCTATTGATACTTTTGGCCTATAATTCCAGTCAATCCGAGCAAACATACTTAGTGTAGGGAGATATGGGAGATGTAATTCGTAAACACCTCAAGGTGTCTTGCAAAGCAGTTGTGAAGAACACCGAGAGCAGCCCTATCATTTGGCAGAGTGAGGTGGCTGCTTCAAGCATCAGGTGTTAGTACATGTGGACCAAGAGCAGTGTGTTGGGGAACAAATCTGTATGCCACATGCAGCACCTTCCACCCTTTATGCTAGCTGTGATGGGGCTGTTTGTATTGAAGTCAGATTCAGGTGCTAGGCTTTTGATTTGACACAAGCAGTCATTGAAGGCAACGTCTTGCAATGACATGACATGGCCTGTTTTATCAGGGTGCAGCTGTCTCATCGAGAAGTTTGGCTTCGAAGCCCTAACACACCAGATGCACACTCTACCATGGTTTTACATTGGGTGAGCTTTCTATAAACAAAACTGAAATTAAATTAAGGAGTCTCTATGCCAGATAAAATGTTATTGCTGATTAAAAACAAACACGTCCTTCTTGGGAGTTTGTTATTTTGGTTTGGTTGACTTTGTCCTATGCAAAAAGAACTTAGCTCTCCGGTATCCTGGCCATTTGTCCTTATTTGTCATTGTTTCTTGGCTTTCAGAGATGTCAATCTGTTCCTTTCTGGCTCTCGGAGACATGATTCTTTCCATTAGCCATTGCTGGAACAAAATAATACTGTGCTGTACAGAGGAGAGATTGTGTGGTCAACAATATAACCCTTTGATTCAGACATTGTGGTCTTGCTGGGATTAAAAGGCATAACATCTGACCTATCATGAATTTCTTCTCCCTAGAAACCTGAAGGTGGTAGGTCAGGTTTTGAGGGAGCTGATATCTTTTTGTGGTACGGAGGTATATTTTGTCTTGTAATCAAAATTCTGTAATAAAGTATTCTATTTATTTGTTGGCTAGAACAGCCCAAAGAATGATGTTAGATCATATGAATGGAACTAGGGGCCAAATACTTAAACATGCTGTGGTTAAAATGGGATTGGTCAGAGTTAGCCTGTGAAGTGACACTTGATCACATGTTGCATATCGCACTAGCTTTAGGAGCACACTATGTTTTTGTTTGCGCATGTCAATAGCCATAGAAATATTTTTATTAAGGAAGCGGTGTGTAGCCTATGGCCATGCTGCATTGCCGAAGGCATACTTGCATATAAGAGACCAGTCCACTCAAAGTAATTATTGCTGTTCCTTATAAACAAGTAAAGCATAGAACAAAATATACTGTATGATAAAAAGTCCACTGACAGCCTACAGCACTTGGTATTTATTGGTATCCATGAATTTGCAGACATGGCTGCAAATTTTCCATCAGTACAATATATTAATTCAGTGCATGTGTTGCATCCCAGCTATGATCACAGCGCCACGCAAGAGTCCCGAATATAAACAAACAGTTTATTGTAAAATATATCAAAAGTATAGGAATAATTCAGGAATAGAGAAAGAAGAAGTATACCCAAAAAGAGTTTAGCAATAAGCAATAAACTTCCAATATACTCAAATCCCAAAACCAAAGGCTTAACTTGAAACATGGACCAGGAACTCAGGCCTAGCTTCTTACGCCAAATGCTACATTGCCTGAACTAACTTGAAAGTAAGCAACTTGCCAATTAAAAGCTGCCCATGAAAGCATTTCGTCTTCCCTGAAATCTCTCACCAGCTTTCCCATGCAAACACTTTGCGCTGCAATGTCTGTTGTCTGCTGTGATCTGTAAACGAAGGCCTTTGTTGATTTCCGTATCTCCAGGTGCTTTTTCCTGGGAGCCTTCGGTATCACTTAATTCCCTGCTGGACTCTTCCTTATCTAGTGTCTCTGGCTGCTTTGACTGACCTTGAAGGCCCGCACTTTCCCAGTCAGCTTTCTCACTGAAAGAAGCATCATTCCCTTGACTTAAATCTTCATCACTTTGTGCTTCTGGAAATCCCACAGGCAATTCCACAATCCTCTCTAAAACATCAGTGAACACATAAGTCTCAGGCTAATCTACAACACCATGTGTGTTTTAGCTTATCCATCCCCACTTGGTTATTCAAACAAATATATTTTAGGAAACTGTAACTCAGCCATTTAATTTAGTCTGCAACAATATCAAAGCACTTTTTAAAATTAATTTAAGATTAATTGTTGGTCAGATCTGTCTCTGTTTTCAAGAGGGCAACTCAGGACAAAACAAGAACTTTCCTCAAAAAATTCTTGTGGTTAGATTAGGTTTATTTCTTTATTTCATTTATTTTGTATCAAAATCATTGCGTAAATTAGTATAAAACTGATAAAAATAGGAGTACAAGTGGCTAAATATCTTTTGAACAAAAACGGGCAAGAGCGATCACATTGTCTGTAGCCTCAAACATTTCTTCCTCTGTGCATGAGGTAGGACACTTCAAACAAGCATACAGATGCGGAGTTGTCTGCTCTGCTCCACAGTCGCACAAGGTGAAGGATTCATTTAGCTAGTGCCATTTTGCCAGGTTGTCTTTTGATCTGAGTCTGTTCAGGGACTTCCAGGTTGCCCATTCTTGGTTTGCCCCTGGAGGCAGACCTTTGTAGGGAGCCATCCAACTAGGATTCCTTGTCTTAACTGCCCAGTGGGATGTCCTTGCTGTTGCTGGGGGAACACCAAGAGGAGTGGTGGTCCTCATGAAGCTTTTCCTTGATTTGAGTCTGCTGGGAGGAGGCTGATAGCCATGCAGAGGATGGTTTTCACAGTGTGCAATTTTATTTCTCTCACAGTTAGCAGCAATTTCCCATCACACATGGGGAGGGGGGGGGGCAATTCCAGCTAGCTTGTAGAGTCTATCAACAGGTGTAAGTTTAAGGTATCCTGTGATTATTCTGTATGTTTCGTTCAATGCTATGTTAACCTGCTTTGCATGGGCAAACTTGTGCCAAACAGGGCAGGCATACTCAGAAGTTGAGTAAGGCAAGGCCAGGGCTGATATTCTTATTAATTTGGGGTCTGCACTTCATGCACTGCCAGTAAGTTTCTGCAAGATGTTATTGCATGTAGCTACTTTGTGCTTGGTGTTCATGCAGTGTTTCTTATGTTAGCGTTCGATCTAAGGTCACACCAAGATATTTAGGATGGAAACAGTGTCCAAACTCTTGGCCCTCCCAGGTAACTTTCAGTTTCCTGTTGGCTTCACGGTTCCGTAGGTGGAAAGCATACATTTGTTTCTTGGCAGGGTTAGGCTTCAGGTGGCTATCTTTGTAGTAGTTGGAGAGATCTTTCAAGGCATTAGTAAGTTGGGGTACTTAAATGAAGAAGTACTCTTAAGTCAGTGGCATAGTACAGTGGATTTGAATTCCTAAAATTCTATAGTTAAGCCATAAAATAGGGTGCCCTTTATTGTATGAGGTGGTATAATCTCAGTTCCTTTTAAGATTTGTTTTAATGTTTGGGGCTTCTTTTGATTCACTGTGCATTTTCTTGATATAAGTAATCCTTGACATATGAAGGTCTGTTTTCCAACCTTAATGAGAATACAGCCACCCACTGGCTAAAAGAAATTGGATTCACACTTAGTGGCTAAAAATACAGATGTATATTTAATATTGAATTTAATATTTCATCAGTCAGTTTTATGCTTGTTATGAGAACTGTTATATGATTGGGATCTTTCTTGTGCGTGTGAAACCTGTCATTTTTAATTTAATCTGTTGGTTTGATCAGTCATCCAGTATTTTCCACTTCTGACTGAACTGGAAACACCTTTCCTGGGGACATTTTATTACTTCCACTTTGTTTTCTGTGCTAGGATGGTGGAGGCCTGCATACATAGAAAAATAACATTTAAAACAAACCATTCTTCCTAGAACTCCGTGTTCATTTCCCCAAGAAAGATTTTTTTTTTAAAAAAATGCTTATCTGCTCTGTTACATAAATTACTCATTCAAAATGTCAGTGAGAGAGAATGTGAAGGAAAGCAAGTAAGCACAAAAATATCTCCCCATTAATATTGGCTCACATAATAGGAATAATAACTGGAAGTAGGAGTAATCCAAACAAGAGCTTGCATGATGTGCCAGTCATTTCCTTCCACTGCAGCTGCATAATGTTTGCAGTCTCCCTCACTCATCATAGAACCAATCTGCTACCTTGCATCATATATATGTTATATGGTGCATTTAAAAATCCCAAATGTTTTCCAGCTGATGGACTCATTAGAAGTTTTGAGAACCTGCCGTGAGTTGTTTTACAATGACCAAGAGAAGAGGGAATCACAAAATGGCAGTATTATATGTGCTTGTGTGTGAAGTAAAAAAACAGAAAAAGTATAAATTGCATGTAGTAAATAAAAAAAACAGATCATGATACATTGGTGGATTTTTAACACAGAATCACACCCCATTTACAATCCAAATTAAACTTTGCATTGGTGTAATAACAGGGAAGCACCTGTTAGGACATTTGAATTAGGCCTCTCTTGTTGTGTCCTTACATCTTTTGAGAGCTGCAAAAAACATATCCTTGGCCGGCTTGACTCAGGAGCACACACACTTAGAAATAAGAGGGCAATTAATCTAAACTAAACTTCTCATTTTCAATTGGTCATGCATATCCCATCGTCTCATTTAATAGTGTGTGCGGGTGGGAGGAAGAAGTCTTTGCCATGGCATTTCTCACAAACTCACTTCCAACACCTGATATCCAATAGAATTGTGAGCCGTGTTGAGTTCGTGAGCTGCCCTAAGTCCCCTTCAGGGTGAGAAGTGGGGGATATAAATAAATTAAATGAAAATTAATTAATTAATTAATTAATGCTAACTATTTATTAAGAGGTATAACAGGGAAGAAAGAAAAGC
The DNA here is from genome assembly GCF_035594765.1 of Anolis carolinensis. Taxonomy (NCBI): domain Eukaryota; kingdom Metazoa; phylum Chordata; class Lepidosauria; order Squamata; family Anolidae; genus Anolis; species Anolis carolinensis. The sequence continues at coordinate 80,385,751 of NC_085845.1, forward strand.
AGGTAAATAGTTTGGAAATGTAATAAGCAATACAACTCTGATTATTTACAGGAAGATATAAATAACACATAGAAGGTACCTTCAGACCATGTCTAGATGCACTGGATGCCTTCCAGTCTCTTGCTAACTTTATTTCTTTAAAATGTTTTTAGATCAGTGGTGATCCAAGAGGTCTCCCCGTGTACTTTACCACCTATGGATGCCACATTGGAATAGAGAGAAATAATAGAATACATTGTTGTTGTCTACCTTTAGGTTAGTTCAGCAACCCCTAAGGCAGTGGTTCTCAACCTTGGGTCCCCAGATGTTTTTGGCCTTCAACTCCCAGAATTCCTAACAGCTGATAAACTGTCTGGGATTTCTGGGAGTTGTAGGCCAAAAACATCTGGAGACCCCGGGTTGAGAACCACTGCCCTAAGGTGATCCTATCATGGGATCTTCTAAGGCTGAGTGTATGTGACTTGCCCAAGTTCACCCGGTGGGTTTCATAGTTGAGTGCTAATCTGATGATCCCCAGAGTTCTAAACTAGCACACAAGCCATTATGTCTCTTGGCTGCTAATGGTATAAACATAGCTGTCATTTCACAATGGCTGGGCCAGAAGCTTTTCTCTAATATGCTAGTTACGGATTTCAGTAGGACTTTTATTGCAACGTGGAGCACTCAAATATCAAATCTTTCATAGCTACCTGTAAAGTGAATTGGTGGAGCTCCAGCTCCCCACGCAGGGACATGAGAGAAGCCCCCCACCAGGATGGTAAAATATCAAACATCCGGGCATTCCCTGGGCAACATCCTTGCCGACGGCCAATTTTCTCACATCAAAAGTTACCTGCAGTTTCTCAAGTCGCTCCTGACACGAAAAAGGCAACATTTAGACCAGGCATGGGCAAACCTTTTTGTCTTGGGGCTGCATTGCAGGCCTGGCTGGAAGGGCTGGGCCAGGAGGGAGGGGGGCAGGGCGCATGCTGAGCAAGGTGGGCCGAGGAGAGGGTGGGGCCAGGAGGGGGGCAGGGAAGGCCTGGGAGGAAGGCTAGACATGTGGTAACTGCCCCAATCCTCCCCCTCCCCGATCCTCCTCTCCATCCCCCTCCCTGGATCCTCAGGCTGTCCTCTTGGCATATGCTGGGACGAGGGTGAGAAAGACGGCAGCTGAGAGTTCACCAGAGGGCTCTCAGCCACCGCGTACCTTCCTCGAGCCATCCTCCCAATATAAGGATGGGCCACTGGCACCTTCCTTAAGCTGGGAGGAGGAGGAAGGTGAGACACACGGTAGCTGAAAGAGCTCCAGAGGACTCTCAGCTGCTGTGTGCCTCCCTCCCTCATCCTTTTGGCATAAGGATGCAACGGGTCACTGTGCCCTTATGCCAAGTGCACAGGAATAATGAGAAGAGCCTGAGGTAAGTGCCCAGAGGGCTGCATCTGGCCCTTGGGCCTTAGTTTGCCCATGCCTGATTTAGACCATAGGACCATTCAGGTAACTTAGAAATTTACTAAGAGCTAATGTGATGAATTGGTTTGAGCATTGGACTATGGAGACCATGATCTGAACCCTGCTCATCTGTAGAAACCCATTGGGTAACTATGGGCAAGTCACATTCTCTCAAACTCAGAGGAAGGCGACGGCAAACTGTCTCTGAACAAATCTTGCCAAGAAGGCCCAGTGACAGGTTTGCCTTTGGGTCATCATACGTTAAAGACAATTTGAAGGCACACAACAACAACATTTCTTTTGAGATAGTCCCTTTCCCCCTGATTTTAAGGCAAGCAAAATACAGATCCTATTTTGTGCTGATTTATGGGATTTGAACTGCCTGCTTTTTGTCATTTTCCCGTGAGGCTTAATCTCAGCCTCTCTCCTTCTCACTCCCTGTGTTTAGTGCCTCAAGCTGTCAGTTTTGCTACGCTTTATGATCCCGTCTATTTCTCTTTCTGTCGCTCTCTCCAGTGCAACACTGATTAGGGGAAGCAGAGAGAAGCTGAGTGGCACTGAGACATAATAGGACTGTTTTCCTTTCCCCTTCCTGCGCTTTGACATAGCATTACAATCAAGTGTTCTGCAGCAAGCATGTGATACTGTGCTTGGCATCTGGGCTTGAGTGGAAGAATAATTTTGCCACTCCAACAGCTTGGAGGCTTGCCGTCATGTGAGGTGATGGCTCTTCGGCTACAAGAAGTTGATGAATCCAGGCCTAAAGTGGATATCCTAAATGTGTACTTGATCCGTAGTGGTGTAACTTTGAGATATCCTGAACATTATCCAGAAACATGTATTAAATCAATGCCAACTGCAGGAAGAGTTGAAGCTTGACAGTCACAGAGTAGGCATCTTAAAAATATTTGCGTGTTCTATTATTATTGAACACTTCCTATGGTATGTCCTTGGAAAGGTAGAATGAAAACGGTTTTCTAATTACATAAAATACCTTCAAGATCATTTATCATTGGCATCTCACTTAGATTTACATGCTTAGACAGGTCTGTGTCACTCATGTACTGAAAAAACTGTGAGCAAGAGGGATTTGTAATATAACTGTGGCTGGGTTATTCCCAGGTCTCACAATTTTTGGAATCAGTATGTGCCCTCAAGGTGTATAACAAATCAGTAGTAAAACAGTGTGACGTATTGCTATTTCTGTCTTCATTTCCAAGAGACTATTAGGATTTACTACATAATGACCTACGGTTATGAAGCTCTGTGCACAATACCCCAGCAGGAAGTGTGTGTTTATACATATATTCATTCATGTGTATATGTTCTGCTTGAATCTTTTTAGCCTGAGACAGATACTGTTTGACTGAAAAGGCTTCGGTAGCCAAATTATTGAGCCAGCGTCCATGGTAGAAGAAAATGGGAACTATAATTCAATTAATTACTACCACCAGGGACATCTAAAGTAGTGATTAAATTATCAGACATGACATGAATATCCCTGGGTAGAGGATCTTACATCTAGGGCAGGCAACGATACAAGGGGCAGAGCCATTTTCCCACCCTGTGGGTTTCACTGGTGTATTTTGGTGAATGCAAAGTGACATCATGTTACTTCTAGCTCTGTTATGGCTGCTTTTAAATTTCTCCTTAATGTTTTGAAGAGGTGTATGGGACTATGGAGGCTATGTTTTGGGTGGATTTTGAGCCATTAAATGCCTTTAAAAACAATTTGTGATCTATGGGAGGATTCTGAGGGGCCTCAGGGGTTGCGTTTGAGAGTTCCAAAGGCTTCATGTTGGGGTCCCAAGCACCACATTTGAGTGTCCCAAGAGCCTCCTTGTCTACATTGAGGTGGGCAAACTTCACTTCGTGTGTGGCCTACAAAACTACTCACCCAATCACGTGATCGCTATACTGACATGGAAATTAGGTGAGCGAGTGTGACACATTGTTTCCTTTTGTTAACCCAAATATATCATAATGTCAAAATAGCTCTTGAGGAAAACCAGATATGTTATTGGTTCCAATCTGTCTAAGATACAGTACTGCCAATATTGAGAGATCCCTTAAAGCAGTGGTTCTCAACCTGTGGGTCTCCCCAGGTGTTTTAGCCTACAATTCCCAGAAATCCCAGCCAGTTTACCAGCTGTTAGGATTTCTGGCAGTTGAAGGCCAAAACATTTGGGAACCCTCAGGTGGAGAACCACTGCCTTAAAGGCATTTATATTGAGAATATATATGACTTCATATACGTGCTCTGGAAACATACATGATAATGGGCACTTTCCTATTACTTGCTATGGCATGTTTAGATATTGCTAAATTCTGGAAAAATCTGGATAGCTTCTGTATAAGAATATGACTAGACTGTATATGGACTGTATATCTAGACTGCTAGAAAACTTGACTTATGAACTAAAGGTCATCAGAACAGAAAATAGGGTAGTGCTTTGTTTGGAAAGTTGGTACGTGTTTAAACAAAGACATTCTGCTATCTGATCCACCAGCAAAACACATTGCCAGAGTACTTTTTAGATGTTCTGTTCATCCCAGTTGGCAAACTCAAACTTCACCTGCAATATTTTTCTATATTAATATTATCACTGTAACTGTACATCAATCTCTTATCATCCCACTACTCCCCAGATTTTGCAATCTTTTATATTATTTTCTTTGTTCTTTTTACACATTGTTATATAATATTTTGAAATAAAATGATCTAAATATATAAAACGGGAAGGAGTATGGCTTTCCATGTATATAGATATTTCTTACACAAACAGTTATAAGTGCAGTCTAGGGCACATATAACAAAAATGCCCAGCTGTGGAAGAACAATAATAGTGAGTACTATTTTGGAAATGAAGTTGCATTAGCATCATAGACAGCCATTGTTTAGGGTTGACTTGTCTAGGGACAGCTGATATGATTAAAATTCATTGATCCCAGTCACAAAGTGCATCATTCAGAAGACTGATTGTCATCTAGAAGAACATATACATGTCACAATGCCAAAACAAACATAGTAAAATTGGTGAAATAAAAATGTCAGAAGTAGAAAAAAAATCAGGAACTTCTACCCTGTTTCCCCGAAAATAAGACATCCTCAAAAAATAAGACCTAGCAGAGGTTTTGCTGAATTACTAAATATAAGTCCTCCCCCGAAAGTAAGACCTAGCAAAGTTTTTGTTTGGAAGCATGCCCGGCGCCCGCCAAACAAAACACCAGAACTTGCAGGATCGGTAAATGTACATACCAGTTGTACATGGAAATAATGGTAATAATATATTAAAATGTTATATTATTTATATTTATACAGTAGTAACAAGAAATTCTTGACAGGAGTCATAGTTTGTCTGGTTTGGTTATGTTGGTTTGTGATGACAACTACTGTACAGTATATAATAAATGTTCATTTTTTTGTTCAACAATAAATGTGAATTCTTCTTCATGGAAAAATAAGACATCCCCTAAAAATAAGACCTAGCACATCTTTGGGAGCAAAAAATAATATAAGACACTGTCTTATTTTCGGGGAAACACGATATGCTGATCCATCATTGGGATTCTGAGATTCAGTAATTTAGTTCAGAAGTGTGTTTTTCTGTTGTGTTAAAATTTCTTCAATTCTTATAAATAAAAATCTACTTTAGTGTGATAGCTCAATCAAGAGAGGGAATTGAACAATCCACTGATGGATATGTATTCTAAATAAAAATAGTATGAAGGGGGTTTGGAACACTGTCCCAAACCATGTAATAATAATAATAATAATAATAATAATAATAATAATAATAATAATAATAATAATAACAATAATAATAATGTTATATTCCGCCCTATCTCCCCGAGGGGACTCAGGGCAGATTCCAGCGTACACAAACACAAAGTCAAATATTCATTGCCTCGAAACACCCATAACACAGATAAAGGTAAAGGCTTCCCCTTCTGGCCCTGAGGGGTGGTGCTCATCTCCATTTCTAAGTCAAATAGTCTGCGTTGTCCATCAATACCTCCTAGGTCATGTGGCTGGCATGATTTCATGGAGCGCCGTTACCTTCCCTCCAAGGCAGTACCTATTGATCTCACATTTGCTTATTTTTAAACTGCTAAGTTGGCAGAAGCTGGGGCTAACAGCGTGAGGTCACCCCATCCTGTGGATTTGAACCACCAACCTTCCGGTCAGGAAGTTCAGCAGCTCAGTGGTTTAACCTGTTGCACCACTGCGGCTTCATGTAGGCTTCCTCATCCCTTTTATCCTTGATGGAAAGAAAAACAAGAACAGATTTTCAACTTAGTTTGTGTACTCTACCAAAAAAGTGTGACGTGAGGAAGAATTAGCATCAAATGCATCAACACCCATGGTAGCAACAGCAGTAGTTCTAATTAGTGTTTTATTCATTTACATTCCACTTATTTCATAGGATTATGATGCAAGCTTGCTTGCAAAAATTAAATTAGGTGCAGACAGAACAAATAAGCAAAGACATACAGAAAGTTATTGTTAAAGTATAATAAAACTGTATAATTAAAATATACATTTTAAAAAAACAATAAGTAGAATAGCACTTTCTTGACCTTTTAGTCATTTCTCAGAAGCATGGAATAGAATAGTTTTCACCTCCTGGTGTAACAACAGCATATCTATGCAAATAACACACAACTCTACTACTCTTTTCCACCCAATTCTAAGTTCCCTGGATCCTGGACTGGTACCTGGCAGCTGTGATGACCTGGATAAGGGCCAACAAACTGAGGTCCTCCTGGTTAGTCAAGCCAATCGGGGTATGAGGTGGCAACCTATGCTCCACGGGGTTACACTCCTCCTAAGGACACAGTTCTGCAGTCTGGGTGTTCCACTAGATTCAACTCTGACGCTTGAAGCTCAGTTGTTGGCGGTGGCTGGGAGGGCCTTCACACAGCTAAAACTAGTGCACCAGCTGCGACCATAACCCGAAAAGTCTAAAAGCCACAGTGACCCATGCCTTAGTCACATCCAGAATGGACTACTGCAATGCGCTCTACGTAGGGCTGCTTTTGAAGATGGTTCGGAAACTGCAGTTAGTGCGAAGGCTGGAGGACAGATTACTAACTGGGGCTACCTATAGGGAGCATACCACGCCCCTATTGAAGTAGCTCCACTGGCAAATTTCCGGGCCCAATTCAAAGTTATTACCTATAAAGCCCTATACACTTCGGATCCAACCTATTTTCAAGACCGCATCTCCTTTTATGAACTGTTGCGGCTCTAAGATCTGCTAGGAAAGCCCTCCTCTCAGTCCCACCACCGTCCCAGTACAGTGGGGACGAGAGAGAGGGCCTTCTTGGTGGAGGTGCCCCAGCTGTGGAATGCCATTCCTAGAGACATTAGGTTTCTCCTCACTCCCCAAGTTGTTTGGTCTAGTCTAAAAACATGGCTCTTTAGACAGGCCTTTGACCTTGAATAGATTTTAATGGTTAGATGTGAGGACTTAGGGATTACTTCACTCTGGCACTAGGATTGTTTCTTAAGACTACCAGTTTTATCTTCAACCATTGCTGCGTTTTATGAATTTTAACCATTTATTTAATTGCCATTTTTTATGTTTGCTGTTATACATTTATGTTGTTATAGGTTATATGTTTATGTACTGTTTATTTTGTGTTTGGCACTTGCAGTGAGCTGCTCCGAGTCCCTTCGGGCAGATAGTGGTGGGATATAAATAAAGTTTATTATTATTTTATTATTACGAAAGAGCTAACTTTATCCTCATATAGGGGGAGTTCCAGGGCTGTTTGAGATTTATATATATATTTTTGTTGGTGGAAGGGCAGGGAGGAAAATATTTTATTGTTTATTAAATATTTTTATCCCATGCTATTTCTAAAGATCTCATGGTTACACACAATAAAATCAAGGTAAATAGTTTGAAACAATTTAGGATATAGTACAGTAAAATATAATTTGTAGTCTGAAGATGATACACCAAATTCAATCTGTTAAATCGGCTAAAAGCATGCACATGTACAAACTAGCCATGTTTTAACTAGAGCCAATGGGTTAGGGACCAGAGCACTATCAGAAAGCTGCATTGGTTGAAAAGTGGAACCCAGTTTATTTTAGCATGCAAATGCATTTTGGCTGCTGGAAAAATGTAAATAGCACACTATATATCACTTTCAAATATGTAATAAAGCTAAAAGAATTTTTGCACACATTCAAAAATGATTCAGGAATAATCCTTAGGCATTATTGTAGTACATAGTAAAGTCACAGCTTATGGTAAAGTGCTAGTTGTGTGTACACTTTCCCTTGCAGGTGATAATAGCACAAGTGGTATAATGTGTTATTTTGGGTGCTGTGCATCTGCAACAGACACATATATGATCTACTTCAGTGGTTCTCAACCCATGGGTCCCCAGATGTTTTGACTTTCAACTCCCAGAAATCCTAACAGCTGGTAGACTGGCTGGGATTTCTGTGACTTGTAGGCAAAAGTTGGGGACCCACAGGTTGAGAACCACTGATCTACTTCAATCAAAAGTTATTAAATCCATTGAAGAAAACAGCTATTACATTGTGAATAATTCTTTACCTTATCTTATGCAATTCCCCCTCAAACAGTTCTCAAAGGAAAGGAAAGGAAAGGAAAGGAAATGAAATGAGTATTTTTCAGAATAAGTCAGTAAGTGGAACATTTAGTTCTCCTTTTACTTTGGTTGTTAAAGGCACAGGAGGTTTCCTTATCACAAAATAGAATGGGATTTACTGTTGTGTTTCGCCAACAGCACAACAATGGTTGGCTTGATTTCTTAAAGGCTCCTGACTACTAATAAAAGGTTAAAATTTTCCCCATGGACAATAATGTTAATATTACTGCGAATATACATAAAAGAGAAGAAGGAAGAAAGTGAGACATGGAATTGTCCGGATATTCTTCTAGGAAAAATACCTGTGGCTTGATGTGATGGAATTGTGGTGTAATCTTGCATTCTTCAACAATCGCAGCATAGAAGGAACAGGCTTGAGAATGTGAAAAGTTGAGGCCAGATGTTTTTATTAGCCACAGAAATGACATTAAGCAAAAATTAGAAAGTCATGACCAGTTATGTGTTGAAACATCTGCTACTCACTTTGCCAGAGAAAAACGGTGCAACTTGCTAGGACTGTTGAGAAGCATCTGTTTAATTTTGTCATATGTTTGAAGGCGGATTTGACTGCCCTGAATTCAATAACTGAAGGTGTTTGTATCTGTGATCAGCAAATCCGACTGCCTTCCTTGTACACACAGTTTCCTCAGAAAGAGTTTAATTTGAAACATGACAGGAATAAAAGTTACAGTGTTTTCCTCAAAGATTTTCTCCACCGCTGGCTGTCTTCCATATCACTTTCCCCCACCCCTAGGCATGATTCAGGATAACAGGAGTGGGGCACAAATGATATACCTGGATCTCAGTAAGGCATCAAGAGTTACTGGACAGTATTAGGCTTTTGGGATGTTAATGGAGTTAACTGGATGCTTCTGATGCCCCCCATCCAGTCAGTGAATTTTTTGGTTCATGGGGAAGTTGAAGCTGCCCCGAATGCACAGAGGGAACGAGATAGTTGGGTTTGTGCAAGGATTATTATCTGAGGTTTCATTCCAGAGGTTTGGGAAGATGCACTCACTGACACAACTGGGAATTGCTCAAGAGTAATGATCCAACATTCACTCGTTTATACAGAGGTTATCATTCAGAATGCTTCTTTGATCTAAAATGTTATAGTACTGAAAGTCCCCTGGATCCAGCAGATGTGCTTTTTGAAAACCTGTTAACAAGAGTGCAATGATCTGGAAATTGACAGTTTTGTGAGTGACAACGGGAGTCTTTAAAACAAAAAAATGGTTGGATGCTTGTTTTCTTAGTATATCCTTTATACAAACTGGAACATAAAAATTAAACTTTGTTATATTAAGTAGGACTTGTTTCTGACTTGTCAAGCACAGGGTTGTATGTAAAATGTATTAAAAGAACAATCCTGAAGATGTCTGCTCTGAAGAATTGGCTCTAACCCAATCATTCCCAGTAGCCCAAAGAGTTATCATTTGTGATATCGCTGTATTATTACTTTTGCTCTATTTGTTGTTGTTTTGTTTGCTTTTTTGTCCTGCTGCTCAAGAAAACCACCTGGCTTCTAGTTTTCTCTGAAATAGTCAGATTAATGCTATAGCTTTCTTTTAATATTGTTAATAATAATGTTCTGCCTTCCTTTTCTCATGATTTCTCCAAGTGTATATAATTTTGAGAAACAACAATGGAACATATAAAGGTTTAACTGTGTTCTTACTTTCACTTTGCATAAACCATTGAAGTTCATATCTGTATTTTACTAGGAATTAAGCCTCTCTGCATTTCCTTTTATGGATTTTTCCTGAGACTGTGCACTCTGTATAAACATTAATATAAAGGAGAAAAAAATGTCTGCTTCAGGTTTAAAAATAGATTTCATTAGGCAGGGATGAAATATTACCAATTGTAACTTAGTGTATATAATTAAACATTGGGGAAAAAAGTTTCCAGAAACTTTTAATAGGAGTTTGCCAATGACATAACATACCAGAATGATGGATAGAGATTAACAGATGTTTGCATTTGGTGGATAAATATTAATAAAAAGTACCATATTTATATATTAATCAACTAATGAGCTTTTCTTGTATATTGGGTTGGGTTCAAAAGTTCCCTTCAACTAAATGAAAGGAACCTTTGCATCCAGTTCACTTTTAAGTTACCATTCATATGTAATACTGTACATCTTATCAATGCTTGTATTCCCAATATGTCTGAGAAGCATTTATGTACCACCTTATTTATGGTCCATGGTACAAATATATATATTCGGTTATTTTCCTTCTATTGCATTTAGTATCAGGACAAGAGAGGAAAATCCAATTTTAATCCTCTAGTCATGATGGTGCTATGATTTAAGAGGATTTAAAATGAAACTGGCCATGCTTAGGGTATTTCTTTTCTTCTTATTAGAATCACAAACCCATATTGACTCTCTATAAAGTACTTGAAATGTGGCAGCAGGATAAGAGAAGAAGAAATGTTAGTTGTCCAAGTGAAACAGTGCAACATGAGCAATTACAATTGGTAGTAGTGGGATGAGATAGTTTATCAAGATCTGCAATGGTCTTCACTGGAGGCGGACATGTAGGTGAAAGCAGGTAAACATATCCATGTTTACAGTTTATGGCTGTGTGCGATTTGTTGTTGATCCGTGGTCCAATAGTTTTTCTTGCTTTTGCAAGGTGGGCGGTGGAGGTGGAGGGCTATAGACCCACAACCTTAACCCTGTGTTGTCGAAGGCTTTCATGGCCGGGATCACAGGGTTGTTGTATGTCTTTTGGGCTGTGTGGCCATGTTCCAGAAGTATTCTCTCCTGACGTTTCGCCCACATCTATGGCAGGCATCCTCACAACCTCTGAGGATGCCTGCCATATATGTGGGCGAAACGTCAGGAGAGAATACTTCTGGAACATGGCCACACAGCCCGAAAGACATACAGCAACCCAACCTTAACCCTGTCTTAATACCAAATGTTTTCTTTCTTTAGGGAATCAAAATGTTCCTCTTGTGTTTACTTAGGATGGAAATTAAGATACAAGGAAGGGTTGAATAAGGTCTCCATGTTTTGTAATTAGCATACTTTGTTTTGTTTTTAATCTGTGCTCTGACATCTTTTGCTTTGATGAGTATTTCTTTAACTGTGCCTTTTTGCTTTAAACCAAAGGGTTTTTCTCCTCTTTGAAAATGCTTTCCTGTTTTAAATTCTGGAAAACAAGTGAAACATCCTTCTTGACAAACTCGCTCTTCCTTCTAAGAATTTAACATTCTTCTTGTGTACTTGAAGCTTCTATCATGCGTCATGCTTTTCCCTCTCCTGCAGTTCCTAGGCTCATCTACTTTGGGAGTACAGGACAACACCCTAGGTGTTTCTCATAACAATGTCTCCCATAAGCTCTTTTTCTCTGTTCTACATCAGGAAATACATTCCAGAATAGAAGTCTTCCACCAAAGCTCATATTGCCAAAGCACGGGGAGTGCAGAGAAGTACAAGAACCACTATTTTCACTCTGTAATTGCCTCACTATGGGCTTTTTTAGAAAGACCCCCCCCCCCCCGAGTCCCCACGGGGAGATGGTGGCGGGGTACAAATAAAGTATTATTATTATTATTATTATTATTATTATTATTATTATTATTGTGCAACATTTTGAAAGTATAGCTACAAGATTTTGACAAGTAGAGGTTTGTGCACTATGACCAGCTAATGACTTTTCCTATTTTTGTCTTATTTTAAAACAAGACTGTTAATTGTGATCTTATCTGAAGTTTAATGTTACCATTGCGATAGATGTCCAAAAGAACTCGAATAATAAATTGTAGCCATTTATATTGCTTTGGAAATGATATTTCAGTGCCTTTGAAATACTGTGAGTGTCATTGTGCTACTGATACTCAGAATCAAAATAAATCATGTGCACATCAATCCCATTTACTTCCATGCAACTTTCCTTGACATAATGTGTTCAGAATCACTGCATTTTGTAACTAAGGCAATTTTGAAAAGCTCAGATGTAATTTTTCTGACTGATGACTAGAATGCATCCTGATTACTTTAAAACTGCAAAAGAGGGAGTGAGGGAGAGCTTAAGAGTCATGTTCAAATACCATTAGGAGACAGGCTTTTGGGAAATGTTAGATAGACATACAATATCATCAGCTGAAAGGCATGATCTGACTTAATCTTATAATGTAATGGATTGGTGTGTGTATTAGCGTGGGTTTTTCTACTCTTTGTGGGTGCTACATTAAGGAGACAATCCTCTTACCACTAAAATTGATAATGCTGTTGCCTTAAGTGGAATGAAACTGGTATGAATCGGAATGTTGGTGGCATCTTCTTTGGCCTATTCTTTTGTTCTTTTAATATAATTTTAAGCTCTACCAGTATGACTTACATTAACAAAGGAAGAATAGGTAGTTTAGAATATCTCTAGAAAGTGAAGGCATGATTTTAAGTGATTATGAATATACCAATTCTTGCTAAAAAAAATACTAGTGTGTAGCTGGATCAGAGGTATCGCTCCCAGAGTTTTGAGCCATGCTGGTTGAGGGATTCTGGGAGCTACAATCCAAAACTCTAACTTTACCAAGCTTTGGTTTCTTTCTTTTTTCCAATTATACAAATATAATAGACTTGTGCATTTGTATATAATCGCTATCCCGGTTCTGTTTGTTTCATTTGTAAGGCCCCTGTTTTCATTTTCGACCACTTTCCAAAAACAGGCACCTTTCCGAATGGGCGTTTTTGTTCCTCATCCAAAAATACGAAAATTTTCAGTCCATTGGTGGCAATGGGTGGGTTTCTCCAGGCACCCCTTCCCCTCAGTTTTAGGGCTAGAGGGGTGAAAATAGTTACACATGGAAGGCATATCTACCACTCTTAGCCTATCAACTTTTCTGTTTGGGTCATCCCCTGATTTTTGGGATTTTTTTTCTTTCTATAAATAAAATATCCTTAAAACATTCCCTCACCTCCACCCCCGGTTGCCCTGCCGGAGAAGTTAGAGAGAGGCAGGGCAGGGCACAATTTCTTCTTGCCAAATGTCAAAGATGCTCCACACACCACACACACAACCCAGTGTCCAGCCCCATTATTTCACTTCTTCTTTAACTGGCAGCAATGGGGGGGGAGGAATCCCCCCTTCCCATCATTTTTGGCAATGGCATGGTTTGTCCTTATATCCTTCATTACGACCTGGATTAAAAGTATCAGACTTACTTAACATACCACTCTTTCTGTGATGTTTTCCCCTCTGTCTGCAGAAGAGAACTGAGTTTAAAGACAGAGCTTAAGATACCACTAATTCTGAGATGTTTTCTCCTACATCTGTAGAAGAGAACTGAGTTTAAGTATAGGGCTTAAGATACAGTAGAGTCTCGCTTATCCAACCTTAACTTATCCAACGTTCTGTATTATCCAATGCAGTTTGCCTCTTTGTAGTCAGATTTTCAATACATTGCGAAGTTTTGGTGCTAAATTAGTAAATATAGTAATTATTACATAACATTATCATGTATTGAATTGCTTTTCCTGTTGTAAAACATGATATTTTGGTGCTTAATTTGTAAAATCATAATGTAAATTGATGTTTACTAGGCATTTCCTTAATCCCTCCTTATTATCCAACATTTTCACTTATCCAATGTTCTGACTGCCTGTTTATGTTGGATAAGTGAGACTCTACTGTACCACTATTTCTGAGATGTTTTCCCCTCCATCTGCCGAGGAGAACTGAGTTTAAAGATAGGGCTTAAGATACCACTCTTTCTGTGATGTTTTCCCCTCCGTCTGCAGAAGAGAACTGAGTTTAAAGACAGGGCTTAAGATATCACTAATTCTGAGATGTTGTCTCCTCCATCTGCAAAAGAGAACTGAGTTTAAGAACAGGGCTTAAGATACCACTATTTCTGTGATGCTTTCCCCTTCGTCTGCAGAGTGGCGGTGGGTGAGGTGAGACAGGCAGCAGGTAAGGCGGACGGCATTCTTCTCGTCCGATTGGCCCAGCAGGCAGGGCTCAGAGGGAAATAGCAATTCTCTATGGGGCTGCATGAGGAATGCCACATGGTCTAAAAAGCCAGCAAGGAAACAGGACCTGATCCCACTTTCTTTCGTACCAAGCTTATTTTCGTTCTGGGGGAGGGGGTCCCTCCCGAAACAAAAGGAACGAAATAACGAATGAAATGGGAGGAACGGGTACTACACATACCTCTAATATATAACATTTTCAGCAGCTAGCTGGCATTTATTTTATATTGAAATTTGCAGTCTACCTTATTATTACTACCTGTGATGTAGATCAGTAATCAACCTGCAAGTGCAGGTTTGTAATTACTAAATTTCATCGCATAATAGTTGCACTTTCCACCCCCTTTTCATCAAAAAACAGGGTGTGACTATTTTCTACACCATACATAGCATAGAGCCTCTTCATCTATCTAAAGAAATGGGGCTGTTTCTGGGAACCATGTGAAAATCAGGACACATAAGAAATGTACTGGTGCATGTTATTAGTGACAAGGAGATGAGATTGTATAGTAGAGAAAAGGGAACGCAAAAGAATTCTTGGTGAGGTGGATGAGAAATGGGTTTCAAAATTTCTTCCAAGTTCAGTACTGGAACAGGAAAGAACAGGAACATATGAAATGTTGGCAAGCCTTTTAGTAAAGGTAAAGATTTCCCCTTACATTAAGTCTAGTCATGTCTGACTCTGGGGGTTGGTGCTCATCTCCATTTCTAAGCTGAAGAGCCGGCATTGTCCGTAGACACCTCCAAGGTCATGTGGCCAGTATGACTGCATGAGCGCCGTTACCTTCCTGCCGGAGCGGTACCTATTGATCTACTCACATTTGCATGTTTTCGAACTGTTAGGTTGGCAGGAGCTGGGGCTAACAGCGGGCGCTCATTCCGCTCCCGGGATTTGAACCTGGGACCTTTCAGTCCTCAAGTTCAGAAGCTCAGTGCTTTAACACACTGTGCCACCAGAGGCCCCTAAGCCTTTTAGTGTAGGCACCTAACTTAAATGTAATTGGCAGTTTTATATACATTCAATAGTTACGCTTCTATTGCCAATGCAATTGAAATAGATTTTAGCATATTATTAAATAAACATGTTTCCCTCTTTCTAATAATTTTCTTTGTTTTTAAGATACAACGAAGCCTCATAAATGGTGAATGGATGGGAAGTTCTTGGAATAAGTGACATATTTAAAGTATTGGGGGTGGTTTTGACCAGGCCTTTTAGACAGTAGATATTGATAATGCTAAACAAATGAGAAAAGACTATTTTGGCAGGCTCTATAGAAATAAATGAACACTCTGGTTCCATTAGCTTTGGAATTTTTAAAAATGAAACTCCTTCCTCAGATAAACAGCTGCAATTTGTGGTCAGAGTCACTAGAAGCTTTTACAAAATAAAATTGTCCATTTATAGCCAACTGCTTTTCTCTCAGTTTTAGCAGCTTTATCAGATTTGAACAATGATTATAATCAATAATGATTTTCATATGAAAAGCAATTAATTAGTGGTGGAAGAATTTATTTTGTACCCCTTCTAATTTTCAAATATTAACATGGGATAAGATAAAATTATCCTAATGGAGGAGTTTTGCATTAATTCATTTGGTAAGCTTGAGATTTCAGAACAATATGTAAGATTTCTTGCCTTTGTGCTGCTAAACTCTTGCTTAAATAAAGTCCAGGTGATTTGACTATACAAGTAGATTTAGAATTATTATACCTTCAGATCTGCTAATCTTTATGACTAGCTAGCTCCCTCTGACCCTCCAAACTATTTTATTGATATTAGAAATGTTGATTATATAGAAAGGCCTTCGCAAAGGGTCATTCCAATATATTGCCACTTGGTAAAGTAGAAACCACAATAATGGGACTCCTTTTAATGAAAGAGTTTATCTTTGTCACATAGAAAACAATTGAAGACTTGCTGCATGTGATACTCTGGTGTCCCATATATTTGATTGAGTAGGAGAAGATGTTGCAGCTCATCTAACAAAGAACAGAGTAGGAGAAATTAATTGTGCTGTTCTGAGATAAAGATAAATTTATCACATTTCAAATAGCAAACTATTTTAGGTTTTTAACTGAAAGCTAAACCCTAAAATATCTGCAGCATACCAGACTGACAGACTCAATATTGGATATTGTATTGTATTAGATACTGAATCATTAATATTTCAATCAATAAGCAGGTACTGACAGAGGGCTGCTTTCCCATTACAGCTGATGTGTACCAATGGGTGTTAATAATAATACAGTAGAGTCTCGCTTATCCAAAATAAACGGGCCGGCAGAATGTTGGATAAGCGAATATGTTGGATAATAAGGAGGGGTTAAGGAAAAGCTTATTAAACATCAAATTAGGTTATGATTTTACAAATTAAGCACCAAAACATTATGTTATACAACAAATTTGACAGAAAAAGTAGTTCAATACACAGTAATTCTATGTATCAATTACTGTATTTACAAATTTAGCACCAAAATATCACGATGTATTGAAAACATTGAGTACAAAAATGCATTGGATAATCCAGAACGTTGGATAAGCGAGTGTTGGATAAGTGAGACTCTACTGTATTAATATTAATAACATTAGTTATTCTGGGACCCTAAGCTGAGTCTGGGAGAGGTCTGCTTCCCCATGACATCTGATGTGTACCAATGGGTGTTAATACAGTAGAGCCTCACTTATCCAACATAAATGTGCTGGCAGAATGCTGAATAAGTGAAAATTTTGGATAATAAGGAGGGGTTAAGGAAAAACCTATTAAACGTCAAATTACGTTATTATTTTATAAACTAAGCACCAAAACATCATGTTTTACAACAAGTCTGCCACTTATTTGGGAGTGTGGCTGCACTTGTGTTGTTGCTGTACATGTTTTCCTGCTGCATGATGCTGCCTAGAGAAACAGCTGTGGATCCAGGCAGGAGGCAGAGTGCATTGGATAATACAGAACGTTGGATAAGCGAAGGTTGGATAAGTGAGACTCTACTGTAATAAGATTAATATTAATAACAATAGTACTTTGGGGAAGACCCAAACGTTTTAAAAGTTGGTAGGCTAAAAGGGGTCGAAATGCCCTCTGTGTGTGGCGATTTTCACCCCTCTAGCCCAAAAAACAAGCTGGGGCGGGGGGGGGGGGGGGCGGGGGGCGGGGTGAGACTCGGAAACCCACTCATTGCTGCCAATGGTCCGAGTCGCAAAAGCATGCTATGAATGACGACTGAGCACCCCAATTTGCCTTATGTGGACTCAGACCATTTCAAGAAGGGAGGACATGGTTGGCATAAGAGACACTCCCGTGCAACCCAACATCTCTTAGAAACCGCAGAAAGCTTTCTCATAAGCTCAGTTCAGAAGAGAAGACTGTACCTGTGCGTTGATGCTAGGCTCACCATTATAACATAGCATATTTTCACAAACTATTAGCTTGCTGAATGCACGAACATAAGCAGCCGTGTCTTCCTTCTAGGAGGACACATGCACAGGCAAGCCGATTGCCAGGCCCTTGGTGAGTCAAATTAAATGTTTCATTGTGCAGAAGGATGATAAACAGTTATTCATCCTTCTGTCAACAGCTTATATCCTGGTTTGTAATGCATTAATCAGCTTTCGGGTTACAAATTAATGTAACATGAGTGAGTTTGCAAGATGGAAATAGGTGAGCCAAAAAACAGTAACTGAAACATAAATTGGAACATTCTTGAGTCCAAAGCCCGATAGATGCTTTCTGTTTATCAATCAAAGGATGTAGTAAAGCAGCATGGAAACTTTGTCCCTTCAAATGTTTATAACTCCCATAATACATTTATACAGTAGTTGAGGCTTCTTGGAAGTAAAATCATCTCTAATGATTAGAAAAGGTTTCTGCTTGTTGCATTTGCTGATATAATTTTACCACGGTAGATCTATTTGAAATGTCTTTCTACCAGCATATTGTTTTAGCTGTGCATACTTCCAAAAATCTGCAGGGATAGCTATTTTTAGCAAACAATATCTTCAGTTTAATGGAACATTGATTAGGACTGCAAATTGATTAAAAACGATCATGAGCCTTGTAGAAATTTTTCCTGAAGGTTTGTTCTATAGGCAGAGGACTATACGTTTCCACGCAGGGTGTACAGTTTAGGGGTAAAGAAAGAAATCCCTATAATCAGTAAAATAAGCCATCTGTGATCTCCAGAACTGAATGTAGTTGATCTAGTCTCAAGCAGAAGTGAGGCAGCTTCCGAGAATCTCTAATAGTCTGTTCTGCTCTACTTCTGTGCATAGGGTTGTGAGAGGGGTTTCAAAAGATCGCCAAAAATAATTAGAAAACACATATTTCTGATGGTCTTAGGAACCCAAATCCCTCCAATATTTTCTGTTGGTCATGGGGGTTCTGTGTGAGGAGTTAGGCCCAATTCTATCATTGGTGGGGGTTCAAGGGGCTCTTTGACTGTAGGTGAACTATAAATCCCAGCAACTACAACTCCCATATGTCAAGGTCTACTTTCCCCAAACTCCACCAGTGTTCACATTTGGACGTATTGCGTATTTGTGCCAAGTTTGGTCCAGATCCACCATTGTTTGAGTTCACAGTGCTCTCTGGGTGTAGGTGAACTACAACTCCAAAACACAAGGTCAGTGCCCACCAAACCCTTCCAGTATTTTCTGTTGGTCATGGGAGTTCTATGTGTCAAGTTTGGTTCAATTCTATCATTGGTGGAATTCAGAATGCTCTTTGGCTGTAGGTGAACTATAAATCCCAGCAACTACAACTCCCAAATGACAAAATCAATTCCCCCAATCCCACCAGTATTCAAATTTGAGCCAAATTTGATCCAGTGAATGAAAATACATCCTGCATATCAGATAGTTACATTACAATTCATAACAGTAGCAAAATTACAGTTATGAAGTAGCAATGAAAATAATTTTATGGTTGGGGTTCAGCACAACATGAGGAACTGTATTAAAGGGTCGTAGCATTAGGAAGATGGAGAACCAGTGGTCTTCGGCATCTGGAGGCTGTGCTCAACTCAACCATGGGGAGGTGCTGTTGTTCCATTTTTCCACGTTGAGGACGCCTTCCTGATCAAATTGCCGGCATGTTTTCTGGGGTGCCTTTTACCTCCCCGCCAAGGTGGTCCTTATTTATCTAGGTAAGCATGTAAGCTGCTTGGTAAGCTAGGTAGGGCTGACGGCGGGAACTCACCTCAACCCATGGCTTAAACTGCCAACCTTCTGATTGGCAAGATTTTTTGTAGCTGGCAGTTTAACCCACTGTGCTAGTCACGGCCCTTTCCTGGGGAGGCCAGAATAGCCTCCTTCATAGCATTCCATTGGCAGGTAAAGACTTCTTTTCCAGAAGTTTTTCAAAAAGAATGAGATGTTTTTGAAGAGAGGACTTTAATACGATACTTTATTTTTTGTACCATTTGGATTCTTATTTTAAATTATATGCTTTCATTTGTAAAGCATTGTTAATGCATATTTAAATTGAGTATGTTAATTTATATGCTTTTACTGTATTGTCTTTAATGTATTTGGAAGCCATCTGCTATCCCTGTTTTGGAGGAGAAAAGGATATATAAATGAAATTAACAAACATCAGTTACATCTCCCTAGATGTTAGATAAAATATCCAGTGGTAGCCAGACATAATCTAGCTTGGTGGCTTCATTTAGAAGAACTCTTTTTAGCATGAGGGAGTGAAGAGGATATAGCAATCTGATCGATGCCAAGGCTGGTTAAAAGTGCAGTATATAAATACCCAGGACTTGGGACTGAAAAGCAGTCAACATGTGTGTGTGTGGGGGGGGGGGGAAGACAAACTAGAAGGTAAGGCCAAGAAAAAAAGAGTGAAATCAGCATTAAAGAGCTAAATTCCAAACATAATTTAGGTAGTCATTGTTTGTGCAAGGTTCATCTGCAACAGTGATCCCTTTATAGTTCATCCTGTGCAGAAAGAGCCAGAAGATGGATAGGTATATTCCAGGTCTGAATGTATAGTGCAGTAATTCAGCACACAAATATATTATAGAATAATAATCATCATCATCATCATCATCATCATCATCATCATCATCATCATCATCATCTTTATTTATACCCCGCCTCCTCTCCCCAGAGGAACTCAGGGCAGCTAACAGCAAACTAACAAATACAGTAAATAATATACATAGAAAATAATCACATATCTTCTACACACACAATAAAAGTGAAAATATGTATGTGTGTGTGTGGCTGGGGTGTCCACTTACACAGACAAGCTTCTGCCTTCACAAACAGCTATAACTCCCACTACTCAGAAGACACTAGAGGCCCTCCCTCCTATGACATTGCAGGTTATAGAGAGCACCATGAAAATGTCCAAGAACCCTGCCAGTGTCCTCCACAAACATAATACTGCCCATCACCCAAGTGAAGGCTTTCATAAAGGGACAATTTCATCTTAGATTTTATGTGTTTCCTCACCACAGACATCCCAATGTTTCTTGCTCTCTCCATTAGTGTGGAATTTGCATTACCCCGCCCACTGCCTCTCCCTTAACCCTTTCCCATTCTTTTTTGTGGCACACAGCAAACAGGAATTGATCAGCAACTGAACATACTAGAGAGGTTTGGGGAGAATTCATGATTTATAAGAGTTGGTACTGGGATGTATAGTTCACCTCCAATCTAAGCACTCTGAACTCCACCAATGATGGACCTGTAACGAATACCTGATATGCCAAAATTTGATTATTGGAGGGATTTGGGGGGGGGGGGCTGACCTTCCTTCCTGGGAGTTGTAGTTCACCCACAACAAGAAACTGTGACCTCCACCAATGATGGACCTGGACCAAACTTGGCACATAGAACACCCATGATTAACCAACCTACTGGAGGGGTTTGAGGGGACTGACTCACCATAATGGGAGTTGTAGTTTACCTTACAGCCAGAGAGCACATTGAACCCCTCCGATGATGCATCTAGAGCAGACTTGCCCAACATAATGAACTTTAAGTATTGGTGGAGTTTTTCAGGGTTAACCTGGCATGATGTGAGTTGTAGTTCACCCACAACCTTATGCATTTTGTACAATTAAAAATCGACTTTTTCAAATCACCTGGGCAATGCCGGGTACACAAGCTAGTCAATTAATAAAATAACACAACAATATAAACATAAATTAAAAGCAACATTAAAAACTATAAAGCCCTATAAAACAATATATAATACTATTTAAAACCATCTGTTCCTATGATTAAGGTTATGTATCATGACTTTTCAGTGAGGGAATATAGTGCATACGCGTCAGCAGTCAACAGTTCCAGTAAGCAATGGCATAGATTTGGCTGTGACTTGTCAATAGAGTTACCAGATTGTAAGGTCTGGACCCTTTTCTCCTATCCTTGGGGCGAGATACAAGGTGGAGTGGAACGGGGGATGAATGAGACATATTTTCCCAGTTTCAGAAGCTGCAGGTTAACTACCTAAAATAAGAAGTGATTCTAGATTGGGTAATGGATGGTGAAGTGGATGATATGTGGTCCCTGAAACATTGTTTAGAAATCGCCATCTGGATTGAGTGCCTGTTTACCAAAAAGCAATAACAGTATCAACAAAAGAAACATCGTATATTGAAGGAAAAAGTTCTAAACCACCAAGGTGTAATCCACCTTCATAATAAGGCTTAATCATGTATTATGGCAGATAGCCAGACCCAGGGATAGCACTTTTAATTGTGAACACTGATGAGAAGCATTAGAGGCCGATGATCAGATAATGCGATCATCAGATAAGGCAGTACCTGCCATGGCTGTCAATTCGACCTCAGGTAGGATAGAATTACCAGTCAAAGAACTGCTTCCTATGATGTTTCTAGGCTGTATACCATACTCTGAAGTGCGACATAACGTTTATGATAGGAATGACTAGATGTGTGTGATGCTGATATAAAAATACTTGGACTCTGTAATGTCTGTAGAAAATGTGTTTAGAGAGACACTGTGAATTCTGGATGTGAATGTGCCTGGATGTGTTTTTTTTTTGTAATGCAACAATTTCCTTCTGTTTGAGTGTTCTTGTAGTTTTGCTTTAATAAATAGCTTGAAAAATTATACTTAATTAATTCTTCTTTATAGAATCCTGGAAATGGCAATTTAGGGAGGGATATTGAGAAATCTCAGCTGGAATGCTCCAGTGTTTCATCAACTACAGATCCCAAGATTTTATAGGATGAAACCATCGCATTTAACATGCCATACTAATGCTATAATTGTTTAGCATAAGTGGGCCCGCTTAGTCTCTTATCATAAAAAATCTTGACATTCTTGAATAGTGTATCTTATATAGTGTTTTCTGGGGTTTGGTTCCAGGACCCCCTGTAGATATTAAAATCCATGGAACCAAGTCCCATTATATACAGTGCTGTAGTGAAATGGTGTCCCTATATAAAACAGCAAAATCAAGTTTTGCTTTTTGAAAGTTTTAAAAAAAATATTTTAAAGTATTTTAAAGCTGTGGATGGTGAAATCTGTGAATGTAGAATCTGTGGATATGAAGAGCTGACTACTAGTGTTGTGCGTGGTATTCGTTCCATTTGTTTCATTCATGTATCTGTGTCATACCGTCCATTTGGAAGGCACGGAGCAAAAGACCCCATTTTCAGATGAAACAAAAGACAACATGAAAGAGAAAGTTGCACGGTTTCGTTTCTTTGTTTGGTTTTCGGCAGCGTGGCTTGACTGCTTCCTTTTCCTGAGGTATTATTGTACTGTCTTTATTCACTGTTTGCATTATTCCCATTTCAAGTTTAAAAATCTGATTAAATACAACTACTCAAACGTTTTGTTTCATTAAAGGATGGATATGAGTCTATGGGCATGAACAACTTATCACATATTGTCTTGATCACTTGTACTTCTTACTGAGAATCAAGAGATACTGCAAAATAAAAACAAGATTGGCATTGCAATCATTGCTGATTTTTTTCCTCTGAGCACTTGGTATTATCAGTACTTATCTCCTTAGAGCAGTTTGTTCGTAACCTGTGGGTCCCCAGATGTTTTGGCCTTCAACCACCAGAAATCCTAACAGCTGGAAAACTGGCTGGGATTTTTGGGAGTTGTAGGCCAAAACACCTGGGGACCCACAGGTTACGAACCACTGCCTTAGAGGAATAACTAGAAGTCTTTATCATATGTTTAGCCCACTGAGCTTGCAGTCTAACAGCCCAAGCAACTACTGATGAATGTAAATAGTAAATGCATATACACGATAAATTTCTGTAAAGTTTTCTATTTGAGAAAATTTTCCATCTCACAGCAAGGAAGAAGAAGACGAGGGAGGAATTTTTGTAATTACGGCAAAACCTGTGCATTTTTACTGGAGGGTTCATCCCTTTGAATTCAGTGGAGCATATACAGTGGAACCACGACTTAAGAGTGTCTCAACGTATTTTGAATAAGAGCTATTGCACGGCCCAGTCATTGCTTTGACATGTGAGCCGTGTTTTGAGTTCAGAGTTAGCACCAGAGTACAGATCTTTAGGGCTTCAGGGGAGCAGTGTCTTGTGCTGTTGTCTGCTTTGGGAAATTGCTGTCTGCTTTCCTCGTGTTCGCTTTGAGGAACTTTGGGTTAGTTGATTTTGTGTGGTTTTTATTCCTGGTATGTTTGGCTTCATGAAGAGAGAGAGAGAGAGAGAGAGAGAGAGAGAGAGAGAGAGAGAGAGAGAGAGAGAGAGAGAGAACGAACACGAACAAGAGAGGAAGGGAGGCTGGAATGAGTACAGTATGAAGAATGCGATGCTTCTGCCACTTCACTTTGTTCTTTGTGCTTCCTTGCTACAACTTTGTACTTCTACCATTTTAAAGGTGATATTTCTTTTCTTTTTTTATCGTTCCATGTGAATGCAGGTTTTGCCTTGTTACACTGACCAACATAAATTTTGTTGCCTCAAATGTGCTTGCTTGCCACAGTTTTGTGCTTCTACCATTTAAAAGTTCATATTTCTTTTTTATTGTTCTGTGTGAATGTGTATTTATATATTATTTGTTATTTATAAAGTACATTTTCTTATTTAAAAACATGTAACAAAAGAATCAGGGGGTTTCAGAGGGGAACTGAATGGATTGATAGCATTTCAATGCATTTCAGTGGTAAATTTGCTTTTAGATAAGATGATTTTGAGTTAAGAGCTCAGTCACTGAACAAGTTAAACTGCTAACTCAAGGTATCACTGTACTCATTTAAATGTGTATAGTGTAGCAGCCATATGCTTTATGGCAGCTAAGTGTTGTAGCTTAGCAAGAGGCTGAGGATTTTTTTTGATGTTTTTGACATTTCAGAGGACGAGGGATTCGATGAGTTTCAGAGTGAAAAAATCTGTCAATTCTAGGAGAGAATTGCAGCCAGATGAGGCCGATGTTTTGGATTCCTGTACTTGTTCCCAGGCAACAAGGGAAACAAGGGAAAGTGAAAGTCCCCGGTCCCCTGGGAAACGGCCTTCATCTGATGGGGAGTTTTCAAGAGAAGCTAGATTAGGCTTGAAAACCAAGGGAGTGAAGAGTATACTAATTAGAAGCTCTGAGAGAATCTGTGAGAAGACCTTGAAGCGCAGGTGCGTTTGACATGATCTCATGGCTACTTGGTCAGGCTTAAATTAAGGGGTGTGGATTTTAGGCCTTTCAAATGGCTTTCCTGTCTCTGCTCTCAAGTTCATGATTCACGCATTCTTAAGTTTCCTGTGCTGGTTCCTGCCTTTGTTTCCTTGAAGGGTTTACCTTGGAAAAGTTTTTACTTTCGTGTTTATGGATTTATGTTTTACGTAATGCTGTGGATTGTGGTTCTCTTGATTTCATGTATTTTGGCATTCTTGGATTACTGCTATTTTGTATTCCCTATTCTGCAGATCCCTTTCTGGAAATGCCCTTTTGCCCTTTTTTACTTGTTTTCTTCAGTAAACATTTTTAGATAGAACTACTGGACTCTGGTATGGTGCTGGATGAAATGGTGTTCTCAGTGCTAGAGTGCAACACTAAGTACCATTGAACTTAATCAGGCTTATTTTGGAATAGAAATTTTAGGAGGATTGAACTGTAAATCACGAAATAAATGTATCAATAAAGAACTCAAGGGGGCTTTTACTATTTGGTCATTTTCAGTATAACACTTCAATCCTATCAAGTTTTAAAACACATTTTAAGTGCATTCATACCCAGTAGTGACATAGGGTGAATTTTTTGAGGAGCGGAACTGTGTGTTTAGTTAAATATAACACAGAGCTTCTTAGACAATTTATGTATCAATTGGGTAACACCACTGTATTCAGTTTCTATAATTGCAATTTCAGCACTTTCTTGGTTATCTGTATCTTTTTGAATATTTCTGCAATCTGCCTGTAATTAAGTCTCGGTAGGGCATGGTATTTCCATAAAGGAAGATACTGCCAGTGTTTGGCAGACTAATTAACCTTTCCTTCTGGAGAAGACTCTGAGCGGTTTTAGAGCACAGATCGGAACCCGACTTGGCACTTGAGCTGTGAACTTTTGAATATGACCTTGAACACACAACTGAAACTCTAACCTCAACTTGCTTATCTGTGAAGCTTTGTTCATACACTTCAATTCATCAGCATTTTTGAAGAATGGTGCACAATGCTAGGGTTCGTCTCCTGTGAAAGGACGGCTGGTGGATCTGTTTTATTTGTTAGAGTGGTAGTAGGGTCTGTGTCAGAAAGATTTGTGGCGTGATGAGGGAAATTTGCTTTTCCTTGGAGCTTTATTGTGTGAGCCCAGCATCGTAGCTGAAAAGCACAAACATGAAAAATACACAGCATTACCTAATAAAGAATAGTGCCTCTTATCTCAAAATGCAACTTCTGTGAAGCTTGAAGCCTGTATGGCTCATCTGTACAAATGAAGGTTTGGTAATTATAAGATGGTAGATAGGTAGTGACAGGACCACAGCTCATCTGTTATATTTTTTCTGGTAATATTCTGAGGTGAAGGGGCTCCTTTTTTCTGGAGAGAGAACAAGGGGGGCATCTGCTTCTGCTGTATCAAATCTAGCATTTCTTTGCTATAGGTAGCAATAAATAAAGTCTTTGACAACACAATAAAGTTATTGCAAATGTGTCTATCTCAATAAGAGCAGGAAAAAGTGCAGAGTACATTGTGTAAGAAGGGCTATGTGTATATTTTAATAACTGCTGTGCTTCAAGCATGATAAATATAATATTTGATATTGAGAAACTGTCACTTTTTCAAGATGGATGTGGAAGAGATGAGTGGGTTTTATCTGGCTTCCCTGAAACAAACTTCAGTTTCAACCATTAGTCTTGAGTCAAATATGTCAGTATACTTCTTATTAGCGTTGGGTTGTCTCTATTTATTTATCATGTCAGAAGAGAATTGAGAATACAGTTAAAATGTATATTAAAAAACCCACAAAGTTAAAAACTTGACATTATACTAAATTTCCTTTGATCAGAAACTGACCACTTGGAGTGCCTCTGATGTTGCTGTAAGAAGGTCCTCTATTGTGCATGTGGCAGGGCTCAGACCGCTTTGTAGTACGTGGTCTGTGGTTTGCTCTTCTCCACACTCGCATGTCGTGGACTCCACTTCGTAGCCCCATTTCTTAATATTAGCTCTGCATCTCGTGGTGCCAGAGCACAGTCTGTTCAGCACCTTCCAGGTCTTCTGTGTGTCCAGAAGGGAATCTCTCATCTGTTATCAGCTACTGATTGAGGTTCTGGGTTTTAACCTGCCACTTTTGGACTCTCACTTGCTGGAGTGTTCCTGCGAGTATCTCTGTAGATCTTAAGCTATTTATTGATTTAAGGCATTGGCATACTGCTAATATCCAAATAGAGGATGGGCTGGAGATGTCAATGCTTTGGTTTTTTCATTACAGGCTGCTACTTCCCAGCAGATGTCAGATGGTGCAATACGGGCTAAACAGTATAATTTCTCCAGTGATGTAGGGCGTAGACATCCTGTGATAATGTGGCATGTCTCATTAAAAGCAGCATCCACTGTTTTAACGTGGTGAGAGAGATGTATTCTACACTGGGCATGCATATTCAACAGCAGAGTAGCAAAGCACAAGGGCAAATGTCTTCACCCTTGATCCCCAAGTTGTGCCAGTCAGCTTTCATATGATATTATTTTTAGCACCCACTTTTTGCTTGATAGTCAGGCAGTGCTTCTTGTAAGTCAGAGCACAGTCCAGGGTAACTCCTAAGTATTTTGATGTGCTACAATGCTCCAGTGGGATTCCTTCCTAGGTAATCCTAAGGGCTCAAGATGATTGTCTGTTCTTAAGGTGAAAAGCACACATTTTCGATGGATTAGGAATCAGCTGGTTTTCTCTGTAATAGGCAGTAAGATGTCTCACTACAACAATTGGTCTCATAGTCTGCTTTATACACGTAGGGGCTTTGTTTCATTATATAATCATAATTCAGATGGTCTTTTACTTGTGTTAAATTGATAGCATTTTGTGTAATAATTGTAACTGTAAAATTGTGAAAAATTTATATCCTGTCCCCCTCCCCTGCCTTCTCCATTTATATTTTATTAATTCTGATGAAGCTTATGGTTACACACACTACCCTAGAGTGTGTGCAGAGTTCATCTGTCACTGAACAGCTACATACATACAGATTCAACAGGACAGGCGTACGTGTAAAGCTTTCTGTCTTTTGTAAGAGAGATGAGAAGCTTTTCTAAGATCTGCTGAGAATTGATTTTGTTTCATTTCTGCCCAATACTTGTTTTCTCTGATGTATATAACTTAGCATTCTCACATAGTTTTAACAATTGTGAGCAAATTCAGTGTTTCGGGATGTTGCCTTCTAAAGCTATTTTGACAATATGTCGAGCATTTTGTATGCCGGTTTTTGCTGGATAACAGGGGTTTTTTTTGGGGTTTTTTTGCGTATCCAGATCTTTGGAAGCTCACATTTCATCCTGATACGATGTGAATCTTAACTGCCAAAGTGGTGTGCTACGAAGCATGCTGAACATTTATCTTCATCCCTTCCATATTCTCTATCATTGCAGTGCAATGATCTGCAAAATAAACCTGTGACGAAGCTTGCCACTTTAGGTTTCTCTGTGCAGTGCAGAAATAGGTGTACATTTTGAAAGGCAACGTGTTTCGTCAAACAAACTCTAAAGAGTTATTGACTAATTTAGATTCCCCCTGCCTTACTAACAGTTTTCAGATGGCTAGCTTTTTTTGGCATGGTTGATTTAACAAGTCAGGCAACTGGCCCCTGATAATCCCAGCACAGGGATCCCAAGTGACTAATTCTATAAAGTGTTAATTGAATTAAATTTTGCCAATATTTCTCTTATGCCTATAGAAAGTCCTCCAAACCTTCTTTGGGATGTCTCTTTCAAAAAATCCTTTATGTGCCTTTTATCCCAGACCTTGTTATTGTGCTTGTGTTGAGATCAGAGAGGAAGAAAAGGTGCCACTGTTTTATTGAACATTCTAATAAGTTATACCTTGACTTAAGAGTTTCATTTGTTCCGTGACTGAGCTCTTAACTCAAAACACTCTTATATCAAAGCACATTTCCCCATTGAAATGCTATTCATCCGTTCCAGCCTCCCTCATTTTTAGTTACATGATATTAAATAAAAATGTATTTTATAAATAACAATATATAAATGCACAGTCACATTGAATGATAAAAAAGGAATATCAACTTTAAAATGGTAGAAGCACAAACTTGTGGCAAGGAAGCATCGTTTTCTTCAAACTGTACTCATTCCAGCCTCCCTCCCTCTCTTGCTCTCTCTCCCTCTCTCTCCTCATGAAGCCAAACATACCAGGAATGAAAACCACACAAAATCAGCTAACACAAAGTTCCCCAAAGTGGACAAGAGCAAAGCAAACAACGGTCTCCCAAAGCGGACAAGACACAAGGCACAAAGGCATGGAGGCTGCTCCCTTGAAGCACTAAATCCCTGTATTCTCGTGTGAGCGCTCCTTCTGGTGTTAGCTCTTAACTCAAAACACTGTTTGCATGGCAAACCGAAACTTGGGCTGAGCGACAGCTCTTAACTCAAAACACTCTCAAGTTGACATTCCACTGTATTAAGGAAGTACCTAGCCCTGGAGAAGAATGATGCCCAGTGCTAGGGAGGGAGTTCCACAGCTATTGCTTCCTAAGAGTCACTCCAAAAACACATTTAAGGCTGTTCTGTTTTCCTTTGCTTTTTATACCTTATTTTTATATGTATTTTAATGAGAACCATTTGATCCATAATGCTTAGCATATCTGTAACACTTCATGCTGTCTCATCCATTACATCTGTCATAGCAAATAAGCAAACTGTGTTGTTGCTTAATGTATTTGTGGTTGGGTTGGAAAGGCCGACATTGAATGGAGACTCAGCTGAGATTTGAACTCAGCACAATTTATATTTCCACTCAGTGTTCTACAGCTTATCTCAGTGTGTTTACACTTCCAGCCAGAGACAGAGCTTGGAAAAGTTGCTTCTTGGACTATGTGTCCAATGGCAACAATGGCTTGAGGATTCTGAGAGAGATAAGAAAAAAATATTGATAATATTTTCTTTCTTAAGCTCAAGCCAGGATAGCATTGGCCGGTTTTCAAAATAATGAGAAGGGATATTTGAAATTCATGACCTATAGGGATGACAATCAAAAGGTAGTTATTAACATGTGCGTGTTCTGCCTAAATACCAAATGAAAGTATTGATTTCAGTGAACGATGAATTTCTCTGTAAAAATTTCACCACATTTGTAAAAATTTATGATGCATTCAGTTCTGTCTTCATGAAGGGCCCACATTCCATAATATGGGATTTCTTTTGGACAATCTGTGTTGTAGATCAGCTAGAGATTGATGGTTTAACTGAGGATTTAGAGAAGATTGTGGGCTTTCCCGTGGCACAAAGTAATGGGCTCTGAAATGGGAAATTCAGGTCTGGGAAATGATATTTCTCTCTGTGAGAAAACTGGCTCAGAAAGTGCGGGGCCTCAAGGCCAACCTGAGGAGACAATAGTAGATAAGGATTCAAGTGAAGAGCTGAGTGATGAGGAAGGTTCCTGGGAGAAGCCACCTGTAGTTACGGAGATCAACGAAAGCCTCCGTTTACGAATCAGAGCCAAAAATAGAGTACGCCAGGCTGAGAAATTACATGGGAAAGTTAGGAGGAAAATTCATGGGAGACGTAATGCTGTCATGGGTGGCTATTAAACAACAAGAGATTTACTTTAAAGGCAATTCAGGCAACACTGCATTAGAGTGAGAAGCGAATCCTGAGTTTTCTTGTCCATGGTTCAAGTCAAGCCTTGATTTTGGATTTAATATATCCTGGAAGTTTTCTATGTTTCTGTTCATATACTCATGCTCAGTCTTACTAATTATATCTTCCTGATTGTGGATTTATGCTGTATCTATGATTCCTGGCTGTTCCTGGACTTTGGTCACCTTTGGAACTTTATGAGACATTTGGATTATTGTTTGGTTCTCACCTTTCGCTAAACATTTTTGGATAATATATTTTCCTTATTCCTGATTTTATATGTTTTTTATTTGTTTTTACAATAAATTGTTTGCTTACATTCCTGGACTTTTGTGTGGTGCAGTGGTCATAGGTGTCTCCAGGTCTGGAGTGGAACAATCTGTTAAGTGTATGTAAAAGGAAAAGCCTTCTGATTCTCAAATAGAAGATATCCTTTATAATAAGGCACACCTGCCAGCCTGATAAGGGACAAGCTTTCTATTTTTCTAATAAGGGACATTTGACAACCCAAGGCAAAGGAAAGAGCAAAGAAAAAGCCTTTTTAAGATTTGACTTCACCATCTGGTGCTTGGAAAATCCATTTCTTTTCCCCTTTCCTTAAAAAAAAGCTAATGGTAACTTTGGTGTGCATTGACTTCTGCTTTTCTGTTGTCTGTCATGTGGACATTTTCTTTGAAATGCCCATTAATGGCTTGTTTTAGAAAAGAGCATATGCCAACCAATTTCAAGCTACTTTTTTCTTTTGTTTGCCTAGATATTAAGTATGCTGGACTTTTACTTTCTTCCCAGTCTTTCACTTCCCATGATGACTATAATGATCAGGCATCTGTTCACTCTCTTTTGACCATATTTAGTGAAAGGGACACATCTGAACTGATAATTTCTGTTGAAATGTTATCTTTCCACTTCTTAAAACACATGGCTCTATGGTAGTGCAGCACAATGGCCAGGAAAGAGATTCGTAAATCTCAATTGAGACTCTTAAGTGAGAAACATAATGCATTAAACATGGTTAAATTCAGAATGAGGCAACATGTCCTACTAGTAAAGTATATTGTTTTCAATGCTCTGTTTTAAAATGTTTCATTATGTAAAATAGATGGCTATCATGGGCTTCAGTTTTGAATGAAATGTAAATGAATGGGATTTTGTTTTCAGTGGGGTCAGTTAAATGACCCCAAAATATAAATGGAAAGTAAGACAAACGCCATAATATTTTCCTTGATTCGTGTTTGGGCAATGCTGTGTTTGGTGGCCCCTATGTAGACGTGTCCACAGCTGCACTTTTTATGGAGTTTACTCCTGATGGAGTAATAATTAGTACATTATATAATGCATTTTAAACCTTGAAACACGGAATTGATTTTCCTGACATCTTCTACTACTGGCATTTCAATGCCATTTGAATTTCTCAAACCATTAGCTGGCTTTAAAATAATGTATGGTCTTCTTTTCACCATCTGTCATTTTAGAAGTGAACTGGACAAGCTTATATATTTTTGCAGCATACCTTCAAACTATTGGTTTTGCACCAAAATATCTGAAAATGCCTTCTAAGAGGCATTTTTGCCACTCCTCTTGGTCAATTTCAGGCCCAGAAAAGATATTTGAAAGAGGAAGTGAATAATAAAGGGACTTCTGCTCACTTACTCTAAAGAAGAACCTCTCCCTGCTATAAAATGTTTCTGGGAAGCGAAAATATGCCCTTTAGAGAGCATTGGGAAGCACAAATATTTTTGATTTTGTGTGGTGGTACGCATTATAGGGGCGCAGACCTTCAAAATCTCCTAGGGTGCTATTGTGACCCATTCGCTCACCCCTCACATCTTCTTTTTCTAGTTAGGTATAATGTTTTTAGGCCAGATAGAGAAACCACAAGGACACACACACACACAAAATATTTGGCTGAAAGGTCATAATACCTGTATTTACTCAAATCTAATGCACCATCAAATCTAATGTGTGCCTCAATTTTCAAAACCTTGGAATTTAAAAAAGGATTTGCGGCTGAATATAATGCGCAGCAGCAAAAAGTACGCTCTTTGTGATTTGTCTAAGGAGCCTAGATATCGTTGTATGGCTAGAAAAGTCTATTTCAGGTTTCTCTAGCTGTTGTTTTCCTTTTATGGGAAATTTTAATTTTTACGCCTTCTACATTATGAGCGTCCTTCCCATTGCCACTGATGTATTGTCAATGGATAGCCTTACAGCAGCGTTTTTCAACCTGGGGGTCGGGACCCCTAGGGGAGGTCAGGAGAGGGGTGTCGGGGGGTTGCCAAAGACCACCAGAAAACACATATAATGTCAAGGTTTATTTTCCCCAAACTCCACCAGTATTCACATTTGGGCATATTTAGTATTTGTGGCAAGTTTGGTCCTGATCCATCATTGTTTGAGTCCACAGTGTGCTCTGGATGTAGGTGAATTACAACTC
The DNA here is from genome assembly GCF_035594765.1 of Anolis carolinensis. Lineage (NCBI taxonomy): Eukaryota > Metazoa > Chordata > Lepidosauria > Squamata > Anolidae > Anolis > Anolis carolinensis. The sequence continues at coordinate 80,418,497 of NC_085845.1, forward strand.
CAAAAATCAAGGTCAAGGCGCATCAAACCCTTCCATTATTTTCTCTTGGTCATGGGAGTTTTGTGTGCCAAATTTGGTTCAATTCCATCATTGGTGAATGCTCTTTGATTGTAGATGAACTATAAATCCCAGCAACTACAACACCCAAATGACAATATCAATCCCCTCAAACCCTACCAGTATTCAAATTTGGGCATATCGGGTATTTGTACCAAATTTGGTCCAGTGAATGAAAATACATCCTGCTTCTCATACATTTGCATTATGATTCATAATACAGTAGACTTTCACTTATCCAAGCTAAACGGGCTGGCAGAAGCTTGGATAAGCGAATATTTTGGATAATAAAGAGGGATTAAGAAAAAGCCTATTAAACATCAAATTAGGTTATAATTTACAAATTAAGCACCAAAATTTCATGTTATACAACACATTTGACAGAAAATGTAGTTCAATACGCAGTAATGTTATGTTGTAATTACTGTATTTCCGAATTTAGCACCAAAATATCACGATATATTGAAAACATTGACTACAAAAATGGCTTGGATTATCCAGAGGCTTGGATAAGTGAGACTCTAGTGTAGTAGCAAAATTACAGTTATGACGTAACAATGAAAATAATTTTATGGTTGGGGGTCACCACAACATGAGGAACTGTATTAAGGGGCCATGGCATTAGGAAGGTTGAGAACCACTGCCTTACAGGAAGGCTTTACTATGGAATAGTACCCAAAAAGCTACAAAGGAATGCTGTTTTTAATCTGCATCGCGAGTCATGAACTCATTAAGACTTCAAATACTTGATGGCAGGTTATGAGGCTATACCTTTGTTATTTTATTTGTTAGGCTTTCATGTTGATATTATGGTTGCTAGTGACCCTGAGTTCAGTAGTACCTGCAAGCAAAATACTATACATAGTTGTCATTCTATTCCATGGTCAGTACAGACTTGGTGGTTTTGAAAGTAACTAGGAAGGGAAGACTGTTACCTGTATTTAGTAAGATTTGGCTAGCTGGAAAGAGAACCACAGAAGAGTTGCCGAGTTTAGTGGGAATGGGTAAAAATATTAAAATGTTATACTCACATTAATATAAAGACATAGTTTCATATCATTTTGTGGGAGCTGAGATTATTTAATTTTTTAAAAAATTGCAAGGCTTTCCGATCTTGTTTTAGACTTTTCTAGAACAGAGAGTCCCAAGCTGCTACTGATAAATGAGAACTGAAGAACATTGATGTAACGTACTGGCCGGTTTCACACTAGACTGGAGTTTAAAGTGTAGGCAGAGTATCCATCCCACCTGAAATCCGATAGGTTCCTCTTGCAGAATTCTGGGACTTGTAGTCTTGGGGAGAGTCCTTTAAAATGAACTACAAGCCCCAGAATTCTGCAGGAGGCAGTCATGGGATTTCAGATGAGATGCATACACTTTGCCTAATCTTTGAGCTCTAGTGTGATAAAGCACGGGTCGCTAAGGTAATTTCCATGGTTTAAGGATACAATCTTGTGCTTGATAGACTTTATATTGAGCTGTAACCCCTTTTCCACTTAAGAAAGCTTGCAAAATAAAAAGCAGTATAAGTAGTAAACATTAAATAGAAAGGGAATTGAGAAGTCCCGGAAGCAGCCATTAAGAAGAGAGGTCACAACAGAAATGAGCCCCCATTAGTGCAGTGGATTAAATCCTTGTGCCAGCAGGACTGCTGACTGACAGGTGGGCGTTCGATTCCAGAGAGAGCGGGTGAGCTCCTTCTATTAGCTGGAGCTCCCCATGCGGGGACATGAGAGAAGCCTCCCAGAAGGATGGCGAAACATCAAACATCGGGGTGTCCCCTGGGCAATATCCTTACATGGCCAATTCTCTCACACCAGAAGCGACTTGCAATTTCCCAAGTCCCTCCTGACTCGAAAAAAAACAAAAATGGAGATATCCCATTTTGATTTCTATGGGTTGGAGCATGGACTTCGTCTTTCTGCCGCTTTCTCCTTATGGTGAGACATCTAGATGGGTGTTCTTTCTCCTTGCTTCTCAAGCTCCAGGGCAATATAGTCATTATCATTTTTTAAAAACAACTTAAGTATCTTTCAAGATCTGTGGTGTTTCCCCCCTCCGCCAGATGCACTACTTTTGCTGCAGGATGAAACACGGGTAAGATTTGGGTTGTGTGCTCTGGAAGGAGCAGACAAAAGATATCCTGAGAAAAAACATTCTGACCCAGTCCGTAACACAACTTCAAAGGACTTTGATGTGCAATGGGATTTCCCCGATTCTCAAATTTTAATGTGAATCCCATAAGAACAGCAATTATCTACTTCATAGGCAAAGGAGTAAGAATTCTTGCTATAGCTGTTTATGAAACTGTTTGTGCAGCAACAGCAGAGAATGAAACGCCTGGCATATGGTTGATGATGCTTATGATATTTGTTCTTCCAATCTACAAGATAAATCTATAGCTGGGTTTTAATTAATATAAAGAAGTTGGATTTTGCAGAGAGAACTGAGCGAACCTGGAAATCCTAGTGTGACAACAATGTGCTGCATTTGGGTTGAAACAGTTGAGCAAAACCCATTTCCCAGCACAGCAGTGACGGAAGCTTAAACCTTCACTATCAAGGAATGTAGTATGCATTTTAATAGCTACCTCTCTAATATGTAGCTAATTTGTCAAAATGTGGTAAGCCACTTTCAGTCTGTTGTCATATAAGCAGCCAACAAGAGACTAATCCAGGTGATTTAAAGGAATATAAACTGGATCTGGTTTCATCTTGCCGAGGTGTTAAGTGCTGCTAAGCCTGCCTCTAGCAAAGGATTGTTCAGCCTTCAGATTCTCTCCAATTTTCCAACAGGCTTGAGCTTGAGTGCACCTTTTATTTTTAATTGAGCTAAGCCTATATTATCCTGTATTATTTTAGGAATCTGACCTCACTTGACTTTGAATTCCCATTTGCATATTTTTGATCATATCCAAACACATTGGATGGTGTAACTTACACACTGGTAGACAAATGGAGGCTCCATGGCATGGAAGCAGAAGAGAACCAGTCATCATATATATTCACTTGACCATACTGTGGATGCATGGAATAAACATTTAACCTGCTTGTCTTTATAAGTGTTATATGTGAGGTCTCAACATGAAATATTGCAACATATATATACACACACATTCACATGTTGTTGTTTATTTGTTGAGTCGCTTCCGACTCTTTGTGACCTCATGGATCAGCCTACACCAGAGCTCCCTGTTGGCCGTCACCACCCCCAGCTCCTTCAAGGTCAAGCCAGTCACTTCAAGGATACCATCCATCCATATTGCCCTTAGTCAGTCCCTCTTCCTTTTTCCTTCCATTTTCTCCAGCATCATTATCTTCTCCAAGCTTTCCCGTCTTCTCATGATGTGGCCAAAGTACTTCATCTTTCTCTCTAATATCCTTTGCTCCAGTGAGCAGCCGGGCATTATTTCCTGGAGGATGGACTGGTTGGATCTTCTTGCGGACAGCTTGTACATCTGGCAACTCTCTCTCCCTGTATTGCTGGAGTCTACCTTGCATTATCTTAGTGGCATGTGAAATAAGTGCCATTGTACAAAAGTTTGAGCATTCTTTAGTGTTTCCCTTTTTTGGTATGGGGATATAAGGTGATTTTTTTCCCCAATCTGATGGCCATTCTTGTGTTTTCAATATTTTCTGGCATGTGGCATGCATCACCTTGACAGCATCATCTTTCAAGATTTTAAACAGTTCAGCTGGGATCCCATTGTCGCCTGCTGCCATGTTATTAGCAATGCTTCTTAAGGACAATTCAACTTCTCAGGATGTCTGGTTCTAATTCACTCACCACACCATCAGAGCTATCCTCGATATTATTATCTTTCCTATACAGATCTTCTTGTAATATGAGTGCAATATGAGTACTTTATTACTAGATGTTGGAGGATGCAGCCTTTCAGATGTTAGATTTCAGGTCTCAGCAGCCCTAGCTAGCATAGACAGTGGTGAGGAAGGCTAGAGTCTCATCCACCAACATTCAAAGAGCTGCATTATTCCCACTTCTTCTATAGGGAGAGGCAGTGGTAAGGAGGGTACAACTTAAAGAGAAAAGCTGTTAATGTAAAAAGTCATATATTACTGTGTGGCTATCTTGGAAAAGACCAAGACACATAAAATCACTGCTTTATTTCACTAAATTAACACACAATTGACTAACCAATTCTGCTATTGGGAGCATGGCATATGTGGGGTTCAGGCTGATTATTTCTATAGTATCCAAAATTCCACAGAAAGCATGTATCTTTGCATTATTAATTTCCTAGGGCAGCCGAATGGAATCATGAATACTTGCTTGCTCTTGAGGAAACCAGGAAGGACAATGTTGTGTCCAAGAATGAAAATGAACTATTACCAGGATTTCACTTAGGTACATCTCAGGAGTTTGGTTCAGTCTCTTTGTCAACATGGCAACTACAGTTTTGGAACTCCGTGCCTAGGAAGTTAGACTGGCTCTGTCTAGCAGAGCTGTTTTGCATCCTTTGATATTGCTCTGTGCTTTGAAATTGTATTTAAGGATAGCTTTTAAAGTGTTCATAATGGTTTTTGAGAGAGTCATCACACTGCCTGCTTTGTGGCACAGTCCCATAGACTATGTTGAGTTCTAAGCATAAACAGATGAGGAAGAACAAGATTGTGGAATCCTTCAAGACAAAGACAAAATGAAGGGAATTAAAGAGTAGTGAATAGGCTTGTGCTGTCCAGGTAAACCGCGCTCTTTTTCGGTGTCCCAGATTTTGGTGGGGGCCCCGATCTGTTTTTTGGGAACCCCACAGATTTGAGAAGGCAAAAATCTTTTTTCGCTCTGGGTAGCAAAAAGATTCATTTTCTATCTGGACCATTATGGAGGGGGGGGGGGGACTTCCCAGGCTCCCTTTCTTGTCATTTTAGGCATTATATGCCCTTATATCCTGTTTCTACTCTAGAGGAGAGGTGCTGCAGGCAAGCACACACTCTTTCTCTCCCGGGCCCCCACTATACCACACACTTTTTCCAAGGCATTTTAAGCAGGCCTCACGAAACTATTTCTACTCTAGAGAAGAGGTGCTACAGGCAGGCGCATGTGCTTTAAGGTGACTTCTTAAAGCTGTTTCTACTGTAGAGGAGAGGTGTTATAGGCAAGCACGCTTGCTTTAAGGAGGTTTCTTAAAGCTGTTTCTAATCTAGAGGAGAGGCGCTGCAGGCTGGCACACACACTTTCTCTCCCTGGTCTGCACCATGCCACACACTTTTTCTAAGGCATTTTAAGGAGGCTTTCCACTTCCAGGTAAGGAAGAGCAATGACCTGGAGCTATCCTCCCTGAGCTTCCTTAAAAAACTCCTTTTCCTTGGCACGTTTCAATCTCCTTTCTGCTTTGGTTTTAATGCTTCCTTAGGGCTGTTTCTACTGTCTAGCAAGGGATAAGTAACTAGATGGTAGTAGTTTTCAATGAATGAGGGTTTTCTTTTTGTTTGCTGGGATTAATAAAAAAGATTAAACTGTGATGCCGAATAGGGAAGGAGCAGCCAAGATCGGCTGCCAGGTGGTCCCATTACAGAGGGGAATCCATAACAGGTGGGCCCTTGCCGTTTCAGACACCTGAACAAACCAAAAAAGCTGGATTGGCTGAAGTAAACGGTTAAAAATGGGTCCGCACACAACTCTAGTAGTGAAATCACAAGATCAGAATGACAAGAGAAGTAAATAATATTAACAACCTTTACCTGAAACTTTTTTTGTTTTCTTTTCCTTTGTTTTTAAAAAACAGTGCTTCCAGATTAATTACAACAGGATATCATCTTGATCCATTTGTGCTACTGTTGCTTCTATCAAGGGCTTAAAAACAGGGCCTTCGACCAAAGCCTTCACCAAAGACTGGGGCGCGTAAGTATTCAATACAGTGTTTTATATTTTTCTTAAATGTAATTGTGGTGCAGATTAACAGTATTGCCCTAATAAACTATGTTTACAATTTAAAACTGCTATTTAACAAGCCAGGATAGCAATTCCAAAATCATGTGTGTATTCTGATGATAAACCAGGCCTCGAGGGGGAATATGTAGCTTAGTTTTTCTTGCTCTGAGAAATCCCAGGTTCTTAGTTTGGCTGTTGCTTCAGTTCAGATGTGATAACAAACTATGATTTCTGCTAACCAGGATTTGGAAGGGCTTATCTACTTTCACTTTCCATCTTTTTGTTATTCCAGTCTTTAAATCAGGATTCAGCAAAGTGCAGTCCTAGGATTGCAAGCAGTTTCTGAATAGATTTCTTTCCACTGTTTTTGTTTTACGCATTTTTGAGGTTCATGCAGCCCCCAATTGGTCCAGGGAAGGAAAAATTGTCCTCACATCCTCCACTGCTGCTTATTGCTCTAGATGCAGTGGTTTCTCAGAATATAAAATTGCCAAAAAATGTTTAGGCTGTCTATCTTTAGAGCATTTATACCCCTCTCATTAGTAACTTATAAATGTTTAATTGACTATGTAATGAAGTATGAATTTTTGGTTTATAGATGTTATGTTTAATTGTGTATTTGTGTTTTAAAAGGGTCAGTATTTCAGTTATTGCATCTCTGCACTCAGAGGTTGGTTGCCATGGCAAAGTGGGCAGAGCCAACTTCCGTTTTGTGGAAGAAGTGCAGAGTTTAAAAAAAAGCAGTTAGACTGTGCTCTGATGAGGCACAGGGAAGACTGATCCCAGGTTGAGAGGATCAGGGAGGCTCAATTGCTTTGTTCTGAGCCGGTTTAAAATAAGTTTGGTGACTTATTTAAAACAGTCTGTGTCCTGATAATGAACAGAGAATCTGTGATTGTGTCTCACAGAGTGACTGCGGTTTAAAAGCAGTAGAGAAAGAAGTGACATTTTAGGGAGTTTGAATTACCTCATTTTAATATTGCAACTGTTAACTAAAGTGCCTCTAAGGAGAAACGTTATTGTAACCATTAAGCTCTGTGCCTGAATAAACTTGTTGTTGTTCCTCAAACATCTGGGCCTCTGTCACATATATTATGAACTGAGTTGTGTTACCATCTAAGTGAATAAGAAGAAGAAAGAAAAACAAAATTTAAGAGGTCTCCGCTCTGAGTCATTTAGTGGCTGCATCCTTCCCAAAGTGGTGTCAAGCATTAATAATCTCCTTTACATTTGGTGGCAGCATTATAAAGACTTTATGATTTGGTGGCAGCGTAAATAAACATCTTTACATTGGTGGCAGTGTTTAAAATAAAATAAAACCCTTCTTTACAACTGCTATTTGACTTCAGGTTTATAATTTAAAATGACCCAAACATAAGCAGAGAGGGATGGGGTGGGGCTTTCCTTTTTTCTGAGATCAAGGTACAAAGGTGCTGTATCTGACTTGTTGTTTTCTGTTTTTAAAAAGCCTATATTTTTCAAACTCTGGAAGGAGAGAGAAGATAAGTGATTCTGGTAGCTGCCTGGCAACTCCTACAAATGTCTCCTTCCAGCCTTTGGAAGTTTCCTGCTGCAGTGAGATGGTGGCTCCCTTCCAGCTACTGCAGCATCTGTCTTGAAAGGAATTGGCTGTTTGAATTGCTGCTGCTGCATTCAGATTTACATGAGAAAACACTGATGCGAGATGCAGGATCATTGCATCAGGGTTTGCACACAAATTGCATTTATGATTCTAGGATTTTTTCCTGTTACAAGAAAACAGGACCCTCTTCAATATACTTTTCGGTGCTTTGAATCATTCCTGTCTAAAAGCTTAAAACTGCAAAAGAGGACATTTGTATGAGAATAATTCAGATATTCTGTTCAAGTGTCTGAAGCCTCACAGAATCACTGGTGCTAAAAGCCTTGTAAGAATTCAGTGTGACATAGTAGAAAGTAGATGGCCCTGAATGGGTGCAATGCAAGGGAATGTACAGCCTTTTAAATTTGCTGTCATGTAGCTCCTATTAACCATAGCAAGTTCAACCAGTGTCAGGCATGACAGGATAACCCATCCTATAGCATCTCGAAGGCCAGACATGTTTCGCTTTTGGAGCAGAAGTTTCTTGTTTGAATCATATATCAGCTAGGGAATAAACTGAGTTTGGGAATATTATGATCTTTTCATCTTAGTATATCACAGAGAGCTATTGTAGGAATAAGTGGGGTACTTAAGCTCCTTGAGCTAAGGGCAAAATGGAGATGACATTCTGTTGTCTGTTGGTTGCTATGTGCCTCCAAATTGAGTCTGATTCATGGCAATTTTCTCCTAGGGGATTCATAGAAATATTTGCTTAGAGGATCTTGTCTAGTTCCTTCATAACTGCCCTTCCAAGTCCTAGTCTTTTTCTGATTTCTTGACCGCAGTGCCCATTTTGATTCATGACTAAGTCAAGATATGGAAAATCTTCTATTATTTCAGTGTCTTCATCTTATATTTTAATGTAAAATAAATAATCTGTAGTCATTATTTTGTTTTCTTAATCTTCAGCTATAACCTGCCTTTGCATTTTCTTCCTTGACTTTCTTCAGGAATTGTTCCAGGTCTTTACTAATTTCTGCTAGTAGTATAGTGTCACTTAGAAGCATAGAGTTGGAAGAGACCTCTTGGGCCATCCAGTCCAACCCTCTTCCAAGAAGCAAGAAAATTGCATTTAAAGCACCCCTGACAGATGGCCATCCAGCCTCTGTTTGAAAGCCTCCAAAGAAGATGCCTCCACCACACTCTGGAGCAGAGAGTTCAGTGCTGAACAGCTTTCACAGTGAGGAAGTTCTTCTGGATGTTCAGGTGGAATCTCCTTTCCTGTAATTTGAAGCCATTGTTTCATGTCCTAGTCTCCAGGGCAGAAGAAAACAAGCTTGCTCCCTCCCTCCTATAACTTCTCCTCACATATTTATACATGGCCATCTTGTCTCCTCTCAGCCTTCTCTTCTGCAGGCTATACATGCCCAGCTCAGGCTATACATGCCCAGGTCTTGTTCTCCAGATCCTTGATCATTTTAGTCGCCCTCCTCTGGACACCTTCCAGCTTATCAACATCTCCTTTCAATTGCGGTGCCCAGAATTGGACACAGTATTCCAGGTGTGGTCTAACCAAAACAGAATAGAGGGGTAGCATGATTTCCCTAAATCTAGACACTATACTATTAATGCATGCCAAAATCCCATTGACTTGTATATCTTAAATTTTCATCCAGTGTTCACGCCTCCTTCCTTGTAGTCTAACCCATCATTACGTATGATACGCATACACAGTAAACAGAAGTGATAAAATACGGCCTTGCCTGACCCCTTACCAGTTGGCAACCAGTCTCTATATTCTGTCCTCACAGTTACCTCTTATGCTGAGATTATACATCAAAACAATCAAATATTGGGGCACAACGTTGCTTTGACAGCTATCCATTGTTTTTCATAATCTACATAATAAACTATAAAGCATAGACTGGGTTTTTTTTTCCTGAACTTCTGTGTATGTTTTCAACATAATCTCAAGTGCCTTTCTTTTCTAAACTAAACAAAATAAAGTAATCAAGCAAAGGAGAAAATAAGATAAGATTTTACTCTCTGTTTTTGGTTTACAAAGTTTCTTTGTTTTTATGTGAAGCTAGTGTTCATTCATGTGATTCCTACTATTGCTGTATGATTTGGTGCTGTTCTGTTGTAGGTTTGCCAGTTCAGTAAAATCTAGGTGCACTAATGAAAGGAAGGCTTTGCCTTGAATTGCAGTAATTGATGGAACAGTAGTAAGTCATGTCACGTATTTAATTAGTGTCAAATTGGCAGGCAGTTTTTACAAAACACTGCACAGTAGGAATAATAGAAATCAAGCGACACACATGCTGGAGTAATCACATTGCAGAGGTAAAAGAGTTCTTCAAAAGGTGTATTTTTATAGAAAAATGCATTGATTTCATCTAACCAGGAGCCCTGGTGGCGAAGTGTGTTAAAGCACTGAGCTGCTGAACTTGCAGACCAAAAGGCGGCAGGTTCAAATCCCGGGAGCGGAGTGAGCGCCCACTATTAGCTCCAGCTTCTGCCAACCTAGCACTTCGAAAACATGCCAATATGAGTAGATCAATAGGTACCGCTCCGGCGGGAAGGTAAAGGCGTCCATGCAGTCATGCCAGCCACATGACCTTGGAGGTGTCTATAGACAACGCCGGCTCTTCGGCTTAGAAATGGAGATGAGCACCAACCCCCAGAGCCAGACATGACTGGACTTAACGTCAGGGGAAACCTTTACCTTTTTTAAAACTTTGTTATATTTTTGTGGATGCAAATAGGAAGTTGACCCATTTTCCAGAAGAATATAGGTATACAGTGTTCCCTCGCTACTTTGCGGTTCACTTATTGTGGATTCACTGTTTCGTGGTTTTACAATAATCTCTAAAAGACTATTATAAATCATAAAAAATTACAATTTACAGTCCAAAGAAGGGAGGAAGGAGAAGTCAAAGGGAGAGAAAAGGCACCCTAGCACAACAGGAGGAGAAGGAGGCGATTTATCAACACACAATTGGTTGATAAAGACTTAATTGTGTATAACTACTAAAATAATGTATAAATATTAAAATAAAGATAGTGTCCCTACTTCGCAGATTTTCACTTATTGCGGGTGATCCTGGAACGTAACTCCTGCGATAAGTGAGGGAACACTGTATATACATTGTGTGGAGCCTCTGGACAAGTGCAGCCTACATATATGGTGTATATACACGAAGATTTATGGCTTCAGACACAGACAAGTGTTTTGAAAGATAGATGTAGTGATATAAAAGGCCCAGAGAATTACTGAATCGTTGAGACTTTTGTCTTGCCTGTACATGCTTAAAAAGGCATGTTTGTCCCAGTGTGTGGAAACAGTCTTTGGATTTGGTATAGAGAGAGATTAATTTTTCATTACAGTGTGAGACCTGGAGTTGCTCCCAGGTTCCAGAAAGACTCTGCACAATAGGCAGCAGATACTCCAGTTCAGTTGTTTGTATTTCTCCTCCAAGGTGAGAAGAAAATCGGTATGAGTGTATTCTTGACTTTTTTCCCTTAGAAAAATTGCAGGGTAATGTCCAGGCAGGTCTTTAAACAACATTCCAGACATCTCAGCCTACCACTGCTGGCAACTAATAATGATAAAATGTCTGTGTTCTAAAATTGTTCTCTGAAATGCTGTAAAGTTAATTTAATAATATTCAGGGCACGTCTGGATATTTTCTTCAAAAAACATGTTTTTTCTGTCAGTATGACCGACAGAAACGTAACAGCATTTTTAGCTTTTGCAATATTAGTAACAATCCTCAGTTGGTTTTCCTAGTCAATGTTTACCTGAGTTTCTAGTAAAGAAGTAAAGTACATTTTACTGTATCTTTTGTCAAATTCACTATATAGTACATCAGGAAAAACATAAAAATCCTTCACATTCTGTGCTGTATTTGGCTTACGGTGAACTTTTTAAAACTACACAAAGTATTAGAAATTATCTGATTTCTCTTCCAATTTATAACCAGAGGTATTTTTGGCACTCTATTCAGAGGCTAATTGTAAATATTTTATTGGTAACTGAGTGTATAATTTATTTTTCCAATTTAGTTGTTGTCCAAGCTAATCAGAGGAACATAAAAAGGTCATAAAAGCTCTCTCTATTTTCCTATTTAAGAAGTGTTTGAATTGATTGAATGAATTAATAAAGGTCTACATGATTTTAAGTCTGAATACAAATACTTAGATCAGGTACGGGCAAACTAAGGCCCAGGGGCCAGATTCGGCCCCCTGGATGCTTAAGTCCTTACTTTCCTTGTCCTCTTGACATAAGGACATGGTAGCCTACCGCATCCTTATGCAAAGAAGATGAGGGAGGGAGGCACGCAGCAGCTGAGAACCCTCTGGAGCCCTCTCAGCCACCGTGTGTCTCGCCCTCAGCATAAGAATGGTACAAGATTCTCCCATCCTTACATCCCGGCAGGATTACTGCAACGCACTCTACGTGGGGCTGCCTTTGAAGACGGCCCGGAAGCTCCAGCTGGTGCAGCGGGCGGCAGCCAGGTTAATAACGGGAGCGGCTTACAGGGAGCGTACAACCCCCCTGCTAAGCCAGCTCCACTGGCTGCCGATATGCTACCGAGCCCAATTCAAAGTGCTGGTTTTGACCTACAAAGCCCTAAACGGTTCTGGTCCTGCCTATCTATCCGAACGTATCTCCTCATATGAGCCCGTTAGAACCTTAAGATCTTCCGGGGAGGCCCTGCTCTCGATCCCACCTGCCTCGCAGGCGCGGCTGGTGGGGATGAGGGACAGGGCCTTCTCGGTGGTGGCTCCTCGGCTGTGGAACTCCCTCTCCAGCGATATCCGGCAAACCCCATCCCTCCTGGGATTTAGAAGAAAACTAAAAACTTGGCTCTGCGCCCAGGCATTCAGCGAATAAGCTCATTGGCTGTTGTAATTGGGTCGCAAATCTGTAATTGTAGCAGTAGTGAATGACTGAGGATGGTGCAATATCACTACTTTGCAGCATTTTAATTTTTGTATACTTTTTATCATATTTTTATCATGTTTTTATCATGTTTTAATTGTTTTGTTTTTATAGTATATTTGTTGCTGGCCCTCGTGGCAGAATGTAAGCCGCTCTGAGTCCTCTCGGGGAGAAGGGCGGGGTATAAATGCATGTAATAAATAAATAAATAATGTCAGGAGAACGGCTTGAGGAAGGCATGTGGCGGCTGAGAGCCCTCCGGAGTACTCTCAGTCATCTCCTGTCTTGCCCTCCTCCTTGCATAATGCCAAGAGGACAGCCCAAAGATTGGGGGAGGAGGATTGGGGCAGTTGCCACATGTCTTGCCTTTCTCCCAGCATAAGGATGGGGTGAGCAGCCCCGTCCATATGCTGGAAGAACAACCTGAGGATGACGGCTGCCCTGCCCTTTCCTGGTCCTCCACACCCAGCGTGTGTCCGGTTTCCATACCTCCTGGCCTGACTCTCCTGGCCGGGCCCGCAATGTGCCCCCAAGGCAAAAAAGTTTGCCCATGCCTGACTTAGATGAAAACACTTTCTAAACTGTTGCTTTCACTATCCTAGCCTATGGCTTGGCTACCATTTGAGAATACGATTTCTTTCCATACGATTCTCACTAAGTTCGGTGTTCTTGTTAAGATGGCCTTTCTGTTGCTCTATTGCGTATACAGAAGTTCTATTCTTAGTTGTGTGTGTGTGTATATATGTATGTATATATATGTGTATGTATATATATGTGTATGTATATATATGTGTGTGTATGTGTGTGTGTGTGTGTGTGTGTGTGTGTGTGTGTGTATATATATATATATATATATATATATATATATATATATATATCCCTTTCCATTTACAGGATGGGGAAAAAACAACATCCTGGGAAGTAGCCCTTCTAAATCAGACCAAAGCATCTTGTTTCCCACAGTATTCCCAACTTGGGAAACTCATAAGTAGGATGTGGGTTGTTGTTGTTCTGCGGTCAAGTCCACTTCAACTTATGGTGTCCATGTGAAACAGAGACAGCCATATCACCCTATCATCAACAGCCCTGTGTCAATTTTGCAGACTCAAGGACATGGCTTTATTGATGGAGTCTAGCCATCTGTAAGGCGCTTTTCCTCTTTTCCTATTGCTTTCTACCTTTTCAAGCATTATTATATTTTCTAATGTGTTGTGTCTTCTCATGATGTCCAAGTATGACAGTAATCATTCCAAGTCTGCTATTTTCTGCTAGTAGCAGTGTAATTTGCATATCTTAAATTTTCTCCCAATTTTCACACCTGTTTTCTTTTCTTTTAATCCATCTTTACTTATGATGAATTTAACATACAAATTAAACAAATGGGGTGATAAAATGAAGCCTTACCTGATTCTTTGCAAACTGGAAACCACTTTTTGTCTCCATATTTTGTCCTGATGGTTGCCTCTTGTGCTGCGTTCATGTTTACTTCAGAACATATAATTTCTTTAGGGCGATCTACAGTTTTAAATGATCTACCTAATCAAAGACTTTGCTATAATCTAAAAAGCACAACTAATTTTTCTGAAATTCATTGGTTTACTCCATAATCCAACATATGTTTGCAATATGATCCCTATCTTTTTTCCCTTCCTGAACCCAACTTGAGCATTTTGCAGTTCTTGCTACAACAAGGGAGGAGAGAAGCAACAAAGGGATAGTATATGGATAGTTGTTATGTGTATCATTCAGTAGGTCAAATAACTATATGAGTTATTTCAGTTGATGCTGAACATCTATAACTGTAACATCACCCAGTGGCATAGATTGGCCACCACTTCCTGCATGTGATGAGTATGCACACTCATTCATAGAGACACACAGATATACACTATCTTGTTTGATACTGTATTTTATCACACAATAGTTGCAACCCCCCCCCCCCTTTGAGGAAATAAGAGCATTTGTTCTGCCTAGTGAGGCCTGTGTGCTTCTATTTGTGATCATATGTTTGTTCATATGATAGGGTTGTGTTTTCTTAAAAAGAATAATTGCTTCATATGTTCCTGTTACATTTTATATCTGTTTATTTTTACTTCTGTTTTTTCCCAGTTGCTTGTGAGCTTCTTTGATCTGATAAGTGGAGTTATAATTCTGATATAAATATGTGGCAAAGAGGCTTTTCATTTTGCATAGAAAAAGTCTTTATATTTGAAAGATTAGTTATTTAAGTAAGTCAAGTTTTATTTGAAATCCGATTTACTAACCTTGTTACTTTTTGTTTAGAAATATAAATTATCACTTTAAAAAAAATAACTCCTTTTTGTGTACATGAAATGGTGGGGGGAAACGTTCTGTTTCCTGGCTGAAAAAGTGGTTTTTCCACACATTAAAAACCTTTTTGGGAAGAGCAACAATTGATGAACATGGTGTGTAGTTTTCACATAGTATTGTTTGTTCTAGGAAATTATTCTGCACAGAAATACACATGGGTTTTTTGTGAGAATTGTGGGGTATTGTACGAAAACCGGTTTCCTGACAACCACTTATTTTTTTCCCTTGCAGTATTTCTGTCCCCTTATAAACAATACCAAGCTTAGAACAAAGAGCTTTTGCACAAAATCCAGCAATTCTGTGCGGAAACAGCACTTTTACCCCAAATCCCACAATTCACATGCAAAAAATGCCACATGTGTTGCTGTGAGATTTCCGGGCTGTATGGCCACATCAGGAGAGAATGCTTCTGGAACATGTCCAAACAGCCCAAAAAACTCACAGCAACCCAGTGATTCCAGCAATGAAAGCCTTCAACAATACAATGCCTCATGTAGTTCTGCACAGAATAATTTTCTGAAATACTTTGGGCATGTGAGAAAGAAGAACTGTGCAGAAATCTCTGTTTTCTCCACATTAGGAAGGTATCCTATATACTCATGTATAAGACTAGAAATTTTGGTCACAAATCCAACTTTGAAACCCGAGTCATCTAACTGGCAAATCCTTCCCAGCGTCTAAGGATGCTTACATGCTGGCTGTGAGTGCGGCTCCGCCAGAAGTTGAAAGACGTTGTGTGATGGGCTGCATGCCCATCTGTCTCTCAACTGGCTGGCAAGTGTCCTAGGATGCTTAAATTGGTAAATGTGATGAGGTCCTAAACAGAACATAGGAAAATGGCTGATGCTGCTCCCAGAGAATTATTGGCCATGGAGACGAATGAAAAATGATCCCATACATTTTGGGTTTGGTTGGAGGAAATTGGAGTGCCAGGATGTACTGTTAATGTTTGGCTATAATAGTAAATATCCTCGCCTTGGAACTTAGATTTATTATGACATAATCACACCAGATTATACTATCTTTATTCCCATTGCCATACATGCATATGTAAGTGGGCTGTGGCGCAGGCTGGAGAGCAGCTGCGATGAATCACTGCAATGAATCACTCTGACCAGGAGGCCATGAGTTCGGGGCCCGCTCGGAGCCATATTTGTCTTGTCTTTGTTCTATGTTAAAAGGCATTGAATGTTTGCCTATATGTGTAATGTGATCCGCCCTGAGTCCCCTTCGGGGTGAGAAGGGCGGTATATAAATGCTGTAAATAAATAAACAAATAAATATGTATATATGTATGTATGTATGTATATGTGTGTCACAAGTAAATTTGGAAAGTGGGAAAACTGTTGATATGATAAGTGAAGTAGTTAATTGTAAAGTAGCTTCAGTTTTATAATGCTTCCTAGTTACATACTAGATAATGTACATTGGGCCAAATCCAATTTAATTTCATCTCACTGGAATGAATGGAACTTCATTCGATCAGGGTATCGGGTGGCAACCTGTGCTTGATGGGTTGGCACTCCCCCTGAGGGCGCAGAGCCGCAGTTTGGTGGTCCTCCTGGATTCAGTGCTGATGCCTGATGCTCAGGTTTCGGGGGTGGCCAGGAGGGCCTTTGCACAGCTAAAACTTGTGCGCCAGCACCTCGAGAAGTCAGACATGGCTATGGTGGTCCATGCCTTGGTTACATCCAGACTGGATTATTGCAATGCTCTCTACGAGGGGCAGCCCTTGAAAATGGTCCGGAAACTTCAGCAGGTTCAAAGATCAGTAGCCAGGCTTCTAACTAGAGCTAACTATACGGAGCACACAATGCCCCTACTAAAGCAGCTCCACTGGCTACCAATAAGCTGCCAGTCCCAATTCAAGGTGCAGGTGATGACCTATAAAGCCCTATACAGCTCGGGCCCTGGCTATTTTTGTGACCACATCTTCCCTTACGAACCAGTGTGGCCTCTAAGATCTTCTGGGGAGGACCTCTTCTCGCTCCTGTCACCATCACAAGCGCGGCTGGTGGGGATGAGGGAGTGGGCCTTTTTGGTGGTGGCTCCCCAGATCTGAAACACCCTTCCCAGAGAGATCAGGCAAGCCCCTACTTTGTACTCTTTCCGCAAGGACCTGAAAACTTTGTGGTTCCAGCAAGTTTTCGAGCAGGATTAGTCCTAGGCCCCCTCTGGTTGTTAGCTAGGACCCTGTTCTGCACTTTATTCACTTCCCGACCCTATGATATCCTTTTGCACTAGTTTGCCTAGCACTTTATAGTTGGTCATGCCCACCCTGAAGCCCTGGTTATTATATTTTCGTCCCGTTGATAGAGCATATTTTAACCGGATTTTAATTTTTGTGACTGTTTTGAATTGTTTGTTCTTTGTTCTTTATTGTTTTTACTATGTTTAATTTGTTGTATGGTTTCTTTTTGGCAATTGAATGTTTTGCCATGTTGTAAACCGCTCTGAGTTCTCTCGAGGAGATAGGGTAGTATATAAATAAAGTTATATTTATTTCATAGCCAATACTAATTCAGGTCTCATGATTTGCATTACTGTTGTTTGAGGCTAAGGTTGGATTTAGGTATTTCTTCCAACTTACTTTTTACCCCTTTCCCCAGCTTTGAAGGAGGGTGGAAGAAATCCAGAAAATGTGGCAGTGTAGTGATATGGTGTTGTTCCATGAGAAGCGCCTTTTGTTTTGCTGTAGGTGTGTAGGAGGAGGCTAAACTTTGTGAGCCTTCATATTGGGTCATGTGAGATATTTTACAGAGAATTCAGTATGTGGAGGATCCTATTTTAAGACAGCTGTTAAGACTTTGAACCAGGCATCTTTTGTTTGCTGATTGAGCCCACAATTGTTTTTGAAGAGAAATCTTTTAAGATCTCCCTATCAAATATATGTGGCTGGCTATTCTAGTGACTAGAGCTGAATATCAGGAGAGGCCTTGACTGTAGGAAGAAAAGATGGGTGTTCATGCTGGCCTTTGTTCTCTCTTCTTTAATAAAACAGAGGAAGTGTGCCAAACATAGAGACACCAGTCAGCAGATTGACAGGGTGTAGCAATTTAGCTGCATCAAATTCTCCAGAGACTTTGACTCTGCCTACTTTAGACTGGATAAGATCCTTTTATTGTATTAAGAACTTTAGTAGAAGACTAGGTTTATAGCATGTCTGCTTTTCCTCTGTCTAAAGAAGTGGTGATATATTTCTGTGTAAAACTCCATAATGCAAACCTAATAACTATTTTTTCATCTGTACTTTGGGAAATAAAAATAAAAGGTAAAAAGAGGCATCCTCTTTGATGCTCATGATCCAGAGGACCATTGATTTATTGACATATTTATTTAACTCCTATCTGAATTTGGTCGGCTTTGTTCCCTTCTAAACTTTATATACCCAACAATTTGCATCCATGCTTTGAAAATGGCAGAAAGAGTATGCTTTTTGCTGGTAACGAGAGCGCACAATGTAGTGGTCTTATCATGACGCTGAATGGAAAAAAAGATGACTGCACCAATTGGATGCCTATGGGGTACTATCATTCCCTTGTATAATCCAGACATAACAACATGATTCCCAGTTTCATAGAATCATAGAATCATAGAGTTGGAAGAGACCTCACAGGCCATCCAGTCCAACCCCCTGCAAGAAGCAGGAAATTCTCATTCAAAGCACCTAGTTGTAAGTCAGAGAATTGTTGCTGTTGTTGTTGCATACCTTTAAGTTGTATCTAACTTACAGCAACACAAAGCAAATTTATCATAGGGGTTTCTTGTGAAGAGTTTCAAACTTTGTCTTTCTGCTGGACAAAAGCATAGTTTCAGAACTGAGATGACATTGGTCGACTTGGTGGATGATCTACGAAGAGAATCAGATAGGGAGAGTGTGTCCCTGCTTGTTTTCCTTGACCTTTCAGCAGTGTTCGATACCATCGACCATGATATCCTTCTGGGCTGGATCACCAGAATGGAGCTTGGAGGCACTGTTTTATAGTGGCTACAGTGCTTCCTGGAGGGCTGGTCCCAGATAGTGGCGCTGGGGGACTCCTGTTTGACCCCCTGCCCGGTGGCATGTGGGGTCCCTCAGGGTTCAATTCTCCCCCCCCCCCCACTGTTTCATATTTACATAAAACAGCTGGGAGAGATCATCTGGAGTTTTGGAGTTCGGTGTCAGATTTATGCAGATGACACCCAACTCTATTTATTTATTTATTTATTTATTTATTTATTTATTTACAGTATTTATATTCTGCCCTTCTCACCCCAAAGGGACTCAGGGAAGATCACATTATATACATATAGGGCAAACTTCTATGATTCTATGGCCACAGGGGGGAGCAGCTGCTTCATCATGCGATTTCCTGCTTCTTAGTGGGGGGTTGGACTGGATGGCCCATGAGGTCTCTTCCAACTCTACTATTCTATGATTCTATGATCCACTGTGACGGCACTTCCTCATTCCAACGTCGTAAATTAGTTAAATTTGCCTCCCCACTTTATAAGTAGTACCTTATTTCCTACTTGATAGATGCAACTATCTTTCGGGTTGCTAGGTCAGCAACGAGCAGAGGCTATTTTTTATTTTTTAATTGACGGGTGCTCACCCCGCCATGGGCTGGCCTCGAACTCATGACCCCATGGCCAGAGTGATTTATTGTAGCAGGCTGCTTACCAGCCTGCGCCACAGCCCAGCCCCAACTCTATTACTCATTTCCTCCTAAAGCCAAGGATGCCGTCCTGATCCTGAACCGGTGTCTGTTATCAGTAATGGACTGGATGAGGACAAACAAGTTGAAATTAAATCCAGACAAGACAGAGTTACTCCTGGTCAGCTGGAAGACAGACCAGGGTGTGGGATTACAGCCTATGTTGGATCTGTGTTCGTAGTCTGGGGGTGCTCCTGGACTCATTGCTGACCTTGGAACCTTAGGTGTTGATGGTGGCCAGGAGCGCCTTTGCATAGTTAAAACTTGTGTGCCAGCTGTACCCATACCTTGAGACACTAAATTTGGCCATGGTAGTCAACGCTTTAGTCACATCCTGTTTGGATTACTGCAACGCACTCTACATGGGGCTGCCTTTGAAAATAGTTTGGAAGCTTCAACTGGTTCAGAGATCGGCAGCCACATTGCTAACTGAAGCACCATATAGGGAGCGGACATCTCCCATGTTATGGCAGTTCCACTGGCTGCCGGTCCACTTCTGGGCTAAATACAAAGTGCTTGTTATTACCTCTAAAGCCCTAAATGGTTTTTGACATCCCGCATCCTCATTTATAAACCTGCTCGTACTCTGCGATCATTGGAGGGGGCCTCCTCTCAGTTCCATCCCCGTCTCAAGCATGGCTGGTGGGGACGAGAGAGGGGGCCTTCTTTGTGGTCCTTCCTTCCCTCTGAAACTCCCTCCCTAAAGAAATTAGAACAGCTCCCTCCTCTCCTTTAAGAAAGAATTAAAAGCCCATTTCCGTTTGTTGGCTTATGGAGAGGAAGATGAATAATAGCACTGATGCCATCTTAGTGGACCAAGTTGGCAATGACTAAGTTAATTTTATTGAAGAGCTATATTTTTATACAGATTTTAACTGTTCAGTACGATCAAGGATGCCTGATTAATTTATAACCTTTTTTCTAAAGTTGTTTTCTTTGTTTTAATTGTATGTGTAAATGTTTTTGTTTTTATTTTTATGGCATTGAATGTTTGTCATGTTTTTGTGTTATATTTTGAAGCCACCCTGAGTCCCTTTGGGAAGAGAGGTGCAGGTTAGAAATAAATTATTATTATTATTATTATTATTATTATTATTATTATTATTATTATTATTTTGCTCACCTTTGATGACTTATCACACTTTGGGACATTTAAATGAAAAATTGTTTTGTAAGCCCGTCTTTTGCCTAGAAAACAATGTCATTTTTATTGCGGCATATGCATGTATTTGACTAAGTTTTTGTGGGATCACCACTTGTGTGTATGTGTGTTAAGGGAAAAACACCTGGTCAATCACAATTCATAGTTGGGTAATTAGAACAATCAAGGATAACAAGCTAGAACCACTCCCTGAATGGGGTATAACTTGGGGAATGTTTGTAATGTTTTTTGGGACTTACCGAATCACTTGCTTCAGAACTTACTCGGAGTAAGTTCCTGGCTAAGAGCCTACTATGCTTGTCTCCTTGCACCATTGAAGAAGAAATCTCCAAAGAAGATGCATGAATTTAATGCAAAGAACTTTATGTGAGTTTGTTGCTCCAGATGGACTGAATTATTTTGAAGCTGGAAGTTTTTTGTGTTTGAAGCTGCTTGTTTAATTTTTTCTCCTTGACTCTGTTACTTAAGAGTAAACTTTGATTTTTCCATTTTCTTGGCTTGTATTTGCTCATTGTGGATGCACAAAAGGGTTGGTTAAGTCTGGACAGGACTGCACGCAGTTTATTTTTCCACAAACCCATAACAATTTTTTGGCCAATACTTTCCAAATTCGGAAAAATCTTGCAGGGTCTTGGCATTTCCTTGATGAGGTGTTTCAATGTGTCAGGGCACCTTTTCCTATTGACTACGAGAAACTTCCTGAGTATACCCATAGTCTTTTTTTTAAAAAAATTTTTGGGGAAGCACACAATGTTAGGTGAAGAAGACAAGGTGCAGTCTAGTGATTTGGCCACTGTTTAGAGAAAACCTGTCCTGATGTTGTGAAGCTCAGGTGAGCTAGTTTACCTTGAAATGATATATGCTTATCAGTGGAAGACAAGTAGAAACAGTAAATTTGCTTAGTATCAACAGCCCAACAGTTCATCTCTGCGGCTGGTGTGAATATGAATAATTTATAAACCCATCATCTAAAACCATGGAGAGGCTCATTAGCATTTTAATGAAAACAATATGGGCATTGTACTAAATCTTTGCATTCTGTTTTTCTTTTTTTTCTTCCGCTGCTTCCTTCTCTTCCTCCAGTAAAACAATTCTGCCGAGTCCTTTTGAAAACAGCTGACAGCAGGGGATAATGTGCTGACTGGCGCTATGGGCAGGCGATACCCAGGGGCTCACTATCGTCAAAGCAATTCATGTATGTATGTGAGTTCTCTTCCTTTTCCTCTATGTAAAAGTAGTACTGAACCCTTTCGCTTAACAGCTTTGACTTCTGCTTCTAATATGTTAACTCTCATTGTCCCTCACTGCTGTATAGGTACTGATTGAGCAATTCTGTGTTGCAGTTTCAGATTTCTGTAATGTTGATTTATTAATTTAATGATGATTTAAATAATTTCCATTGGTGAGAAAATAAAGGGTTTGTTGTGTACTAATAGTTAGTTTTGCTGCATTGATTACTTATGTTGACTTTTTTCCACAGATTAGATTGGGTACATCAGCTTTTTATATAATTTTAATCTTCCATGCATGCTCACTTTGCTGAGTCCTTTGCAATGTCTCTCCCCCAAATTGAGGGCCTCCAAAATATTCCCAGCACATTGATGGGCACATTGCCCAAAGAGAGGACAAAGATTTTTATTTTCAAATTCCTCTGCTAATATATATTTAGAAATAGTATACATACAAATATACATGGTGCTGTAGTGTGAAAGACATGACTGAGTGACCTGTGTGTCCTTTCAGCCTGCCTGCAAGTAGTCAAAGGGTTTATGAGCAACTTAAAGGCCTTGAGCTATTTCACACTGCACAATTACAGTGCTTTGATTCCACTTTAACTTCCATGGTTACATCCTGTCGAATCTTATCATTTGGAGAGAGATAGTGAGAGGGTTCATCCTAATAATAATAATAATAATAATAATAATAATATAATACACTTTATATATATATTCCGCTCTATCTCCTCGAGGGGTTTCAGAGTGGATTACAACATACACAGATAGGCAAACATTCAGTACCTTAATACAGTGGAATAACAATGACATATGAAAACACAGAGTGCCCCTGGTGGTGCAGCGGATTAAACTGCTGAACTTGCTGTCTGAAAGGTCCGCAGTTTGAATCCGGGGAGCGGGGTAAGTTCCTGATGTTAGCTCCAGCTTCTACCAACCTAGCAGTTTGAAAACATGCAAATGTGAGTAGATCAATAGATACTTCTCCAGTGGGAAGGTAACGACACTCCATGCAGTCATGACCTTGGAGGCATCTATGGACAACGCCGGCTATTCGGCTTAGAAATGGAGATGAGCATCACACCCTAGAGTTGGACACGACTGGACTTGATAGGTGTAAACCTTTATCTTTTACAAATACACAGAAGAAAGGTAAAGTCTTCCACTTTCATCTCTGGCTTTCTGGAGGCGGTGTTCAACTCTGGCCTTGGAGAGGTGCTCTTGTTCCATTTCCCAGATGAGGAGCCCGTTGTCCATAGACACTCCCTGGTCGTGTTGCCGGCATGACTGCATGGGTGCCTTTATTACCTTCCCACCAAAGTGGTACCTATTGATCTACTCATATTTGCATGTTTTCGAACTGCTAGGTTGTCAGGAGCTAGGGCTAACAGTGGGAGCTCACCCCAACCCACGGCTCGAACTGCCAACCTTTAGGTCATCAGATTTAACAGTTCAATGGTTTAACCCATTGCACCATCACGGCCCCAAATAGTTTGTAGCTCCATTCCACAAGATTCAGCTATGCTTGTTCAGGGGGAATCACGATAATTATGAAGCCTGAAAAAGCCCCAGATTGCTCCACCTCTTCACAAAAACAACATTTGACAAAATTGACACTGGGAGAATCAACAGATGCTGTGGCCTTTGCTCCTGTGAATAATTAGACAGCAAGCGAGCAAAGCTTTGAGAAGTTATTATATTTTGTTGGAATTTTGTACATTACTAATTGCTTCTTCTCCCACATGTTTTGTATGTTCTCTAGGCATGACTAAGTCTGAATCTAGCTCACATTCTGTACTTTTGCTCTGACCTCACTGTTTACAGTTTCTCCCCCCATGTACCTGCAACGATGCACATATATACGTTAGTAAATTATGCATCTGATACAGTGAACTATGGTTCATTAAAACTTGTGTTGCCTTTGCCTTTAAAGTGCCAGGAAACAGTGTTTTTGCTGGCATTGATTAACATGCTTCTCCCAAAAATATGTTTTATTAAATATTTTGTCTATGGTTTCTTTACTTGAGTAGAAGACCAGTTTGGTTTGTGCACAGATAGTTTATGCTTTGCATATATTGGCAGTGTTGAATTAGCATGTCTAAAATATTCCCCGTAACAGCATGTCCCTTGTCCCACATAGGACTTACGTTATATTTAGTTGTCTCTTTCCATTACAGACTTTCATGCTCCTTCCTGGAAAGCAATTCAGATAGCTTATTACAGTTGACCTTGTTTTGCATCCCTCTCCCGCTGGGGATAGATAAATATCTCTTTAAAGTTGCAGCCTGTCCCTTTAACTCCTCAAGAAAGCAGCTGAAAAGCAGCTGTTTCTGTGGCTTCTTTCAGTGATAATCTGTAAGCCTCCAGGCTTGCTATATTCCAAGGTATGTCAAATGAGCTTCACAAGAGACAGTATATGAAATGTCCTTTGTGATTCACAGCCCCTGCCTCCCTGCTTCCCCATTTCAGATGATTGCATTTCAAGTCTGGGTTTTTGTTTTTGTTTTTTGCTGGTGCTCTAGGCTACAAAGGTAGCCTTCCTTGCAATTATTTCATTTACTGTTGAGTATTTTTAACATTACTTTTGAAATAACAGTTTTCAAGTGCTTCCAGAAAGCATTTTACCAGTCAAACTGATACTGATTATGATGGTGATCCTGTTGTTATTGCTGCTGCTTCTGCCATTGCTTTGCTCATTTACTTTCCAAGGAAATCCAGTTAGCTGTCCCTCTCCATACTGCTTCTATTGTACTCCCACATATACAGAAATGCCTTTTGCTTTTTGCAGGCTGTGAAGACTTATAGTTAGCCCAAAGCTGTTAACAGACTGACTTCAAACAATGGCTTACAAGGCAGCAATTCCGGGGCAAGAAAACACTCTCTGATCTTTTGGTATATGTTTTAAATATGACAGTGTATACTTGGAGCATGTATATCTCTTTGAAGAATTAATATTTTTTGTTTTTCTCAACCAAATAAGCAGTGCCCAGAGTTATATGGGCTACTATCCTAAATTCAGAGCCTCGTGGAATCCAGTGACCCTTCCTTTCAGGGAAAAATGCAGAATGTTTTATCATTCTGAAGTCATAGATTGAGCAATCTATGACTTCAGACATGTCAAATGAAGATTCAGGGTCCATCTACACAGGCCCCAAATCCACTTTTTAACTGGATTACCACGAGGCATTTTTATGACCTGTTTTATTGTTGCTGTTTATTCATTTGTTTATTGCTTTGTTTTTATATTGCTGATGTTCGGGCTTGGCCCTATGTAAGCCGCCCCAAGTCCCTTCAGGGAGATGGGGCGGGGTATAAAAATAAAATTATTATTATTATTATTATTATTATTATTATTATATTAACATCTCAAGTTAATCTGGTTTAACTCAGAATAAACCTGAATATCCAGGTTTACTCTGGGCTATAAAAATACTTGGGAATGTGTGGACCTTCCAGGAGGATCTGCACCTTCCCAGATATGGTGCCTGTGGAGATTGACCAAATAACATCTCAAGGGTCGATGGTTTAAATAAAATAAAAATAGAAACATATAAGTAATTAGAACTGAAAATAATAACAAAATAGTATAGAACACCCATTCAGCTGGCACACATGATTCAGGGATTAAATTCCAAATGTTGGAATTATGGGAGTCGGGAAGCATGGTACTCACGTCTCTGGTGGGGATGTTAAGAGATACAAAAAAAATTGGAACCAAATCCTAAACCAGGTTAATTACACACTGAAACAGAATTTGATATAAATATGCAAATACGTTAATAGGAATATATGGGGATAGAAGAAGACCAAGATTTAGTCTTCTATGGGGCCAGGCTGTGGCGTAGGCTGGTAAGTAGCCTGCTGCAATAAATCACTCTGACCATGAGGTCATGAGTTTGAGGCCAGCCCGTGGCGGGGTGAGCACCCATCAATTTAAAAAAATAGCCCCTTCTCGTTGTTGACCTAGCAACCCGAAAGATAGTTGCATCTATCAAGTAGGAAATAAGGTCCCACTTATAAAGTGGGGAGGCAAATTTAACTAATTTACGACGTTGGAATGAGGAAGTGCCATCGCAGTGGATGATGAAGCAGCTGCTCCCCCCTGTGGCCAGAATCGAACATCCCCTCAGGTGAAGGTTAAATTGCCTCTGCGTCTGTCTCTGTTCTATGTGTATATGGACATTGAATGTTTGCCCTATATGTATATAATGTGATCCGCCCTGAGTCCCCTTTGGGGTGAGAAGGGCGGAATATAAATACTGTAAATAAATAAATAAATAAATAAATGTTTAGAGCAGCACATGCAGTCATAGCATGGGGATGGAAAGATAAAAAGAAATGGGCACTTGAAAAATGGTATGAATATATGTAGGATCAAATACAACTGGATATTATGAACATTATAAGAAGCGAAAAACATGGTCAGACAAACGGAATAAAATTAAATAAATATGGACTCCATTTAACAGATGGCTACAGTCTATTAAACCAGATGATGAAAGCTGGAAGAAAAAACTTGATAGAATGGAAAGAAGGCTCATGTAACAAGAAAAAAAGTTTAAGTTGTCAACAGGGAAGGGGGTGGGGTGAGGAGGGAAAAGAGAATGGAAAATATAAAGTATGGTAACTATGGTTATGTATATAAAATAATTATAAATAATAAAAAATTCCCTTTTGGGGGAAAAAGGATCAATCCCCAAAGCCATCCTGATTCCTCAGGTTCCATTAGCGGGAGGGGGGAATGACAGTGCCACCCTCCCCTCCGTGCCCCCTGTGTTAGCAGAAAACTTACTGGAGAGGCCTGCCTCCGTTTGCATTGTCGCAGCTATCAAACTGGGGTTTCAAACATTCAACCCCTTCTGCGGAAGCTGCACCCTTTGTCCAAGGAGAAAACCCCAAAATAAACTGTCTTTTAGTAAAGAAAGATTTATACGAAAATATAAATCTGACATGCATGTCTCCAGTAAATATCTCCTGTTTTGTGCTTTGGAGAGGGGAGAGGAAAATCCGAAGCTCCTGTCACGACATCTTGATGTGACAGGAGATCTTTACCAGAAACCTGCAGACAGAGTAAGTGATACAACAGGAAAGGGGTATATAGCTGGAAAACTCCAAAATAGTGGAGTTTTTCAACTGGATAGAAACCTGCATTTTAAATGTCGATTTCTATCGGATTTTGGGCCTGTGTAGAAGCAGCCACAGGTTGTGCAGAATCAACCAGCTGGGCAGCAAGGAAAGAACCTGAACTGTTCATAATGGGTCATGTAATGCTATCTGACTTCTATAAAAACTTTAAGGTGTTGAGCTTTGCTTACACTATGTAACACAATTTTTGTTCCTGAGTTATACATGTCATTTCCTAATTGGTTCTATGCCAATTCTCTCACTCCAGAAGCAACTCCGGTTGCTCCTGACACACACAAAAATCAAAAAAAAAATCATGAAAACATGGTCTGCACATTGAAAGATTAAAAATGGTATATTTTCATTTAGGAAAATTACAAACGAAGTACCTAGACCAGTGGTTCCCAACCTTTTTTTTGACCAGGGCCCACTTTGACCAAGGACTACTCTGCAACATTAGTACCAAAAGGGTTGCAAATCAGTCTTTGGTCAGCTTTAGATTTTGTTTGTGGTGTTGATTCAGAAAATTGCATTGGATAGACCACATCAGCTCTAATTTCTGATACTGAACACATGCCAGCCAGTAGTCACCATCTGCTCGCCCACAGAAAACCATTTTTAATAATCTAGAGCTGATGTGGTCTGTCCAGTGCAATGGAAAAGAGTGGAAATAAAATAAACAAAATAAATAAATAAAGAGAAAGGATGTTCGCGGACCGGATTTTCATCCTCGCAGCCCACTGCTGGGCTGTGGCCCACAGATTTGAGAACCACTGGCCTAGACTAAAGGAAATAATAGTATCAACCTCAGTCTCAAAAATGAAGTTTCTGCAGTGTAACAATTACTTTCAAAGTAAGTCCCGCACAATTCAACAGGGAATAATACTTTCAAACCAGGAACTGATTTTTTTTTCAAATTTTGTTACATAGTGTTATTGGTCAGATGTTTTGGCCTTGATGTTTCTGTACAAAGAGTGGAAAGAATATGTGAACACATCCAAAATTATCTAAAACATGCATCTCAAGTGTTCGGAAACTCTTAACAATGAGAATCCTAGACTAATGAGAATATTTCTAATTCAGGAAACTTTCAGCGCAAAATTTATATACTGGTATTTTTTTGCACAGGAGCCATATTTTCTATACAGAAAGCAATCTTTCTCTAAAGAATATTATTTTCCTTGCAGAAAGTGTTGTTTGCTGTATTTCTTTGGCAGAATAAGCCCTGAAATGTGAATAGTTTGGAAAACTTAATATTTTCACAGTCACACTGGGAAGGAAATTACTGAAAATATGCATTGCTCCCCTTGAGAATAATATTAGGGAAGAACTACATTTCTCTTCCATATTCAGCCGTAATAAATAAACATTTTGATGCAGAAGAGTTGTGGAAGGTGTATGAAGAATGGGAGCAAAGTACTTAAGTGATGAAGATGTATCTGACCCTGAAAAGATGGTGACTTTCTAGAGCAAGCATGGCCAACTTGTTGCCCTCTGAACAAATTGACAGTAAGTAGCCTAGCCATGGACAATTCTTGGTAAAATCGCAGAACCTGCATGATGCCTCAATAAATATTCCATGGGTAAATTGAATGGTTATTATTGACCTTATTGAAGAGGAGAAGCAGAATAAATTCTCCAAAATATGTACAAATATGCATAATTAGCATTATTTATAAAGGTTGCAAAAATATTTTAAAACATTTTTATTAATAAACATTTTTAATACAAAGTTGCAAAAATATTATCTATTTTTTAAAACATTATTTTGATACTTAAGGAAACCTAAAGCTCTGGATATAGGTTTGGTTTGTATAACACAAATGGAGGTTCATTAAAGTAGGAGCATTTAGGAAATATTTTCCCTTATGCAACAAGGCTTTCATCCTCATTCAGTTTATATACTTACAATTCTGCCATTTCTGGATCAGGTCAGGTATCAGTAAAGGGAATATCAAAACCTGTTATCCTGTTTGCCACTGCTGAGTAATCCCTTTTCATATTCCGTTGCCTCAAGGCCTTGCTTGCTACCTTGTGGGCTGATATCACAGCCAAAATGGATATAGATGATAATAGACAGCATGGAATGGCTGTACACAGAGAGTGTATTGCAGAATGGGTAGCACAGAATAAAAAGTGTATAAATGTCAGTTACAGATCCCCCAGTAAAAAGATGAATAAAAGAATATATGCGTCTGGTATCAGTGCCAGGTTGTGTTCCTTTGTCCTCATATCTTTGACATGATGTCTCCTGCCTATGCTGAAATCAAAAGTTTTCAAAAAAATAAAATTGCAGCTCTATGGGCTTTACGATAGTTGGAGAAAGGTTTTCAAATTTATTTTGTTTCATATATAATGTTGTCAATATGCATCAGCCGTTTATAGGTATGCTTATGAATTGTAAGTTTTTTCCTGCTCTTACCCACAGTAATTTTATAACTAACCCTTTTCTTTAAACTTTTCGTGAAGACCTGAAAACGTGGATGTTGCACTGTGCCTTTGGTTAAACAGTCCCCCAGATATTTTTGGCCCCAGCTCTAACTTAAGATATAGCTCTTGCACTTTACTATTGTTCCCTGCGCTTTGGATATAGTATTTATTTTATATTGCCCTTCTAGCCCTAATTTATCATCTGGCTCCTGCCCTTTACCCATCAACCCTGTCCTTGCAACTGATTTGCACCAACTCGCCCACCCGAGCTCAGTATTTGTTTACTATGTCAGGCTATTGGTTGCTTGTTCGATGGCTGTTTTCTGATGTTGTTTTATGAATTTTACTGTGTGTTATTTTAAATTATGTTGACCAGGTTTGCCCCCTTGTAAGCCGCCCCGAGTCCCTTCGGGGAGATGGTGGCGGGATACAAAAATAAAGTTGTTGTGGTTGTTATTAAATGATAGTTATAGCTTTGGAGAATGCACATTCCTATAGATAGTAAGTAGTGCAAGAAGTGAACAGTCTTCATCTGGTGTCATTGCGGGGGCTAGAGGAGGTGCAGCATTGGATGTGGCCAGTCTTTCCAGCTGCATGGCTACATCTAGTATTGGATTGCGGGCTGCTTGTGCACTTGCATGATCATGGGGGTGTTGTTGGTGTAATAATTATATGCGTAAACTAATGGTACTATAGTTATATTTTTGGAGAAAATACGTACAGTAGAGTCCTGGTTATCCGAGATAAAGGGGCAGGCCCAATCTCGGATAACCGAACTGCTCGGATAAACCGGCAATCCGGTTTAGGGAAGCGCCCTGCGATCGCTGCTGCCTAGCAACACTTGCAGTGCGCTTCCCAAGGGGTGAGGGCTCGCCAAGGGACATCTCCCCAGATCTCTCTCAGCCAGGCCCTTGCTGGAGGAAAGAGTTTCCTTCAGGAATGGCCTGGCCGAGGAAAACCCGCGGCACGCTCCTTGTTTCTCAGAGGGACAGCCTGCTTTGGGGAGCATGCAGGAGCGTGCTGCAGGTTTTCCTTGGCCAGGCCATTGCTGGAGGAAACTCTTTCCTCCAGCAGGGGCCTGGACGAGGGAGATCTGGGGAGGTGTCCCTTGTCAAGGGCTTGCCCCTTGGGAAGCACCCCACAAGCGCTGCTGCCTAGCAGTATTCATGGGGTGCTTCCCAAGGGGCGAGAGCTCGGCCCAGGGAAGCACCCCATGAATGCTGCTGCAGCAGCGATCGCGGGGCACTTCCTCCTTTCTCTCTTTCTCTTGAGCTTCCTTCGCTCGAGAGGAGAGGGAGAGGGAGGGGCACCCCTGGTGGTGCCTCGAATAATACAGAGGCTTGGTTGACTGGGACTCAGTTAACCGGGACTCTACTGTATCTTATGTAATGCTGTGCACAGCTTCGTCATGATCGTCCAACCCAGGGAAGTGAATCATTCAAAACGGTGGATATTAGACTGCAGCTTCTAGCATTTCTCACTAGTGACTATGCTCGCGAGGACTGCTAGGTCTTTCAGACCACTGGGAAAGTCTCATGATTATCTCATTGCCTATAAATAATACCACTGATTTCAATGAAGAATGTAAGTGCATGTGCATAAATCTATCCAGTTGAAGTGATTGGAGTAAAATACAGTGGCTAAATTGGACAGCATTCTGCTTCTTGCATATTCAGGTATGTAAAGAAACAGGACTATATAAGTGACTGTCACCTGCTGCTTTGTACAATTGAGGTGGACAGTTGTGAGCCTTTCAAGTGTTTTGGGTCTTCACTTCCTATAAGCTTTACACAACATAACCAATGAGAAGGAAATGTGAGTACAGTTTCTCACCACTACTGCGGAGTATGTGATCATATTTGGCAAGAGTAAGCTAGCAGAAAATGTTTCTTTTTATGGAACTTCTTATACTCATTCCATAAATTTTAAGAATTTTCACATGTATGTATTTTCCTAATGTAAGCATCTTCCCCCTGCCTAAAAGGTGCTCATATTTTTCAGTCGTATGCATTTTCATATTTCAAAATGTATAAGTATATGTAAACCAAAGGTATCACTTGCAGTAGTGTTTTCTAGGCAAGCTGTGGTTTGTCTTCCAATAAATTTTAGGAAGTATGAACAATATTTCTGGCAAGAATCTTGGAAACAGCAGAACTTTTTTCCATCTTTAACACCGTAGCACTCTTCTCCAAAGAGTCCCTGTATTTATTTATTTATTTATTTCAAATATTTCTATCCCACCCTTCTCACCCGGAGGGACTCAGGGCGGCGTACAATTGGCAACAATTCGATGCTGATACATCATTAAAAACAACAACATATAAAAAATACAACCAATTAAATACAGTATAAAATATAAAACATAAAACGTGTTTAAAATCCTGTACTCTACTGGTTGGGATTATTTTTATTTTTAGACCTTGGGTAAGCAATTAACCAATATAAAATGAACTGGAAGGGAAAAAAACAGAAGGCAGGAAAGTAGCTAAGCACTTTCTTTCACTCTTCTCTGCAGGCCTTCCCTGTCTTCCTGTAATCTAAATAATAATAATAATAATAATAATAATAATAATAATAATAATAATAATAATAATAATAATTTACAACTCAGGGAAATTTACAAGAAAAAAGAAAAATGACAAACATTCAATGCCCAAAGACAACTAGACAATCAAGGTAAAAACAGAAAATCAAATAACTCAGTATAACATATAAACAACCAAGGCAAGAGTTAAACTAAATAAGCATGATAGGCACAAAAAATCAAACCAATTAATACATAATACATTAAAAGTATAATATAACACATCAGCTAGCTGAGATAACTATCTGTTGTTAGGGTGGGAATGTGTGTAAGATATGTTAGTTCTCTTCGTAAACTAGCTTATCTAAATAGGATCTTTAACAGCTTTTTAAAGTTAAGGAGAGAGGTGGCCCTTTTTAGTTCTTTAGGGAGGGAGTTTCAAAGGCAAGAAGCGGCCACAGAGAAGACCCCCTCTCTCATTCCCACCAGCCGCACTTGAGATGGGGGTGGGACCAAAAGGAGGGCCTCCTCTGTAGACCTCAGTACTCGTGCTGGTTTATACAAGGAGATGTAGTTTTTCAAATTGTCTGGACTTGAACTGTTTAGGCCTTTATAGGTAATAACCAGCACTTTGTATTTAGCCCAGAAGCAGACCAGCAGCCAATGGAGCTGTCGTAACATGGGAGTTGTCCGCTCCCTGTACGGCGCTCCAGTTAGTAACCTGGCTGCTGATATGTGAACCAATTGCAGCTTCTTAACTATTTTCAAAGGCAGCCCCACGTAGAGACCGTTGCAGTAGTCCAAGCGGGAAGTAACTAAGGCGTGGACTACCTTGGCTAGATCTGGCATCTCAAGGTATGGGCACAGCTGGCGCACAAGTTTTAGTTTCGCGAAGGCACTTGTAGCCACTGCTGCACTACATTAGTGTTGTCGAACACTGCTTCTTAACCCCAAATTTGTGTCTCTCAACCCCAAATAGGATCTCTTTACCTCATGTTGCCTCCCCCCTAAAATTCGGCAACAATAAAAGGTTTCAGAATGCTACTTATTTACACTGCGTGTTAACAACAATGTGAAGTGCTTACACTGGACTCTGCAGAAAATGCCTCAGAAAGTTCATAAGATTGTCACCTCAGGAGTTTAATTTGGATCAGTAAGAACACACAAAAGACAGAGATGTATTTTCTTCAGATGTCTCTCTTGACTTGCTGGGTTTTAAGCTTAAGTAAGGGTAAGGGCTACAACACTGAAGACCAGAATTCAGCTCACTGTTTGACCATGAAACCCAATGGGGGACCTTGGACAAGTTACACCCTCATAGGAAGGCAAATGCAAACCTCTGCTGAACAAATCTTGCCAAGAAAACCCTTAGGGTTGCCTTTGGTTGGAAACTACTTGAGGGCACGCAGCAATAACAAGAAAGAGAATAATCTCTCTCATTTTTTCAACTTTTATTGTAGGTAAATCAGAAGGAAGGCAGGCAGAAAATAAATAGCATCTCTAAATACTTGTTTTAGAAGATAAGCATTCTAAATATGTTTCTCGGATTTACTGAGTTCTACAGTTTTCTCCCCAGATTTCTCCTAATTCACTGTCCTTTTTTTAAGTTGCTCTTTTTGTTTTTTCTTCTCAGCAATGTCTTTGAATTTTAATTGGGGGCAGGGATTGCTCCCTATGTTTCTTCATTTAGAATTAAATAACTTCACTTTTCCCTTGCTATGGCAGGAGGAGGGGGACAGGTTCTGGGGGTTGAAATAAGTTGCCCTTTCCTTCAACTCAAAATGTACAGAGAACAACAGATATTCTCCTGACTTAGCCTGTGTTTTATTCATGTTCAAATCCATGAAATAGATCAGACAATTTGGTGCCTTTCCTTAACGTTTCCTCTGCTTTTTATTCACATGGCATAACCTAACCATATGAGAACCAGCTGTGTCATACACATCTTCACTAACAAATAGGAGTGTGAAATGACCAGAAACAGACTGCATATTCAGCAAGATTTATTCACACTATATTTGTACCTCTTTTAATTGGCCGTTTCTTTACAGGCATTCTTACTGGTTTTGGATTCCTGGCATGTACTCATTGTATGTTGGGAAAGATTTATCCTTTCTTTGAATTTTCCATTTGCTATGGCAAATATCAGTAAAAATATTGGAATTTCTGCAGCAAAATCTGAAGTTACTTGAAGTATAGAAAATATTTCTTTATTTACTTCTCTAACAAAATCCATAAAAGAGCAATACCTTTATTAACCAACCAAAACGCATAAAATATATCATGTACCTTTTGAAGCACCACTGGTTTCTCCAGCAGGGAAAATGTGTCAAAACTCATACAGGAAAATAAAGGTTATTATGGTAGAGTCACAGGTCTGTATTTTGTTTCGGGAGGGTCCCAATTATTTCTGCTGTAGGACAGCTGTTTTGTAGGGATCTCGATGCAGGCAAAGGCTAGATTGGTTACGGGTACATCTAGGAGTGAGCATATTACACCTATGCTAAAATAACTCCATTTGTCATGCATTCACCAGCACATATTGGTCATAAATTTATCAGCAAATCCTTTTTTGGTTTCAGGGTTTTGAAAATTGAGGTGCACATTAAATTCAATGGCATATTAGACTCGAGTAAATACGGGTATATAGTTTATTATGTTTAAATTTACATATTCATAAAAATATATGAAACAAATCTATACACATGTATATATACATACATGGACCAGTACAATACTACATCACATTTATACAATAGTTGTATTTGACTACACCTCTTCCTCCTCTTCTTGGTGTGGTGACTACTCATTCTTTGAGTTGGAGACATTCCTATATAGTTCTGTTCTTTCCTCCTGTTGCTTTTTTTTCTATTCTTCCTTCTGGCCTAATAGTTATTATTTATAAATTCCCTACAAAGATTCTAACTGATTAAATTATGAAGCCTTCTATGAAAACTTTTCCATTTTTTTAAAAAAAAAGTTTCTCTTATTTTTCCAAGCACCATCTATACTTGTTTACCTGCATTCTATGTGATATTGTACTCTTGCAAAATCAATAGTAACTTAAAAGATACAATGTTTGTGCAGGTTTTGCTGTGTCCTTCTCATCTGCAAAATGGGCTACTGCTTACTTAGTCAATGGGTGAATGTATGCACAGTTGATTACAATGAAAAGCATTGCCTTACGAATATTTTTGCTTCTTCCCTAGTTGACTCTGGTGTGGAAACCTTGGCAGGGTTTATGGCAAGCAACAGCACAACTGACATTGTGAATCGGAACGGTCCTGCCACTCCACCCAACACCCTTCACTTACGCTCCTCGCACAACGAACTCTTGAATGCTGAAATCAAGCACACGGAAGTCAAGAGCAGCACCCCTCCAAAGTGCCGAAAAAAATATGCACTGACTAACATCCAGACAGCAATGGGTCTTTCTGATCCTGCTGCACAGCCCCTCCTGGGCAACAATTCCTCCAACATCAAGCTAGTAAAGAATGGAGAGAACCAGCTGAGGAAGGCAGCGGAGCAGGATCCCAATAAAAACCCGACTGTTCCAACAACTGCTGCAGGTATAAACATAACCTCTGAGAAGTTGGAGGGGAAAGAGCCAAACCAACAGGATTCCTCTGGCAGTGAAATCCTGCCATCACAACGCCGGAGGACCAAGAGCTTCCTAAATTACTATGCAGACCTCGAAACATCCACGAGAGACGTTGATCAGAGTTATGGAAACAGCCAGGTGGGAGAGGAGGAGAAACTGTCTTCACAGTGCAACAGTCAAGCATCCACTGTGATTGTTAATGGGGATGCCCTGACACGGAAAGCCAACAAGCCAACTAGTCCTGAAGATGGACAGGTAGCAACCATATCATCAAGTCCAGAGACAAAAAAGGATCACCCTAAAACTGGCGCAAAGACTGATTGTGCACTACACCGAATTCAGAACCTAGCTCCAAGCGATGAAGACTCCAGTTGGACAACATTGTCACAGGATAGTGCTTCCCCGAGTTCACCCGATGAAACAGGTATGGGTGCTTCCCTTTACATATTTTAGTGGGGAGAGGGGAAATGTTAAGAGTCAATCTTTACTAAACTTAATGGCCTTTTTCCTCATGTTGCACCAGAGGTTGCAAATACTGCAGAGTTTTAATTTTGCAATATTTTTACCCTTTAGCAGTACATTCAATCATCTCTGTACATTTCCTAACAAACCATTGTTAGTGTTCATCCTTGTTGAGGGTTGGTGGTAAGTGATAAAAACAGGAAGTTGATGTGAAGTGTCATAGAGAGGAAGATGTGGTTTAGGAAAATAAGCAGGTCCACTCCATTTTGCAGTTTTGTTGAAGTTCTACCTACCTGTTTCTCTAGTTGCCACATGAGTGGAATTGAATCACCCTCAGATTTAGAAAGTCCACTGCTTCAGTGGTTTGGATAGCAGAATTGATGGTGTACAACTTTGAGATGCATAGAAACTTGCTAACTGGTAATCTCTATTGTTACCCCTTTCTCAGCTTTCCACTAAGAATTTTGCAAGCCTTTTCGATATTATGTTATGTGAAGCATCATTGGTTTAAAGTGCTTGGGGGGATGTGTTTGGTTTTTGAAATATGAAATCTATTTAATATGTTGTTATTGCAGAATGTTTTAAATATCCAAAATTTCAACTTCCCATTTGTAAACAATCTATTAACTATCTTGGTGAACTTGATGTGCTTGCTCTTATTTTCCTCTGCAGTTGTTTGTTTCTTTCAATTGTTTTGAATTTTCATTCTCTGTGATTTTTATACGGTTGAATATATTTGATTGATGGATTTTTAAAAACAATATGCCTACCTCAGTGATTTTGCACTCTGATCTTTGCCACAATCTGAGGTGTAAGACTGAAAACTAGTCTCTCATTTGACTCTCATGTGTGAGGTGATCCACAGGGCCATTGGTACTAACCGCGTGTATTTTGAAAATTGTATCTCCATGGTATATGGAGCAAGATTTTAAAGATGTATGCGATGGTTGCTGGAGTACAAAATCTATATTGCAGTTGATTCAATGGTTTACCTTTTCCAGCAGGCTTTGAGAAATACTTTGTTAAATTATTGTTTAAAACTAAAGAAAAGTCCTATTCTTGAGACAGACAGACAGATGGATTCCTCTACTTTAGGAATTGACATTTTGGTCTATCTTGACTATTAATATCCTGTATTTGAGATTCATTTGGGAGATACATAGCTTGATTAATTTATGACACACAGTGATTTGCTAAAGTATTTGTATTTCTATCAACAGACCTGCACATTCAGATAGCTTGGGATAAATGTGTATGCTCAATCCAATGGTGTAGCTGTATTGTAAGGCAGAACTCAGGAGGGCATCTCTGCATGGCAAACTATTGTTTTGAAGAGGCTCCCCAATGTGATAATGACCATTTCAGCAGACGGTGCTCTATCATAAAGTTGAGTGAACCAATTGTAGGCACTGGGAGGCAAATGTGAGAGTTCTCCAATAATTTATCCAGTCTCCTGGTATTTCTCTCCATTGGGTGACAGAGAATTTGTATGCTGATCTAACTTGCTGTCTTTCAGAGCAGTAGGAAATATTACCCCATAATGTTCAAGTTAGATTTAAGAGGGGAATGCAGAGTTAGTAGTGACCATCTTGACTTTCCATTCAGGTAATAAAATGTGCTGGGTTCTCTGTGTTACCAACATTAAATCCTTTTTTTCAAGGAATTATACTGGTATGGTTCAAATATCTGCAACCATTTGCAGAGTCTTTCCATCTTACAAACATAGCTGTATTGTGATGGACTTAAAACCTGTGTCATAATGACATTGCAAGTGCCATCCAAGTTACTGACAGAGCCATTAATGATTTGTCTGTATTTGATATTTTTAATAGGGATGCATTGTTAGGATTGTGTATCATAAACAGAAGAGGATTAACTCTTGAGCACAGTCCAGCTAAAGCCTGGCTTGTGCTTCTGTTTCCCTTATGTGTTTTGTTTATTGCCCACCATATCCAAATCTCCGTGTTGTTTTGTATCAGCTGTCCCTATTATTTATCTCAGGGTTGGACATTGTCCTGATGTTTTTAAATTTATTTATTTATTTATCGTGTCAGAAGTGAACCAAGGGTACAGGTTGTAATGTATTTGAAAACACAAAGTTTAAAAAAGCAACAACAACTTAGCATTATACTAAATGTCCTTTGACCAGTAGCTGGCCACTGCCTCTGGTGTTGCTATAAGAAGGTCCTCCATTGTGCATATGGCAGGGCTCAGACTGCATTGTAGTAAGCAGTCTATGGTTTGCTCTTCTCCACACTTGTATGTCATGGACTCCACTTTGTAGCCCCATTTCTTAAGGTTGGCTTTGCATCTCGTGGTGCCAGAGTGCAGTCTGTTCAGCACCTTCCAAGTCGCCCAGTCTTCTGTGTGTCCAGGAGGCAGTCTTTCATCTGGTGTCAGCCACTGATTAAGGTTCCGGGTTTTAGCCTGCCACTTTTGGATTCTCGCTTGCTGAAATGTTCCTGCTAATATCTCTGTAGATCTTAGAAAACTGTTTCTTGATTTAAGGTGTTGGAGTATTGGCTGATACCCAAACAGGGAGTGGGCTGGAGATGTCAATGCCTTGGTCCTTTTATTGCTGGCTGCTACTTCCTGACGGATGTCAGGTGGTGC
Organism: Anolis carolinensis; assembly: GCF_035594765.1. Taxonomy (NCBI): domain Eukaryota; kingdom Metazoa; phylum Chordata; class Lepidosauria; order Squamata; family Anolidae; genus Anolis; species Anolis carolinensis. Next base: position 80,457,125 of record NC_085845.1, read on the forward strand.
AAAGCCGTCTAAACAGTGTAATTTCGCCAGTGGTGTGGGGCGTAGACATCCTGTGATGATGCAGCATGTCTCATTAAGAGCCACATCCACTGTTTTAACATGGTGAGATGTATTCCACACTGGGCATGCATATTCAGCAGCAGAGTAGCAAAGCGCAAGGGCAGATGTCCTCACTGTGTCTGGTTATGATCCCCAGTATGTGCCAGTCAGCTTTCGTATGATGTTACTTCTAGTGCCCACTTTTTGCTTGATAGTCAGTCAGTGCTTCTTGTAAGTCAGGGCACAGTCTAGGGTAAGTATTTTGGTGTGCTGCAATGCTCCAGTGGGATTCTTTCCCAGGTAATCCTCAGAGCTCGAGATGCTTGTCTGAAACCAGTGTCTCATCAGTCCCTCAACATTTACTGTGTTAGCTAGGGCTGGCTGGAGTTACAGTCCTACAATATCTGAAGGGCCATAGTTGCCCACACCAAATGAATTAGCTCTTCCCTAATAACTGCTTTTGCTTCTTCTGTGTTACACCCTCTTCCTTTTGCTTTATTTTTATACCCGCTTCCATTTCCACATCCTTATCCAAACATTTCCTAACCCTTCCTTTAATCACCCTGATACTTCTGTATAATTCAGAAGTGCTGGACTTGTCTTAGCTCAAGTATCTGTTGCTAAGGCAAAAGAGGAAGGAGAGGGTGCAATCATAATTCAGATCACGCTTTTCAGAACATGGTTTTCAGGTTTCCCCAAAGCTATGAAACAAGACGTTGAAGTATGAGCGAATTTGGCTGCATAAATCTGTGCTTCAGCACTTTATTTTTGAAACAGCATAGACTTCCTGCCAAAATTGTCCACTTAATCTATGTTCCTAAGTAGATATTTAAATCTATAAAAGAAAGAGGAAGGGCTGCTGTTTCTCCTAGTGGAGTAAGATCCAGCAGCTGCCATACTATCCATCAGGTTTATGGCATTCAGTATGTGCAAATGCTACTGCATAATGTTGGTAGCATGAATGTGCAAGAGGTCTAATTTTGACAGCTGTCACACAAAGAGGTAGCAGAATCTAAGGCAAGCTCACAGTCACGCACAGGAGACATCTGCATGTCAGTAGAGACAAAAGCTTGGAAAAGTTATTTTTGATGTCAACAACTCTCAGAATCCACATAGTTACTGGATGCACTGGTTAGGAAATTCTGGGAAATGTAGTTCAACAAAGTAACTTTCCTAAGCGCTGGTAGAGCTGAATGTTGTTTGGGAATGTCTTGATTCTGTGTCTCACTGAAGTTTGTAGAAATGGAAGGCAGTTCAAGGCACTCTCCATGCGATGAGGTACTCAATGGCTATATCCGTATAGTGCTGATACAGTATGGACCAAACTATGCTCGGTTGGGAATATTGTAGTACCCAAGTACTTTGCTTGATGTGATATCATCATCCAATGGATTTACCCATCTTCTTGCCACATTGTGATGACTCATGGGCCATGTAGTCCCGTTCCTAGCGCTGTTGTGGCAGATGAAGAGGAAAACTTGGGTTTTCCACCATTTCAGCCAGAATTGGAACTTTCCCAGCCAGAACTGGAGCCCTTGCACCTGCAGGAGGTTTGTCTTCCAGAAATCTGCCAAACAAGCCCTGAGTCAAAATCTCCCCCATTTTCTCGCCGTAGTTATTATCAACAACAAAAAGGAGTTCAACAGGCTAATCGCAGAAGCCTGAGAATCGCAGCCAGGCATTCAGCTGATTAAGACTGCTTTCATGAGAACCTTTAGGGAGTCATGCATCTGGACACAGAGATTGACTTTCGGTTCTGGTTCCCCAGAGAAGTGTTCTTTGGTGGGAAAACGGGACCCTATTTAGGTTCCTTGCCCTGAAGGAATTTTGCGGAGTCAATTCGTCAGCTACTGGAGTAGGTTGTGTGTGGACAGCGCCTTTCCCGTTTCCAAGCCTCGTTCCTGTTTCCAAGCCTCGTTCCCGTTTCCAAGCCTTCGTTCACGTTTCCAGCCTTGTTTTGCTTCACGGACCTTACCTTGCTTCCCGGACCTTGCCAAGTATTTACCACGGATCTTGTCCTTGTTCCTCGTTCCTTGTTGCCTTGTATCAAGCCTTGTGTTCCAAGAATCAAGTTTACTTCCTAGCATCACGTCAAGTTCCTTGGATTAAGAACCTTGTCATCTCCCCTCACTTTGCTTGGCAAAGTGGGTGTTTCGGTTATTGGATTACAACTTTGGACCTTAATATTTCATATTGGACATTGTTTCTTTGGACTAATTTTGACCTTTCCTGAAAGGTCTACTTCTGAACTATTTCCTACACTTGCTTTTATTAACTTTATATATTTCCTTAATAAAGATATTAGATAGATTCTGGCCTCTGTGTTTGGTTATTGGTGCTCTGCAGCCTGGGTCGTGACAGTTTGACTCCGCCGCCCTAAGCACCAATTAACCTAGGCCAGAATGTCTACCGGAGCCGGACCGGATGGCCAGCCGCTCAGCTACACCATCGACAAGGATGAAGTGGACCGAATCCGTGATAAACTCAATGCGCAGGAGGGAGAAATAAGGGGCCTGAAGGAGCGCGGGGTCCGTCTCCCGGCCTTGGCGTTGCCGACCAAGTTTTCTGGAGAAGCTTCTAAGGTTCATGTTTTCCGTCGCCAATGCCAGGCTTATATAGAGGCCCGTAATGCCGAGTTTCCCCAAGAAGACATCAAGGTGGCGTGGATTTACAGTCTCCTAGACGGGCCAGCGGCCAACTGGGCGACGGCACTGTTCGACCAAGTCTCCCCACATCTGAGATCAGCGCAACACTTCTTGGATCACATTAAGGCGACTTGGGGGATCGAGGACAATTTGGAGGCGGCCGGCCACAAACTCCGGCGCCTCTCCCAAGGGGACAGACCCTTGTCCCAGTACATAGCCGAGTTCCGAGTGCTGGCCCATAACACCGGCTGGAACGACATAGCCCTCAGAGGACAGTTTCGGGAGGGTCTCAACATCGAGATGCTGGAGGAAATCTCCAAGGTGGATCCCCCCCACTCTCTTGAAGGACTCATTGAACAATGTTTACGAGCTGAAGTCATGCTTGCCAATAGAAAGCAATGGATCCGAGGCCAGAGCGGTAGGGCTGGAGCGAAACCTCCCGCTCCCGCCGGCATCCAGCCGCGTCCAATGTGGAGGCCCCCGCCACCAGCCCCATACCCCAGAGGGAGCGAGGAGGTGCCGATGCAGCTGGGCAATGTGCGTCCCAGGTTAGATGTTGCCGAGAAGGCCCGCCGCCAACGCCTAAATCTCTGCTGGTACTGCGGAAACGGGGGCCACTTTGCAAGAGAGTGTCCAGCCAAAGGGAAGCCCGCCGCCCGTCTGGCGGCGGCATCCTCCACGGAGGCGAAGACGTCTGAGGCGGCTGGCGCGGAACCGGCGGGGGAAGCCAGCGACCGGGCGTAGAGAGGCTCGCCAACCCGGTCAAAAACCCCACTCAAGAGCCGCCAACCGGGGTCCTATTTCTCCTAGTGGTCACCCTTGTGCCTTCTACTCCCGTCAACTGACCGCTCCAGAGAGAAATTACACTATTTGGGAAAAGGAACTTTTGGCCATAAAGGCAGCCTTTGAAACTTGGAGACATTGGTTAGAAGGGGCCAAATTTCCCATTGAGGTCCATACTGATCATCGGAATCTAGAGCATCTAAGAACTGCCCGCAAGCTGAATCAGAGGCAGCAACGCTGGGCTTTATTCTTTGAACGTTTTAACTTCCAAATCCATTATGTAACCCCAGCCCAGACCAAGCAAGCAGATGCTCTGTCACGGAAACCGGAATATGCTGCAGGGCGCAAAGAGACCTTTGAGTCCCAACTGCTGCAGCCCGAGAACTTTGCCACGCTCACAGTGGGAAACACCAAATCCACTCCAATTGAATCAACTCCCTCTACTCCAGGGCCCCTTTGTGCTCAAGAAATCAGGGCCAGTCAACAAGCAGATGCCTGGGCTCAGGACCAACTTCGCCAAGGACTACATTTCCCCTTTTCGCTTAAGGATGGGTTACTTTGCTATAGAAATCATGTCTACATCCCTCCAGGACCGGGCAGGGAAAAGGCACTTCGTCTGTGTCATGACTGCAAGCCAGCAGGGCATTTCGGACTATTTAAAACCATGCATTTAATCCTAAGAGATTTCTGGTGGCCCAAGATCCGCAAGGATGTGGAAAAATATGTCAATACCTGCCCAGTATGCCAGCGCTCCAAGACAAGAAGGGAAAAGCCCTCAGGGCTTCTGCATCCCCTTCCTACCCCATCTCGCCCATGGGAAATAATCTCTGCGGATTTTATCACTGATCTACCACCTTCCTGTGGATTCACCACGATCCTAGTAGTGGTGGACCTTTTTACCAAGTTAGCCCATTTCATTCCCTGTGATGGCCTTCCCACGGCCAAAGAGACTGCAGACTTATTCCTTCAACATGTTTTCAGATTGCATGGGTTGCCCAAGAGTTTGGTCACAGACCGTGGGTCCCAATTCACCTCTCGTTTCTGGAAAGCACTACAAAAACTATTAGATAACTCATGGTTATCTTCGGCTCACCATCCCCAAACGGATGGGCAAACTGAGCGCACCAATGCCACTTTGGAACAATACCTTCGCTGTTATGTGAACTACCAGCAGGACAATTGGGCTTCCCTGTTACCACTGTCAGAGTTTGCCTATAACAATGGTGTCCAGGCTTCAACTAAAGAAACCCCGTTCTTTGCAAACTACGGCTTCCATCCACGTTTCTTTCCCTCTGTCATTGAAACCTCAGAAGTTCCCGCAGCAGAGGACTGGCAACAGGAACTCACAGCGGTGCAACAACTTTTGCTCCAGCAACTAGACCAAGCCAAGGAGGACTATAAACGCCACGCTGACAATCATCGCCAGCCGGGCCCCGAAATCAAGGTAGGAGACCGGGTTCTTCTGTCCACCCGCTTTTTGCCCTCCCATCGCCCTTGCTGGAAGTTAGATGCCCGTTTCATTGGACCCTATCCAGTGGTGGCGCAACTTAACCCCGTGACTTTCAAACTTCAACTCCCGCGCTCTATGCGCATTCACCCAGTATTTCATCGCTCTCTGCTCCTTCCGGCGGATGGTGTGCGCCCTGATGTAGACCAGCCGGCCCCCACTCCTATTCTGGTGGATGGGGAGGAGGAATTCGAGGTTCAGGACATCTTGGATTCTCGCTTTCACCGCCGCCGCCTTCAATATCTCATTGACTGGGTGGGTTTTGGTCCCGAGGAACGTTCTTGGGAAGACGCTTCCACAGTCCATGCCCCCGATTTAACCCGCCGCTTCCATCAGACCTACCCCGCCAAGCCGCGGCCTCGCGCCTCGGGGAGAGAGCCCTATGTTGAGAGGGGGCTTGAGGAGGGGGATAGTGTGATGACTCATGGGCCATGTAGTCCCGTTCCTAGCGCTGTTGTGGCAGATGAAGAGGAAAACTTGGGTTTTCCACCATTTCAGCCAGAATTGGAACTTTCCCAGCCAGAACTGGAGCCCTTGCACCTGCAGGAGGTTTGTCTTCCAGAAATCTGCCAAACAAGCCCTGAGTCAAAATCTCCCCCATTTTCTCGCCGTAGTTATTATCAACAACAAAAAGGAGTTCAACAGGCTAATCGCAGAAGCCTGAGAATCGCAGCCAGGCATTCAGCTGATTAAGACTGCTTTCATGAGAACCTTTAGGGAGTCATGCATCTGGACACAGAGATTGACTTTCGGTTCTGGTTCCCCAGAGAAGTGTTCTTTGGTGGGAAAACGGGACCCTATTTAGGTTCCTTGCCCTGAAGGAATTTTGCGGAGTCAATTCGTCAGCTACTGGAGTAGGTTGTGTGTGGACAGCGCCTTTCCCGTTTCCAAGCCTCGTTCCTGTTTCCAAGCCTCGTTCCCGTTTCCAAGCCTTCGTTCACGTTTCCAGCCTTGTTTTGCTTCACGGACCTTACCTTGCTTCCCGGACCTTGCCAAGTATTTACCACGGATCTTGTCCTTGTTCCTCGTTCCTTGTTGCCTTGTATCAAGCCTTGTGTTCCAAGAATCAAGTTTACTTCCTAGCATCACGTCAAGTTCCTTGGATTAAGAACCTTGTCATCTCCCCTCACTTTGCTTGGCAAAGTGGGTGTTTCGGTTATTGGATTACAACTTTGGACCTTAATATTTCATATTGGACATTGTTTCTTTGGACTAATTTTGACCTTTCCTGAAAGGTCTACTTCTGAACTATTTCCTACACTTGCTTTTATTAACTTTATATATTTCCTTAATAAAGATATTAGATAGATTCTGGCCTCTGTGTTTGGTTATTGGTGCTCTGCAGCCTGGGTCGTGACACACATGCTGTAATAACTGTTGTTGGTGAAACTGTCCATCAGAACTCACGTCTGTTATTATAATGATAATCAGATGTAACCCCACAGGAGAGAAATGTTTGCCTGCCTTTCCAGTGAAAAAGATGAAAAAGTCCTGTTTCAGATGAGAATGTTTATAGACACACAGAGCACTTAGGCACTCATACTTCCTTTTCTCTTAGAATGTCTTTTATTATGATCCAGATACTAAGAAATAATTAATTCTGAAGTAGTTGCTTTTAATACAGTGCAACCTCTGCTTCCACAGAGGATACATTCCAAGACCCCCTGTGTATACTTTAAATCATGGATAATAGTGAACCCCGTATTTTGACTTATACTTGGACTGAACGCATATCATTGAATGCCTGGAGGACCAGGAGCGGCCTACAAACTTTTTTTTTTGGTGGAGGGAGAATATTTTTTAGAGTGTGGGTTAATGAAACTGTAGATAATTGAATCCTTGGGGTCTTATTGTAGTACATGTCTTTCTCTTGGTTAATGCACTCCCATTGATGCTTAAAAGCTTCAACTGCTGAAGCATCTTGGAACAAGTTACTGATCTATGAAGTAGATCCATGCACCCAGTAGTGGTGCTTCTTATGCTGTGAACTGTCTCCAATTCTTAGTATAAGTATTTTTAAAAGATGACACCAACAGAATAAAAGCCACTAGTTAGAGCACAGGTTTCCAAACATTTCATGTTGGTGACACACTTTTTAGACATACATCATTTTGCAACACAGTATTTCAGTTTTATAACAGTCTGGAGGTTAAATCTCTCCTTTATGAGAGATACAGTTGCATACTTAAATTGTAATAACAAAATATATGGAGACACAGCATGTCTCATGAAAACCTTTCATTGATATCTATCTATCTATCTATAAAAAAAATCTTATTTAACATAGATTCAGAGGTTTCTGGTTACATTTGCACGACACACTAAACTCTGCAGTCAACACACTAATGTGTCACTACACACAGTTTGGAAAGCTCTGAGTTTTAGAGTCGAAAGCCTTTCAGAAAGGAAAGCCAGTATGAAGAAATAATATGCGAAAGCTGTTGAAAGTGTAGAATTGATTTTCTTGGGGTAATACATGTCAGTGGGCAGGAAAATTGAGTTGTGCAGACAAAGTGACATGGTGAAGTAGAATGTTAAATCTGAGGATATATCTGATTACCATAAACTGGAGTTGACTGAAGTCATGTAGCAACCACAAGAGGTTCCATGTAATCCTGTCTTCTCTTCCTCACCCACAAAGCTGGGGAACTTGTGCCCTCCAGGTGAACTGCTACTGGTGCAGCTATTGGGAGTTGGCACTGCTATCTGATACAAATGTTTAGCAGTTAATAGAAAATCTTGAAATGTAGAAAATCCATTTAACACACGTTCCGAAAGTAGCTTAGATAAGTCTTCCCTGCTTTTAGATATACAGTAGAGTCTCACTTATCCAACACTCGCTTATCCAACATTCTGGATTATCCAACGCATTTTTGTAGTCAATGTTTTCAATACATCATGATATTTTGGTGCTAAATTCGTAAATACAGTAATTACTACATAGCATTACTGCGTATTGAACTACTTTTTCTGTCAAATTTGTTGTATAACATGATGTTTTGGTGCTTAATTTGTAAAATCATAACCTAATTTGATTTTTAATAGGCTTTTTCTTAATCCCTCCTTATTATCCAACATATTCGCTTATCCCGTTTATGTTGGATAAGTGAGACTCTACTGTATTTATATTTATTCACTTACTGCCAGAAGTGCTGTAGGTATGACAGCAAATGACAGTTTGTGATAGTGGGCTGTGAATTATTCTGAATGTCTTGTTAATAAAGTAATTATTATTCTTTCAGTTTTGGAAGCTTTCAGGAAATAAAAGCTATGCAAAATTTTAGTATGCAAGGGAAGATTCCCAGTGTTAATTTTTAGGATAATAGTCATTTTCCGGTCAGTCTCTAAATTAAATTTAACTTCTGTTCCAGAGAGGTGTTAAAAAAAAACCATTTCCCTGGTCATTTTGGCTGACATGATTCTTGGCCTTGCTTGAAATATTGATTACAGAAAAGGAGAGGAACTTCCTCGGGAGAGTACCAGCACTTTCCTTAATAGGAATCTTTCTCTAAATCAATTCTTAGCATAGCTTCAATGTACCTTTGAGGAGTTGAAGGTTAGGTTTTTCAAGCTTTTTTTACTTTTCAAAAAGTAAATACTTGCAATAAATTTTACTGAACTTTCCTCTTGTTTGCTTTCATATTTGTTAAAATACCTAATAACCACACATTTTAATGCATTTTTTAAAAATCAGTGGCAAGAGGGTTTTCGCTTGGGTCTGCAGATGAGCTGATTAAATTGCGATGTGATTGATGCCTGTAGGCTGTGAGGTCTCAAAAGCTTGTCACATTGAACAGGATCAGCCAGGAAATACTTGAGTGTCTGGCAATCTGGAATTGGTTCTGTGGCAAATATGCTGCATGCACACAGTGCTGTAAATCCTTTACAGCTGTCTTGGTTTCTAGCGTATTTGGGGGAAGGCGGTCATTTATATGGGCAGCATGTGGTGCTTCCACTCTGAAATCTGTGAACTATCAGATGGCACTTCTTATTTCTGTTCCTTGTTTGTTAGACTAAATAAAGAAATGTCATACAAACCGCAGTAGGATCACACACACATACTCCCAGCTTCCCTGCTCAAACCATCACAGTGATTTGGTGGCTTTATAGAGAGAGTGCAAGTTAACATGAAGCCGTTAGACCATGTGCATAGCAAACTTAAAGGATGCTGATAGCAGACCAGCTGAGGCTGAAATGCAGAGGAGCAGCTAGCAAATGTAAGTAATGAACGACTGCATATGTTGCTTTTCCAGCTTGTTTATGTCGGCTATTCATTTCTGTATTGGGAAATGGTTGTGGATGTGGGGATGAGGTTATCCAGTATTCCTGTCTGCATGTTGCATGTAACTATTTCTGGTGATTAAGGGTGGAGAGAGCTTATCCAGTAAGGCTGAAGTAATCTTTGCCGGTACGGAGCTGGAGCTCAGCTGTTAGCACCTCGATGTTAGAGGCGAATCAAGTCATTAAGTTTGAAAGCTGTGATCTGAAGATCTTAAATATTTTCACTCAGATTCTAGAGTCCTGTCAACAAGCATCCTCCTTTTCCTCGAGCCTTTTACAAATCTTCCCCTAACCTCCCTCCTTGTGTACTTAAATCACTCGAAACACAACTTGATCCACCCTACTCAGTTTTCCCCCAACTTCAAGGTGAATCAACTTTTTTGTTACGGCAAATCGCTTTGGAAAGATCCAGCATCTTGTTGTCAGTGCCTCATTTGTTTCTGTCAGATATATTTGACAGACAACTGGGAATTCTTCTCAGCACAGTTTCAGGGGAATGACAATTGTTTCACAGTATGGATTAATCACTGAGGCTGTTAAATAAATCAGTTTTGGAAAGAACTCCTGCCATAATACAATGAACAGAAATAGATTTGTCAATCAGTTATGCATTTGTGTTCAGCTACTACAGTATAAATATTTTAATATATATCTTGAGAAATGTACCGACTCAGTTTGAATTGTTTGTTTGTGTGAGAAGCAGTGTAAGTCAATAATATGTTGATAAAATGAAGAAGGTATTGCAGAATATTATTTATTATTAATTAGTAAGTTTCTCATTATTCACGGTTGGTCAGTTAGTATAATTGCATACTATAATTCAGAGTTTTGACTTTCTCCTACAATATCAGTATACAGGCAATTGATGAAGAATATTGCCTTCCTTAATTAAGTTCCAAAGAAATCAGCCTTCATAAGGAAGAAAAGGAGGCTTCTACACAGTTTCCTTTTGAAAATGACTGAAGAAAGATTTCCTGCTGTATATAAAAAAGCAAATTCCTGCTTCTTGGAAGTTGGTGGGGCTTGGGACAAGTTTTATTTTTATTTTTTTATGTCAAAAGCATTGCATAAATAGATAAGTTTAAAACTGATAAAATAAAGGGATTGCAAGCTGCTACATAGTTTTGGACCAAAAACGGGCAACAGCGACCGCATTGTCTGTAGCTTTAAACCGTTCTTCCTCTGTGCATGAGGCAGAGCATTGTGGGCAAGCATACAGATGCTGAGTTGTTTGTTCTGCTCCACAGTTGCACAAGGTGGTGGATCTAGGTAGTGCCACTTTGCCAGGTGGTCTTTTGATTTGCCAACTCTACTTCTGAGTCTATTCATGAACTTCCAAGTTGTCCATTCTTGGTTTGCTCCTGGAGGAAGACCCTCATGGGGAGGGGGCGGGTGGGGGCATCCATTTGGAATTGCCTGATTTTGCTGCCCACAGGGATATTCTTCCTGTTGGTGGAGGAACATTTAGTGGAGTAGTGGTTCTCATGAACCTTTCCTTGATTTAAGTCTACTGGAAGGAGGCTGATAGCTGTACAATAGATGGCTTTCACAGTGTTCAACCTTATTTTTCTCACAGTTGGCAGCAACTTCCCATCGCACATGGGGGGGGGGATGCCAGCTAGCTTATAGAGTCTATCAACAGGTGTAGGTTTAAGACATTCTATGATTATTCTACATGTTTCATTCAGTGCTATATTCACCTGCTTCGTGTGGGCAGATTTATGCCAGATGGAGCAGGCATACTCAGCAGTTGAGTAAGACAAGGCCAGGGCTGATGTTCTTATTAATTTTGGGTTTGCACCCCATGCATTAGTAAGTTTCCGCAAGATGTTATTACATGCAGCTACTTTGGGCTTGGTGTTCGCACAGTGTTTCCTAAACCTTAGCATTTGCTCTAAGGTGGGAACAGTGTTCAAGCTCTTGGCCTTCCCAGGTAACCATCAGATTCCTGTTGGCTTCACGATTATGTAGATTGAAAGCACACACTTTTGTCTTGGCAGGATTAGGCTTCAGGTGGTTATCTTTGTAGTAGCTGGAGAGTTCTTTCAGGACATTAGTAAGTTGGTTTTCAACTGTTTCAAAGTACAGTATAGCCCAGGTTATCCGAGATAAAGGGGCGGGCCCCATCTCGGATAACTGAATGGCTCGGATAGGGCAAGGTCTCGCTGAGAGACGTCCCTTGCGAGCCCTCACTCCTTGAGAAGCGCCTCGCCGTTGCTGCTGTCTAGGCACGAGTGATGGCAAGGCATTGCCTGGGCCGAGGTCTCGTCGAGAGAAGGAGAGGGAGAGGGAGGGGTGCCCTCGGCAGCGCCTCGGATAATACAGAGCCTCGGTTAACCAGAGCTTGGTTAACCGGAGCTCTACTGTATTTTGCTTGTGTTGTTAGGCCAAGGTCATCAGCATATATAAAGCTCTTTGTGAGCATTGCTTTGGGACAAGTATGATATTGGGACAGAGTTGGGAAAAGTTACTTTTTGGAGTATAACCTCCAAGTGGAGTATAACCTCCATCTTTACCACCCTCTGATGTTACTTGGCAGCATGCATCTCAGTTTTCATCTGTAAAATGTTGGAAAATATGTAAATTTAACACTTATTCAGCCAGACAACTCGCAAGGCACTGTAGTACACAATAAACATTTGAAAAGCTTTCTTTGTGTTTTGTGAGATCGCCATGGCCTAAATCTTTGCATAAGTAAACAAAAACATTTTAAACTTTTTATAGACCATCTGAAGGCTTCTTGCAAAATATATTCCAGAATTACTGTTTTTCTTCTAATTTCCATTTTGGTAGCCAAACTTACAGCAGAATCCTGTTTGCAGCTCAAATCTTGTGCATCATATTGTTTATTACAGAGGTGCATTGCTGCAACCTGACATCAAAAATCTGTGCTTCTCTATCCCTCCTTCACGCTCCTCCTATTGCTGGTGCTGCTAAAAATCTTCCAGCTAGACCAAGAATGAGGGGGGAAAAAAGAAAGACTGGATGGGTTCCAATCTCAAGATTTATTGCACTGTATACTGCAGATACATTGCTGCAACTTGACAACAGAAATCTGTCTTTGAGTCCCTCCTTCACTATCCTTCCAATGCTGATGCTACTAAGGACAACAAACAAAAGGGAGACTGGGTGGATGTAAAAAAAAAGAGTGTGTAAAAAGGACCTTCACTGTCAGAAGCTTTGTTAAATGAGATATCTCTGTATTTGCAAAAGGACCTTTGTTATTCCCATACCCAAGGTAACATGTTAGAGATAATTTTCATAATATGTTCCTTCCAAGCTTAGGCCTTGAATAGATAATTCACAGAGTCTCGTATAACAAGGATACATGTATAAAGTAGTGAAATACAACAGGTTGATGCTTTAATATATGATTTTTTGTTATATACAGTAGAGTCTCACTTATCCAAGCTAAACGGGCCGGCAGAAGCTTGGATAAGCGAATATCTTGGATAATAAGGAGGGATTAAGGAAAAGCCTATTAAACATCAAATTAGGTTATGATTTTACAAATTAAGCACCAAAACATCATGTTATGCAACAAATTTAACAGAAAAAGTAGTTCAATACGCAGCAATGTTATGTTGTAATTACTGTATTTACAAATTTAGCACCAAAATATCACGATATATTGAAAACATTGACTACCAAAATGGCTTGGATTATCCAGAGGCTTGGATAAGTGAGGCTTGGATAAGTGAGACTCTACTGTAGTTAAATATAAGAAGAAACAGGGTATTTTCTGTGTATGTGTAAACAAGGAAGGGAAAGATAATATTGGACTAGTAATTCCCAGTTTGGCAAGAATGATGGAGATTAAGCTGAAAAGAAGTTAAAAATAATAGGATCATGTCACGAAGGCATGGATTGAGTTTCATGTTTGCCACAGACTTCGTGACTTTGAGTATTTTTGCCAAGGGCCGCTAGGCAAAATATCAGTGAAAAATAACTGCATTTTTTACAAATTAAAAACCAAATACCTTATCAGATGTAATTAAACTCGATATTATTTAAGTGAATCATAAGAGAGGGAGTGAAAGAGGGACTTGTTCTATTTTTTGCATGTTACTCTGAATGGGCTTGTCAGATCAGAAAGTTTTAGTTCTTTCATCAGTTCATCATACAAATTATGTTTTGACATTACTTTCATTTATCCAGCAACAGTGACCTTTGATTAAATGAATCAGATGATGATTGTGAAGATCACAAATTTACTAGTTTTTTCCCATAATGCAACAGTTTTTTCCTAAGCATTTTCCTTTATAAATTTAACTCCGGATTTTTAATTGCGAATTGACCCCCCTTCCCTCCTCCAATCTCTCCAAAAACTAAACCGGGGGGGGGGGGGGGGGGATCCGAAATCGGAAACCAAAATGGATTTCTGCTGTTTTGCACACCTCTACTAATTTCAAATATCCAAGTAATTGCAAAGTCTAGATCTGATTGTCCAAGAGCGTTAGACCAAAATTCAACATATTTTGGAAAAGGGAGGGCTTTCGCATAGAATGTATGTCAAGCATAAGTTATCCTGGTAAACCCGTTTTCAATATGGTTCTGTTTGAGATGATAGTGTGGCTTTTAAGTCAGAGTAGAGAAATATATTAATCTTCGAGTTTACCTTCTGCAGAGCCCCCAGTGGTGCAATGGGTTAAACTCTTGTGCTGGCAGGACTGATGACTTGAAGGTTGGGTTAGTGACCTGAAGGTTGCCGGTTCGAAACCAACCTGAGGAGAGCATGGATGAGCTCCCTCTATCTGCTCCAGCTCCATGGGGGACTTGAGAGAAGTCTCCCACAAAGATGGTAAAAACATCAAAACATCCAGCCATCCCCTGGGCAACATCCTTGCAGACAGCCAATTCTCTCACACAAGAAGTGACTTGCAGTTTCTCAAGTCACTCCTGACACGAACAAAAAATCTTCTAAATTGCCTTTATTGGTTATGTGTTTATCATTTGATTAACAGAACCTTCTGATTGTTGGTTAAAACCCTTCTACAACAGTTAAAATCTTATTTCGCCCAAATGATCAAGTACCATGAATTTAGCATTCATATCTTCTGCTTATACAAACTGTTGCTAGTTAAAGAATATCTGGTGCTTTGTGAAAATGGGAAGATAATACACAAGAGGAGAACACAGACATAAAACTAGGGGTAGAGCCTTTTGTATCTTCTCTAGTTTTGAGGTAGGATATAGTCCATGGGGACTTAATGGCTGTGATAATTCTCTGGATGACATGAAGGAGCAATCCACTCACTCATGAGTTATGCTGCCTTCCATTGATTCAGTTCATGGTGCAAATACTATTCTAATTTTTTGTCAGTGAAACACTGGGTATGGTGTTAAAGAGTGTAGTGTAGATGTCTGAGCATTGGTTTATAATTCAAGGTTTGAATCTCCACTTGGTCATGGAAACCTGCTGGTTGACCTTGGGCAAGTCACAGCCCTCTCAGCCTCAGGGAAAAGCAAAGATCATATGAACAGATCTTGCCATGAAAATGCCATAATAGGTTTGCCTCAAAGTTGCCATACATTGGACACAATTGGGAGATACATAACAAAACGATCCTATCAAAAATGATCATAGAGAGAATTCGGTATTATTGACAGCAGAGGAGTGTCTGTTAAATGGAATGAGTTAGCAGAAATGGACAAATTATTGGCACTGGTTAGAGAAAAATGGCAGAAATTTTTAAGGAACCAGAAACCTTTGCCTGAAAAAAAAGTTGGTTACCTGAACAAGTGTATCAGGGTTGGGATTATGTTCCATTTATTTGTAACCACATACATCATATATGTCCATAACCAAAAAGGTCTGAAGTCACTTTCTATTAATACCTACTTTCTTTCCATATTTTATCTATTTTTTTCTTTTATTTCTTTGAATACTTTTATTATATCTGGAAAACATTTAATAAATTTACTTTTCAAAATGGTCATATTATAGCTGATAAAATAGCTGCTTCTAGCAACATAGGAAGTTGATTTATGCAGAGATGGAACTTTGATACGCTCGATCTCTTATTGACAGCACTCGCTGGCTGCTTCTTTCCAGAGTTCCTGATCTGTCTGTTCTCAGTGTTGCCTAAAAAAAATGGTCTAATAATATTTGAAGCAACTCATTTTAAAAGTTAACATTATGTAACAAAATTTGAAGATTTTTCTGTTCCTGGTGTGAAATAGCAAAATTCAACCACCCTCAGATCAAGTGAGATTTTGGATAAATAACATGGGTAGAAGATATAACTATTAGTAATTATAATAAGATAAAAGAGTAGAGGATAATTTATTATTAAGAGGACTGACAGTGAAGTAGTAAATGTCTTTGACTTGGGGAGGGAAGAGAAGGTGTACAGGGTAAGGCAAGATTTTAGAATGTGATTTGTTACTGTAGTGAGATATTGTATATATTGAGGAAATGTATTGAAATCACAAAAAATAAATTAAAATTTTTTAAAGAGTAACTCCTATGGGATAATTTTCTTGTCTCTTAACAATCACTAAAATACTTCTCTCCTCTTTTAAAAGCAAAAAAAAGTTAATGTTATAAGTAATGACATTATACCATCATGTTTTGCTGCAGCACCACAACAAAGCACAGGACCAGCATTTGATTCCTGAAATATTCTTTAAGCGAGCCTTTAGTGAGGTCACATCCCCTTCAATTTCAAAATTATCTTTCAACAATTGCAGCTCCATCACAAAAGTAGCATTAAATAGCTCCATCACAAAAGTAGCATTAAATAGTAACAGGTATATAATTTAGGCATGCATTAATGGTTGTGAAAAGGAGTTACTAAGAAGTAACTTTATTAATAACTGCCTATTTCCAAACCCTGTGTTATTTTACTATGTTTTAGTTCATTGAAACAGAGCTGTGGATGCGTTCAGCATGTGCTTAACTTTGAAACAAGGTATGAAAACAGGATAGAAGTTTATTCTACAATGAATGTTAATTTTTAAGATGGAACAAGATATAAGCTTTTTAAATTAAAATGTTTTGTTTTTGATTCTGCAGTCAATATAAAAGAGCCTTCTTATTATATTAAAAGATCCTTATTATATATCTCTGTTGAAAAGTAGGTTTATGAGCACAGAAATGTATTTTAAAATTATTTTCATTCTTTATTATCTATTGAGTTGTGAAAATGTTAATTAAGAAGTTGTTGATTTTTGTGTAAATGAAATTATAGTGTGTTGCATATTGTGACTTTTGAAGGAGTGTAACAATGAACAACAGTAGACTGCTTAGAAATATAAAACACGATGCCCCCTGGTGGATACAATTTGAAAAGGGAAAAATGTTCATGTTGTAGTTTTATGGATTCACTATCAGGAAACCTAGCATTTTTTTTGCTTTCCAGTGATCAGTTAGCATAAAGAAAAACAATTGAATTAATCCCACCTTTTGATTTATATTGTATCCAGAATGGCTTACAGGCAGTTAAAAACAGGGTACTGCATTGCTAAAAAATATTTGTGTATGTTTTAAAATAATATTTGGTGAATTTCAGCTATATATTTGTAGCATGTTGTAACCAGCATAAATAAACATTTTTTGACCTTTATTGAAAAATCCATTTATGAATCCCTCTATTTTGTATAATTATCAGCCAGTGTCCAACATACTGTTTTTAGCAAGTGTTGAAGTGTGTGGTGGCCTCCCAGCTATCGGGATTCCTGGGTGAATGGATTATCTAGATCAGTGGTTCCCAGCCTGTGGTCCCCAAGAACGAAAATATGGTCTGCAGCCTCACCATTACTACATTATTGCAATGAGAGCAACTGGTCTCGTTGAAACCCTCTTATAGTGCCAAGGCAACAGGAATGTCAGGAGGCAGCGGGGATGTCAGGAGGAGAGAGGCTGACTACCCACGAAAGGCGCAACAAGCCTCCTGACTGCTGCTTCTCCTCCTCCTCCCTCCCCCTGAGTGGAGCCATTCCATGTGGTGCGTTGGTGTCTTCGTTTTTAGGCCTGTTCCTGGGGTTATTTGGGGTGCTAATTCATAAAATTGCATTGGATGGACCACACCAGCTTTAGATTATTAAATATGATTTTCTGTGGGTGAGCAGATGGCGACTACTGGATGGCAAATGTTCTGTATCAGAAACTAGAGGAGGAGGAGAAGCACCTCAAACCAAATCTAAAGTTGACCAAAAACTGATTTGTAACCCTTTTGGTATTAATGTTGGAGAGTGATCCCTGATCAAGTGGTCCCTGGTTTAAAAAAAAAAAAGGTTGAGAACCTCTGCTCTAGATCCATTTCAATCTGACATCAGTCCTCTTTATGGAACAGAGACTTCTGTTCCATAATTTGTACTGAGTCTTGATGAGGAAATTCTTTTAAAGACAAGATTTAATTGTAAAATCTTAATTGTAGACTGTCTGGATCATTCCATTCCATTATTCTTACTATTCATTTTTCTTTCCCCCCTTGTTTTTTTAGGGTAACAGCAAGGTGTAGTTCTCCACATCTAGTAGGTTTTGTTGTGTTTAAGAGAAGATAGAACTTATACCTTTGCACCATAAATTTGTAATAATAACCACATATTTCTATTAGGTGCTAGTGTTCCAAATCAATGTGTTCTCTGCAATGGTTGTATTTCATCCTAGCTGTAAACTATATTTTTGTCATGCCACCAAATTGTTGTTTATACAATTTCATTTAGAGTATACATTGTGGTAATATCTGAAAACTGTGAGCTTGTAAATTCTGGGATGTTGGGCTTGTTGACTTGTACCATCTCTTCCTGGAGACAGGAGGATCACATACTCGGCTGGATATAAATTGTCCCCTCATGTATGAGGATGATGATAATCATAATAAACTATCTCCCCGAAGGGATTCAGGGCAGTGGACAACAAAATCGGCAGACATTCAATGATGTACAACACACATCAGTAAATACCCATCCCAGCCAAATTCTAAAATAAACACACATTTATACTAAAAGTAAGAATAATTCAAACAGATGATATCATATAAAATTTACAATTTCATAATAACCATTGAAAAACAACACAATCTAATGGGCAGAGTGAGATTTTAAATTTAGGATAAAAATTTCAGGTTGATTACCTTCATCCTATCACTACCATCAGATTACCACTACATACAAAACAATAGTATGTTACAGTAAAAGATTCTGACACTCTTCTGCCATCTTAAAAAAAAAACTGCAACAAATGATTAGCTTGCAGTTCTCAGATACCTTGAACCATGCAAACATTCCCACTATCTTACAAATGCGGTACAAGGATGAGTTGTGACCAAGTGATGCTAGGACTATGATAAGCAAAGATATCAAAAGCATAGTTTTTGCGCTTCTGTTGTTCATTTATTGACCTTGCAAAATGGCTGTGGGACCCCTGCCATACAAGAAGAGATATCTTCATGAAGTTACAAAATGATAGAAAAGAATATTGGTTCCATTTTACTGCACCTGCAGGTCAGTGATGCCATAAGAGATACTGCTGCTGGCTGCATTTTTTTATTTGTGTCTAATTGAACAGAAGCCCAGCAATGATTTATGTTATGACACTTTTAGTTTTGCCATCCTGTCCCTTTGAAGAAAATGTAATAAAAGGAAAAGAGCTTTAAAAACATCATATGTTCACTTGTTTAAGAACACTGATGACTACCATCTTCTGTGTATCATTTAAAAGAATATCAGATTATAGTAGCAGTTCATTTCCATCTTGTTCTAAAAAGTGGTAGTATTATACTATAGTAAAACTGTCACAACTTGAAATAAGAATTTAATTCCCAAATTTGCTTACATCGTCTAGCCAAATTCAGCATCTGAATTGAAGCATATTGTATGGAATTGAGTTTATTGCTGTAATAAATCAGCTGAATGGCAGAGAGTCTGACAACTCAGAAAGGGAGTTGTGAAGCAACTATATATTATTTTATTCTGCTTTTATTATACCTTGAATTTTCTTAAAGTCAGTCCCAAAGCTGTGATAACATTTTCTGAATATTGTGTTTCCATACGACATTGTTCTTGTTTCAGCATAACAAATGGGTTGGTGTGGAGGTCTGCTGAAGGAATCGCTGCTAATATATTTCATGATTTCACGCAGAACAGCACTTTTTTCACAGATTTACCATTCAAGTTGGTACTCTCCACCTATTAAAGTCTTCAGGACTAGAGGAACTGCATCCAAGGAAAGGCAATAGCACCTTTCCCCTCTGTGACATAACCCTCACCTTATCCATATAAAAAGCCATAATTTTGACCTCAAAAATCTATCCTCAAAGTATACATGCTATTAAAAGTGTAGACATGTTATTGTTATCAAATGTTTGTCCCTATTTCAAATGTCTTGGAAATTGTATTATTCAAGTAAAGAGTAGTATTTAAAAACTGGTTATATTATTCTAGGGTTTTTTTTAAACCAGTAGTCTAAATTTAGTTGCTAATGCTAAGTAAAACTTTCAGATCGGAAATGTTCAGTATATATTTCAGTTTCCAAGAAAGGAGTCACTAGGGATTGCAATAACCACCACACCATTGCTTTCATCTCCCATATATGTAAAGTATATAATCTGTATTAAGGAGAAGAAACCATAATTAGGACAGGATATGGAGAAACTGAGTGGTTTGTCTCATACACAGAGCTGGATTAGATACTGAGAAAGGGTGTGTGAAAATTGGAGCAAGTCACCTCAACAATTTAATTTACGCAGATTACACCATACCAATCTCAGTAAATAGTACAGTAGAGTCTCACTTATCCAAGCTAAACAGGCCGGCAGAAGCTTGGATAAGCGAATATCTTGGATAATAAGGTGGGATTAAGGAAAAGCCTATTAAACATCAAATTAGGTTATGATTTTACAAATTAAGCACCAAAACATCATGTTATACAACAAATTTGACAGAAAAAGTAGTTCAATATGCAGTAATGTTATGTTGTAATTACTGTATTTACTAATTTAGCACCAAAATATCATGATATATTGAAAACATTGACTACAAAAATGGCTTGGATAATCCAGAGGCTTGGATAAGCGAGGCTTGGATAAGTGAGAGACTACTGTATAAAGTAAACAGGGCCAGCCCTGGGTAATTTTCAAGTGTAAGCAAACAATATTTTGGCACCCTCCCCCAAAACCAAGAAATAATAATAATGATCCCCCAGGCTGTCCGTCATTCAGGCAGCTCTGCCCCGTCCCTTCCTGGCTGAGCGCTCTGAGCACAGCGGCAAAGCCAGGCCTTGGCGCTGAACCGGGATGGCTGTCCCTGTCTGGGCCAGCTGCGCATCCCCCACCCCCACGCATCTTGGTTCAGTGCCAAGGCCTGGCTTTTGCCGCTTGGCTCAGAGTGCCCAGCCAGGAAGGGAAGGGAGCAGAACCGCCTGAATGACGGACAGCCAGGGGTGGCAGTCATTCAAGCAGCTCCTCCCGCTTCCCTTCCAGGCTGAGGCTGAGCGGCCTCGGCGCTGAATCAGGATGCGGGGGGGGGGGGCACCCTTGCAACCCTCCCTGGGCGCTCCAGGCCCTGGCACCTCAACAGCGCCCTTAGCAGATTTTGCGCCACTCGCAGTTGCTTACCTAGCTTATAGCTTCAGCTGCCCCTGACAGTAAATAGAATAACTACTGGAGAACATCAAGGAAGAAAGAGCAACTGCAAGTTTACATTTGATCATAAAGAAACATTTTGAAAAATGGCTATAGATGATTTACTTAACTTTAAAGTAGACAATGAAAATGTTGAAATGCACAAAGATCTTATCAAACTTGCTCAATCATCAATCAAAATGGAGATCACATTTAGGAAAGCAGAAGACAGGGGTTTATTTGGTAGGGAAACTATGAAGGAACTAGACAAAATTCATGCCATTATATTTTCAAATTCTATATATGATTGTAAAAGATGAACAATAAAGAAAACTAAATAGGAAGTGAAGCAACTCGCAAGAAATGTAGTGCTGGATGAGAGTTCTCTAGATACCCTGAAATGCCAAAAAGACAAATAAGTGAGCCCTAGAGGAAATAAAGCCTTAATTCTCCCTAGAAGCCAAGATGACTAAACGGACACAGTCATATTTTGAGCATATCATAGGAAGATATGGCACCCTGAAGAAGACAATAATGTTTGGGAAGGTAGAAGGCAGTGGGACAAGAGGAATGCTGCATTCCAAGTGAGTGGACTCATGCAAGTCATACTCCTGAGTTTGCAAGAACGCAGTGGGGTTTTTGATGACAGGATGACTTAAAGATCTCTCATTCATGGAAGATCAAGGTTAAGTTGATGCCAATTTAAAACAGCAGCTAAGTTAGGCATGTTCATTGAAATTAATGGACTTTTTCCAAATATTTATTCAGTAGTTGTTTCAACAGGCCTATTCTGATAAGGATTAGCAATTGGATGTATATTTAAGGTTAGCTTTTTGGGGCAAGGGAACAGAATGATGTACTATGCAGTATAATGTGATAAAAGTAACATTTACAATGCAAAATAATGTTGCAAAAGAATTATGTTCAGGCAGTTGGACAATAGACCTAAACTCCACATAAAGCGTTTGAATGTGGTTCAGTAAAATATTCCTTATCTTGATGATGTAGGTTTTTGCTTTGTTTAGTAACCATGTTGTTGTGCTTACTTTCAGATATATATAGTCTTTTGTTTGTTTTGATGATATTGTACTGTAAAAGTCTGTTTTGCTTTTTGTTGCTAAGCTGAAAATGCTCCTAGAGGCTGCTAAACTTCAAAGAATTTGGTTCTCTGATTTTTACAGCATACTAGGCTATAGTTATGAATAATTATATGTAATTTTCCTTTCATCTTTAGTTGGTTGGTTGGTTTGAAAGAACTTACTCATTGTGCAGTATATTGTACATTGTTGTCATTTAAATCCCAGCTGCAACAATTAACCTCATTCCTCGAAGCTATTTCATCTGCAGTACTATATAATAAGTGTGAAAGTATTGCTGTGCCTATCCTTTTCAACTCTGTGAGCATTCTTGCACATCACAACACATGCTATGGTGAGATTTGTTGAAATCCAGTATGTTGTGATGTGCAATCCTGCCTCCTCTAATGAGCCATGTTTTGTTAACCAGACACAAAGCATAATCTAAATCCCTGATTTGTCTTTGGCTTGCAAACATTTGTCATGGTTCCCAAACCCATAAACACATCTTATCCCTGGTTTGTTTGTTCAGCTGTCCATTGTGAAAGTTGGGGAAAGAGCAGAAGATTGACAAACCATAAATAAGGAAGACAACTCATTTCTGGTTTGACCATCTCCTATTGAATTCATGGCTTAAGCAATGGACTCTTAACCAATATACACTATGGTTTGTCATGGTATGCTGTGCCTTGACAAATACATTCTTCAGTTGAGGAGTCATGAGGGAAGATTTTCTTCTCTTCACCAACTTCTATTGTGTGATGTGATAAGAACGTAAGATATTGCCTTCTACTGTGTGGAAGCATTAGTCCATCGAGCTCAGTATTTTCGATAACCACTTTCAATCAAGATTTTATTACGGTCCATGACCAGCACAGAGAGGGACACAATTGCCCTGTGATAGGAAAACACAGTTCCCTAGGGAGGCAATCATAAAAGAAATTAGAGAACAGTTTTTTAAAAAAATTAAAAAACAGTACTGTTTAAAGACATGTTTAACAAAGCAGTTAAGGGACCAAGGGGGGGAAGTTTGATAGGACGGGTCAAAACACTAAGGGAGCACCAGGAGTAGAGGGAGGGGCAAATTACAAGTTCAGCAAGAGGTTGATGCAGCTGTGCTCCCATCAGAGTGCTGCCCTGCGGGGTCAATCATAGTCTGTCGAATTTTAAGTGTTGCAGTGCAGAACCTAGCAACACTGCAAGTTATTGTAGTACTAGAGTCCGAGAGCAGTAGGGTGGTATAACATTTTCTGGTGTGCCCTGGGTATTTAAGAAGCCATGGACTGAGACTAGTTCTAATATCTCTGTAGAACATGCGTTGAAGGGGCACATGTTCAGTTGTCTCTGTGTGTCTGGACTCACATGGGCATAACTTCTCCTTGAAGGGGGTCTTTCGATATCTCCCTCCAGTACAACCAATGGGAGGGCATGGCATCTTGCCAGGGTGAAAACCCTTCTGTGTTTGGGCACCTCCAGGTTTGTTAGGTATTCCATGGGGGTGGTGAGAGTTAGCTTCACTAAATGCTGGGGCGCAGGCTAAGTCCAATTGGCGCTCTCTGTCCAGGATCCGTTGTTTAATGAGATCCTTGGCTTGGTCCCATCCCATGCTTAGTAATTGTTCTTGGGAGAAGCCTAGTGTTGTGATCTTTACTGCCACTGTTTTAGTCCATGTGGACTGGAAGTCGTCCCTCATAGTTAGGGGGGCAAGACCATGTGGGGAGAAGTAAAGACGTAGCCAGTAGTTGAGAATGGCTGTCCATACTCTGACCTCCACTTTGACGAAGCCTGTCTTCAATCACAGGGTGGTGTTAGAGAAACATCTACGGGCCTGTAGAGTAGATCTTAGGAATTTTGATTGAAAATGCTCTAGTTGGGCATAATTTGAAAAGGGGCCGAACTGTTTCAACAAAACTGAAAAATCTGTATAATAAACTATCTTAAGTATGGGATTACTACTTTTTCCTCACATATTAACTAGTGTTTTATGGATTTTTTTCCTCTCCTTTTCAATAATGTTTTGCTGACAATGGCACTTCTGTGTCATTTGAGTCTCCATACTCTTCAATGTGTTCACATCTTAGCAATAACGTCTTGCATTGAATTTTTATTCCAAACAGATATATGGAGTGATCATTCATTTCAGACAGACCCCGACCTACCTCCAGGCTGGAAAAAGATCAGCGATGTTGCTGGGATCTATTATTGGCACATACCAACAGGAACAACACAGTGGGAGCGTCCAGTATCAATACCAACAGATCTTCAGGGATCACGCAAAGGATCACTCAGTTCTATCACATCATCTCCCACCCCTGAAACTGAGGTAAAGTTTTTCTGAGTTCAGGTACAGTTAAAAATATTGTAAATTAGTAAATTAAATAAATGACTTTTGTAGAAATCGACTCAATGCTAAAAACATTAAAACAACATACTAGGAATATGCTAAAATTCTACTAGAGTATACAAAATTAACAGAATACGTTAAGTTA
The DNA here is from genome assembly GCF_035594765.1 of Anolis carolinensis. Taxonomy (NCBI): domain Eukaryota; kingdom Metazoa; phylum Chordata; class Lepidosauria; order Squamata; family Anolidae; genus Anolis; species Anolis carolinensis. The sequence continues at coordinate 80,481,512 of NC_085845.1, forward strand.
ATAGAATTTGCATAGAACATCTATTTTAAACAACCATATTGTAAAAAAATGCATATGCTGAGAATGCTTGTTAAAGAAAATGTATTAATAGAAATTGGATGGTGTCACTTATCAATATAGCAGTATATATCCTGCATATGCTTGTCTATTCTCCCTGATTACACCTAGTTTCAAAAGAGCATAGACAAATGGACATAAATGTGTACTGGACTTTACCAGCGGCACCAGCTGTGATTCATATCTTTTTGGCAGCTGAAACTGCATCCATGCACAAATAATTCCACTTACAGAATTCCGATATGGATTAGGAATTTTCTCTTCCTGCCATTTCTGCTGTATATGGGCTGATGGAAACAAATTCGATTGACTGGAATATGAATTTTCAGACATCAGAATATTTTTCTAAAATTAGAGAAGCAGTATTTGGGTCTCTCTGAGCACAAGTGTGGGTGAATTCAGACAAAGATTTTTCTTTTTGTAGTCAGTATTTAAAACATCTACAACACAAAGCAGACTCACAATCATGTAACATTCATGCGTTTCTTTGGTCCTGGCACACACCATAAGAAAGAAGCAAAACTAGAAACCTTTAAAGTGAAACATAATAAGCAAGGTGAAGCCCCAGTAATCTCAGAAAGTTGCTCCTTCAATATGGTCACATCAGTTATATGTGGCAATTTTGATGGCAGTTGAGATCCTACTAGTTCTCTCCATGATGCCATAAGCAGTTGCGATGGAGGGAAGATACAGCATAGAGATCACAGTTTGAGAGATGGTTAGCATTCAGAGATGGAGATAGACAAAGTTGTGACAGAAAGAGAGAGAGAAAATGGGTTTTCCTTGCTTTTATCTCCCTCCCCACCCCCGCCCTCCGGCAATTGGACAGTACTGGAATATGACTCATAACGGAGGGAATGTGGCAGTTCGCAGAAGAAATATTGGCAACCCTAGCTTGGAAAATAACAATATAATACCCAGAATTACTCAAGAGATGCCATCCATAATATATTTTATTGCACTTCTGATTTTTAAATTATTATTTAAACTTATACTCTACATTTATAAACATTTATGATAATATCTCATTTGTGGAGCATGGAGGCATTCTGGATTCATCAGACAATTTTGTTGCTTCCTTTGACGTTGCACTCAACTTAAGAGTGACTGTGTGTATGTGTGTGTTACATACTCTGGTTTTATGAAACAAATACGACATTATCTAGCTTTATGACCTGTAAAAAATTGTTTGAAATGAAATAATCTGTTGGTTTGCTTCAGTTCATTATAAAAATATTCAAACAATTTTGTGTGAATGCATACCTTTTATTAAGCATTATAATCAAGATACTTGCAGATGGACTCCTACATTATCCATCCCAGTATTTTTCCTGGAATTATGGTCATGCTGATTGGCCTGAAGAACAATGTTTGGTCATCTCCAGTCCTCTAGCACCTCACCCGCTCTCCAGGATTTCTCAGAAATGATGCCAAGTGGTTTTGTGAACATGTCAGCAGCTTCAATACTCTGCCATGAATTTCATCATTTACGTTTGTGTCATTTCTCACAAACATTTTATCAGTTTTGTTGTGCAACCTGGATTCCTTTCCAAGGTCTCTGCTCATGCATTGGAAGCAAAGTTATCTTTTGGGGTGAAAAACTGAAGCCTTTTTATTGTAATTTGTCAGCATTTTACCAACATTGTTGATTAGTTGTCCCATCATTTTCTTCATCATGCTTCCTTCAAACATATTTGAAAAAAACAAAACATTTTGTTGTTCCTTCCTTGACTAGCCAGTCTCTGTTAGTTTTGAGCTTTAGCTTTCCTTACACTATTGTTGGAAGCTTGGGCTACACATCTGTATTCTTTCTTGGGTGACTTGTCACTTCTTCCATCACTCAGATATGTTCTTTTTCCTCGTTTTACTTTCTCCTCAAGTTGTTGGTCAACCATAATGGCTTTTTCATATATTTCCCATTTTTCTTCTTCCATTGATTTTTCTGAAAGTACTTTTAGCAATTGTCTTCATGAAATCCCACCCATGCTGGTTGTCCTTTTCCTTTAGCATTTCTTAACATAGGGTGTTGCCTAGTTTCCCAGAGTTTGATAAAATCAAATTTCCTGAAATCTTAGATTTGTGTCTGATGTCACTCTTCTTTGTTCTGTCTCACAATCATGAATTCTAGTGTTCTGCAGTTCCATTTATTTTTACTTAAATGTTCTCAATTGGTTCAGCTGGTCACTTACATGGATTTCTGTAGAAGTGCATTTGTCTTTGACACATAATGCTGCTACTCCTCCTCTTCTTCCCATCTATTATTTATGAACAGCTTCTATCCCTCAATTGCTATATTCCAAACATGGAAATAGTTCACCAAGTCTCCTTATTTATCTTATTACAGTAGGGGTTCAAGCTCTTCTTGTTTGTTTCCAAACTTTATGTATTGGTATATTGATAATTCAAACACTGTTGTCATCTTTTAGTCTCCTGTGAGTTTTATTGGGGCTCACATTCACACAGTAGGTTACCATATTACAATTTGTTGTTTATTTGTTCATTTGCTTCCAACTCTTTGTGATCTCATGGACCAACCCATGTCAGAGCTTCCTGTCAGCCATCGGCACCCCTAACTTCTTCAAGGACAAGCCAGTCACGTCAAGGATAACATTCATCCATCTTGGTCGGCCCCTAATTCTTTTTCCTTCCATTTTCCCCAGCATCATTGTCTTCTCCAAGCTTTCCTGTCTTCTCATTATGTGGCTAAAGTACTTCATCTTTGCCTCTAATATCCTTCCCTCCAGTGAGCTGTTGGGTTTTATTTCCTGGAGTATGGACTGGTTTGATCTTCTTGCGGTTCAAGAAATACTCAGAATTTCCTTCCAAGACCATAGTTCAAAAGTGTCTATCTTTCTTCGCTCAGCCTTCCTTATGGTCCAGCTCTCTCATCCATAGGTTACTATGGGGAATACCATTGTTTTAACTATGTGGACCTTCATTGCCAGTGTGATATCTCTACTCTTCATTATTTTATCAAGATTGGTCATTGCTCTCCTCTTCTAATTTCCTGGCTGCAGTCTGTGTCTGTAGTAATCTTAGCACCTAGAAATACAAAGTCTGTCATTGCCTCCATATTATCTCCCTCTAATTGCCAGTTATAAATCAGTCTGGTTGCCATAATCTTGGGGTTGTTTTTAATGTTTAACTGCAACCGAGCTTTTGTCTTTTCTTCTTTCAACTTGGTTATAAGGCTCCTCAGCTCCTCCTTGCTTTCAGCCATCAGAGTGGTATCATCTGCATATCTAAGGTTGTTAATGTTTCTTCCAGCAATTTTAACTTTAACCTTGGATTGATCAAGCCCTGCATGTCGCATGATGTGATCTGCATACAAGTTGACAAAACCATACAATAGTTGGGGTGAGAGTGTACAGCCCTACCATAGTTCTTTTCAGTCTTGAACCAGTCTGTTGTTCCGTGGTCTGTTCTTACTGTTGCTACTTGGTTGTTATACAGATTCCTCAGGAGACAGACAAGGTGACTTGGTATCCCCATACCACCAAGAACTTGCCACAGTTTATTATGATCCACACAGTCAAAGGCTTTAGAATAGTCAATAAAACAAAAATAGTTGTTTTTCTGAAACTCTCTTCCTTCCTCCATTATCCAGCAGATATTGGCAATTTGGTCTCTCATGCCTCTGCCTTTTCTAAATCCAGCTTGTACATCTGGCAACTCTTGCTCTATGTATTGCTGGACTCTACCTTGCAGGATCTTAAGCAGTACCTTACTGGCATATTACAGTACCCCTGGCTTTTAAAACATGTTCAAGATATAACAATTTCTCAACATCAGAAGTGACTTCCAGACACTTTGATTTTCTCTTTTCTCTCACTTCTCCTTTTCTTTTCTCTGTTTCTTTCTTTCTCTTGCATTTTTGCTACCTGAGGGTTCCTAGAGGCAAACAAATGGTTCTTGCATCCAAAACACTGTGGTTTATTATACTAATTTAGTACTAAAGGCTAAACTAGGACAATTTGATGAAGCTCCATAGCTAGTCTTCTTTCATTGAAGATCTTAATGAAAGACAAAGCACGTTGTCTGTCTTTCTAATTTTGTATGAACTTTCCCCTGTCCTAGTTATTTGTCTTGATAAAGTAACATTAGAGCAGAGGTTCTCAAATTGTAGTTTTCAGACCACTGTTGGTCCAATGGACCATTTTGCAAAAAAAAATTAGAAGCCAAGAATATGTTTACTCATACCCAAATTTAAATATATACAGGCAGTACCCAAGTTACAGACAAGATAGGTTCTTTAGGTTTGCTATTAAGTTGATTTTTTTGTAAGTCAGAACAGGTACTTTTTAAAAGTGCAACACTAGCCAAAAATACTTATAACATAGGGAAGGGTTAACGCCCTTTGGTATTTGTTTTGCTGTCAATGCCCCTGTCTGTCCCTGTTATAATTGGATTTTTAAAAATTTGGCTTGTTGTGGAAACAAGGATTTGTGAGAAAGCTCCCGTTTAGACCCCATTTCCCCAGAACAACTCTTTAAGAGTGAATTTTCCTTCCTTGGGATAGAGTTTATTTATTTATTTATTTACCTAACTTATACCCCGCCTTTCTCTACCCTGTGAGTTCTCAAGGCGGTTTACAAACGGCACTTATACAGTGCCTTAAAACATAAAACAATACATATAAAATGGAATTTAAAAAATTATAGCATAATTAAAATATATTTCAATGTTCTCTCACTTCCTGTTGTCTCAACCCCGTTCTTAACTATGTGTCATTTGTAAGTGAGATATTTGTAACTTGGGGACTGCCTATATAAGCCTTGCATTATATTCCTAGAGAGATTGAGATGTGATGCAAGATTTATAAATCCTTGTATTAAATGGTGTAGGGCAGCCACAAACGTTTTAGCAAATAATTAGCAAATAATCAAATATGCGAAGATTAAACCTGCAATCGTGGAAAGGCAACCATGGTGCCATTTTGACAAATGTCATATTATCTAACAGCTGAACATGGCTCTGTGATTTTTGTCATTTGATTCTGAAACTTTCGATTAATTTTTCCTTCCAAATTTAACACATAAAGCACCCTTCTTGGCGTCCCGGGAAATGGCCACAATTTGCATATACTGCCTTTAATAATACTACCAATGCTGCAGAAGAAAATGTTATTAAAATGTAAATTATTTATATATCTTGATTTGTAGACCGAAATATTTGTTAAGTGATCCATCAAAACTTCTAGTAGTTTTCAAGTGGTCTGCGCATGCAAACACAAACATTTGGGAACCACTGCATTAGAAGCATTTTTCATTCCTTCTGTTGTTACCACCAAATGTCCATGTACTCAGAGCTGGTTCAATCATAGGGGAAAACCTGAAATGCTTACATTTCTTTGGCAGCTGCTTCAGTTATGCAACATACGTAGTAATGGAAGGCCACTGACACCACTTTGTAGGAGTATAGAGAAGCAAACCATGCTGTAGAGGTTTGAGTGTTGAATGAGGACTTTGGTAACAAAGGTTCAAATCCACATTCAGCCATGGAAACCCACTGGGTGACTTGGAGCATGTTATATACCTTTTCAACCTCAGTGGAAAGCAAAAGCAAGTCCCCTCGGAACAAACCTTGCCAGAATAAAAATATAATTATATATTTGCCTTAGAGTCTCCAAAAGTCAGAAATACATTGAAGGAACAGCAGTTACAATAATCTGGCTAGTTCAGTGGTTCCCGACCCATAGGTCACAAGCCCATTTGAGCTTGTGAAAGGTTTTCTGTGGGGTCACCGGGCAGTAGTGAGCTATGAAAATTTTGAAAAGGGAAAGCAAATTTTTTTCATCATGTCCTGCACAGAGATTTGTGATTGGTCGATTCTTAGTGATACATGTGCGCTGAGTGCCTAGCTTGTTTTGCGGGTGACGTTTTTGTCTCTGATACCGGCAAATTATGTGAAATATAATACACCGTGTGTCAAAATGAATCAAATGACCCTTCTTCCAGGAATCTGACACCCAGCACATTGCGCTATTTCCCTTCTTTGGCCGGCCATGTGTCCAGCCGAGAGCAATCAACCACTAGCCGAGCAGAGCTGTAGGGTCCAGACACCCAAGTCATCACTGTAGCAGTGCCAGCAACTCACATTTTTAATGTATCTGGGTCATGGGTCACCTATTTTTAATGTATTGGAGTTGCTGGTCATATTGCCTCTATAAAATGGGATCGCAACTTGAAAAAGTTGGGAACCGCTGGGCTAGTTAATAATCCTGTCCAACTGACATGGGAGCCTTTTGGTCTGACTGGTGCATAGGCACATTTCTAAAAGATAGGAAATGAAGTGTCACAATGAAAATTGAGGAAGGTAAAATAATATTTTGAACAGCTCTTACTTAGTTGGTATGCAATTGTTACACAGTTAAGTGAATGCAGAGGCATGTGAGGAGCTGTGCCAAGAGGTCCCAAAATTGTAATTTGGTTGAACACCATCACACTTCAAGCCAGCTCTGATTGTACAATAAATCAATGAAATTTGAGGTGTTCTTTTCCCTAATCCAACCTGTAAATATCAATGCTAACAACCGTGTTTTGTGTCCCCCCCCCACCTTCCTTTCTTTCCTTCTTCCTTTTCCTTCTTTTGTCTTCTAAATCAATGTGCTTCTTCTTATGTGAATACTTATATATCTAGAAACAGCCTTGGAGTGATTTTGCTGTGCTGAATGGGGGAAAGATTAATAGTGACATTTGGAAGGCAAGTATATTGTCAGATTTTGGAGCACTTTAATACCTTGTTTCACTTTTTTCGAAAAGTATTTTGCATGGCCATGGCTGCATTTTATTGTTTGCTGCCACAAATATCACTCATTATTGCTAATCAGCCAAAGTGAACTTCTTGTTTTTCATTGCTACCAGAGGCCTGGCTTGCAAGCGCACTACCTGATTCTGATGTTTTCCAACAAAATATAATCTGTTCAAATCAGCAAGGCAAACACTCACTTGTAACACAGCTGTGCCTGCACTTCGCAAACTGTGGTGTGAAAATACATGCATGCTTTTTATATACATCAGCCAAACACTTTGTCTTATGGCTTTGCAGGAATCATTTTATTTCCCTGTGAAAGTAGAACTCAATGACTCAAATATATGCCCTATTTAACAGATTGGTTTTTTTTCTCTGCCCCCTTCCCCTCCAGGATCTCCATGCAGCGACAGTAAATCCAGACCCCAGTTTAAAAGAATTTGAAGGAGCAACATTGCGCTATGCCTCTTTAAAGCTAAGGTATGAATTGATTGCCTATCATTAAACCTTAATCCTAAATGCGGTTACACGAAAAGAAGTCATTGATTTCAGAAAATTAAATATGCTTGGAATTTCTGCCCTAAATTACTTATATTGCATAACTTATTGGAAAGTAACTGCACCCGGTTTCTGAGCAAATATCCTTTTGGCAAATGTGAATCTGCATGAATATGTGGAGACCATTTTTTGAAAACCACTAGTCAAGAAAAACTAACTGAATGTGAGGGTTGTGAAAAATTTGTATAGCTTGCCACCAAGTGCCTGTTTTAGATATCTACACAATTCTTTTAACAACAACATTCATACTGAGACTGAATCTGCACTGCCATTTAATCCAATATCTGATCCCATATGATCTGCCTTGATCTGGATTATATGAGTCTACACTTCCACTGTTCAAATCAGATAATCTGGAATCACCAGATAGTCACCGACTGTGACACCAGAAATGGAAGACTGTCAGTGTATATGGTGCCGATGCCTCAGCTGTTCTTCAAAAAAGGGAAATCAGCCTTCCCTGCTGATTTTGCTTGATAGCTATTTTGTTCAGTTTCAGGCCCCTTCTATACTGCCATATAATCCAGCATCTGATCCCATAATATCTGCTTTGAACTGAATTATATGCCAGTGTAGATACAGCTTCAGAAATACTTCCCTTCAACGTTTGATTCTAAAAAAACTAAGTTTAAGTTGGAAGTATGAACCCGTCTATTGTGATCCCACAAATCAGGAAAAAAAGGAGAGCAGACAGGCTGGAAACTAAGCATGTCATCATGGCATGAAAAGAATTGAAGATGCTTTAAGACTTCACTATCAAATATTAAGCCAAATTTTATGCAAAAATAAATAAGCACATCCATCTTATTATTATGCAGTTTTGCTTTTTTCTATAATACCATATATTTTAACATACATTTATTTATGTTTGATTATCAGAAGATGCTTGATTTATATACCTGTTATATAGCTATATACACGAGATCAGGCAAAAATGGGTTGCAAGTGGAAAAGGTTTAAGAAGCCTTGCTCTAGATGTGTTTGGATGTTTGTTCTCGCTTACCCATTGTCTTTGCTGGCTGTTGATGGGAATTGCTCCCCAGCCTTATCTGGGAGTCGCATGTTGCATTTGTGAGTTCACAGGTGACCACTTGAAAAACTACACCTACATGAAAGCAACCTGTAGCAAGCCAAAGACTGTAATTCACATCAATGCTGCTAGAACAGCAGAGGCACATAAATGCTCTTAGTACTGAAAGTTTTAACATTCTGAATTGTCACTTTACATATGGCTTTGCGAGCCTAATAGTACTACTTCCTCACCCCCAACACAGAAATGCCCCTCAGTGCGATGAAGACGATTCCTGCAGCATCAACAGTGATCCAGAAGCCAAGGTCAGTAAACAGAAAACCTAAACTGTTTTTGAGGAGCCATGGATCTTATTGTCATTATAAAGACATAACACTGTATACATTAAAATTATTGAATGTGAAATTATTAACTTGCTTCTACAAAGTTATAGTTTGCTTGTGTGAATATTTGATAGGGACAGTTTTAATTTACAGAGGAGAAAAACTATCTTGATTCTGAGGAAATCCTAAAAGATTCACAGTACTTGAAGTTTCATAATCCAAAAAATGAAAGACAAAAACGTATCTGTTGTGACTCTGAATACATGGCTACCATTCCCATTATCCTCAGCCTGCATGGCTATTTGGAAATGCCTTTTTAGCCTTTGCTACAGATGATACGATCCAATATACTAGAACAGAGCCCCCCTTCTACTCTCTTATATAGAATCCAGATTATCTGCTTTGAACTGGATTATATGGCAGTGTAGACTCAGATAATCCAGTTCAAAACTGATAATATGGATTTGATAATCTGGACTATATGGCAGTGCAGAAGGGGCCTGAGAAGTTTGTTCCCTTTTTCAGTGGAACTTGCTTCCAGAGTAAGTATTCTTAGAAGCATATTCAATACGTTAGTAAGATGGGTATTAACTCTGCAACACTAAGAAAGAATAATAGAGTTTCATAAAAAATGACTGACTTTCTTACCTGAATTACCTGTTGTTGTGTTAATCTCTCTTGTGTTTTTTAAATAAGAGACATGCTTCTTGTTCTCTGTTGGAGTAAATTCAGCAGCTCAACAAATATCTCAAAAGTGGAATTACCTTGAATATAGGCAATCCCCAAATTACGAACAAGATAGGTTTGGTAGGTTTGTTCTGAAGCTGAATTTGTATGTAAGACGGAACTGGTACTTTTAAAAAGTGTAACACCAGCTCTGTGTGTGTGTGTGTGTGTAGCTTTGGAGAGCATAGGGAAAGGTGAACAACCCTGTGGTGTTTGTTTTGCTCTTTGTGCCCCTGTTCAGAAGATTTCATCTCACTTTCTGTCCCTCTGAAAGTTGGATTTTGAAAAATGTAGCTTGCTATGGAAACAAGGATTGGCGAGAAAGCTTCACTGGAGACATTATCCCCCATGATAATGTCTTTCGGGAGAGAATTTCTCTTCTGAGAGACTGATTTTTCTCACTTCTGTTGTCCTCCTGTTCTTATATATGAGTTGTTTGTAAGTTGGATGTTGGTAATTCGGGGGACTGCCTGTAGTGGGAAAAATGGTACTACAGTAGAGTATCGCTTATCCAACCTTCACTCATCCAATGTTCTGTATTATCCAACGCAATCTTCGTCCTGTCCGTATCCACAGCTGTTTCTCTAGGCAGCAATTCTATTTTTATTTGTAATCAATTTTTAGTAGTCAATGTTTTTGTAGTCAATGTTATCTATATATTGCAATGTTTTGGTGCTAAATTCGTAAATACAGTAATTACTACATACAGTAGAGTCTCACTTATCCAAGCTAAATGGGCCGGCAGAAGCTTGGATAAGCGAATATCTTGGATAATAAGGAGGGATTAAGGAAAAGCCTATTAAACATCAAATTCAGTTATGATTTTACAAATTAAGCACCAAAACTTCATGTTATACAACAAATTTGACAGAAAAAGTAGTTCAATACGCAGTAATGTAATGTTGTAATTACTGTATTTATGAATTTAGCACCAAAATATCACAATATATTGAAAACATTGACTACAAAAATGGCTTGGATTATCCAGAGGCTTGGATAAGCGAGGCTTGGATTAGTGAGACTCTACTGTAATGTTACTGTGTATTGAACTGCTTTTTCTGTCGATTTGTTGTAAAACATGTTTTTGTGCTTAATTTGTAAAACCATAACGTAATTTGACATTTAATAGGCTTTTCCTTAATCCCTCCTTATTATCCAACATTTTCGCTTATCCAACGTTCTGCCGGCCTGTTTATGTTGGATAAGCGAGACTCTACTGTATATATTTGCTGAGCCTTTCTAAATCCTGCAGGATCAACTCCTATTTTGGAGTTGGCCCTCTGAGATTTAGAAAGGCTCAGCAGATGCACCACTTTTACATTGGTGCAGATCAGGCCATAGGAGAATGTTGACAAATATTTGACTTTGAAGGAAACCGGGAGCAAAAAGCCCTTGTTCAAATGCGCAATTCTAGAAATGTGCACCCTGTGGGAGTTCCTTACCATCAGGAAAAGAAGACCTTTCAGTTAATGTTTGGATCTTACAGAAGTATTCTGGTTTTTCACAAATGGCAGAGCCTGCCATCTTGTGGTCAACTACAAGTACTTTCCAAAATCAAAAGATTGAAAAGATGGCTTTGGAACTGGGCATACATATTTTTTCAATTTACTTATTTACTTAACACCAGCAGTCTAAAGGCCCATCTACACATGCCATAAAACCCAGAAGTAATTAAAAGGGGGGTGGGGGTGGCTGTACAACATTTGAGGAAAGTTGCGGGCGTAATTGGGTTAACAGCTGAAAAGAACGTGTTTAAAGGGTGTGCTTAAAACACAATTCCACTCAAAAAATGTGCACCGTTGCATAATTGTATATCCCCACAGTCATGCAATACACATTACTTCCTTCCGAGCCCCCTGTGTAGGCTGCTCCAGTGCACGTGTACATTTTAAAAGCCTGAAACAGCTGATCGGGCTGTCAAAAATGGAGCCACAGGCACACAGGTGACTAAACAGAAGCAGAGTTGGAAAGCAATTAGAACTCTTTGCAACCATTCCTTTCTTTCTTATAATATTAAGCAGAGCTTGAATTAACAGTTGGGTGAAGAGAAATAAGAATCTGCTTGTGTGTACATTAGGATCTCTGCATGTGTGCATATGAAGTCAGCATATCTTGGTGATGTGTGCCTTTTTCTACACACTTTTTGCTTGAAGGAATGTATTATATAACATTGAGAACAGTGGGGAAGCCAAAGAATAATTTCATTTTAGTTCACTTGCTAGTTTTGGAAGTGCAGAGAATGTCCGTCCGCTCATATTATATATGAACCAAAACAATTTTACCCACACTCCTAACAGATGGCAAGAGAAAACTGGGCAGGAAAAAACAGATATACAGTGTTCCCTCACTTAACGCTGGGATTAGGTTCCAGGACCACTAAGCAATAAGTGAAAATCCGTGACGTAGGGACACTGTATTTATTTTAATATTTATACATTATTTTAGTAGTTATACACTATTTTAAGTCTTTGTCAACCAATCGTGTGTTGATAAATTGCCTCCTTCTCCTCCCGTTGCCGCTTGGGCTCCTTTTCTCTCCCTTCGGCTTCTGCTTCCTTCCTTCCTTCCTTAGGCTGTAAATTGTAATTTTTATGATTTATAATAGTCTTTTAGAGTTTATTGAAAAACCGTGAAACAGCAAATCCGCAAAAAGTGAACTGCGAAGTAGTGAGGGAACACTGTATAATTAAAAATTTCATCATTTATAAAACTGGATTTTCAAACTGACTTTCTACACCTTTAGCTAAGTTTCAAGGAAAAATAAGGATGCAATCCTGTATACATATGTGTGTGAAACAACACACTTGGATTTTTTTCTTGTAAATATCCAAAGTACAGTATTGAATTGTGAAGTTCTGACATTAAGCTCAACAGAATTATCAGTGAACAAAAAGTTACCTCTTCCATTCATTGTTTTCCTTCTAGATTCTACAGCAGTGTTTAGAATACAGGGTAATTCACATTTTCAAAATATCTTCACAATACCCCTTACTAATAATGGTGGTTAGTACTTTAAAAAACCAGTGATTTGTCTCTGTATAGGCACTTGATCATGGTCATCAAGCTAACATACTCCGATGGCTTTTTTTGCTTGCTGTGTTTAGTCAGGAATATCAGTGAGTTCCTACAGCTCAAATATTATTCAGCAATTAAATGCTGAATAAAGAGCTTACAGTGTTGTAAATCAAATATATTGATTACCAGTGCTTTGCCATTGCCTGCTTCTAATTTGAGCTTAAAGAGATGAATGGGCTAGAAATTGTCCTTCCTATATCCTCTTGTACTCTTTACTTAGCAAATCATCAATAATCTAATGCTCCACTAGCATCACAGTCAAAATTAGTAAGTAATTATCAATTTAATTAATCCTCTAAGGATATATTATCTAATCTTTTTCGTTGATTTCATCAGCTCTGTTGGGTGAAATTACTCTCAAATGTATTTCTTTGCACACTTGTGATTTGCACTTAGTGCAACAGATACTTTGATCTGTTTGTCTCATACGAGCTAATAAGAGTTTCAAGGAACCACAAGACCCACCTAGTTTAGTCCCTCATTCTGTTCAGATCCTGGTTCTTATGGTGTGGGAATGAAATGTGTTCCATCTATAAAGTTGGATCCTTGACTCACTAGAAGAAAAAATTCTGCTTTGTCCGAATGGAAAGTGTGACATAGAAGAGGAGAAGAGCTTTCATTGTTCATTCTGTCCCCTAATAATTATCAAACTTCACCTATGGTACTTTCTACTGTACCTCCTTGTTAAGCTGTTATGATTGAGCCTCATGGCTCTGTTACTGACAGACGTGGGCGTAAGACTCCTCGAGAGTCAGATACTCTCGAGGAGCGAGAGAGAAAAAGACTGCGAGACATATTTGCAGCACCATCTGACGAGGAGTCTTTCGAAGGGTTTACGGAGAGAATGGAGGAGGGGCTGGTTAGCTCAGAGGAGGATGAGATGGATTGGACTCGGGTAAGGGAGGAAGTGGGTGCCACTGGCCATGATGGGACAGAAGATGAATGGGGACCTTCAGGATTAGACCCATGGTTTAGCTGGAGGGATGGGACGGGATCCACAGCTGGAGATGCTGTTGGGCGTAGTCAGAGGTGTTCCAGCTCTGACGAGGAAAGTGATGAGGAAACGCCCGGGTTAAGGAGGACAGCTGACAGTGATGAAGATTTGTAACTGGCATAAAATGGGGCTTGGGAGCAATTGCAAATTGCGTTGGGCAAGGTAATCTGGGCAAACGCTTGGGATCCGTGTGTGTGTGGGACGCTTCCCTGAAGACTTGTGTGCTTTCCTGTGCTGTGACGTAAGTTGATTGGAATCCAGGGTCAGACGGCGGGAGGGATTGTGTGGGCATTTGTTTGTGCAAACCTGTGCTTACTCTTATTAGCTTGACCTTCCGTCGTCTTCTTGACGGACGCCATCTCCTGCTTTGAGAACTCGGACTGAACTGACCACGGCTTGTCTTCCCCCCTTCTTGGACTTGGAAAAACTACAAACGTCTGCTTCTGGCTTTGATCTACGGAACGAAACTGGTCTACTCAACTGCTACAATCCTTGGCTGATTTACTCGTGTCGGAGATCCTGTCTGCTGTGTGTGTGGGGGAGCGACGCAAGTTACTCTAAGCACAGTGTTGGCAGCAGAGAGGAATCTGCTGCCAATTAGTTGCATTCTTTGTATCTTTTGTTCCTTGGCTTTCGTTTCGTTTATACCCAGGCTGAAGCAAGTAGTTTGTTTTTTACCCGGATTAAACTCCGGTTTAATCCGGTTTATCTTTTGAACATTTACTTTTGCCCCTTTTTGCTCCTAAAGGCAAAAACTGCCTGGCCCTTGTGTTTTACGGGCATTTTTGAGTTCTGTAATCTAATAAACTCTGTTACTTTGAATCTTGTGGCGTTCTGTCCTTGACATAAGCAGCCCACAAATATTAATAATAATAATAATAATAATAATAATAATAATAATAATAATAATAATAATAATATATTTGTAGCCTGCCCTATTTCCCTTAGGGGAATCAGGGCGGCTTCCAACATAATAGAGGCAAACTTTTAATGCCTGTATAAAACAAAGTAATACAATACAATACATTACACAAGCTAAAACAAGTAATTTAAATAATTATCAGTTAAATAATCAACATTTAAGCCATTAAGAACCAGCTAAGCTAGAATATAAAATCAGTTTCCTACCGTTCCATTTATCAGTGTTGTGAGCTCTATTTCTCCTTCTCGTCATATGCTTGAGAGCATAAGAATGTTCTAAATCGTTTCTTAAAAGTGAGTAAGGAGGGGGCCATTTTGATCTCCTTGTGAAGGCATTTCAAAGATGGGGGCAGCCACCGAAAAGGCCTCCTCTCTTGTTTCCACCAGTCTTGCTTGAGACAGGGTTGGACCAATAGTAAGACCTCCTTGGTTGTTCGAAGAGCTTCATTATGAATATATAATATAATATAACATATAGCGTCATTATGAATGCACCATGGCATTTCTTTCTTTAAACAAGATCTCAAGAAGTCACACAACCTCTCCTGTATCCCAACTTCTTGATGTCGCTCCTTCTAGATCTTTGGGGACTAATGCTGTCTCCTTGGTCACTGACTCCCTTTCTGTCTTTCTGTTTTTTTTTCACTTTGATATGGGAATAATTTCTTCACAAATATGGGCTTTTAAAATGTTTTTGATTACTCTGGCCAACACCCATTTTGGTGCCTCAAATATTAGACCTGTTTCTGGGTATATTTGACTTGATGATTCCAAAAATGGCACCCGTTTTCCCCCATCAGCTCTAATTTTTGAGATAAAGAACATACGACATCTGCCAGTCTTCATCTGGTTGCCCATAGACAACCATGATAAACCTGAGAAAAAAACATAAGAAACTAGATCTGATGTGGTTATGCAAGCAGTTTTCTGAATCAGTGCCCCAAATAACCTCAGGAATAGGCCAAATATTATTTTTGAGGGATGGACAGTGTTATATTAGTAGGTTTTTAAAAAATTGTGTTAGAGGCGAGTAGAGAACATACTGCAAGCCGCTTGTTTTTATGCTTTTGCAAAATTTGTTTTCATGCGAATTGTCCACACTGCACAGTTATAACAGTGTGGTGGCACTGTTTTCATGAGAAAGCCATGGATGCATCTTTCGGGATCCTGGGATTTAAAGTCTGGTCAAATATTTGGAAATTTTATTTATTTATTATGTTTATTTATATCTCATTTTATCTCTCCGTACAGAAAGTCAAAGCAGCTCACAACTAAAAACATTTCAATACAACTTAAAATATATAAATATACCAATATAAAAACAGTATTAAACAACATTCGTATTAAAACAATCCAGGTTAAACCATAAAAGCATGTAAAATCACATCACAAAATCAGAGCAGCCCTTGATGGTTTAATAGAATTTCTCTAATAGAAAATTAAAATTTCCTCTTCACGACTACAGCATTTGATCTCTAGCAGAGAATCTGAAGTATCAAACCAAAGCAATTCACCAAACCACAAATCCCAGAATTTTGTAGGATAGGTCAATGGCAATGAAAGTGGTAGCAAAACTACTGTAATTGTGCATCCTGTGTAGTGCCCATCTTCATTTATTCCAATTGTCCTAACACATCATGTTGCTAGGATTCTAATAATAAATTAAGATAGATAGTGAACATCTGAAATTTGAAGGACAGAATAGAGGTGGTTTTAGTTTGTTTTTTGTTTGTTTTTTTTAAATCTTCTCTCCTATTTCCGTTGTCAGTGCTCTTTACCTCCAGTCTGCTTCATCCGCTCTATGGGATTATTATGGGAACTGCAACCATATGCTTATTCCAATGAAAATACTACTTGTTAGTGATTTATGACACTGGACCATTCTGAGCAGGCACAAAAGGTTGGAGAGACAAAATCCAAATCAGCATCAATGTCTGATTCAATTTCAGGAGCAGTGTATGAGTATGGCAAACTTGGGCTATCATTGCTAATGGGCGTCAGAGCAAATGTGTTTTGTTTGGAATCCTCATGGGTCGTGACATTTTGAACAATATATGCTTGCTTATGTTTTGCTACTTCACATATTTTGCCTCAGAAGATAGATAGATTTCCAAAGTAAAATAAACTCTGCAAGCCCAAGTATAAGTGTCACAGACAGAACGCCACCAAATAAAGTTCAACGCAGTTTATTAAAGATACAGAACCAAAAATGCCCGTAAGAAACAAAGGGCTAGGCAAACACTTGCCTTCGATGTGAAAAGATACAAAAAAAACTTTGCTGGAACTAAAAAACGGTTCTAAAGATAAACCGGATTAAACAGGGGTTTAATCCGGGTTAAATCAAAAATGCTTACTTCAGCCTGGCACTTTAAACAAACAAAAGTTGATAAACAAAGATTCAATGAAACACAAATAACTGGTAGCAGATTCCTCTCTGATACTCAAACGCTATGATTGAGTAACTAAGTTGTTACTCCTCCGTGCAACGAGCGAACTCCGGATCCAAACACATCAATCAGGATAGTAGCGGTCAGCAGGGTCCCAATCCGGTCCAAGGTCGAAAGCCAGGTACAGACGTCTTTGGTTCACCAGTTCCACCGATAGCCACAGAAGGGATAGTCCGAGGTCGAAGTCAGTCAGTCAGTCCAGCGTCAATCCAGAGTAGGCAATTAATGTCCGTCAAAAAGACGACGGAGGTCCAAGCTATCAAGATTAAACACAAGTTGCACAGGAAAAGCCCACACAGTTCCTCCCGCCATCTATACCCAGTGTCCTTGGTAACTTACGTATACAGCAAACGAATCACACCCGTCTTCAGGAAGTTCCCAACAAGAGCCCAAGCGTTCGTCCAGATTACCTTGCCCAACGCAATTAGCCCTGGATTCTAAACCCCATTTTATGCCAGTTCACAACTCCTCATCGCTATCAGCTGTTACCCTAATTCCAGGTGCCTCATCATCATCATCCTCATCAGAGCTAAAACACCTTTGACTACGCCCCACAGAATCCCCAGCTGTGGATCCTGTTCCATCCCTCCAACTCGTCCACGGGTCCGATCCTGCAACCCGCCAGTCGCCTCCCACACTATCATTGCCGGTGACACCCAAATCTTCCCTCACACAAGTCCATTCCATGTCATCCTCCTCAGAACTAACCATCTCTTCCTCCATTCCCTCGGTAAAACCCTCAAAGGAGTCTTCGTCCGTTGGTTCTGCAAATAAGTCCCGCAGCCGTTTCCTTTCTCGCTCCTCAAGAGAGTCTGACTCTCGAGGAGTCTTACGACCACGTCTCCCAGTATCGGAGCCATAAGGCTCAACCATAACAATAAGTTTATATGTGTTCATATTCCATGTGTATTCTATTGGTAATTTAAGATACCAATGAATGTACACTTCTGAATACAGTTTTACCTAAGCTTTTGGAAGATGTTCACTTTCATTTTGAGCAAAACTATTAAAGCCACAGGCTTGTCAGGCAAGATTTCATAGGAAAACAGAAAACTATTGAGGGGCCAAGTGATTTAAATCACTGCTTCTTAAACTGTGGGTCTTGATCCAAATGAGGTCCCCTTAGCTCAATATTGGGGTAATGGAAGATTTGACAAATAAAGGTTTTCTGAATGCCACTCATTTACACAAGTCTGTTAGCAACAATGTGCAGTGTTTACAGTGGACTCTGTAGAAGATGCTTCAGTTGTACTTCATAAAAAGAAACACTGTTTAGCAAGTCTGTGTTATCAGTGATTTTATATCTATTTTATATACCTGTATCAACAGGGTCACGTAAAACTTTATTGGGAAGAAAGGGGTTGCAAATAGAAAATTTCAAGAAGCTTTGCTTTAAACCTACCTTCACAACAGAATTGTTACATAACATGTCAGCGAATTCAAGACCATGGCATCTTAAAGAGTAGCATGCATATTATGGTTTTAATATGTCAAACTCCACGTAGTTAGGTGTTCAGCTATTTAGAGAGGGTTGAGCCAGGACTGCACACATACACACATATACTTATCCCATGCACAGAGGAAGTTTATGTCAACATTAATGGTGGAATACTGTCCTCTGTTCCACTTTTCAGTAGCAGAGCAATTTTGATAACAAGGCAACTTAGATGCAGAACAGGCAAAACTCTGTCCTCCATCACTTTTCTGGTACCCTCTTCCACTCTGACATCTGATGTTTGATACAGCCACCTCACTGTGTAATGGTAGGCTGGCCCTGTGTTTGGATATATCCTCCTCCTCTGCCTCCTCTTCCATTTTTGTGCATATTGGTATCAAACAAGACCATTCATTTCTACATATATATATTATATTATATTATATTATATTATATTATATTATATTATATTATATTATATGTATGTAACTTATGTCCCAAAAGGAATGGAAGAAAATAAACAATTGAGTTAAAATACATTGCCAAGATAATAATCCTAGATGTCATCAAATGCTTATCAGTTATCCTTTATTTTTCTACCAAATTGTTTGGAGTGATGTGCAAATCTGAAAAATGGTGCAGTTGCTCCTCCAGATCTCCAGATGTATTTATCCATGGCTTGAAAATATTCACCCACCCCCACAAACCAAAATTCAAAAACCAAAGCTTGATTTTGCCATTTGACGTAAGGGACACAATTTTATTATGTATATAATAGGACTTGAGCATCCACACATTTTTGGTATGAAAAATCCTGGAAACAAACCCCAGCAGATACCAACGATCCACTGTATAACTATTTCATTGTTGGTCAATACGTTTTCAGTTCCCATGGAACTATTTCATTATTGGCTGATACATTTTTTCAGTCCCCGTGGAATTGATAAAGTTCAGTCACGTCATCTCTGAAATGTTTAGTTTTGTCATGGGGATTGGTGGCTGTTCCTATGCCCCTTCTGTCCCATATAAATATCAGATTTCTATTGAAAATTTATTTTCAAAGCCCAGATAGAAGAGGTATTCAGGACAGTTGAAAATGAGTTGCTGGGAGAATCTGTGGAAAGAGAGGTCCCTTTATGTAATAGGTATATAGGATGGAGTGGGGAGCATGAGCAATTTAATTTAGTTTGCTCTTTCTTCTAGCTCAGGGGTTTTTAACCAGGGTCCTTTGGAGGTTTGTGGAAAGGTTTTTAGGGGATCAGTGAGCTTGAACTTTAAAAATATCAACTTATTACACTATGTAACAAAGTTTGAAAAAAATATTTCTGGTTTGAAAGTGTTGTTTCTGTATAATTGTGAGGTACTTACTTTGAAAATAGTTATTATACTCCAGAAACTTCGTTTTTGTAGCTGCTACAAACTATGTTGAATTGGTTGAGACTCAATGAGATATTCATTGAAAAACTATAGCAAAATGTGCAGCAGTATTGCCAAGTTTAATAATAATAATAATAATAATAATAATAATAATAATAATAATAATAATAATAATATTATTTGTAACACATCCTATCTCCCCGACGGGACTCAGGGTGAAAGAAACATACAAACGACAAAGCAAATCAAAACAATAAATAAAACAACCACAATATGAGCTTATAATAATTAATAAAAAGTAATCAAATTCAAACATTACATGAACATAATATAACACATCACACACATTTACCACCATATAAAAATCTAACAGTCCAAAAGTCAATTAAAATGTGGGGTAGATTTATGGGAACCAACAGGGCTGAGGTAGGAGTCCAATCTCTAGGTGAGGGTATAAGCAAAGATATACTAGTCCTCCTCCTCTCTATAAGCTAAAGTTCATAGCTAAGTCTTTAAGACCTTTTTAAAGGAGAGGAGAGAAGGGGCAATTTTTAGTTCTTTTGGGAGGGAGTCCCAGAGGTGGGGAGTGGTCATGGAGGGCCCTCTCTCTCGTCTCCACCAACTGTGATTGAGATGGGGGGTGGGATCGAGAGCAGGGCCTCCTCTGCAGACCACAGCACCTGTGCTGGCTTGTATACAGGGATGCGGTCTTTCAAATAGTCTGGGCCCAAACCATTTAGGGCTTTATAGGTAATAACCAGCACTTTGTATTTAGCCCGGAAGCGGACCGGCAGCCAATACAGCTTCCATAACATGGGAGTGGTTCTCTCCCTATACAGTGCTAAAGTTAGTAACCTGGCTGCCAATCTCTGAACTAGTTGTAGTTTCCAAACTATCTTCAAATGCCACCTCACCTAGAGAGCGTTGTAGTAGTCCAAACAGGATGTAACTAAGGTGTGGACTACCTTAGTTGCATCCTGTAAAGAAGTGTGTTTTTATTTTAATTTATAGATGTCATGTTTAATTGCGTTTTAAAAGTCATGTTTAACTATGTTTAAAAGGGTAAGTATTAGAGTCACCAGTGCGTGGGGGATGGTATCCAGCTCAGCATTCTGAGGCAGGTTGCCATAGTAATGAGGGCGGAGCTAACCGCCATTTGGAGGAAAAGGAGGGAATGTTTTAAAAACAGATCAGTCTGTGGTCAGAGAACCATAGGGAAGGTTAGTTTTTAGAGTCGGTGCCGGGAGACTGATTCTGGTTGAGGGATCAGGGTGGCTCAAATGTTTGATTTTTGAGTCAATTTTAAAATAAGTTTGGTGACTTATTTTAAGGTAGTCTGTTTCCAGATAAGGAACAGATAGTCTGTGACTGAAATTCACAGGGTGACTGCAGGTTTAGGCAGTGGAGAAAGAAGTGACATTTTAGGAAGTTTGAATCACCTCATTCTGTTATTGCAACTGTTAATCTAAGTGCCTCTGAAGAAGTTATTGTAACCATTAAGCTTGTACCTGAATAAACGTGTGATTGTTCTTTTTAACATCTCAGTCTCTGAAATCTATATTACCATCAAAAGCAAACAAGAAGGAAGAAAAATAAAGATTTAAAAGTCTCCTCTTTAAGTAGCCAGTGGCTAAATCTTCCAATAGTGGTGGCAAGAGTTGATAATCCCCTTAACATCTGGTGGCAGCGGATATAAAATATATAATAATATAAATTCCGACGTCTCTTCTTCACAATTGGTGGCAGCATTATAAAAACTCTATAAAAGGTGGCAGCTTTTAAATAAAAACATCTTTAATAACTGATGGCAGCAGATATAAAATATATATTAATTAATTAATAAAAACAACCTCTATCTCCACATCTCCGCAATTGGTATAAGAGATGGGATTTTTAAAAAGATTTCTCCTCTTGCCTGACATCTTTGCACATCCCATCTTACATAATTGTTTCTAAGTTCAAAACAATTATGAAATGACATTTATAACCCAGGAACAAAAATCGTGGTACCCTGTTTCTCTGAAAATAAGACATCCCCGAAAAATAAGACCTAGCAGAAGTTTTGCTGAATTGCTAAATATAAGGCCTCCCCTGAAAGTAAGACCTAGCAAAGTTTTTGTCTGGAAGCATGCCCAGCGCCTCTCAAACAGAACACCATAGCATGCAGAATCAGTAAATGTGCGTACCAGAGTGTTGTACATGGAAATAATGGTAGTAACAAGGAATTCTTGATAGGATTCACAGCTTGTCTGGTTATGCTGGTTTGTGATGACAACTACTGTACAGTATATAATAAATGTTCATTTTTTTGTTCAACAATAAATGTGAATTCTTCTTCATGGAAAAATAAGACATCCCCTGAAAATAAGACCTAGCACATCTTTGGGAGCAAAAATTAATATAAGACACTGTCTTATTTTCGGGGAAACGCGGTACATAATGTTATCTTTTCTGATCTCTAACTGACATATAGGAGCACCTATCTGCTACTACATTCTGAGAAGGGGCCCATGGTTTTCATCTGACTGACAAAGGGGTCCATGGAACAAAGAATGTCGAGAACTCCTACTGTAACAAAACCATGTCATTCTAGCTGACAAAACCAATTATAGACACTGTCTTCTTAGCATGTCTGTATGCTCAGGTTCACAAATACCCTTGTACCTGGACAACCCACTGCTACATATACAAATATGTGGCTCAAGGCCTATACACTGTAGCTTATGTTTTCAAATCTGAGAAAAATAAAATCCATCCAATTGCAAACTGTATTCTGTAGACATAAAAAATAACAGGATCTTGTGATGACAATCATTAAAATGAACACAGAATATTAAATATTTATCTGCCAGGAGCTGCACACTGTTTACTAAAGTCTTTCTCAGCAGTATTTCCAAAACTTCCTATTAATTTCAGAAATATTTTGTGCTTTGTGCTTGCCTCTTTCTTATACAAAGAAGGACAATCCTTTTTTTTTAAAAAAAATGCTTATTTCAGAACATGTTTAATGAAATAATGGAAACTTGAAAAATACATTAGACTTTTTAGTTTAGGTGATTGGGATTTGTAATGCATTAAATAACTCGGGATACTTCCCAATTAGAAGTGAAACATTTAAATCTGATCTAAACAATTACATACAAAATAATTACTCTCTTTTCCCCTGACAACATGGGATTATCTTTTTTCTTCTTTGCTTCTGTAATCTACATCATTTTCTACATCATGATTACTGTAAGCTGTTCTAAATAGGTTTCCATCTTTATTTTCATTCAGAAAGAAAAGTCTTTGTTCCAAGATTGAGGTGTTTTCTCAGGCTTGCGATGCCTGAATAAGAAATAGTTAATGTTTTGACCTAAATTCAGTTCCTAAGATATGTCTGCTCAGTGTTCTGTGGTAAAATGACTTGTTAAATAATGTAATGACTTGTGTAGAGAGCATACCAATAAGGGACCAAACTCTTCAAGCAAAATAAGAGACTTTTTTTCTTACAGGTTGATTCGTATCAAATGAGAGATCAGGACCCATCAGTGGGTTTATAGAGCACTAGTTTTTCTATCTATGTGCCAGTGAACAAGCCGAAAACATTTTGGCAGAGTTTAATTCTATCCTATCCCATCCGATTTGTCATCAATCCACTCCTTTGAGCTTCACGCAAATCTACCGTTTGCCAAAATATATGATCCTGTGCTTTTCTTTTCAATTTCTGGCTTAATTACTAGTATGTTAATAGTGATACATATTTCACATTGCTAGAATGATCAGAAACATTTGGAATTTACAGTTGAGTGGGAGACAAACGTATTACAGATTTTACTGACTACCTAAATTAATAAAGCCATATCCAAATTATGGATATGGGTGGCAACCTGTGCTCGACGGGAAGGTTTGCAGCTTGGGGGTCCTTCTGGACTCATCGTTGTCACTTGATGCTCAGGTGATGGCGGTGGCTGGGAGGGCTTTTGCACAATTAAAACTTGTGCGTCAGCTGCGATCTTATCTTGAGAAGTCTGACTTGGCCACATTGGTCCATGCCCTAGTTACATCCAGATTGGATTACTGTAATGCTCTCTATGTGGGGCTGCCCTTGAAGACGGCCCGGAAACTCCAGCTGGTTCAGAGATCGGCAGCCAGGCTCCTAACTGGAGCCAATTACAGGGAGCATACTACACCGCTGCTAAAACAGCTCCACTGGCTGCCGATAAGCTGCCAGTCCCAATTCAAGGTGCAGGTCATGACCTATAAAGCTGTATATGGCTCAGAACTAACCTATCTCCGTGGTCACATCTCCCCCTATGAACCGGTGAGAGCCTTAAGATCCTCTGGAGAGGCCCTCCTCTCACTCCCGCCACTGTCTCAGGCATGGTTCGTGAGGATGAGGGAGAAGGCCTTCTTGATGGTGGCCCCCTGGCTCTGGAACGCCCTTGTTAGAGAGATTAGGCAAGCCTCCACTTTACTCTCATTCCGTAAAGAGCTGAAAATCTGGTTGTTTAAGCAGATTTTTGAATAGAGGCCCTTAGACCCTCCAGCTATGCCCTTGTTTAGCTTGTTATCCACCCTTGCCCACCCTGTATTGAAATACCTGGCACAATTAGCACTTTATAGTTGGCCACTTCAACGCTAAATCCTGGCCACTGTATTCGGATTCATTGATGGAGTTCTGTTATTAGGTTTTAAATGGTGGGTTATGTGTTTTTATGATTATCTGTTTATGCACATCTGTTTATGTGTCTAATGTGTTGTCAAAGGCTTTCATGGCCGAGATCACAGGGTTGTTGTATGTATTCCGGGCTGTATGGCCATGTTCCAGAAGTATTCTCTCCTGACGTTTCGCCCACATCTATGGCAGGCATCCTCAGAGGTTGTGAGGCCTCACAACCTCTGGGGATGCCTGCCATAGATGTGGGTGAAACGTCAGGAGAGAATACTTCTGGATCATGGCCATACAGCCCGGAATACAAACAACAACTATGTGTCTAATGTTTGAATTGCTATATTTTTAACTGACTGTATGTTTTCTGATATGTTGGAAACCGCTCTGAGTCCCTTGAGGAGATAGGGCAGTATACAAATAAATTATTATTATTATTATTATTATTATTATTATTATTATTATTATTATTGGCAAGTATGCTCTAGATGCGTCTTTGGTGGGGCTCAGTGTGCTCTCTGCCTGTAGGGTAAACTAAAACTCCCACTATGGTGAGTCAGTCCCCTCAAACCCTTCCAGTAGGTTGAATTAATCTTGGGGGGTTCTGTGTGCCAAGTCTGGTCCAGGTCCATCATCGGTGGAGGTCACAGTTTCTCTAGTTGTGGGTGAACTACAACTCCCAGAAAGGAAGTCCACTTCCCCTCAAACCCCTCCAGTAGTCAAATTTCAGCATATCAGGCATGTGTGCCAAGTTTGGTCCAGACCCATTGGTGTTTGGGTTCTCTCTTGATGTAGGTGAACTACAACTCCCTCAAATCAAGTTGAATTTTCCCCAAAGACCTCCAGTATTTTTTTCTGGCCATAGGGGCTCTGTGTGCAAAGTTTGGTCCAATTCCATCAGAGTGCTAATTCATTGCAGGTTAACCTACAATCCAAGTACTTACAACTCCAAAATGTCCAGGCCAATTCCCCTCAAAAGCCACCAGTATTCAAATTTGGGCATAATGGGTATGCATGTCAGGTTTGGTCCAGATCCATTATTGTTTGAGTTGGTTCATAGTGCGCTCTGGATGTCGGTGAACTAAAACTCCTATAAATCCCTCTAAAGCCCGCCAGTATTTTTGTTGGTCAAGGGAGTTCTGTGTGCCAAGTTAGTTCCGGGTCTATCGTTGGTGGAGTTCAGAGTTCTCTTAGATTGCAGGTGAACTATACATCCCAGTACCTACAACTCCTATAAATCATGGTGAATTCTCCTCAACCTCTCTAGTATGTTCAGTTTCTGATCAATTCCTCTGTTTGCTGTGTGCCATAGAAGGGTAGGAAAAGGTTATGGGAGAGGCAGTTGGCGGGATCATGCAAAATCCACACCAGTGGAGAGAGCCAGAAACACTGGGATGTCTGTGGTGGAGGAAAAACAGAAAATCTAGGATGAAATTGTCCCCGTATGGAAGCCTTAACTTGGGTGGTGGGCAGTATAGTGTTTGTGGAAGACATTGGCAGAGCTCTTGTACATGTTCACGGCGCTTTCTATAACCTGCAATGTCATTGGGGGGGAGGGCCATTGGTGTTTCCTGATTAGTGGGAGCTATAGCTATGAAGTGGGATCTTTTCTGTGTAAGTGGATACCCCAGGCACACATATACATACATATTTTCACTTTTGTTATGTATATAGATTTGTAGTAATGATGGTGGAGGTCCTGCTCATGATTGGTTAAGCTGTTTTTTAGGTCAGAAGAAAATGTGCCAGTCAAACAGAAATATAATTGGCATTTTTTTGTTAAACTCCTATTTCCCAAAAGCATCTTTTTTGCTACCGATCAAGGTGTTGTCCTCCTAGTGAGGCAGAGTCCATATTAAGGGTCTAGGAAAGGAGAAATAGTGTCAGAGAATACAAGGTGAAAAACTGCGTATTAATTTGAAATAGTCAAATATCTTCATTTCTTTTACTGTATATCCAAAATGGGACTCTTAAGGTGAATTATCTAAAAAATCTATCCCTAGTTGTTGTAACTCTGAAATGGTTAAAGTTTCTCTTCTTCCATACTCCTCTGTATGGCAGATATATGTTTACAATACAAACAAATAGTCAGAATCCAAATTCAAAACAAACAAAGTCCCAGGACAATGTGTTCTTTGATTTCTAAAGAATAGCATAGATTTTGGCAACAGTTCAGCTTTTTAGGCACAGGGGGGCAGCAGCATTGAAGAATAAACCTGGATGTTTTAAATGGCTTGCAGTCACTATGCAGTATACAGCATGTGCTCACTCCCCAAATATATGCATCTTAGCAATTTATAATTCTGGGGGATTTTGCATATGTATATATAGGTATATAACCTTAACATGATTAAAGATTCCAATTGTAGAGAAGTATCGTGAAATTGCAAAATACATGTTAAGTGTGGTTTGCAACTATTCTCCAACAATATGAGCAAGGCACTGCTGTTCAGGGAGAATTTGAACATCTTACATAAAACTATAATATAAGATAGAATTTCTAAGTGATTAAATAGGCCTAATTCTACTTTCTCAAATGCACATAGACATAGTCTATGAAAGCTTATGCTATCAACGTTTTCTCTCTCAGTCTCCAAGGTGCTTCAAGGTCCCTTTGTGTGCTGCTATTCTGGACAAACATAGCTATGCCTTTATACACACACACACACACACACACACACACACACACACACACACACATATATACACACACACACACATATACACTTAGCCTTCAAACAATCATGTAACTACTAGTGGCTGCTAAAGGCTGTGTATATTTTGACACCCTATATATTATTTCACTTTAAAAACCAAATAGTTTCCACCCTTAAACATATATGGTAAATGTATATTTATGTTGTTACTACTTAGATGATCCATTCCTTAGCTTTTGTGTGGATCACAACATCTTCTCTAATCACCTCCATTTGTATCTATTTTGAGCATAAATTGACCAGTGTACCATCATATGACCATGTTCGTTTCTCACATTATACGCCATATGGAATGAAACAGACCATTGGGTGGGAGGACGACCAAAAGGTCTTGTCCATCCCCGCAGCATAGCTGCCGTAGCATAGCTCCATCTGTTCTGCATATCATGGGGCCTGCAAAGTGATGTTTGAGTTGTGCAACGTGGCATAGAGGATCTTTCACTTTTGATATTTTTCAAACATCTTGGTTGTGAAGTCCACGTTCTCTCTGCATTCAGAGAGACATCTCAATGAGCTCTCTTTCAAGGGAGGCATGTGTGACCCATAGTTGTTCCGAGAGAGCTTTTGTCATTGTCCATGTCTCTGGACCATAGTATAGGGCAGGTAACATAGTCGAGGGTGGTGTTGGATGGAGAAGGAGGGTGACACTGTTGTGGCAGATGCTGCATCAGCATCTAAAAGTTGTTTGGGGTGTTTTCTGTTCAACAGTCAGTCCAACTTGATGCTATTCTGTTTGAGATGAACTTTTGATCGAAGCATCCTGTGAGCGCTTCCAGTCACGAAAGATGGTACTTCTTCTATATCCGTTATGCAATGACGGTTGCAGAGAATGTGATCAAGTTAGTGTTCGTAAAGTCCACCTGGGCTCACGTGAGTTCATCTTCGAGCTGACGGGTTTTTGAAGTGACTGTTGCCATGCCAAAAACAGAAGGCTTCACATAAATTAGCAAGTCATTCTCCAGAGTTGTTCAACGTTGTTCTATGTTGGTAATACATACAAATGTATTACTAAAGATGTAAACACAATATTCTCAAGATTTCTAATTTAGATATTGTAATATATATTTTTTCTATTTATGATGGCAACATTGTCTATTTTGATCTAGTGAAACACATGCGAAATTAGTGGTTTAAAAGAAAGCTTTCTTGACTTCAACTCAGAAATTTAGATTCTATAGAATCCCTCTTTTTCAAATGTTTGCAAGCTACAATAACTGATGACACTTTACAGTTGCTTTGCACCATTCTTTGACAACCCATGTGCATGCAGGAAAATCAAGTTTATTTCACACCATGAAATATTACTTCAGTATCACGTGACACACTTTTCCGGACAGTGCACCATTAGTGGTAACATCTGTGTTCTGTGAAAGATGGTGTTGTTATTGCTATTGTTGTTGTTGTTATTATTATTATATTTATTTATACCTGGCCTTTTCTCTTCACAAGGAGAGAACTATGAACTATGATGTTGAGCATTCCATGAATTTGTTGGCTCATACATAGTTCCTCCTCTCCAGTAGTCATTTTGATTTATTGCTGTCCCCATTTTTTTCTGCTACAGTTGATGTGGCAAAGAAGCAGCGGAGGCAGTGATGCAGTCTGCCAGCCTAGATTTTTAGTGTTGTGCCTGCAAAGAAACCTTTAGAAATTGTCACAAGTATAGACTACCAATGTCACTGGATTTTAGGGACTGCTAAAGGCCTCCATGCAAGTACAATATAGGCACACCTGGACTCAGTTGGCTGGATTCTTCTTTTTTAAACTATTTTTTCTCAATTTAAAGATACACTTAGGAAGATAAATGTGTGTTTTGCAGGACATTAAGAAATAAGCAGCTTGATGAGCTATAGATTTCTCATGGGGTGATAGAAGAGTGCAAAGGTTTAATATTGTTGTCTTTAATGTAAATATTACTCAGTAAAGAAGGTTGACGTGGTGGATGATAAAAGTCTAGGGAGTCATTACAATCTAAACAATAAGACATGTTTCTTCTTTCTTTACAGTGCTTCGCTGTCCGTTCTTTAGGATGGGTAGAAATGGCAGAGGAAGATTTGGCTCCTGGAAAAAGCAGTGTTGCTGTAAACAATTGCATCCGACAGCTTTCTTATTGTAAAAACGATATACGAGACACTGTTGGCATTTGGGGAGAGGTAAGATATGTTTCAGTTATCCTCCTTGCTTTGTGGTGACACCTTTCTGCTACTCATCCTTTTTCCAAATTCAGGCAAGAAATGCCAGAGGCAGAAAGAATAGAGAAGTAAAAAAGTCAATAGAGCACTATCCTTGTTTTCTCTAGCTAGGAAAACCACCCTGAGAATATAAATAAAGATGAGGATGATGATGATGATGATTATTATTATTTATAGATGTTGCTGTGTAAGTGGGCAGCGATAGCTGTCTTCCTAACAGAAATCCAATGCAAAATAATATTAGAAAGGCTGTCTCCAGTTGTGACTATCTGTATCAACTGTACGAAATGAAGGCTCCTACAGTTATGTGCAGACTTCAGTCTGTGCGGACCCTTCTTAAGAGTTCAAAATGTAACAACTGCTCTGTTTGGTTGGAATAAGGGTTCATCATTCTGTCATCATGTTTCTAACACATCAGGAAGAATCATAGAGTTGGAAGAGATCACAAGGTTTATCCAGTCCAACTCCCTGCAATTCAGGAATAGTCAATAAAAACACTCACAGATAGCCATCCAGACTTCGTTTAAAATCTACAAAGGGAGAAACTCCCCCACACTGAAGCAGTAGCATATTCCACTGTCGAACAGCCCTTACTGTCAGAAAGTTTTACTTAATGTTTAGGCAGAATCTCTCTTTCTATATTTTGAATCTATTGCAGCATAAAACATGCTTCTTCAATATTGTTGGAGTTCAACCCACACTGCCCTAGTCTACAGTCCTCAATGTGGAATACAGTAGAGTCTCACTTATCCAACATAAACTGGCAGGCAGAATGTCAGATAAGCGAAACTGTTGGATAATAGGGTGGGTGCGTGCATAAGAAGGAGCCCCTTCCTCTGTTGCTGGGGAAGAAGATTCTCCTCCTCTTGCTCGGCAGGCTGGCCATCAGGAAGAGGAAGAGGAAGCTTCTGTCATTGCTGCTCCTTCACTCTGCAAACCTCCCTCCCTCGCTCACTCACTCACACATCAGGCCGGGTCCTGGTGCTGCTGCCATCGCTGCCGGGACCCGACCTGGTGAGTGAGTGAGCGAGGGAGGGAGAGCCTTTGCCACCCTCCTTCACTCGCCTACCCTCCCTCCCTCACTCACTCACCAGGCCGGGTCCCGGCAGCGACAGCGGTAGCACCAGGATCCGGCCTGGTGAGTGAGTGAGCAATGGAGGGGAGGGCCTTTGCCACCCTCCTTCACTCGCCTTCCCGCCCTCCCTCGCTCATTTACCCACTCACCAGGCCAGGTCCCAGCAGCGACTGTGGCAGGGGTGGCAGAACCAGACCCGGTCTGGCGAGTGAGCGAGCGAGCAAGGGAAAATGGCAAAGGTGGCCAAGCTCCTGCTCCTACCACTGCTGCCGCTTTTGCCACCCGCCTTCCTTCGCTTGTGCAGAACCAGGACCTGTCTGGCCTAGGAGGACAAGTGAGTGAGTGAGTAAGGGAGGGTATGTCGGATGAGCGGAAGTCAGATAAGCGGGACTCTACTGTAGTTAGTTAGCTTAGAGTAGGTTGAGGAAAACACCACCACCCCGGTCGCCAGAATGACAGTTGGAATGATCTATTTCTTTTCTCCTCTCCTCTCTGTCTCTGCTCTCATTCTGATTGGTTGTGTAGAATGGATACTTTGCAGGTGCAAGCCTTTTATCTTTGAACTTCTACTTTTACATCTTGGTGTGTGCTGTGTGTATTGAGATCTCTCTTCACTTGTGTGTTAGAAGAGATGTAGTGTTTGGAGATGTTTCCCTCTCTTTGAACCCTAGAAAACATCAGGTTAATTAGAGTAGCTAGGACCCAGTTCTTTACTATTATAAAATGTAGTTATTATTTTTCTAAATAAACCTTTTGTCATTTTTAAAGATTGGACTCTGCATGTTTGTCTCCTAAGCTCTAAATTCTTTACAGCCACATGGCACTTCATGCTCTGCTTGATGGGAACTGAGTGCTACACTATAAGTATCCTGGGTGGTTTTTTTCCTTCATATTTTGGATGTTCTGCTGTTTTTGGGTAGTTTTCCCTAACACCCAGGAAAATCCTAACAAATACAACACCCTTTCAAACGTTTGAACATGGCTATCATATCGCATCTTAACCGTCTCTCCTCCAGGTTGAGCATATTAAATTCCTTAAACTGCCCTCACTAGATATGGTTTCCAGACCTTTTACCTTTTTAGTTACCTGGGCACAGTTAGAATAGTACTTAAAAAAATTGGAGAAAGTGAATGCTAAGCAAAATAACGTTACTGAGAAGTTTGCTTGATCAAAAAGAAAGCCAGTTCCCTCCCTGATATTAAATTATTATTACTTCAGTGGGGGCAGCTGTGTATATTAACCTTTTATCAGTAGCTCTGCTATAAATCACCCTGTAATAGAAAAAAATTAATCTTGCTATGAGGGAAGGTAGATTGCTTTTATTTAAAATCAGGGTGAAATAAAATGTTTATTTGAGCCCTAAAAAGGAACAGTACAGTCTGTGGGAGACTATTTTTAAATTAATGAAATGGCAGGCATAATTATGGGAGTGTGCAACTTCCTTTGTGTTGGCCAGACCAAATAAGCATAGGCATGCAAGGAAAATATGGAGAAAGGAATGTTTGGGCTCTAGTGTGACAAAAAACAAACAAAATAATTCATTTTCTACAACAGCTTCAATATGCAAAGGCGTGTGTCTGGGACGGAGGGATTCCCCTCTTCAAATTTACCTACCTAAGACCAAGGCAACAACTGCTTTGAGTCCCCTTTGGGGAGGCAAAGTGGGGTATAAATAAATATAACAACAACAACAACAACAACAACAACTGTATTTGGTACATAGCTAACAAGCGAAAAGGTTGGAGGTCCTGTTCTGTGCATCTTTGTGTGGAAATAAGGCCTATTGAGGGAGGGTAAATTTGGAGAAGAGATTATCTTGGTGAATGAAAGTTTAGTATTTCTTGTATGTATCACCCTGCTCCCTTTCTAGAAGTAACAGACAATGGTTTTTGTGTCTTTTTAATTAGGGGAAAGACATGTATCTTATCTTGGAGAATAACATGTTAAATTTGGTTGACCCCATGGATCGCAGTATTCTACATTCTCAGCCCATTGTGAGCATCCGGGTCTGGGGAGTAGGTCGTGACAATGGCCGGTGAGTCTGAAAAATATTATTTTCTACAGTGTTGAAATCTCTTGCATAGATATTTTACAATCTAAACTACCGGGCAAAGTTATACAGAGTTTAGTCTGAAGAACCCACAGGTTCTCTATGAAGTCTTCTTGTCTATCTTCTGACCCTAAGAGGTGATGTCATTACACTATGTAACAAAATTTTAAGATTTTTCTATTCCTGGTGTGAAAGTGTTATTTCCTGTTAATTAAACAGTACTTGCTTTGAAAGTAGTTATTATATTCCAGAAACTTCGTTTTTGTAGCTGCCTCAAACTGTGTTGAAGTGGTTGAGACTCTATTTCAAAAACTATAGCAAAATGTTTTGCAGGATGTTCTGCAGAAACAAAGTTTGTGTAGTTTAATCAACTTTTTCCATGTTTTTATTATAGAACTAATTAGGAAATGACATTTATAACCCAGATACAAAAATCATGTTACATAGTGCTATCTGATTATAAAAGTCCTCAAGGACTTTGGATTTATGAGAGCAAAGAAGCTGAAATTTAACCATCGTGAAACAGAAATATAGTGGATCAGGAGATCAATTGAACTTAATGGAGATATGCAACAAATATATATGAGGCTACATTCCTTTTTAAGGGCCAGGCGCATTGTTTGAGTGAACTTTTGGATGCAGTTTTATTCATAGGGTGTACCATCTGCGCCTATCAATGCTATCAATCTTGTTAAGGCCTAATAGGTTGGAACCAGGCTGTCTGCAGACCTTTTTGCACTCCTGTATGTTTGCACAAGTATAAAAATCAGTATCTCAGATCACTTGTTCAGCAGTTATAAAGGATAGGTCATTTTTTCTGTACTCCTCAGGAAATATGTGGAGTTCTTCACATGCCTTCAAGAGGATTTCAGACTCTTTTTAATCCAGACATTGGGTAACTTTATATCACTGTGTTTTCATGTTTGTTTCCATTTAAATGTAGTTTTTAAAAATAATTTAGCATTTTAATATTTTGCGCAGATTATATAATTTTGTTTTTGAAAGCAATTTCCCCAAAAGAATAGTTTTTAAAATCCATTAATTAAATGAACCTGTGTTTTTATTATATCTAAACCTAAATGGACTTGAATAAACCATAGTAGTTAAGACTAATTGTGCTTTAAAGTGCAGATATAATCTGAATTTCAATTAACTGGGAACTGAAGCAGAGCTTCTCTCCTTCTTGATGTTGTGTTGAAGAAGGGAGTGTCACATGAGCCTGAGGCTCAGTCACATAGAGATAAGACATAATTCATCACTTTGTCTAAATGTAGTCCTCTGTCTATCAACCATTTAAGGTATACTTAAAATATTTTAACCGCTTCTGTCACTGTACATAAATGTAGATTCCTGAAGGATTTTCAGATGGTCTCAATTCATCCTGTAAAGTCAACAGAAAGAAAATGCTCTAGAAAACAATAAGCTCAAAGAAAAGGAAGACAAAAAACAAAGATTTCTGAATGTATCTGACAATAGATTTGCTCGTTAATTAGTTATACTAGCTACATTGAAAACAATGTATGTGTGAGCAAACATGTTTTACAGCAGTGATGGGCATTGAAGCTTTAATATACTCCAGTGTAAAGCAGCCAGAGCAGGTAATTTGAATTGGAAGAAGGAAAGTATCCTTAACTCATCCCCTACTAATTGTTTCCCCCTTCAGCCTTCACACACACCATTACAAATTGTAAAAGAGAATAATTGATTTTTCAGTGCAGAATAAGCAGCAAGTTACCCAGTCAGCTGCTAACAACAGCACACTTTGCTATTGAAGAATTATTGTGACGCCCAATTTATTCTAACATTTCCCAGTTCATTGTTGGAATTGACTATGATGGAGGAAAGCTGATGACGGTTCACGTTTTGATTGAAAACATTGTATGAATCAGACCGTAACTTCATCTCTATCTGTCTGACTATTGAATTTAAGGCCAATGGGTATCTACCATTCTGCTACAATTCAAAGTGCTGGCTTTAGCCCATAAAGCCCTAAACATTTCCAGTCCAGCTTACCTGTCCGAACGTATCTCCCTTTATGATCCACCTTGGAGATTAAGATCTTATGGGGAAGCCCTACTCTCGGTCCTGCCTCCTTCACACATGCAGCTGGAGGGGATGAGAGACAGGGCCTTCTTAGTAGTGGCCCCTTGGCTGTGGATCTCCCTTCTTAGTGAAATTGAAGCAGCCCCTCCCTCCCGTCCTTCAGGAAGAAAGTAAAAATGTGACTATGGGACCAAGCTTTTGGATAGCAAGTTCTAGTGCAGTAAGACAAGATAATAAGACAATAAGGAATAGTGATATGATTTTGGATTGAATTACTTTAATTATTGTTTCAATTGATTTGTTTTAATGTTTTGGTTTTAATATAACTGTTTATGTTATTATATATATTCTTATGACATCGAATTGCTGCCTATTTGGCCACTGTAAATAAATAAATAAATAAAGATAATGCTCTATTGGTAATTTAAAAGTACATACATACATTGTAGTTAGTTACCTGCTGATTCAGCAATTTAGATTTATGTTACTTTCTAAAACCTCTGTATACAGACTTTTTCTTGGAACGAAACAACATTGACCTAATGTCTCATACACAATTTTCTGTGCTATTTGCAGTTTTTAAAAAGGAAAAGCTAGTATGTTTGCTTTTCAAGTGTCTATGTGGGTTTTTTCCCTTTGGTAGAATAGATATAGTTCTGTATCTATATATCAAATAGCAAAAAATCATATTTGTCTTAATTTTGGCTTACATGTAAAATTAATCAACTGTTTTTGGAAATTCACCACAATTTGAAACCCTTCAACAACACATCACCACAATTTGCTAAAGAGAGCTGCTTTGATGAACCTGCAATTGTAGCCTCGAGCACTAATAGATTATTGAGCTTTGGAAAATTATCTGGTCTAAAAATTAAAGAGATCGTGGCCTGTTACACGTAGCATGTAGGGATAAATCTGTTCACAAATACACAAGCATGAAAATTTCCTGTGCATTTTTTCCTCTTAGGGTAAAATTATGAAAGGAATTTTGTAGTTTCAATGATTTTTATCTTTTGCGTCATCTTTTGTGAAAAGTTTGCTTAAAAGCATCATATTTTGCACAAATATTAAAACGTTTGCAAAAAGTCCTGAAATGTGAGAAATGAATGAACTTTTTGCAAAGAGTCTCGTAACATGTTGAGAATATTTTTTACATCTCTGTGAGCAAATGATGAAACGAGTGGAAACATCGGATGTGCCCTTGCTTTTCTGGGTTGTTTGTAACACACTAAATAGGAGCCCAACACTGACAAACAACAGGAGACAGAGGTTGACAAAAGAACTTATAAATCATTTTATTTTCTTGTCATTAATCTTTGGTGCAATAACAAAAGTGTGACTACACTGCATGACTGTTGTAAATAAGCAAGAAAAAAACTCCCTTTGTGATGTAATTGTAAATATTTTGGTTGCTTTTATAATTAGATCAGTGGTTCTCAACCTTCCTAGTGCCGCAACCCCTTAATACAGTTCCTCATGTTGTGGTGACTCCCAACCATAAAATTATTTTCATTACTACTTCATAACTGTGATTTTGTTACTGTTATGAATCATAATGGAAATATCTGATATGCAGATATCTGATTTTCATTCACTGGATCAAATTTGGCAGAAATACCCAATACGCCCAAATTTAAATACAGGTAGAGTTGGATTGATTTTGTCATTTGGGAGTTGTAGTTGCTGGGATTTATAGTTCATCTACAATCGAGGAGCATTCTGCACTCCACCAATGATGGAATTGAACCAAACCTAGCACACAGAACTCTCATGACCAACAGAAAATACTGGAAGGGTTTGGGGAGCATTGACCTTGAGTTTTGGAGTTGTAGTTCACCTACATCCAGAGTGCACTGTGAACTCAAACAATGATGGATCTGGACCAAACTTGGCATGGATAATCAATATGCCCAGATGTGAACACTGGTGGAATTTGGGGGGAAATAGACCTTGACATTTGGAGTTGTAGTTGCTTGGATTTGTAGATCATCTACAATCAAAGAGCCCCTTGAACCCCACCAACGATAGAAATGGGCCAAACTTCCCACACAAAACCCCCATGAACAACAGAAAATACTGGAGAGATTTGGGTTCCTAAGACTATTAGAAATATGTGTTTTCTGATAATCTTTGGCAACCCCTCTGAAACCCCTCTCGCGACCTCCCCAGGGGTCCCAACCCCCAGGTTGAGAAACACTGCGTTAGAGGGATGTGGTTGCTTTTAGAGAATTATCCTTCAAACTAACATCTCAGATTGTGTGCTCTGTTTGTAGCTTCTTTCAGCAAGTTATGCTATTGGTGATAGGGAATTAAATGAGAAACTGATATAAGGCTGAAAACCAGAGTCTCAAAGAAATAGCTCCAATGGGCTGAGTGAATGGAGAAACAAAGGGTGGGAAAGACATATATAGACCCCCCCCCCTCCCCACACACACACACCTGAACAACAGAGTAGCATTCAAAATTCTCAGATCAGCCTTTCTAGGGAAATTACTCTATTATGTTCATTGTCAGGTAATATAGTTACTCTTGCCTCTTGATTACTGAGTTATTTGAAAGTCATTGCTATCTTAAAGTCCTTGAACCTTTTTATTATCAGATTTTTTCCCCCAATTGTAATTTATTTGGTTGAATTTCTCTTTGAAAGATGAAAAACCTTTTAATGGTGCCTGACCAGATGATTTTCTTAGTCATGTGCTAATGCAAGATTGATGAAATACAGCGATCTGCTAATGGAAGTTTAATCTAAGGATATGTCTGCCAGTGCACCTCGGGCTGAAAAGCCTTTCGGGAGATTAATAATTCTCTTAGCACACACTATGCTGTTATCTTGAACACTCGCATTAATGTCTTTTTAACACAGTAGCATGGTAGGAACAGGCTTCATGGTTTGCTTGACTGTTCTGCTGGCTGAAAATTGTATGATTATTTTACACCCTGGTAAGAGTTGACTTCTCTTAATCATGCCATAAAGACCACATAATGCTGAAGTTTCATCTTTCTTTGTTGGAGACAGGTCAAAGACTGAAAAAAATACAGTTTGAAATAATCTATAATAACTTTATTTTTATATCCCACCTCCATCTTCCCGAAGGGACTTGGGGCGGCTTACATGGGGACAAGCCTGATCCAACAAAGGTTAAAACCAAACATAGATTAAAACATATCTCAAAAAAATCAAACAACATTACAACAAGACAATAACATAAAAACAGCATCATCAGTAACCAATAGTCTGGACAGTAATGAGTACTGATTTATGGCTGGAATCCTCTTGGTTAGTTTCCATTAGAGTAGACCTTTTCAATTCAATATGTAAATTCCAGTAATAACTCAAGAAATTGCAAAATTCTATATAATATGTTATTTTTTTATTTGTGATTGAATTCTTTTTCTTAATATGCATCATTTTTGGAGGACGGGAGAGATTCCCTGGCCATTTCTATGATAGTTCAAAGCCGCAAGTATATTGAGAATGTTGCAGTGCACATGCATGACAAATTCCCCATAAACTAGAACAGCTATCCCCTTTTCTTCCCTTACAACATTTTAGCAGCCTAGCCAAAGCTTTTCTGCTGCCAGAAGTAGGATGCAAAGTGCTTTGTTCCCCATATTACACATGGTAGGCTAGACTTGCAGTTGCTATGCTTCTTCACCTCAAAAAAAGGTGAGGAAGCACAGCGTTTATACTATCTGTGGCAGTGTTTATACCATCTCTGCCATTTTCAGCACAAATTTGTACCTTCCTTCTTTTGTGTATGTATACTTTTTTTTTTTAAAGATCATAACCTTTTGGAAAATCAAAATCTCCCATTACCTCTTGGAAAAAAAATGACATTCACAACCATTTGAAAACCATAACCTTTTGGAAAATTTTGATCTTCCAGAGAAGAGCCAAAAACTCATTTGAGTAAAATCTTCTCTTCTATGGTACATATCCACATGTACTTAAACAAGCAATTTGGTTTTCTGTTGTATTAGACTAATAATGTAGTTGTATCTGATCTGTTAGGAACAGAGATTATGCCAATGAACAAAAATTGCAGTTCTTCAGAAGTATTCTTTTCAGTTCCCCAAAACATCTACTCTCCCATAAAACATCTTATTTCTATATCATGCTCTTAAGAAACAAAAATAAAGTAGACTTCGTTAAAAGTAACATATCTGGTTTACTCACAACCGTCATTTATTCAGCGCATAGGTACATAATTTGCCAATCCAGTTACAGATAGGATTTGAAGTACAGTAGAGTCTCACTTATCCAACACGCGCTTATCCAACATTCTGGATTATCCAACACATTTTTGTAGTCAATGTTTTCAATACATCGTGATATTTTGGTGCTAAATTCATAAATACAGTAATTACTACATAGCATTACTGTGTATTGAACTATTTTTTTGTCAAATTTGTTGGAGATATAGTCATTAATTAATCATCGCCAGAGGGTTTTTAATAATCTATCCTGTATTTATTACAATTTTACCATTTATGTGTTTTAAATGCAATTTTTTATCCTGTATTTTTGTTTTAATTGATATATTGTATTTCTGTTTTATCTTTTAATAGTGTGATTTGTATTATGTTGCCTATATTTTGTCCTATGTTGTTTGGGCCTCTGCCCCATGTAAGCCGCCCCAAGTCCCTGCGGGGAGATGGTGGCGGGGTATAAATAAAGTTGTTGTTGTTGTTGTTGTTGTTATTATTATTATTATTATTATTATTATTATTATTATTATTATTATTGTATAACATAATGTTTTGGTGCTTAATTTGTAAAATCATAACCTAATTTGATGTTTAATAGGCTTTTCCTTAATCTCTCCTTATTATCCAACATATTCGCTTATCCAACATTCTGCCGGCCCGTTTACGTTGGATAAGTGAGACTCTACTGTAGTTTCTCTGTGCAGATAACACAGGGCATCTTTCTTACAACGATAACACGAGTTTGCTCTTAACAGTCCAAAGTCTTACAGGTTCTCTGGAGTCTGTACTCTAATGGAGTCTGAAGTCTAAAATGGAGTCTGAGCTTAGAGTAGTCCCAGATCTGATCATGTAGTCTGAAGCCCCTCTCACAACCTCAAGAAACATAGACTAAAGGGAAAGTTGCATAACAAAACATACATATACAATACAGTAAGCAAGCAGAATCATATACAAAACAAATTACTAGTGGAGGCTTGAAGAATGTTGCTATTTCCAACAAAGCTTTCTTGCTGCCAGAAGTAGGATGCAAAGTGCTTTGTTCCCCATATCACACATAGTAGGCTAGCCTAGTTGCTGTGCTACTTCACCTCAGAAAGAGGTGAGGAAGCACAGTGTTTATACCATCGTGGCAGTGTTTATACCATCTCTACCATTTTCAGCACAAATTTGTACCTTCCTTCTTTTGTGTCTGTATAATTTTCCCTTCCTAGAAATCTCTTGCAGAACCCTAGGGTTTGGAGAACCTTGCTTAAGAAACCCTGCCTTAAATGGGGAAAAATGCATATATTTTTGACGGAATTGTGATGTCATGGACAAGCTAGGTTATGGGTCCTGTAAAATCAGTTTTATTCACTTGCCATTGATCAGATGAATCTACCTAGCTTTTCATTCTCATCCTAATATGAAAACAAATAAGCCCATTGAAAATTAGGTAAATTAACTCACAAATACACTGGGTTTTTTTTACATTGATTTGGTGAGTTTGTCCTGTTTTGTGTTAAGAATTGATCCCATGCCTAATTTTGCAATTGAGATGTATATTTTTGGTAAATGAAGGATCCAGCTTTATTGCTTTTCTCTTTTTGCTTCCACACTTGTGAGTGTTAACTGCCATTAAGTTGACTTTGACTTATGGTAACACTATAAATAAGAGACCTCTTAGTCACTCTGTCATTAACACCTCATGTCTTGCAAACTCAGGGCTGTGGCTTCTCTAATTGAGTATTTCCACCTGCATTTTGGTCATCCTTGTTTTCTATGCTTCTACATAAACAACCAAATAAGTCAGGAGAGAAAAGGAGACAATGTGAGATGGGTGAGGAAACACAAAACAGTTTCCAGTCTAAGCTAAGATACCCATTCACACCCTATTATTCATCTTTCTCCTCGGAGCTGTGTGCATACGTTGGAAATTTGCATTTCCCAAAATAGATGTCATGTGCACATTAATCCATCCACTCCCCCACCTCTCTTTTCCTTTCCTCTGTATGCATTTGAAAACTAGGTCATAGTGCACTGTGGTCTTTGTTTCATCTGTCCCAATAGGCTTCTTGTTAAAGAAGTGACAATTCAGCCTCGAGATTCGCTCCCTCACAGGACTTTAATAGGTTAGGTGTATTTTCACTGTTTCACCTTTTAAACCGAGATATTCCCAAAACTGTATTTATCAGTATTTTGCACAGTGTACTTGACTTTAGTGCTGACCAACTTCACTGAGGCCAGGGGGCATTTTTGCCTTAAATCAGGACATGCTACCAAATTTTGGGCTGAAAATCAGCCACAAATGCAACTCAGAAGTGACCACAAGTGTGTGTGTGTGGGGGGGTGCCTTCAAGTCACCTACTAACACATAACAACCCTGTTAATTTCATAGTAATACACAGAAATGGTTTTGCCATTTCCTTCCTCTGGGATCCTTTGGTAGTCTCCCATCCAAGTACTTACCAGGTTCTAAACTGACCATGTTTACCTTCTGAAATAAGATGGGATTTCCCACCTTTAGGATATTTAGGCATGAGAGGGGTGATAAGAAGTCTAACATGGTTTAAATATCCTTTGCCTGAATGTATGTTTGTCTGGTCAGGAATATGGGAAGTTGTTTTGAAGCACATAGTGTTTGCGTGCAGCTAATGTATTAAACTTTTTTGCATAAAAATAGAGAAGGTAGACTTCGGAGTAATTGGAACAACAACAACAACAACAACAACAACAGCAACTCTTTTTTTTTTGTATCCTGCCTCCATCTCCCAAGGGGACTCGGAGTGGCTTACATGGGGATGGACTTCATCACCCCTTCCCTGTGTGAAGGTGATGTTAGAGTTGTTGCTGTGCATTTTCAAATCATTTCCAACTTAGGGCCACTCTTAAGGCAAACGTATCCAAGGCAAGATTTTTTCAGAGCTCATTTGCCTTTGCTTTCCTCTGAGTCTGAGATAGAGTGACAGTAGGTTTTTATGGTTGAGTCAGAATCGGAAACCTGGTCTCCAGAATTGTAGTCCGTCACACAAACCACTTCACCACATTGGATTACTTTTCCTTGAAATGGCCAGAGTACTTTTTCATATACAGGCAGTCTTTGAGTTACAAACATCCGAATTACAAATGACTCATATTCACAAATGGGGGTGGGACAACAAGAAGTGAGAGAAATCTACCCCTGGGAAGGGAAATTCACTCCTAAAAGAGTTATCATGGGGAAAAGGTATCTCTACTGAAACTTTATCACCAATCCTTGTTTCCGCAACTAGCCAAATTTTTCAAAATCCAATTCTCATGGGGACAGAAAATGAGGTGAAATCTTCTGAACAGGGGCACAGACAGCAAAAGCACATAGTGTTTGCGTGCAGCTAATGAATTAAACCAAAAGGGTGTTAATCCTTCCCAGTGCTGTCCAAAGTGTGTGTGTGTGTGTGTATTCTTGCAAGTGGAATTTTCACAGTGTTCAGATTGCAATTAGGATAGGACCCACTATGTTTTTCCTATCCTAATAAATACCTTCACAACACTTGATAAAAAACATGGGGTGGGCATTAATTAAGATTTTTAAGTTACAACGTCACTGCATCATGCCAAGATCTTCTTGTAATTTGCAAACATTATTGCAGTTGCATTTTGCAGTCACTTTAATGAAGAACACAGGCGCTGAAAGTTACCAAAAATGTGCTGCAGCAGAACTTGGATATGTTATCCATTTCAGCTTGTCATCAACTGCCATCAAATTGATGGTAACCCTATAAATAAGAGATTTCCAATGTGCCATCGCGCCTGGGGCTATAACTCTTAGCGAAAGAGGCATAGACATGACATCTTTCCCCAGGAGATTGCTTCTTGCCCTCCTTTAGGGAAACTGGAACTCCCAAGGACCAAAACACTGTAGATAACTCAAAAACTGGTTTTATTGTTCACAAAAGGTTATCCCTTTAAAGCAATAAGCTGGAAGTTTCAAAGGGGTAAAGGAAAATATACATTACAGTCTTTGGTTGTCTTAAGTCCAAGGAGCTCTGTAGCTAAGAAGCTTTTCCAGGTCCCTCTTTCTCATGGCTGTGAATGCCGGAGGAAACCTCAGCTTCAGTCCAAATGGCCTATGTTTGGT
The DNA here is from genome assembly GCF_035594765.1 of Anolis carolinensis. Taxonomy (NCBI): domain Eukaryota; kingdom Metazoa; phylum Chordata; class Lepidosauria; order Squamata; family Anolidae; genus Anolis; species Anolis carolinensis. The sequence goes on from NC_085845.1 coordinate 80,524,236, forward strand.
GCCAAAGAACTGATTTGAAGGTGCTTGAGACTCCTCAACGTCGTCCAGGTTGGCCCTGAACATGAAGCATAAGTCTCAGGGGTAAGAACCTCAGAATTGGCTCTGAGAGGTAACTTAATCAAGCGCTTTTAGAGCCAAGTCTCTCTCTCAGGTCCATCTGATAGAAAGCTTGATGGTGGAATGAAAAAAGGAAACACTGTCATACTCCAGGAAGAGGTGGAGCCAAACAATTTTGCTGAGGAAGCAATATAACTGGTGCAAACAACATTGATTGACAGCTATAAATAACCAATCAATCCAACTACATTTACAGGGTAAAGGCAAAATCAGGCATGATGCAACAATTCAAATCTTGCAACTTACAGTTCGACACCACTCGCGCCGTCACATCCAAGATACCTTACAGTCAACAGCCCTACTCAGATCTTACAGACTCAGGCCTTCCTTGACTGAGTCTATACATCTGTAATACGTATTCTTCTTTTGCTACTCAAGCATTATTGAGTAATGTATTTTCATGATGTGTTCAAAGTACAATAGTCCAGGTTTAGCCATCTTGGCTTCTAAGGAGAATTCAGGCTTGATTTGTTCTAGGACCCATGTATTTGTTCTTGTTTTTCTTAATAATTAATATAAAACTGTTTAAAAAACATGGAGTCAGAACTCAGAATACAGATTTCAGCTAATAAGCTGGATATAACATTGCCTGTAATTAAAATGAAGTATGAGCCTTCATATTAATTAATTGAGTAATTAAAATTAACACGTAATAGGCTTTGGTTCAGTGACCAAGCATTACTATTTTGTTTGGAATAATTCCAATAAAATATTATAGACATGTGTTCATTTACTTATTTCTCCCCTCCACCTTTAAAGACCATTGATTACCAACTTTAAATAAATATTTGATGCACTTTAGGGTTTTAAACCTCGAGTTAAGTCTTGGTGGTCTGAGCAATAAAATATATTCAAAGGTGGTCTGGGGTAAAGGAAAGGTTAAGAACCACCCATCTGTTTTATTTTTATATTGGCCATCAGATGATGTCCATGTCACTCTTGTGTCACTTGTGGAATGTATTTAAGCCTCAAAATCAATCATTAGTTCTCCTGGTTCATTTCTTTATCCAAGGCCAAATTTCCCTATAATCTTTTATTCTGCTCTGTTTCGTACATTTACGTTTTGATCGTGTATGAGTAACAAGAAGTCATGTTCTGGTGTGTAATTAATTTTTTCCTGGACCTTTTCAATTTCTTCTTTTGTCTCTGTAGTTGGATTATATTTATGGATCTTCCTTGAAATCTTATTGATATTATTAGGTCAGACTTCACATTATCTTGCAGAATATTACAGACAACTAGACCAGTTTTTGTGGCAACTGGGGGATTTTGAGAGATCAAAAATAAGTTTTCTAAGCTCTTAATGGGGAGCCCCCGGTGGTGCAGCATGTTAAACCGCTGAGCTGCTGAACTTGCAGGCCGAAAGGTCGCAGGTTCGAATCCGGGGAGTGGAGTGAGCACCCGCTGTTAGCTCCAGCTTTTTCCAACCTAGCAGTTAGGGCAAATGTGAGTAGATCAATAGGTACTGCTCCGGCGGGAAGGTAACGGTGTTCCATGCAGTCATGCCAGCCACATGACCTTGGGGGTGTCTATGGACAACACCGGCTCTTCGGCTTAGAAATGGAGATGAGGACCAACCCACAGAGTCGGGCATGACTGGACTTAACGTCAGGGGAAACCTTTACCTTTACCTAAGCTCTTAGTACAGGCAATGTACTAAGCGAACAAAAATTACCATAGTGCTATGTGAAAGTGTAGGAGAATATGAAAGGTACCATCCCTAGAATTTTCCAGCAACTTTGCAAAGCTTAGCAAGACAAAGGAACCAAAAAGTAGCGTGAATCCTACTTCTCCAAGGAATTAGCTTGCAGAATTCCCTCCTTTTTATCCACAATACTGAAATACGTTGAATTATTGTACTTATTTCAGCAAGTATGAAATAATTTCTCATCAATTTAAATTATTGTATATACTCATGTATAAGTCAGCCTCATGTTTCAGTTGAAGGCAGGATTGGAGGCCAAAAATATGGATTTTGATATGACCTGTGGATAAATCGGGGGTCACTATGCAGAGAGGGGAAAGTGGCAATGCTGTCTTGAAAGCCAATTGCCATGTCCTTGCCAAGGCATTAAAAAAAGCCCGAAGTGGAGAGGGTAGATAGGGTTGGTGCTTCTTTTACATTATCCCGGGACAAACTTAAGCTTTTGCCTCTTGCCAGTCTACTCAGAAAAGAGGATTTTGACAAAAGTCAACGTATAGTGTTCACTTTAACCAGGTTTTGGGGGTTGATTTTTTTGACTAAAAGTTCTAGACTTATACATTAGTATATAGGGTATTATATGCTACTTATTGTAGTTATTATTGTAAATAATAGAAAACCTGCTAAAGATACCAGAGCAAAATATCTTTGCTCAATTAATGATAATCTAAAAAACCTTGCTACAAACTAATTTGAAGGGTTGTGCTCCACGACCCTATTTTTGTTGTTTTTTCCCCTTTGGCCATTTTGTAGTAGGAATGGGAAGTCAACTTTTAAATTATTTAGGTGTAGTGGGGATTGGGGGAATAGTGGTTGTTTTATATGGGATTTTGAGTTTTGATCTTTTCTTGTGTGTTTCTCCCCCATTTCCCAAAATTGTGGTGCTTGTTTTGCAGCTGTAATAATAAAAAATATATCTTTTCCCTAATACATTATTTGAATGACTATAGGTTTAAACAGTATGTAGAGTCAGACATGACTGGACTTAACGTCAGGGGAAACCTTTACCTTTACTATTTTTATTTTGAAATTTACCAATAGCAGCTGCATTTCCCACCCTCGAGTCAATAAGTTTTCCCAGTTTTTTGTGGTAAAACTACATGTCTCGGCTTATATTTGGGTCGGCTGATGCTCAAATATATACGGTAATTCAAATAAGCTGTTTTATTGGACTAAGAACAAGACAAGTGTTCATATGTTCACTTCTCTCTTCTTTCGTGCATGCCAGAATTCAGAATGTCCACTGTTTATCAAACTACATTTTCCCATTACATCTAAACGTAATCCTCTGCAACGATCCTCTGCTAACCATATATATTTTGTAGTGGCATGTCTTTATCCTTGGCAGTTTAAAGACATGAGTTCAAAGCCAGCCCATGTTGGATTGAGCACCCGACCATTAAAATAGCCCAGGTCATTGTTGACCTAAGCAACCCGAAAGATGCATCTATCAAGTAGGAAATTTAGGTACCGTTTATGTGGGGAGGCTAATTTAACTAATTTAAAACACCATAAAAATCATCCAGCAGCGTACGGAAAAGAATGAGGAAGTAATCCATCAAGGACTCAGTGTCACAGTGGATAATGAAGCAGCAGATCTCCCTGTGGCCAGAACCAAGCATACCTTCATGAAGCAGGAAGCTGGAAAATGTTAAATTGCCTCTGTGTCTCTGTCTCTGTATGTTGTATGGCATTGAATGTTTGCCATGTATATGTATATTGTGATCTGCCCTGAGTTCCCTTCGGGGTGAGAAGGGCGGAATATAAATACAGTAGAGTCTCACTTATCCAACACTCGCTTATCCAACGTTCTGGATTATCCAACGCATTTTTGTAGTCAATGTTTTCAATACATCGTGATATTTTGGTGCTAAATTCGTAAATACAGTAATTACTACATAGCATTACTGCGTATTGAACTACTTTTTCTGTCAAATTTGTTGTATAACATGATGTTTTGGTGCTTAATTTGTAAAATCACAACCTAGTTTGATGTGTAATAGGCTTTTCCTTAATCTCTCCTTATTATCCAATATATTCGCTTATCCAACGTTCTGCTGGCCCGTTTATGTTGGATAAGTGAGACCCTACTGTCCTGTAAATAAATTAGAAACAGTATCATCTTATTTAATATTAATTTTATACACATCTATTATAATAAAACATTACAGCTCTATATATCTATACAAATCATGCACCTAAGGGGTAAATTTTAAAATCTAGTTTCTCAGGTCCTTTATAAAAACCTGAGAATACTGAAAATGGAATTGCAGGGTTCCCATGCGTTAATTAGCAACAACAGAAAGCCCCCGGGCTAAATCCTTCCTGCTGTATGGTACCATCTGCCTTCTCAGCAGCCAACCAACCATTGACGCAAGAAGTTTTGTAAAATGATGTGGCTGGGAGACTTGCTGGCAGCCTGTTTAGAAGTAGGAGGGAGTTGTGATGGACTAGAAGCACAGAATAGTCCTGCTGCTAGTACTTACTAATGAGGACCATTTGCTGAACCTGGACAAAGTATTCTACAGTCAAAAACACCAGGTGCTTTGATAGAGCATTCTGGTTTTGTAATACAGTCATAGTAATAGTACTTCTATCTGAAGGTAAGATACAGTGCCCCTTTCACACAGCTGTATAAAATCCACATTGAACTGGATTATATGGCAGTGTAGATTCAGATAACCCAGTTCAAAGCAGATATTGTGGGTTATCTGCCTTGATATTCTGGTTTATATGGCTGTGTGGAAAGGCCCTTAGTTACTGCCTATAGTCACCTAGGCTGTAGTAAAAGGGAATTTGTGTGTTCTCTGTAACTCACTCCATTTATCTCACTGCATCATTATAGATCTGCAGCAGTTTCTGAACACTTTCCAAAAGCAGCCACGTGCAGAGTGCATCACATTAATTTAAACAGGATATAACTAAGGCATGTGTAAGTGGCGCCAAATCAGACACCTTCATTTAATTAGTGCAGCCCCTTGAATTTAAATAGTTATATCAGAGGACCCTGAAGAATCTTTTAAAAATTGCTTGCCAAAAGGCCTTCGGCGCAGTGAAAATAACACTTGCAATCTAATCGGGGTTGATCTTAATGCTTCTTGAATATTTTACATCTCCCATCAACATAAGGCATGTTAAAGTATCATCCGATACAACCTAGATCTCTCTGGTGTGTAATACTTATGAAAGGCCTCTGGTTTAATTATGGCTTATTTTGTCCACAGTCACATTCACAAACAGCTTATTATTAGAATGTTTATATCTCTGGCTTGCATTTTTTCCTATTATGTAATTTGAAGATAATATTGAATATTTCTGTGTAGATTCACACTATCAGCTGGCACAAGGGTGGACTATAATATTTTGCTACTAGCTGTGCCCGGCCACGCGTTGCTGTGGCGAAGTATGGTGGTATGGGAAATAAAGTATTGAGGAATTGGTGGTAGTTAAGGTCAAGGGTAAAGGTTTTCTCCTGACATTAAGACCAGTTGTGTCCAACTGCACACTGAAGTGGATTATATGGCAGTGTGGAGTCAAGATAATCCAGTGCCAAGCAGATAATATAAGATTATAAATGGGTTATATAGCTGTGTGGAAGGGCCTTGAGTCTACACTGCCATATAATCCAGTGCAAATTAGATAATCTGTTGAAGAAGCCTAAGTGAGGTCTAAATCTGCCTGTCCCCTGGGCTGAGTTGGTTGCTAGGAGACCAAGTGGGCAGAGATTAGTCCTCTAACCAGCAGCAATTGGATAAAAACAATTATTCCTTTCCCTCTAATTAGGACTTTATTTTTCTTTTCTTTTTGTTGTATCAACCTTGAGGCGTGGATGATGGGTTGTGTTGTCAAATTTCGAGGTTGGGGGGCCTGTAGTTTTGTTGTTTTGTGGGTCGCCGTGATGCCATCACTCTTTTATATATATAGATGTGAAACAGAGCCCAAATATACCTCTTTAAGCAGGAAAGTTAAATCAACTAAGTTATCAACTATATTTGATATTTAGAGTGAAGGAACATAAGTTACATTTGTCTCTAAGGGAATGTATTGATTTAAGTTGGAATGGGTTCAAAAATTGCTGTTTATTAATTAATAAATTATAATAATGCCAACAAATTATGTCCTGAAACAATGTTCTGACACCAATTCCTGTTTCCATGCTTCCTTCACCATGTTGGTTGTCAGGAATCTCTTGGGTTATCATTTTGTTTTTCTCGCTGGGGGATGTTCATATTTTTAAAAAACATATTCATATAGTCATATTTTAAACAATGTTCTGATGCTTTTATAGCCAAAATTTGCTACAGTGCATACCTGTAAGACAAGAAAAGTCTTTACTAGCATGCCTGTTCATGCATACTGTGTTTTAGCAGTGATGCTGTGAATCTGAAAAAACAAAATGCGTTGTCGAAGGCTTTCATGGCCGGAATCACTGGGTTGTTGAGTGTTTTCTGGGCTGTATGGCCATGTTCCAGAAGCGTTCTCTCTTGACGTTTCGCCCACATCTATGGCAGGCATCCTCAGAGGTCACACAGAGGTCCTCACAATCTCTGAGGATGCCTACCATAGATGTGGGTAAAACGTCAGGAAAGAATGCTTCTGGAACATAGCCATGCATTCCAGAAAACACACAACAAAGCAGAATGTATTATTTTAGTTTCTTCTGCATTGCCTCTGTAAATCACATAAATTGGGTTATCCCACACCTGTGCAGAGCATTGTTCAGATCCTTCTAGATTGCTAAAGATACATTTTTGGTGGTAACACCACCTGCTCCCTGAGCCAATATGTAGAGGGAGGTCCTGACAAAACTCCAGTTCCATGGTTGTCCATGCAACAGCCAGGTTTACTAGGACTGGCAAGACACAAAGTGGAAGGATGGGTGGTTTCACAGATGACCACTCGAAGAAACACTGTTACAAGTAGGTAGCCCAGCCTTCTTTTTCATGAGCTCTGTCAGTGGCTAGCAAGCTACTAACCATAGGAGGCAGGTGTCACAAAATCTGTCATGGCCAGCTCTAACAACAAGGATGAGAAAGAGGGACCGCCTCTTCCAGCATCCGAGATGGAGTCAAACACAGAGCAACAGCACCCTCAGTTGGATAGTGAAGAGCCCACCACTTTTCAGGCTACAGATCAGAAGCAGGAGTAAAAGCAGGCCCCTGAGCTGGAAGGCAAGTAGTTAACCATTCCAGCCCAGCTGAAGCTACGGAGAGAAGGAATAAAGTTTGCAGGTCCAACTGTTTGGCAGAGAAGAGGGCCAGCAATTGGGAACAACTGCAAAAACAGCATAAATAGCTGAGGTTTGAAGCGGTCAGTTGCTGACAGCAACATCTTTGTTGAAGCTGTGACCTCAAGACCCTGTGTGATTCCTTGGACCTTGTGTGATGGACTGTTTCTAGGAATATGCTTGGGATTTCATAATAATAATCATCATCATCATCATCTTTATTTATATCCCACCCTCTCGCCACAACAGCATCAAGACACAATACATAAGCAAAAGCCAAAAAGACAAAACATAATATATAAGCAATAATCATAAACAGAAGTTTATGATTATTGGTTACATATAACTTGGGCTGAGTTTGTTTGGATATCTTGGCTACAGAACCTTGGAACGTATTCAAGGTTAGCTCTACTGCTTGTTTTGTTGATTTACTGATGATTTGACCTTGCACTTGCACAGACTACTTTTGTGTTATGTGGCTTTGAGTTGTGTCCAGTTGGGGGTGTTATTGTGACTAATCTGCAGACGATGTTGGGAGAAACCTGACAAAAACAATACAAACCTCCCAAATGCAGTGTCCCTTTGAAATCTGGTATCAACTCAATAATGAGATTTAAAAGTCAGTAATGTAAACCACATAGCAGCTTTACAACTAGTATCAAGAGGAACATTTCTCATAAAGAGAAGAATCAGAAATGAAATGTCAAACTGGAGGACAGCGCTGTGTTGGTGGAATCATAGATACGGTATGTTTGGCCAGTTTAGAGGGTTTGAAGGGCTTCTTTGAACGCTAAAGACAAAATCAATTCTGGATCTGGGACAAGTGAGAAACCAGGACATTTTTAAAAGCAACTGAAAAAGTGGTACAACAGCTGATTAATCAGGACGATCTCTGCCAAATTGGGGCAGTTGTAGAGTACTGATTGTTGTTAACTGCCGTCAAGGCAACTGATGTATAATCTAAATATGATCTCATATGGATATGTAATAACAAAATTTCAAATTCTTACAATACAGGTATAATCAGTTTACCTATTCAAATAGAAGGCACTTAAATCGCTATGTCCTCAGGTACCTTTGAATCGCGGTTGCATTTTCATTGTTATAGTATTTATATTCTGAATATATATAGTGAAAGATCTCAATTATTAATACCACGTTTTCAGAACATACATATATTCTGTCTTTAAGCTTGTGTCTGTGGGGATGATCTCTTGGTTTATTTTTATATCGATGTCTTCAAAACTGGGAGCGACTTCTGATCCTTCACCGTACTAAGTGCAATCTTCCCTCTGGCAAAATAGGAAAATCCCTTTCTTGAACTATGTTTGATGTCTGGAAATATATGTTGCTATGTGTGTACTTTAAACACTAATTTTAGTTTTAATTTCTCAGCATGGAAATTCAAATCTCTAAAGGAGATATATTTGTGAGATGGTATTAACAAAATAATTCAATGAGTCTTGAAAGATTTCTGTATGAATAATGTTATGTTTTAATGAGCCTGAAAAATTGCTTGGTATTATATCTCCTGGACAAGATTGCCTAATGAAATATCATCAATCTTATGCATCTCAGTCAAGTTCTCTTTGAAAATACATATACACTTCTGACTGTTTAACTTTAAGTGGTACAGTAAACAACTGCCTCCAGGGCAATTTAGATCAGAGCATAAAGTTATTGTTCTTCACAGAGCCATCAATCTGTGAGTTCTTTTCCTGAAGCAAGCCAAACTATCCTCCCCTCTCAATAGTGCTACTCTTGTGTTCTGAATCAAAACATACACTTTCAAAGAGGAAAATTCCTAGGAGACAGGCAAATTGTTCCTGCCATCTCCCCCAACTCCCAACAAAAAGTCAGACAAATATCCCTGGAAAGCCTTTTAGCAGCCCATGAATCCAACAGTCCTCTCCTAAGTCACTTGGCTAATTCTGGTATATAGCAGCAAAGTTAAGGTACATTTATTTTTGAGCTATGAGACCAGTGGCCATACTGACTGCAGGATTCTGAGTTTTCGAATGTTTTTCCCCCAAAACTTTGCAGGGTGTATGCTGCCTCTCTCTGTTGAAGTTTGCTATGTCATAAAAATGAAAATGTGTGTGTATGTATGTGTGTGTGTGTGGCTGGGGTGTCCACTTCCACAGACAGGCTCCCATTTCCACAAATAGCTATAGCTCCCACTACTCAGGAGACAACAGTGGCCCTTCCTCCAATGACATTGCAGGTTATAGAGAGTTCCGTGAACATATCCAAGAGCCCTGACAATGTCCTCCAAAACACCACCCAAGTGAAGGCTTTCATATGGGGAATAATTCATCCTAGATTTTCTGTTTTTCTTCCTCCACATGCATCCCAGTGTTCCTTACTCTCGCCATTGGTGTGGAATTTGCATGACCCCTCCCACTGCCTCTCCCATAACCCTTTCCTATTCTTTTCTATGGTGCACAGCCAACAGAGGAATTGATCAGCAACTGAACATACTAGAGAGGTTTGGGGAGAATTCACCATGATTTATAGGAGTTGTAGATAGTGGGATGTATAGGCCACCTGTAATCTAAGAGCACTCTGAACTCCACCAACGATGGACCTGGAACTAACTTGGCACACAGAATCCCCATGACCAACAAAAAATACTGGCAGTCTTTACAGGGATTTATAGGACTTGTAGTTCACCTACATCCAGAGCACACTATGAACCCAAACAATGATGGGTCTGGACCAAACTTGGGATGCATACCCATTATGCCCAAATTTGAATACTGGTGGGTTTTGAGAGGAATTCTCCTGGACATTTTGGAATTGTAGGTATTGGGATGTATAGTCCACCTTCAATCAATGAGCACTCTGAACTCCACCAAAAATGGAATTGAACCACACTTAGCACACAGCCCCCATGACCAGCAAAAAAATACTAGAGGTCTTTGAGGGAAATTCATCTTGATTTGGGGGAGTTTTAGTTTACCCCATCGCTAGAGTGCACACTGATCCCCACTGATGATGCATGTAGAGCAAACTTGCCCAAAATAACAATCTTTAAGTACTGATGGAATTTCTCAGGGTGAGCCTGCCATGATGTCAGCTATAGTTAATCCACAGTCTTACACATTTTGTACGTTTTAAAAACTTTTTCAAATAACCCAGGCAACGCCGGGTACCCAAGCTAGTATCTACTAAAAATAACCTAAAAATGAGCCCATCTCCTTTTAGCCAATATTTGTATCTAATATATAAAGACATAAGGAACTCTCTCCTTTTCAAACAAAAAGGCCATTTAAATGGTCCTATAAGAGATGCATTCATATCAAAGATAACCAAATGATGCTGGTGCTTCAATATGCAATGGAATGACCCGTCTCTCTTTGAAATCACAGGGTCTGACATCATAGGGTGGATTAGCAATTGCAGATAAAAGAAATGTCACCGGTAGCTAATGTCCCAGCAGAAGTAACAAAAGAACCAAAGGAAAATCCTGAAGCCTATTTATGCCTTAATTCATTTATAAATCTTAAAATACCATGGACTACACATAGAGCTTCTATGCTTCTGTAGATTTTGGCAGAGACAAAAACCATTGTTGAAATGTTCTTTGTGATACAATATTATGAATGATTCCCTTTGTTATAACAAAGGATTCACTTTATCGCAGTTTTGTGAGTTTCATTGTTTACGAGATCTCCTTGAGATAGGCAGGACAGAGAGACAAAACAAAGGCAAAAGAAGTGAAAGATGTTTAGGACTCACTGATCCACCGTACCAACAAACCTCCAATTTCTCTACCACAAATGACTTGCAGCAGGAAACAAGGTGTACAACAGGGCTCCCTATTTGCCTTTTATTAATGAAGACCTCATGTATGTAAAAGCCAGAAAAATTTAGGCTGAAGTACAGGGAGCTACACTGGGTCCTCCTGGACTCAGCGCTGACACTTAAAGCTCACGTGTTGGTGGTGGCTGGGAAGGCCTTCGCACAGTTAAAATTTGTGCACCAGCTGCGATCGTACCTTGAAAAGCCTGATTTGACCACAGTGGTCCACACCTTAGTTACATCTAGAATGGATTACTGTAACACACTCTATGAGGGGCTGCCTTTGAAGACAGCTCGGAAACTACAGTTACTGCAAAGGTCGGCAGCCAGATTACTAACTGGGTCTACGCCCCTGTTAAAGCAGCTCCACTGGCTGCCAATAAGTTTCCAGGCTCAATACAAAGATCTGCACAGTTTGAGTCCATCCTATCTTCAAGACCGCATCTCCCTCTATGAACCAGCGTAGACTGTAAGATCTGCCGTGGAGACCTTTGTCTTGGTCCCACATCCATCTCAACAAGTGCTGTTAGTGGGGACGAGAGAGAGGCCCTTCCCTCTGGCGTTGGAACACCCACCCCAGAGAAATTAGGTTAGCCCCCACACTCCAGTGTTAAAAAAAAAAACTTGGAAACATGGCTCTTCACGCAGGGCTTTGAATATGATTAAAATTTCAAATGTTAGAATTTGGGGATAAAGTGAATTATTTCACTCTAGCACTTTATATGACTGATATCTATACGGCTTATTTTAAATCTGCAGTCAATACTTTGTTTCATTGAGTGTTTTATTTAGTTAATAGCTGTCAGTCCAACCACATTCTTACCACCTATTGAATGTGTTCTGCTTCTGTGTCAGATACGGGGAAGAGGAGTCCAAGGCCCCTTCCACACAGCTCTATAAAATCCCACATTATCTGCTTTGAAACTGCGTTATATGGCAGTATGGATTCAGATAACCCAGTTCAAAGCAGTTATTGTGGATTATTTTGATACTCTGGGTTATATGGCTGTGTGGAAGGGTCCCAGGACTCCTTAAAAGAAACTCTAAAAGACAGGAATGCAAAGGGGTAGGCATGGCTTTCATTGCTGGTCTGTGATTGTTGGAAGCTGTGCATGAGTCCTTTGTGTAAATGAGGATATGTAACATAATAGTAGTAGTAGTAGTAGTAGTAGTAGTTTAGTTTAACCCGCCCTCTCTCCTTGAAGGGACTCATAGCAACCCATAAAATCATGGCCACATTTAGTTGAAGGAGTATCAAGATTGTGCATGATCTTAATGAAATTTTTTGCTTTATTATTATTATGAATAATGATTTTATTTCTTACCTGCCTCAAATTGTAGTGAAAAGTGCTATAAAATGTCTCTCAAATGTTTTTTTAAAAAAATTAAACATCTAATTTGAGAGTTAAAATTAGTATGGTGGTCACATGTTGCTGTTGATTATTGGCTTAAGGGAAGAAACACAAGAGGAATATTAATGAGACTGCTTAGAAGCCTTAGAGAGGAACTGGATGAGATTCAGGATTTGTTAAGAGCTTAAGGGGCATCTCTTAAGACAGATTTACTAAAGGACAGTGGCACTGGGATGTGCAAATAAAGTGAAAGTTTCCAGTGAAAACAAAAGCTCTCCTTAGCTCGGGTTTTGTATAGGCTTAAGACTTGTACTAAATACAGGAGCAAGAGTTTTGACAACAACAAAAAGTCTTATCATGGCAAGCATTCTTTGAATGGGCCTTTTTTTAGATTTACCCTGTTGCAGCGTCTGGGATTGCAGACCATGTTTTTTTATAGAGTGATCAGATTAGAAATGAGACTTAAGTGCAGCTGGAGAGTTTCTTCTCAGTGCCATTCCAATAAAACAGAGTCATGTCTGGAAAACAGTAAATCCTATTTTCGCTATCTCTGAAATGGGACAAAAAAAACCCCTAAACATACTTACAACTCTAAGAAAAGAAGGATTCTTGAAGATAAGATTCCTCTGTTTTATAGCCTTGGCCTTGAACAATACTGAATCAGTCATTTGTGTCAAATTCTGTTACACTAGCTAGAAGAAAGCCAAGCTCTAAGGAACCAAATGAAGTAATATAAATCAATATCACACTCAGTTTTAACATACTTACTTTGAATTATGCTGCTTTCTATTTGATGACTTTGAACTGCTTTTTGGAACGTGTGCTGCTATTGATGGGTTCATGGGCGTTGTGTGCCTTCTGGTTGTTTCCCATCTATGGCAACCATAAAGCGAATCTATTACAAGGGTTTCTTGACAATATCTGTTCAGGAGGGGTTGCTTCCCTTTGTGACTTCTGGAGGATTTCAATGGCTGAGTTGGGATTTGAACCCTGGTCTCCAGAGTTGTAGTCCAATACTCAAACCACTATGCCAGACTGGCTCATAATCAAGCCAAAATACCACGATTCTCTCAATAAATTCCTCAGTATAACAGCTGACCACATGATTTCCTTGTTGTTTACAATTTTAGTCCCTCAAAGAAGAACTGGATAAAGAGTCAGCTTTGGGACGCAGTCTTTATGTTTCTACAAAACTAATAAACAATTGCTGGTTCCTTATATGTGTATAACCCAGGGTAATTTGTGCATAAGGATATTCTCGGAAGGTGGAAGGTGCATAAGGGTATTTTCTGTAGATGTTTGCACACTGTCTAAAGCATTGGTTCCCCACTTCTGGTCCGGAGACCACCAGTGGTCTCCAAGAACTAAAATATGGTCTACGGCCTCACTGTTAATACACCCTTGCAACTAGAGCAACTGGTCTTGCGAAAGCCTCTTATAGTGCCAAGGCAATGGGGATGTCAGGAGGGGAGAGGCTGATTACCCAAGAAAGGCCTCCTGACTGCTGCTTCCCCTCCTCCTCCCTCCCCCCCAAGTGGAGCCGTTCCATATGGTGTCCGGAAGCGGGGGCACCTTGGTGTCTTCATTTTTAAACCTGTTCCTGGGGTTATTTGGGGTGCTGATTCAGAAAATAGCATTGGATAGACCACATCAGCTCTAGATTATTAAATATGATTTTCTGTGGGCGAGCAGATGGTGACTACTGGATGGCATATTCTCTGTATCAGGAACTAGAGCTGATGTAGTCTATCCAATGCAGTTTTCTGAATCAGCACCCCAGATAGCCAAACTAAATCTAAAGTTGACCAAAAACTGATTCGTAACCCTTTTGTTACTAATGCTGGAGAGTGGTCCCTGGTCAAAATGGTCCCTGGTGAAGTGGTCCCTGGTCAAAAAAAGGTTGGGAACCACTGGTCTAAAGTCTTCTTTGCAAAGACATCTCTCAAACTCTGGGGTAGTCATGCCATAGTCATTCTGCTGTTACATCTATTCAGTTACTGTGGGGAAGGAATATGGAAGTAATACATGTTTATTATATTCATATTTAGGGATATACAGGACCTGAACAAATCTGCAGAATTTTAGCTGCAGTTACAAAATTTGGTGATCTAGTTTTTATTATAGTAATTCCTTTAGAAAAAAAGGTTTCAGATTGATTGAATAGTTATATTTAATTTTATTTTCTTATTTCTTTTCCAAACAAATCTCATTTTGTTTTGCGACATAAAAATGTCGACAAATTAATTGACACCGTTAAAGCCAAAACAAGTTTCTTGGTTTTTACGTAGGATTGCATGACATCATCTTACATTGTGTCAGACAATTAGTCCCTCTAGAGCAGTATTGTCAACTTTGATGGTCAACAGCTCTCCAGGATTTCTAAAAAGAATCTTTCTAGACTTCTGGTGTTCCCTGGTGATCTCCCATCCAAGGACTAAGGAAGCCTAACTCTGCTTAGCTACCAGGATGAGGAGAACAGGATGCTTAGGGTAGTACAATAATCACTAGCTTTGGTAATCAATTTATTACGCAATGGCAATATTGTGTTTCTTCTGCCCAGTTTTGGGGATTGTACTAGAGCAGAGCTTTCCAAATTGTATGTTGCAACACATTAGTGTGTCACCTGCAATTCGTAGGTGTGTCATGTGAATGTAATGAGGCACCTCTCAGTCTATAAAATAAACAATAAATCATATACTTTCAAAAATAGAAATGATAAGTTTTCGTGGGATATGTTGTGTCCTCATAAATTTCATTATTAGAATGTATATGTGTGTCCTTATCACTTTTAAGGGATTGGTTTAACCTCCAGTTTGCTAGTAAAACTTAATTTCTGTGTCGCAAAATGATGCATGTCTAAACATCAAATGTTTAGAAAGCTCTAGAGGCTTAACAATTATTTTGGTAGCTAACTAGGTAGAAGGACAACCTATGATTGTACGTATATGTTTGTTCAGAGGCTAGGAGAAGGAGGAAGGTGGTAGGAGGGGCTGAGATATTTTTAAATTCCCAAAGCACTGACTACAACATGGGTTTGAAAGCAGAGCAAAGCAAAGACGCTCCTCTCTGGGAGCTACTGGCTGGCTGAGAAGAGAGGGGAGACCCGCTGCTCCGCGGTGTATCCAATCACACAACTGGGCTGGCTAAGCGAGGAAAGAAAGAAGGAGAGAGAGCCTGGCTGAGGAGAGTTGCAGCTGACAGGATTTCATCCAACTTAATACAAAATGAATGAGCGGCTTCCCCCACCACCCCAGGGGTATTGGACCCATGTCGCTGAAGTAGGAGTATATGGCTGAATCGAGAGAGCCCTTTGCACTGTCAGATGTCTGTGCAAATGTGGAAGAGGCAGGCAGGGACTGTGAGAGTTGGGGCCGATGGTTCCTGACGTGCTTGGAATGACAAATCCCTGTTTGTTGCTGTAGAGGATAAGGTAAGAAACTTAAACTTAACAGAACCCTCCTGTGTCTGCCTTAAGCAGTATAAACAAGGTAAGCAGCCCTTTGTCTTCACCAGTGCTCGCTTCGTTTCACTATCTACGTTTTGAGCCAATGTTCATTTGTTGAATGATCCCGTACAGCTTCTTCCAAGTCGGATAGAAGCTTGGAGTGTTAAAGCGGCAGGTTTCCCAAGAATGACACTTAACAAGCTTTGGAAAGGCACAGCTGCTGTAATGACCAAATGTGTGTTGCATTGTAAGTACAGTTCCTGCTCCTTTATTTCCCCTTCGGATTCCAGGAGCTGGCTGCAATAAACTGATGAACGGTAACCGACCGAGACCCATCTCACATTCAGTTGCTTTTATTGTTCACTCTTCAGATCATTCAAATACCTGCTGTTCTTTGGCTGCACTTGCTAGCCTCATATATCTACTTGCTTAAATTGGCAGTTTTGTACAGCTTGGCTGTAATTTGCTCTTAATCACAGCACTGGCTAGAATGGGCAGGAAATGCAGCCATTACCCAGTTGACAATTTATATTCTGAAGATGATGTGAAATGGATAGATACTCGTGATCGTAGTATTAATATTTGCTTGTTTAAATTAGTTGTAATTACATATTGATTTGATTGCCTTTGTACTACTGGCAATTGGTTTGTTGAGTATTGTTTTGATTAAGCTTTTGCTGCTGTTTCATATTCTGCTGTTTTATTTAATTTTTTTAATCTAGATTGTTATATTTTATCATGTTCTTATTTTAATTCTGTTTTTGCTGTAATGGATTGCTTGTATTGTTTTTAGTGTTTTGTGGGCATTTTGCCCCATATGTAAGGGGAGATAGTGGCGGGTTATAAAGATAAAGTTGCTGTTGTTGTTGTTGTTGTTATTGTTGTTATTATTATTATTATGTTTTTATTTTTAATTCCTAAACTTTGATAGGCCTAGAGCTGAAGACAACCTTTTAAAGAGATGGATAATTACACATGTATTATGTCTTTCTGATCATTGTCATTTATAGAATTATTTCTCTGTGCGTTTTAGTATTGATTCTAGAATGATTTGTATGTAAGAAATAGAGTCTTTAGAAGAAATAACATCTTTTCCTTAAATGGAAAAAAACTTTATGATTAAAGTGGGTTTTTTGTATTAGTTTTAGATCAGTAACAAATCTCTGGTTTCATAATCCTTTTTGTATCTGCTGAAGAAGGCTTAAGAGGGTACAGTTTATTGATTGGTTAACTGATGTATAGCTAGGAATTCTCATTAACTTCTCGGAGAAGGAAAGGAAAAGAGCAAAATTCCATCAATCTTTTTTCTTCTTTCTTTTCCAATCACTCAACACTTCCATTCTTCAACTTGGGCGACTCTGACATGTGTTGAGGAATCTCTTTGCTTTGCCTATTGTCTTTGCTGTCAAATTTGCTTTCTGAATATCAAAGAATATTAAATGCTGCCGAGGTTTTGCTCCAAGATAATAAAATCCACAGCAAATTGCATTATCTTAGAGCAATGACTTTAATTACGTGTTTATACTGGCTTGCTTCACAATTAACATAATTTTAACAACTGGGTTAGATGTGGTTTTTGTTATTCATCCCTGAAGCATTTCTTAGTAGGCCGAAGAATAGTAAATTATTTACCCTGAAAATGAATGCATTTTCTTTTTGCCTAACTTAATCCCTCTGCTATATATGTGAAATATGTAAATCAGCCTGAAAAGCTGTGCATGGGGCTTATAATCAACTATAATCCAATATAGATTCCCCAAACCTCGAAATATGTAACATAAAGTAAGGCTCAGAGAAAGTAAATGTGGAACTAGAACAGGTATTTTTAAAACATGATTCCAATGTATTTTCTTCCAGTCCCGATATGAAGATAAAATGAGAGCTACAGTCTGTATTGGACAAAATGCTGAAGACACTAGGTCATTGTGCTGATTTAAATCATTGGTATCTTGGTTTGAATGGATTGTACCATTTAAATTTTAAAATCTTGCTCTCAGGCTTTGTGGTTTGTCATTTGAAAATGGGTAACTATTTTTTGACATTTGGGTTTCAAACATCTTCATATATTATCCACCAGACACACCACTAAACTTATAACATTGGAAGAAGATCATAATTCCTTTGCCACCACAATACCTTGTAACTTACTTGAAGTGTATTACAATCTTTTTTAAAGGAAACTGTCAAAGACAGAACGCCACAAGATAAAAGATAACAAAGTTTATTGGAGTTACAGAACCAAAAATGCCCGTAAAAGACAAGGGCTAGGCAAACACTGGCCTTAAAAGTAAAAAGAGACAAGAAAAACGTTCAAAAGATAAACCGGATTAAACCGGAGTTTAATCCGGGTTAAATCAAAATAGCTTGCTTCAGCCTGGGAATAAACAAACAGAAGCTGGTGAACAAAAAGTTCAAAGGAATGCAACTAATTGGCAGCAGATGCTTCTCTGCTGCCAAGAGCTATGTTTGAGTAACTTAGAGGTTACTCCTCCACACAGCAGGCAATTTCCCGATACAAACACAGCAGACGAGGGCAGAAGCAGTCAGCGAAGTCCCAATCCGTTCCGAAGGTCGTAAGGCAGATGCAGACGTTTGTAGTTCACCAGTTCCAACGATAGACACAGGTAGGAGAATCCGAGGCCGTAGTCAGTCAGTCCGTAAGTCCAGAATAAGCAGATGGCGTCCGTCAAGAAGACGACGGAAGGTCAAAGCTATTAAGATTAAGCAGAGGTTGCACAACAAAACCCCACACAATTCCTCCCGCCGTCTGAGCCCAATGTCCAGGATAACTTACGTAGTCAGCAAACGAATCACACCCGTCTTCAGGAAAACTTCCCACACAGATCCCAAGCGTTCGTCCATATTACCTTGCCCAACGCAATTTGCTATTGCTCCCAAACCCCATTTTATGCCAGTTACAAGTCCTCATCGCTATCAGCTGTTCTCCTTAGCCCGGGCGTTTCCTCATCACTTTCCTCATCAGAACTGGAACACCTTTGACTACGCCCCACAGCATCCCCAGCTGTGGATCCCGTCCCATCCCTCCAGCTTGTCCACAGGTCTAATCCTGAAGGTCCCCAATCGCCTTCCATACTATCATTGCCAGTGGCACCCAAATCCTCCCTTACACGAGTCCATTCCATGTCATCCTCTTCCGAGCTAACCATCTCTTCCTCCATTCTCTCAGTAAACCCCTCAAAAGAATCCTCGTCAGATGGTTCTGCAAAGATATCTCGCAGCCGCTTCCTTTCTCGCTCCTCGAGAGTATCTGACTCTCGAGGAGTCTTACGCCCACGTCTCCCAGTAGTAGAGCCAAGAGGCTCAACCATAACAGAAACTGTAGACCTAAAATCAATTGTTCATTCCAACTAATGTGGATCCTTTGAATTAATGGGATCTTGATATATCAATGTGGATGTGAATTCCATTGGTTCGGTGGGCCTATTGTAGTTAGGACTAGAAATTGAATTTATACCTTAATATTTTTTTCTTTCGGGATATTTTAAACAGCGTATTGTAGCCTAATCAGATTCTGAGTGCTCAGAAGATGAGGAAGGGGTGCTGGAATAGATTCAGAGGGCCCAGAGGAGGATAGAAGTAGCCTGGAGAGAGTTGTTTTGGAATCTTCTGGCAGTTCTCATGAGACTGGAGAAAGCGATATCAGTTCTCATGAGAATCTGGCAGAAGTGCAGACTGAAAGAAATGTGGGAGATTGTTTGCCCAGGTCAAGGCGCTTAGAATTTTGGAGACAGAGTGTACAACAAAGACAGATTCGCTTTTCCCAGAGGCTTAGAGATAAGGAGAGGAAAAGCAGGCGTGTGAGGAATGATGTCATGGGAGGGATTTAATTCTTTTAAAGTAGTTTCTGCCAGTACCATCCTTTGTGAGAGCAACGTATTCAGGTGAACAGCTCTCGGTTCTTGGTCTTAAGTTTTTGGAATTCACGTATTCAAGTTTCTAAGTTTGTTCCTATTTCTAGTTCATGTGTGGCATAGATTGGCAGCCTTGGATTCATGCTCTCATGTTTACGGATATATCTGTGGATTGACTCTTGAGACTGTATTTGAAAGGATTTTGGACTCTTGGCTATCTTGGAATAACTTTTGGAACTTTGGTTCTATTTTTTAGACTTGCTTATTTTTATGTACTCTTCTCTAAATAAACTTTTACTTACCGAATTATCTGGACAGAGTGTGGTTTGTGGTTAAAAGGTGTTTCAGGGCTCTAGTGCAACACAACATTTGAATGTAAATGGAAACACTAAGAATATCACTGTATGTAGAATAAAGATAAAGGTAAAGGTTTCCCCTGACGTTAAGTCCAATCATGTCTGACTCTGGGGGTTGGTGCTCATCTCCATTTCTAAACAGAAAAGCCGGCGTTGTCTGTACACACCTTCAAGGTCATGTGGCCGGCATGACTGCATGGAACGCCGTTACCTTCCCGCCGGAGCAGTACCTATTGATCTACTCACATTCACATGTTTTCAAACTGCTGGAGCTAACAGCTGGCACTCACTCCGCTTCCCAGATTCGAACCTACGATCTTTCGATCTCTAAGTTCAGCAGCTCAGCGCTTTAACACACTGTGCCACCCGGGCTATATGTAGAATACATAGTGTGAAAGCCTTGATCAGATAGTTTGAAGTTTGGAGAAAAACAATAAGTGCTGTACCTGTATTCAACAGGAATTGTGATGAAATGAGATTAATTTGTGGGATACTAGAATGTGGCGCAACGGGTCAAACCACTGAGCTGCTGAACTTGCTGACCAAAAGGTAGACGGTTTGAACCAGGGGAGTGGGGTGAGCTCCCGTTGTTATCCACAGCTTCTGCCAACCTAGCAGTTCTAAAACATGCAAATGTGAGTAGATCAATAGGTACCGCTCCAGTAGGAAGGTAATGGTGCTCCATGCATTCATGCCAGCCACATGACCTTGGAGGTGTCTACGGACAACACCGGCTCTTCGGCTTAGAAATGGAGATGAGCTCCAACCCCAAAGTCAGACACAACTAGACTTAGGGGAAAAACTTTCCCTGTACTAGAATGTTGTATTTCCTGCAGCCCACTCAAAATTCCCTTCAGTTCTTAGAAAGAGAAATGGTTCATTAACAATAGAGACAGATATGAAACCTTTTTTTTCTATTTCTTTATATAATTCAGTGTAGTAAAGCTTCCAATTATGGAATGGAGTATAGAATCCATCATTTTATTTTATTTTAATTTGGTGTGTTGTATTATAAACCTTTATCATTTATATTTTGATCATTTAGTGTATTCTAGAAACTACAATGCCTTGTGGCTTATAATAATAGAGAGTATTGTGACCTTGGAAATACCAGTAGAGGACCAACACCACTGTTTTAAAGTTTAACTAGCATCTACAGGGCTTTTGCATTAAAAGGAGAGTGCACGTAGTTTCCTGATTACATTACTGCCTCTTAATTCCTCTTAGGGAGATATACTGGAGCCTTCTCTCATTCCCAAAGTAACATTCATCAAAGTTGGAAGGGATTTAAAACAGCCCCCAGGATTTTCACAGCTGTAGCAGGTGCTACTGAGGTATAATAAGCTATGTTTAGGTTCACTCTGGCATATTATTAAGTGTGTTCATATCTACAGATAAGACTGAATAGTGTCATGGGAAATTTTGAGTTGCAGTGGGAGTCATGTGTGTGTGTGAAATTGCATTCTGGAATATTTGTATATAGGATGGAGGGAGGCTTGACAATGTAACCTTAGCTGAAGCATGCTGTTTTTTAAATATAGAAATTAGTGGTGACATTCTGTTGCATACAAGTAACTGAGAACCAATGTAGATGACTCTAATGATTAATAAATGTTCAAATCTTCAGTAGTCCACAGGTGAAATAGTCCAACACACCATGAAGGTCTAGCAGGAGTGGTGTAATCAGTTGAGATACTGTCAGTACAAATGTAGACAGATATAAATAAGGGGACCAAAATATTTATCTAAGTCAGGGCTTCTTAAACTTTTTCCACTGTGACCCCTTTCCACCTGAGAAATGTGTACATGACTGCAGATATGCAGATATATAAAATCAATCATTTTTTTGATAACAAATCAGGCTTTGCGAGATTTGCTAAGCAATCTGACTTTTTTCTTTTTGAGGAGTACAGCTGAAACATTTTCTTCAGAATCTACTGTAAACTAAGAGCTACTAACAGATTTGTTCAGAAACCTTTTACTGTTGCTAAATTTTTCGTGACCCCAACATTGAGCTAAAGAGATCCCATTTGGATTTGAAGCACACAGTTTTAAGAAACAGTGGTCTAAGCAATGTCACTTAGGACCTTATCACTTTTGGATGTAATCTGTTTATATCAGTGTGCATCCATATTTTTTTAGGACTGGATGCATTGCATAGTATATTGAGACCTGATTATTATGATTCTTATGCTTTGAAAATACTGCGCTTTGACTCATCACACCACGGAAGGCTGGCTCCTCCCAATCCATTCAAAACACCACCCACAACACTCTATGACCTTTTTTAAAGTATTGTTGCTGATGGGATCCATACAGATTTTTCTATCACACACAAAAAGTGATTCAGCAATGGAAGAATTGGTAGTATTTTTTAAAAAATACAATTAGAATTCCGTTTGCAAAAAAATGCATTTCTATGACTCTTTGCAGACTGATTCCTAAAAAATACTGATGGGATGGGGCAAATGTCATATGATGAGACCAGTTTGAAGTCATTCTCAAACAGTATTAGAAACGGAGTATTTCCTAATGCGTTACGGTCCTAAGCCTCTTTCTCTGGTCTCACTTATCCAATCTTCACTCATCCAACATTCTGTATTATACAACGCAGTCTGCCTTTGAGTAATCAATGTTTTTTGTAGTCAGTGTTTTCAATGCATTGCAATGTTTTGGTGCTAAATTCGTAAATATAGTAATTACTACTTAACGTTACTGTGTAGTGAACTGCTTTTTCTGTCATTGTAAAACATGTTTTGGTGCTTAATTTGAAAAATCATAACATAATTTGGCATTTATTAGGCTTTTCCTTAATCCCTCCTTATTATCCAACATTTTCGCTTATCCAACGTTCTGCCGGCCCGTTTATATTGGATAAGCAAGACTTTACAGTATCTTCTGATTTCTTGATTCTTCATTCTCTACTATACCAAGAACATAAATGTGATTTGCAAGAGTAAACCTATCAATTAAAGAAACATTACTATCAACTAAATCTAATGGTCTAAAGATGTTGGCAGATTCTAATCGACTGTGCAGAGCAGTGTATAGTATACCCTGCTGTGGTGAGTTAGGCTAGGCAATTAAAACAATGTATTAAAATAATGCTATAAACAATTGCCAGATGGTGCTTATAGATTGGCAGCCCGGTTCTGAGTGCTTCCTCCATGATGTCATGCTTTGCATTGTTGGACTGATATAGAACTAAGTGCTAGTGCAGCCACAGTCATATCAGGTTTTAAAGAAGAGCATCCAGGGAACCATAACTCCCTCCTTCCTTCCTTCATTCCTTTCACTTCATGTTATCGTCAGCTTTGTGAAGCAGAAAAAAAAAAACCATTCAGGCTTCTACATTTGTCACAGTCTGGTACAAACTAAAAGATGAACCTGAAATTGGTCTTTCAAATAATACAAGAGATATTTCCTCCCTTGTAATGACAATGTGATTGTGTATATGTATTTGACTCTGTATGTCAAATATCCAACAGACATTCACAGATGCATGAATAAGTAAGTCTTCCAAGGTTCAGGATGAAATTTCAGTGCTTTTCATGGCTCCTTGCCCTTTCATATTATTGGACAAAACAGAGTAAGCCAATGCTTAAATTGTTCAGAACGCAAAATCAAGTAAAACTGCGCTTCACCCTATTTTACCTTGCATTTATGTTTTTTCCTTACTTGAAAGCGAACATAATGATCTTTCTTTGAAGTAATTTGTGTTGTTTTTGTCCAATGTCCAGAATTGATACTTCTTAAATTTTGCAGTTGAAGTTCAAAGGGGCATCAAATCATTGAATCCAACTGTTATATTTTATCATTAATTGTTAATAAAAAAATCAAGTGAAAAGCAAGAAAAAGTAATTTTAAACTTTTTGTTCTAAGCCAGGGTTGTCAGATTCATTTTCACCAAGGGCCACCTCAGCCTTTCGGTTCTCTTCAAAGGGCTATTTGTAATTGTAATACTGTATAAATGTACTATGTTGCCCTAGCATTGAAAGCCTCTCAGGACACATAAAATCACATCACAGGCTAGATTCAGCCCACAGGCCTTGCATTTGACACGTGTGCTCTAAGATAAACAGGTTTTCATAGGATAAAGGCATAAATACGCTAAAGGCAGCAGCTATCCTGTCTCATTTTACAAGCTAAGCAGGGTCAGCCCTGATTAGTACTTGGAACAGAAACTGCCAATGAATATCAGATACTGTTGGTTTTATGTCAGAGAAAAGAACTAGCAAAATGACCTCTAAAAATTCCTTGCATAAGAAAACCCTATGAAATCCATAAGTTAATGAGTGACATGAAGGCGCATGCACATACACACTCAACTGAGGAGATATTTCATAGCCTAGCTGTCCCTCTTTGGCAGGAGCATTCCCAATTAATCCTCTCTTGTCTCTCTTTTTCAGTTTATTTTACAATAATGTCCCAGATTCTCTCTTCTACCACTTTCCCCCTTTTTCTTCAGCATATCTCATTTCCTGTTAACTGAGATCAAAGTGCAAAAATAGTTTGAACTCACAATGCTGCAGTGAGGTGAGGAAACGAGGAGGCAGAATTTTGCTCTTTGAGTTCAAGGGAAAGCAAACTGCTTCTCCCTTTAATAGTTTATATGTTCTTCTTCATTAGGCATCTTGACCACACTTATGTTGCCCAGTTTTCATCTGAAATGTTGGAGGATGTGGTAATGTGAATGTGAGTATTGTGGGCATGTTAAGTGATTCCAGCACCCACAAGAACTGAACGTTTGGAGGCATGGTGTGTGAAGCTTTCCAGAAAGCCGAATGAAACAGATAGGTTGAAGGCGAAATGAGAGGTTTATTCTCAATGGATAGAGAAGATGTCAGCAGAGAAAGTACTCCAAAAACCTGATATACCCCATTTGCAAATACAGAGCATTTTTATTTTATTCTAACAGCTGTTCAAAAAACTTGCAGACACTCCTCATTGGTTTAGAAACCGTCCAGCTAGGATCTGCATCTTGAGTGACTCTGGACTCCATCCGAGGTCATTTGTTGATCCTTCATAGTGGCAAGAAATTCAAGAAACTGTCATTGAAGCATTTGAAGTGTCAGTCCAGGAGGGGGGCGCACTTGAGAAGGAATGTGGTGTGTGTGGTGATAATGGGCAGGGATGGATCCCCATATCTTCAGCTCAGATGTGGACAATGATGTTAGGCTTGATAAACAATGGGTTGCATCAAGGTGTTGTCTACATTAATAGGTCTCTCCATAAGGGTCCGATACAGAGACCTGGGAAAGGGAGCGTTCCCAGGCTAGTCCAGATCATATCAGGTAAAACAGACAAAGGAGACCTAAAGGCTCTGATGCAAATTCATTGTGTGTGTCCCCCCATTCTTCCCAGTTCATTATGTGAGGATTATGATCATTTTCTTTAGGTGAGAGCGACGTACCATTCTGGGTAATTTCCAGGGAATTTCAAAGAAAGGTTATCTTAGGGCAATCAGAAATAACCATGTGATTATATTACCCAATGGACCCACATCTCATAATTCATAATTTTGGGGTCTAATTTTCAATAACAAGTATAAAAATACCCTGTGCCCCATGCAGTCATATCGGCCACATGATCTTGGAGGTGTCTATGGACAACGCTGGCTCTTCGACTTAGAAATGGAAATGAACCCTAACCCCCAGAGTCAGACACGAGACTTAATATCAGGGGAAACCCTTTACCTATGTTTCACAAAAAGCCGAAAACACTCATATAAAATGTACAGTGCTTAAGCTGTGACATGTTTCTTGATACACACAACAAACTGATTTCATTGTCTATCCACTAGAAGACATTTCAAATTACCACAAATGAAGCCAAAGAACAGGCAAAGAAGGTATATTACTCCTGCTTTACTGCATCATGGTTTGCTAATTATTTGCTTATTTGGAACACAAACTATCAAAATATAGCATTTTCCTCCTCAGCCCCTCTTTTTTGTTGCTAGGGGAGAAAAACATGTACATATAAAGTGGCTGAAATTTAGAGGCATTCTTTACAGCTATGGTGTACAATAACCTACATTAGAAGTTTACTTTTATGTACATTCTGCAAAGCAAATGTCCATTTGGGAGATTCCTGCAGACCTTGAGGATTAAGGAATATTAACAGATAAAGATGTTATCAATTTTATTAAACCCTACATAATTAATAATGATGTAACAACTTCACTGTCAGAGCATAAAGCCATGTTTTGGGTCTTTCTTTTTAAATATGATCTCATCTAGGAAGTGCAAAGACTGATGCGACTGGCTTTCCAAACACACTTGCGCCAACTGCTTCCCCTATTAGTGTGTGTTATTTTAAGCCTGATATTTATGTGCTGCCTGCCTTTCTAAATTTGACTGATATCTATTGGCCTCATTATATGTTTCCTAAAATACATACTGACTTGGTCACAACAGGACTCAAACCAAAATATTGGCTCAACAGAGAATTTTTGCAGAGTAGTTCAGAAAGAGAAGCAGGCAAGAACTATTGCATGTTAATAACAAGGCTGAAGATGTCCATGTGAATGATTTCTAACTCTTTCTGCTCTGTTTTTCCATGCTTTCCTGGGATTCAGAGAAAGGTAAAATGTTTTTCTCCTTTAAAAATTTTCTTCCTGTCTTTCATCAATAATATGTGTTGCACTGCATAGAGTAATGAAGCAAGTATGTTACTGGGCACCAGTTTTCTTAATGGTTTTTCCTTTTTGGATGAATTTTGAATGTTTATTTTCAACACGTGCCATCTAAATATTATACAAAAGAATATATAGTAAAATAAAATACGAACGGTAGAACAGATTTATCATTTTCTTTACTGGGAAAGAAACAGAGATTTCAGTATCAGATAGATACTGCACAGTCTGAGATCAGTCTTCTTCAGCTCAATGATCTTCACATTATTATTAACCCTATATCTGGCATCTTTGAGATATGGAAGGTTGAGAGGGGCTGTCCTATATATTCAGCCCCATCCTTGTTTCCAGCTCAACAAAAACTTAAAATTAAGTTGGAGTGTTGTGTGGTTTCCTTGCTATATGGCCGTGTTCTGCTTGAACACGGCCATACAGCCTGGAAACCACACAACACTCCAGTGATTCCCCGCCATGAAAGCCTTTGACAATACATTAAAATTAAGTTGTTCAAAAAAAATATCATCTTGATAATTCTAATCTGTAGACATGAGAAAGACAGATGTCTAGGTCTTTATATAGTGCCTATTGATTTTAAGTGAGGAACAGGCAACTGTCACCTTCTAGACATCTTTGACCTAGAGCTCCAGTGGTCCTAGCCATCACAGCCAATGCTGACGGGTGGTAGCATTTGTAGTCCAAAATCATCTGTAGGTCAGAGTTCTTCACTCCTGATTTAGTGAATAGACATTATGATTATTTTTTATTGTGTCAAAGCAAATTGAGGTAAGTCACTTCTGATGTGAGAGAATTGTCCGTCTTCAAAGACGCTGCCCAGGGGACGCCCAAATATGTTACCATCCTGTGATGGGCTTCTCTCATGCCCCATTATTATTGTTATATACACTAGTGTTGTTATTAGTATTACATTATTATTACAGTAGAGTTCCGGTTATCCAAATTAAACAGGCAGACCGAATCTTGGATACCCGGATCTGTCGGATAACCGGATCTGTGGGCAAGCGCCCGGCTTAGGGAAGCGCGGGGCATGCCGCTGCTTAGCAACACATCCCATGCTTCTCTAAAGGCCCAAGCGCCTACCGGAGAGAGGAAACTTCTCCTTTAAGTTACTTTATGTATTAATTTCCAGAAAACTTGATATATGTGTTTTGGAAATTAATACATAAAGCAACTTAAAGGTTACTTGTGTATATACAAGTTGCAGAGATAAAGTCAGGAAGGATTATTCAACTGTCTACCAAGAGCAGTCTAAAACCATACACTTAATGGAGCTCAGCGATTATGAAAGTCACCATGGCTGACAACATTAGGGAATTCTTTCCTTCGAGCCTCAAATTCGATGAGCCACCACAATACACTCCCCTCATTGGGCCCTGGAGCAGCGATAAGGAATAAGAAAGTGGTTTTCCTTGGTATTCATATTTCATAAGCTTCGTAGGGATTGAAGGAGTATTGTGTTGCTTAAAGTGGAAAAGGAGCTATGGTAGTGAAATTCTGATGCATAGCCCAGGAAATATAAATAAAAGATAACTAGGCTTAGCTGTTGGAATAGCTGACTTACACAAAACAGCGTACTGAAGGCTGGAGGTCTGTAAAAGCCCACTCTTCCCTGTGCTTTTTGTTTTTATCACTTGTTCTGAGTCAGAAAACAATTTAGCTGTCCTAAGTATACATCTAGGTTGAATGGCATCACCTGTAAAATCAGTCTTTTTACTCTTGTGCCCCTTAGCATCAGCTGTCTTGCAGAATTGCTTTAAAGAAGAATTAGAAAATAATTACAAACTACAGTATGCTGTAAAATAAAAGACCTATATCCATGAGAATTCCTGTGTGGTCTGAGATATTGAATAAATACGGGGGGAGGGGGGAAATCTGGATCTAATGCCAGTCACCATAAGAAATTATAGAATCATTGAATTAATGTATATAAGTGTTAAGCAGGTGATTTAGTGGCTTCACTCTGAGACTACCTATTGGATTCAGGCCAGACAGACACATCTTTATCATGTCTTATTTATTAGATCTTATTGATCTTACATAGATTGTAAGCTTAAGGGCAAATTATCATTTTTGTGACTGAGTTTTTCTGACTGAAGAATGGGATATAAATACTCTAATATTGTAATACAAATAATCAAACTGCAAGGGTCATTAGTGATGGGGGGGATGACAAATGTCTACTTTTTTGTGTTCCTGAGAAGAGGTGATTTTTCTTGTAAGTTTCTCAGGAGGAGAAGAGAGTAAGTTGGAAGTTTTGCTAAACATGCAAAAAAAAAATTTATTTAGGTGCAAGAATTAAAGGATTTGTATCTCTTAAGCACAATTGCACGATGATCCTGGACTACTTATTACAAGAGTAATTTGAACAGTGTTGATATTGTGCCAAACAAATTCCTGACAACAGAATCAATGAGGAAATGTGTTAGAAAAATACTCCCTCACTTCTCCAAAATTTTAGGTCTGGCTCTGAGACCAGGATCTAGTCCCCCTCCTTCAATTGTGAAGGAGAGGAATCAGGGCAAGAGCAGTGTTTTAAAAGTGTATGCGTACACGCACACACACACATGTATATGTGTGTGTGTGTGTGTGTGTGTGTGTGTGTGTATATATATATATGTTGTTGTTGTTGTTGTTGTTGTTGTTACACTAACCGTGCCTAGCCACGTGTTGCTGTGGCGTAGTCTAGTGGTATGGAAAACAAAAGTATTGAGAAATCTCTATATAATGATGATGATGATGATGATGATGATGATAATTGTATCATCCTACTCTCCTTGCAGCTAAATATAGATTTAAAGAGTTGCAATGCCTATATTCTAAAGGCAGTGCTCCTTATATATAGCTATAGAGAGATATGGCTATATATTTCATATTTTTGCCTAACTATATTCCAACTGGAGCCTCCAGTGGCTCAGTGTGTTAAAGTGCTGAGCTGCTGAACTTGCAGACTGAAAGGTCCCAGATTCAAATCCGGGGAGTGGAGTGAGTGCCTGCTGTTAGCTCCAGCTTCTGCCAACCTAGCAGTTCGAAATGTGAGTAGATCAATAGGTACTGCTCCGGCGGGAAGGTATCGGTGTTCCATGCAGTCATGCTGGCCACATGACCTTGAAAGTGTCTATGGACAACGCCGGCTCTTCGGCTTAGAAATGGAGATGAGCACCAACCCCCAGAGTCGGACACAACTGGCCTTAACATCAGGGGAAACCTTTACCTTATATTCCAACTATCTCCCTATATTTATCTATATTGAGCTTTGAGTTTGGATTATAGGTCTGACAAATAGGGCTAGAAGGCCTTTCTCCTTCCAAAGATGCATCATGTGCATCTTCTTCTGCAAAAGGCACCCAGACCTGTTTCGCCTTCTGCCACCCTATCTCTCAATGGCACAATGGCTGGGGGTGGATGTACCTGGCTCTCCCTAGGAGGGGCTCCAGGGCTCTGGCCGCAGCATTCCTTACAGAAAAGATGGACATTTGAATAAATTTTTGTTTTTTTAGAAAACTGAACAGTGTGTGGCAAACGTTGGAAAACAAAGTTCTGAGCACTTATTTGGTACATGCTTTTGGTAAGGGTCATATTTTAAATTGAGTAGTGTTAGAGTGTAGTCTGCCTAATCACATATCTGCTAGCCAACATGAAAGAGGCACTCTTAGGACCTCATCAGATGAATGTCCTTAAGTCGGGGGACAGTGGGGCAGCGGAGGAAACCAATGGGCAGCGCCCCACATCACTGCCTTACCATGACACAATGTTCTTGTCTGCCCCCAACTTCGTCCCGCTCTGTACCCGGTTTCTTCTTCAGGGCAGCCTCTGAACTCACTACTGAGACAGAGCTGGGACAGAGCCCCGTCGGAAGTAGCTCGAGTCAATGCGATGGGTTCGGGCAGGCTCTGTCTTGGCTGCATCTCGGCAGCATCCTAGGATGGGGAAACGCCTCGTGTCAGGACGTCACTAATCACAGATATGTACTGTAGTATAATAATAATAATAATAATAATAATAATAATAATAATAATAATAATAATACTTTATTTATACCCCGCCACTATCTCCCCGTGGGGACTCGGGGTGGCTCACAATATTACAAAAGTAGCAGCGCAAATACATTAACAATATACACAGTTTAAAACACAAGAAGATGATAAAACAGAAGTTAAAACAAAAGTTTATACAACAGTAATAATATCAAACAACCACCAATGCAATTCAGTCAACTTCAAAGGTGGGGGGGACTATAGCAGCAATATAAGATAAAATCATTAGATTAAAATACCCCGATGAAAGGAACCTAATAACATTCAGAATAGAATTATAATGAGGCTGGTATGGTATTCTATCCTCGAAACCAACACTGCTCTCTGTTGTTGTTTTTTTACTGAATAATATATTATAGTTTGAACAATATACTATATAAGGGAGAGCTTTTCCCTGTGAACTTCTCTGTTGTGGCACCCCAGATATGGAATCAGAGGCCTGATGGACATGAATGCTCATTTTAGTGCCAAGTAAAAATACAACTTTGTACAAACCATCACCTACCTCCTCTTCCTTCTTTCATTGATATTCTGCCTTTACTCCAATATTAGGATCAAGTCAGCTTAGAAAAGTTAAAATAAATTCATTTTAAAACAGTTATAGAAAAGAGAAAGACATGTAAAAAGTTACGATTAAAATACAATTAAACAATGTAGAGATTTAAAACCCTTTAAAAGAAACCAATAAAAGACAAAAGATAAAAATCAGCCTAGTAGCACACCATAAAACAGCATACCATTAAGAGCCCCCACAGTCAATTAAGAAAAAGCTTAATAGAATATAAACGTTTTTTCATTGCCAATAGAATGGCAACAATGAGGGAACCATGTATTATGGTTCAGCATTGTTTTAAAACATTTAACTGATTTAAATTATTCTAACTTGTCACATTTAATATACCTTTAGTCTGATTATATTATTTCTTATTGTTTTATATTTGTAAATTGGTTAAACTAATTTTTATATGATATAGGGTGAGGTATAAATGTAAGTCACAGTTAGGGAGATAGATATGAAAGCAAAACTGAAAGCATCAGCAACGTATTCAGTACTGAACACATCTAGCTGTGAAGACAGTGATCTCTTGACCTCCCCATCCTTTGCACCAGAAATCAGCATTGATGTGTACATAGAGAATTAGTGGTTCACATGAGAGAGAAGTATTTGAAATGCAGAAAGGTTTGAACTTGAATGATCTTCCCAGTAACGCTTAAAAAGAATACTTGTAGGCTGTAACTGCCATTTCCTAGGGCTTGGAAGTAATACGTTATAAGGAAGGATGTTAATATATTTTCCCCCTACCAAGAATCAATGGTATAATGGTGTTGGTTTTTTTTCCAAAGCAGTGTAACATCTGGTACCTATTACGTTCCCCGTATAATGAGGAATGTGTGTTTGTACATTTAGATGGGGGGATTTGGGTCTATTTTTTTTTCTAAATTTATTTTCATGGTAGTAACAGTGCTAATAACGATAATGATTTAACTGAAAAAATGACTTGCTATTACTACACTAAACACCGACATCTGGCAGGCATAGTGTCACAATTTCAAGTTCACGGTTTGTATCTGAAGGTAGCATAGCATTCACACTGTCTTGGGCTCTTTGGAAACCTTAGTCTCCCATTAGAAAGAGAGAGCTGTTGGGAGAGAAATAAGCTTTTTGTACCAACCCCATTATTTTTGAGGACTATCTAATGTGACTTACTCCTTGCGAGCCAAAGCGAAAAAGGCAAGGCTTCCTGGTCCAACTCCTCTTTGGGTTCTATAGGCATTTGTGTGTGTATACTTAATACTTAATTATTAATAATAATGGTAATCCCAGAAAACAAAAAGAGAAGCCTACCTCTCCTCTAGAGTAGAAACTAGAAACAGATAAAAGAAGCAAAACCCCAAGCAGAAAAAATATTGCAGCCTTGCAGGCGAAGTCAGGGGATTTTTAAGGTAGTCCAGGGAAGATACAGCTCCACTGAGCTCCCAGGTCATTGCTCTTTCCCTGGGCCTCCTTAAAATGCCTCTTGGAAAGCTGCTTGGTGTGCTGGTGCTGTTGAGAGAAAGCACGTGGGCCTGCCTCTCCTGCAGCCAAGCACCTCTCCTCTAGAATAGAAAAAAATAAAGAACAAGAAGCCTCCTTAAAGTATGCACCTGCCTGCAGCCAAGCGCCTCTAGTGAAAAAACAAGCAAGAAGCCTCTTTAAAGTACACGCCTGCCTGCAGCTGAGCGCCTCTTCTCTAAAGTAGAAGCAAACAGCTTAAGTGCTTAAAATGACAGGAAGTGGAGCCTGGGAAGTCTCCTCCCCCTCCCCCGCCCAAATAATGGACTTATAGAAAATTGATCTTTTGTCACCTTTAGAGCGAAAACAGATATCTGCCCTCCCGTTTTCGGGTGGCTCCTAAAAACAGATCTGGGTCCCCACTGAAAGCTGGGACACAAAACAACTTGCAGTTTATCTGGATTGCATAACTGTAATATACAGGCAGTCCCTAAGTTACAAGCATCCAACTTACAAATGACTCATAGTTAAGAACTGGGGTGAAACAACAGGAAGTGAAAGAAATTTACCCCTCAGAAGGGAAATTTGTTCCTGAAAATGTGTCTCCTCTGAAGCTTTCTCAATCCTTATTTCCACAACAAGCCATTTCTTTTTCAAAATCCAATTATCACAGGGGCAGAAAGTGAGGTGAAATCTTCTGAAGAGGGGCACAGACAGTAAAACAAACACCACAGGGTTGTTCATCCTTCCCCTTGTTATCCAGTTTGAGGACTGCCTACATATGGAATTGAGAGGTCTTGGGGATAGTGGGAAAAGAGAAGGAAAGCTAGGCAAGGGACCTTGACAAGCATAAATAAATCCACAGCTCAATGGTCATGCTGCTGCTCCTTCAGCAAAAGCGCCAAAGAACAAAGAACTGCTAACAGCAAATTTCTGCATATCTGTATATTTTAAGATAGCATTGCATACCATCTTCGTAAACCAGCATTTCAGTTTGCGGTACTGCATGACTTTATAAATGGAAGATGTCTTTTAGAGCTGAGGAATAAAAGGTGTCTCACGGAAGAAGTAAGAAATTAGTGACCTCTGATTACCATTAAGAGGAGACAGTGAATGTTTATGACGATGATTAAGGTATTATAATTCACCATTAGCGAGACAGAAGAAACATGTGTGAGGTCTAAGATAACTTCCTAGATATACACATTATCTAGTGGGAGTGCAGGAGCCCCCGGTGGCGCACTGGGTTAAGCTGCTGAGTTGGTGGTTCGAATCTGTGGAGCGGAGTGAGCTCCCGTTGTTAGCCTCAGCTTCTGCCAACCTAGCTGTTTGAAAATATGCAAATGTGAGTAGATCAATAGTTATCGCTCTGGCGGGAAGGTAACGGCGCTCCATGCAGTCATGCCGACCACATGACCTTGGAGGTGTCTATGGACAGTGCCGGCTCTTCGGCTTAGAAATGGAAATGAGCACCAGAGTCGGACACAACTAGACTTAGTGTCAGACAGAAACCAAGTGGGAGTGCAGGTGGTTGAGAAGAATGACACTACCACTAAAATAATCCAACACAGTGAACATACGTTTCTAAACATCCTTTTGTATCAAAATGATTTCAGGTTGAGGAAACTGTGGAGCTTTCAAGAATATATTGAGTTCAGAGTAAAATGTGTGAGTCTTATGTTAGTGGGGTCATATTAGAACAGGATACTGCACACTGGAACTGGGATATAGCCTTTGTGTGAATTCAGCCTTTGTAAGAAGTCACATGGCCGTCAAATAAGAGGAAATACTGTCTAAAACATTGCTTTTTTAAAAAAAATGTTCCAAGTTATAGATTTTCTTTGTTTACTACCTCAATTAGAGTCATTATTGACGTCAACCTATCTTCAGGACCTTGCCGTAAGAAGCAATCTGCATTTAATTGCTAATGTTGATAGATGATTTTATAGCAGATGGTTGCTTGTTTCGTCTTCCTACCCACCCCCCATGTCTCTGTCTAGCATGACTGGTTTAAGAAGAAGCAGTGAAGGAATTTCTTGATGCGTTTTCCTTAGCTCTGGCAACAGATTTGCCAACTAATATGTCAACTTTGAGAAATCATTGCATGCATAGCAAGCTGTACTATCAGCATCTAATAAAGCTATCAGTGTTTTAGGCTTTGATGATGAACACTGTAAATTTTTATAGTATCATGATAATTTTAATGACATTATCAGCACAATCACATACACACAAGTTTAAATCAAAGGGATGTGTGCCTTAGGCAAGTATAGCTAGGACTTGGGAAAGTTTAACTCTGTGGAATAGCCATACATGAGATAGAACCAGGCCAGAAACATAAATGCTTTTGACCAACCATGGCATCTGTGCTGAATCTGGAGCAAGGCTTCATTTTTGGCCTTTCCTAAATAATCTCTGTATGATCATGAAAAAATGTGTACATGGAGAAAATCAGACTAAACTATCCAGTATTTCCAAGAATCACTCTCAAAAGCTGGGCTCAGGAACCTATATCCTTCTACATTAGTGGTTTCCAGCCTTTAGGCCTCCAGGTGTTTTGGACTTCAACTCCCAGAAATCCCAGCCAGCTTACCAGCTGTTAGGAACTGTGGGAGCTGAAGTCCAAAAGATCTGGAGACCCAATGGTTGGGAACGACTATTCTACATGTTGTGAAACCACAATTCTTATCACGCTCAATTACACACACACTTAAATTCTTGTTATCTTAGTTTTTAGGCCTGTTTTGGGGTTATTTGGGGCTCAGATTCAGAGAATTACATTGGATAGACCTTATGAGCTCCAGTTTCTTAGATGTTATCATGGTTTTCTATGGGCGAGCAGATGGTGACTGGTAGAGGTTCACATGTTCTGTATCTCAAAAACTAGAACTGATAAAGGAAAACTGATGACAATTTTGGAATCAGCAGGTCAAATATATCCAGAAACTGGGCTAACATTTGAGTCACCAAAATGTGTGTTGGCCAATGTTATTGGATGTTCTGGCTAGAGCTGCTGAGAGTTTGAACAACATCTGGAAAACCACATGTTCCCTATCCTTTCTCAGAAGCCTGGCACTACTCGAGTCATGTTTTAGGCAACATTTGAAGGGCCATGGTGGAGGAAAAGAAGAATAAGCCTTCTTGTTGGAAGCGAGCATCTATTTTCCCACAAGGTGGGCTAGCAAAGGGGAGGCGGTTCTTCATGGTCAGAAACACCATTATGGTCTCACCAATTAAGTGTATTTTTTAAAAAATGTTATTATTATTACAGATGTGTGTTCCTGATTTTATTATACTGTGTTTTCTTTTATTTACGCAGGGACTTTGCATACGTAGCAAGAGATAGAGAGACAAGGATTTTGAAATGTCACGTGTTTCGATGTGACACGCCAGCAAAAGCCATCGCCACAAGCCTGCACGAAATCTGTTCTAAGGCAAGCTTCCTTCCTTCCTTCCTTCCTTCCTTCCTTCCTTCCTTCCTTCCTTCCTTCCTTCCTTTCTTTAAAAGATCATGAAGAAGAAAGTGTTGCCATCTCAGAAATCCCAGCGGTTCTGATTTTAGCCCCTGGGAATCTGGATCCAGCACCTTAGAATAGCATATATAGTTATGCACCTGAAAGAGCAGGAAGTTTTTGAAATGGCATATGTCCATAGCCTCACTGCTCTTGTTATTACTTATGATGGGCAGCGCAACTCCCAGCTTTCTTAAATGAAGCTGAATATTTGGATGTGTTGGGGTCTGGGTTCAGGAATGATTTGGGTTTAAAATAACACAAGCCACAAAGTATTTTTCATCAGATATTAAAGAGTTTTTTGGGCTTTTGTTTATTTTTTCTCCATCACATATAATTTTTGTGATGAGGCTAATCGAATAATGAATGCATTTATGCACTGTTATCAATTAGATTCTATTGATATCAGTGCGTAAATGCATTCATTATTCAATTAGCCTCATTACAAAAATTACACTTGATAGAGAAAAAATAAACACAGATCTGAATTCAGCTCAAAAAACTCTGTAAGAATGACCTAAAATTATATCTAATGAAAAATACTTGTTGGCTTGTGTTACATTAATATGATGCGAAATGTGCAGACTTTATAGTAGTCCACTGCAATATATCATTCCTCATATTTTTAAAAGTTGACATGATGGAAAAAAAATAAAGACGTATTTAAAATCAGCATACAATTGATTTAAACTGTGCAATTGTCATTTCTGATTATTACAAAAAGTTTGTTTTTGTTGGCTTGTGAATT
Source organism: Anolis carolinensis (assembly GCF_035594765.1). Lineage (NCBI taxonomy): Eukaryota > Metazoa > Chordata > Lepidosauria > Squamata > Anolidae > Anolis > Anolis carolinensis. Next base: position 80,561,053 of record NC_085845.1, read on the forward strand.
TTTCTCACCTTTGTGGACAACTCAGTGAAGTTATCTTTATTGGCTCAACAGCATATTATACTATCTAGCACAGCACCCTTCTATGAAGTATGGCTGGTATGGAATTTGGGGGGTTACCTTAAAGCCACTGTGTGCATATTACCTGGGAAATAAGATCCATTGAAATCAGTGAGACTTCTTTCTTAGATGCTATACATGGGATTGAGTCTGCACAGCTTTTTTCCCTACTTTAATTACAATATAAATGAGAAACTTTTTTAATTGAAACATTTTAAAGATTACAAATCATCACTGTGACATTTGTTGAGAGAGGGAAAACACTGTATTTTCACTCTCTCCAGATTATGGCTGAACGGAAGAATGCCAAAGCTGTGGCTTGCAGCTCCTTACAAGACCGGACAAATGTTACCCTTGAAGTTCCTTTGCAAGGTACGGTAATGTTTCATTCATTACACATTATCTAGTTAATGGCTGTTAATGACCTCAAACAACTCAAACATAGTATTATGTATAGCTTGTTTGAGGAGGGGTGCTTCTCAACAGCATTTTTCACACTAGAAAAAATTGGGAGAATGGAAATTGCACAGTGCTATTCTGGTTTTAATGTGTGGAACCATCCATCTCGAAGCACTCTGATTCCATGATCCAGAGCTAGATTTCAAATGACAAAACTGGAATCCACTGAAGATTGAAGGGGGAAACTTACACTATGTACCCTAAAACTTGCTCTGGAGGTATTTGGTTTGTGTTTGGGAAATTTGAATTATGTCAGTTAATATTATAAAGCCAACGTAGTTCCTAATCTGCTCTTGTACAGTTGGCTGAGTCCGATTGTTCACGGCTTTCATGGTTTGTTTTTTAATCCTGAGTTTCGACTCAGCCGAAGATTAGAAAGTCTACTTTTTCAGAATAATAATAATACAGTAGAGTCACACTTATCCAACATAAATGGGCCGGCAGAATGTTGGATAAGCAAATATGTTGGATAATAAGGAGAGATTAAGGAGAAGCCTATTAAACATCAAATTAGGTTATGATTTTACAAATTAAGCACTAAAACATCATGTTATACAACAAATTTGACAGAAAAAGTAATTCAATATGCAGTAATGCTACGTAGTAATTACTGTATTTATGAATTTAGCATGAAAATATCACAATGTATTGAAAACATTGACTACAAAAATGCGTTGGATAATCCAGAACGTTGGATAAGTGAATGTTGGATAAGTGAGACTCTACTGTAATGTGTTGTTGAAGGCTTTCATGGCCGGGATCACAGGGTTGTTGTATGTTTTCTGGGCTGTATGGCCATGTTCTAGAAACATGGCCATACAGCCCAGAAAACATACAACAACCCAATAATAATAATGCTTTTTATTATTATTATTCTGCCCTATCTCCCCGAGGGGACTCAGGACGGATTCCAGCATACACAAACACGAAAATAAACATTCATTGCATAGAAACAATAATAACACAGATAAAGTTAAAGGCTTCCCCTTCCAGCTGTAAGAGGTGATGCTCATCTCTGGTTCTGGTGGGTTGTGCTCATCTCCATTTCTAAGCCGAAGAGCTGGCATTGTCCATAGACACCTCCTAGGTCATGTGACCAGCATGACTGCATGGAGTGCCGTTACCTTCCCACTGAGGCGGTACTTATTTATCTCATATTTGCATGTTTTTGAACTGCTAGGTTAGCAGGAGCTGGGGCTAATAGCGGGAGCTCACCCTGTCCCACAGATTTGAACCGCCAACATTTCGGTCAGTAAATTCAGTAGCTCAGTGGTTTAACCCGTTGTGCCACCACAGCCCCTGGGAAAAATCCCAGGATCCCCCAGCTCCTCTTCTAAGCCATGGCTCCTTTCCCAGTCTTTGTGCCGGACATGAGTATAAACCAGTGAGTTTGTGTCATGTTTGTCTATTTTAGGCCATAGCAATGGAGCTAAATCTTTTCTCTGCTTTCTCTCTTTTTGTTTCTCATTTGAGAAGATTTTATTTACAAAAAATAGAAAGTTATGATCTATTTTTCCTTAATCCCATCAGAAATCGATTTGGATCCTTTTAATGTGAGGGAAAAGGAAGACAGATTTATAGCGATGAATAACAGTATCCCTTGAGTTCAATTATCTGGTGATTTTCTGTTCTGTCATTGAAGTAAGAATGTTGCTTGTTTGCTTGATGTGAATGTAGACGAGGTAAAATTGATTTTTGTCGTTGTTATTGTTTCCATGCAGTAGATTTCCCAACGCCAAAGACTGAACTGGTGCAGAAATTTCATGTACAGTATTTGGGCATGTTACCTGTAGCTAGGCCAGTGGGTATGTATATGTTTCTTTGTTCATTACTACTATACTTACATTAATTTCTTGCAGCATCTGAGAACTCATTTCTGTCTTCTTTGACATTAAAACAAGTCTAGATTTCTGCCTCCCCCACCCCAATTTAGTTTATGGTCTAGGTGAAATAATAATAATAATAATAATAATAATAATAATAATAATACACTTAATATATATATAATATACATCACACAGTCCTAGACACTTGGGAAGTGTTCGACTTGTGATTTTGTGATACGAAATCCAGCATATCTATCTTGTTTGCTGTGTCATAATAAAATAATACACTTCATTTATATTTTGCCTTTCTCTCCTAGGGAAGTCAGAGCGGATTACAGCATTTACCGCATACATAGTCATTCAGTGCCTTTACAGTCACATACAATGAGATATACAAACACAAACAAAGGCAAAGGCTTCTCCTTTCATTTCCAGCTTCTGGAGGTGGTGCTCATCTCTGGCTCTGGGGAGGTGCTTTCTCCATTTTCAAGCCAAGTAGCCTGTGTTGTCATGTCCTAGTCATGTGACTGGCAAGATTGCTTTCTTCTTGCCAGCCACACAACCTTTGGCAAAGGCGGTAAATTTATTTTATTTATTTACAGTATTTATATTCTGCCCTTCTCACTCCAAAGGGGACTCAGTGTGGATTACAATGCACAGATACATGGCAAACATTCAGTGCCATTATCAGACATACGACATATACAGACAGACAAATAGAGGCTATTTAGCATTTTTCCAGCTTCCAGCTTCATGAGGGTATGCTAGATTCCGGCCACAGGGGGAGCTGCCGCTTCATCATACACTGAGACACGGAGTCCTTTTGATGGTAGTACTTCCTCATGTTCTTTGCCCACCGTTGGCCATTTTATGGTGTCATAAATTAAATTGAATTAGCCTCCCCACATTAAGCGGTACCTATAATTTTCTACTTACAGACACATCTACTTTCCAGCTGCTTAGGTCAACAGCAAGTTAGGCAATTATTGGTTGGGAGCTTTAAACCCGACCCAGGCTTTGAACCAATGACCTCACGGTCGTGGTGATTTATTGCTGCTGGTTTCTAACCAGCTGCACTACAGCCCGGCCCTTTACCTTTTCCCGCCGAAGCAGTACCTATTTATCTACTCACATTTGCATGTTTTCAAACTACTAGGTTGGCAGGAGCAAGGGCTGACAGACGGGAACTCACCCCATCTCACGGATTCAAACTGCTGACCTTCAGGCAGGCTTGGGGGAGATTGGGTGGAATTGGGGAGGGAGATATAAGTTTTAAAGTCCATTTTAGTGACGTTCTTGTATTTAAATCTGTTTTACCACACTGTTACTATTTAATTGATTGTTTAACTTTTGTATTGCACTTTTTAAACGTGTCTAGTATGGATTGTTAGCCGCCTTAATTCCCCACGGGGAGAAAGGTAGAGTCTAAATAAAGTTGTTAATAATAATAATAATAATAATAATAATAATAATAAGGTTTTCATTAAATACATTTTAGAGAGTGACAAGAGAAAACAACACAACCTTGCTGGACAGGAATTCTGGATATGACATTTGTTTATTTATATATTTATGGTGAAGGAAATTATACTTGTTCAGGCCTAGTGGTGGGTCTAAGTGTTTGTAAAATGCACATTATTTTGTACACTATTTATATTGAATGTTGTTAATGTCAGTGTAAAAAAAACAAATTATTTTAAAATAATAATAATTAACCCACCCTTCTTTTAAAAATTGAGAAGGTGATATTTCATATTATGCTTACCAAATTCACAAACTAGTTAGCTGGGAAAGTGAAACTGAGAAGCACACATTGATCCTTAATACTAAATTGATTTTTATCATAAATGCCCATTCATTAATTTTTTAAATTATAAATAAAGGTTTCCAGAGCAGTTCACAAAGAATCATACTTGCCAGTCCATATAAGCATGGGCAGGCTTCAGACTTGCACCATCCCTGTTTTTTCATTATTAGGACCACAAAACTGTAAATGTATCCCTCCCGGTTTGTTGTCGGGACTATAGTTTCCCAGTAAGAGTTCTCCCAAGATCAGAAAGACAAGCAAGTGGCAAGAGATGCAGTTCAAGGAGAGGGAGCCAGGTGCTGTTGATGTTTCGGTTGGGCCAGTGGACCAATCTGATGTTTTCTCTCCTACAATTATAGGGATGGACACGCTAAATAGTGCTGTCGAGAGTCTGATGGCTTCCTCTGGTAGAGAAGACTGGATGCCTGTCACCATGAATGTTGCCGATGCTACAGTGACAGTTATCAGCGAAGGAGTAAGGCACAAACTATGTCATCTGAATGTAGAAATATTACAAATTTTATCAGTTTCAAACTTTTCTATGTTCAAGTTTATTATGTTCACGTGGCATTTTTCAGATTTTTTGGATAAGCCATATGCTATTATTTTCCCCCATAAAAATAACAGAACTGTCAATTTAATAAAAAATATTGTGTGAAAGAATACTTTCATGCCAATTAGACTTTCAGATGGATTTTACCTATTGAAGAGTTTGTGGGGGGAAATAACAATAATTTCTCAGCCACAGTCTGCACCAAGTGAAGTGAACTGAAAACATGCTTAGTTCTTCTGTGTTGTGTCCCCATATAAGCTCATATGAATATGTTTTTTTCATATGAGTTTATAAATTGATTGTATGTTGTCAGCTAGCCCAGTAACTTTCCCAGTTCTGTTCGCCAGCATGTGTCTGAAATATCAGGACCTGAGCATCTGTTCTTCTGCAAACAAGGCATCATGTCTCCTAGTTTCCCATTGTTAATTTACTTTTTAACCTTTTTAGCAGAGGAAAAGGCAGAGAAAGTGACAGTACAGAGGTGATGAAACGTCCAACCATCAGACATGGGGAAAACGAACAGCAAAGTGGAAACCAACCATTTTCTCCTCTTGAATATGTTTCATCTTTTCCCTTGGAGTGATGAAAACTGAGTTCTTACCTCTAGGAAAATAGAAGTAGCATTGACTATCTGCTTTTGTGTCTTCAGTGCAGCTTCTTTGGAATGTCTTTATCCAAGAGATCATGTGTTTTTACTTCTGCACATAAGGCATACTGTGTGTATGTCACAAATACTTTTAAAACAGAGGTTCTTTTGATTGCAATTTCAGTGTGAGAGGGTTTTCAGAACTTTTACACTTTTACACAAAGAACAGTATTGGGCATACAGACATACAGATATTACCATATACTTTCTCCCTCCTGGAGAAGCACCTGCATTTAGGCCAGACTCTGTTTCCTTGCAGCCTGCCAACAAAGTTCCAAAACTTGCAAAATGCATCTTCTTTCCCTAATAACAATGCCAAGGAGCAGATCTGTGTTTTCCCTACAGTAGAACTGACTCCATGCAAATATATCATGACTCCAAAATTGCACCCCTTTCTCTTCCCTTGAGAAAAGGAGGCAAGTGTCCAGAATCCTGCTTTCCCATAGCAGATCTGACATTTCCAAGGCACACCATCTTTTTTCTTCCCAAGGAGCAGGGAGGCAGGTGGACAACACAGCTGTTTGTCACAATTTTGGAATGTTAGAAGATCTCTTATATGGCAATATTCTGCTGATGTTTTTCCAAAATTGTAAATGAATGATAGATATTTTTCTACCCTTAAACATCCTAGCTCTATCACAGTTCCTGGACAGATGTTGACTCTTTTTAATTGGTGTTGGTAAACATAAGGAGCGCTGTGTTGATTTCCTTCTTAACATAAGGAATCTTGTAAACATTTCCTTAACTTAAAGAGTCACTGATAATGTAAACATGTTGTTTTTCCACCAAGAGTTAATCAAGTCAGCAATGTCAACAGTTCAGCAACCTTTAATTACAGTTCCTCAGTGTAGTTGTTTTCCAGGCCTCAATATTTTAGAATTGTGTCTTCAGCCCAATTGGGCCCCATTCATACATCTTTCATACAATTCCATTCAAACCATACATCATATTTATCCATGACATGTATGTGTCTTCAGGATGTCTGTTGACTTATGAAAACTCTATGAATTTCATAAAATTTTTATGAAAGGAATATTACTGCTGCAATACTCTGTTCATCCTAATCAACGCTCTAAACAGTTCTTCCCTACATAATTTTCAAGATGAACCCACTCAACTGAGATTGTACCACCAATTTTGGGCAGGAGCTTTGTTTGCTCTTAGGTGCAAGCAGGGTAGGATTGTGGTTGCACAATCACCCAGTGAGTTGCAAAGCTGAGTGAGGATTGGAACCTAGACCACCTATGTCCAAACTGAACAGTTTAATCCAGTGGTTCTTTACCGGTGTTCTGCAGAGCCTGGAGAGAGGGCGAAATGTCTTCCCAGAAGATCCACAGGATCTTGAAGAAATGAGCTATTATTTAAGCCTTTGAAGTGTACTCCTCCAGAAACAAATCAAGCCACACTTTCTGCTCAACTTGGGTGATGTGGACTAAATTATATGGAATAAGACATGTGAGTTAGTGTCTAGGAAAGCAATCTTTGTTGGCTCTGTAGAAGGTTCATAGAGACAGTCCTTCTTTCCAAAGAGACTCACTCAGAACAGAGTGGACAATGAGCTGGATCCCTTTCAAAAGCATCTGAGCCTCTGTGGAAGAGTATCTTAGTCATTGCAAGCCACTTGTGCTGGGAAATGCAGCCTTTAATCACAACTGCCTACATGAATTGGTCTTCTTTCCAAATAGCATGGGGTTGGGGACAGAGTTCGGTTACAACCTGAATTGCTAGTGGACTTACTTGAAAGTAAGATCCTATCTCCCACCCAGTTTAGAATACAATTTTATACAGTCTTTTTAATAAGGTAGTGCTTTGGAACCATCCAAAAACAAAATCTCAGACACTCACATAGACAATTTTGGAGTATTTTGGATATTAAAATTCTAGATAAGGAATGCTTTATTAAGGACTTGTAGTTTGCACTTTAAAGCATATGTTACTGTTTTCCTCATCCACTCATCTAGAGTGACAGGCGGCATAATTCCACTTATTTCAGAATGGACTGTGTAGCTAATGATGAATTGTCATTACTGGGAGATTTAATTGCCATTTACTGGGTAGGATGGGAGGAAAGGGCTGAAGAGACGTTCTATTTTTCGCAAATGGAATAATCAAAATGACTTGCTGAGATCTCACTTTAAAGAAGCAAACCTGGATTCAAAGATCCAAGGACATCCCAGCTGCCCATACATGTTTTACATGGCTTTTCAGTGGATGCCATGAGAAATACAGCTCTTGTTTCAAACCAAAGGTTCCCACTTTACATGGTGCTGTTGCATTCTGAAACATTTAGGTATCCAAATGTACAAGTTGTAGATCTTCTCATATATATACCATTCCTTTGTGTGTAAAACTATGTGGAGATGATGCCTGTTAACATGAACTAAACCTGCTCTAGGATGCTCAATGCCATCTACTTCAATTGCTCTTTTTTTCAGTCTTTTAGAAACCTGTTTCAAGTTTGTTCGTATAACCCATAACGTGGTGGTATTCCGCAAACCAGTATTTCGGTACTCAAGCAATGAGCATTTTAATTCTATTTTGGGAATCAGATTGCAATCATTATAATAAGAACTCTTCCTAATTAACTAGAATGAAGAGGAGATCATGGTGGAGTGTCGTGTCCGGTTCTTGTCTTTTATGGGCGTGGGGAGAGATTCCCATACATTTGCCTTCATTATGGATGCAGGAAACCAGCATTTTGAGTGCCATGTTTTCTGGTGTGAGCCCAATGCAGGCAATGTGTCAGAAGCTGTTCAGGCTGCTTGTATGGTAAGTAATTACAGAACATTATAGTACAGTACAGTTCCGGTTATCCGACATAAAGGGGCGGGCCCAATGTAGGATAACCGAAACTGTTGAATGATAGGGAGGCCCTATTATCCAAGCCAAGGGCTTGGCAAGGAGGGAAGGGACTTTTGCACACCATGCATGGAGAAGCATGGAGGATCCTCTCCAGGGGGTGCAGAGGGGAAGGCCAAACTCGAGAGGAGCTCTTTGAGCAACTTTTGAAACTGAGGCCACGGGAAGATGCCTCGAGGGAGGCAGGCTCCAAAGGAAGTTTTAATGGAAGCGTTGTTGTGTGTTTTCTGGGCAGTATGGCAATGGTCCAGAACCCTGTGATCCCACATATGAAAGCCTTCAATAACACAGTTTTAATGGAAGTTTTCTTCTCTCCATGCCTTCCTTGCTCACCTTTGAGAAGCTTGGAGGCTCCCACCAGCTGCTCCGAGGCGGCGGGCAGTGGGGCGGGCTCCATGCGGAAGAGCGCCTGGAGCTGCAAGGGGGCAGGGGAGAAGCCGCCGCGCTCATGGCTACCTCTGCCGCTGTGTCTGCCTCCCCCTCCACCACCCCCTCATCCTTCGCATCTTCCTGGGGCAGCCGGAGGGAGAGGGAGAGTAAAGTCCTCCTCCCTCTCCCTCTCCTTCTCTCAAGCTCCCTCCGGCTGCTCATTTAGCTGTTGGAGCTCTTCTGGCAGATTGTTCCACAGTCATGGGCAGCTAATGAAAAGGCCCTCTGGGTGACGGTCGCCAGTTGGGTTCCTGCTGCTTGGTATAGCCACCTCTCAGAGGACCTAAATGTTTGGGGTTGATTGTTTGGGAGAAAGCGATCCAAACTATGTAGGGCTTTAACAGTCAAAACCAATATCTTGTACTTTGCCCGGAAACTAATTGGCAGGCAGTGGAGTGACTTTAGGATAGGTGTAATATGCTCACTCCTGGATGTTCCTGTAACCAATCTGGCTGCTGTATTTTGAAGCATCTGAAGTTTCCTAACTTGGTACATAGGTAGCCCAATGTAAAGCACATTGCAGAAGCCCAACCTTCAAGTTACCAGCGTGTGCACTACCATCTTTACGTCCTCCAAATCTAAGAGGGGTGCAGCTGGTAGTAAGCTGGTAGTAAGTACTCCTGACCGTCGCATCTACCTGGGCTGATATTTGAAGAGATGGATCCAGGAGCCCATCCAGCCCACTATCTCCTCCAGGCATTCATTCAGAGGAGACACGCTATCCTTAGTTGAGGCTGTTTCTGAGGGCATGGACAAATATATTTGGGTGTCATCAGCATACTGATAACACCCTGCTCCATGTCTACGAATGATCTCTTCCAGTGGTTTCATGTAAATATTAAGAAGCATTGGGGACAAAATGGTTAATAATTCTGCAGAAATGCTCTTTTGCTGGTGGATGGAGGCCTGCAGAGCATGTTGTTGTTTATTCATTCAGTCACTTCCGACTCTTCGTGACCTCATAGACCAACCCAAGCCAGAGCTTTCTGTTGGCCGTTGCCACCCCCAGCTCCTTCAAGGTCAAGGTCACTACCAAGGTCACTGCAGAGCATACAGCCCCATAAAAATATCCATCACCGCTATGCCAGTATTGAACATTATTTGGACTGCATTTCAGTTGGTGGCTCACAATAGGTACCTGCTAGTCTACTCAAAGGAAAATCCCAGCCCTTATGCAGATTAATGGATATGGGGTATCAGTATGCCTTACAGAAATGCTTTCAGTAAATTTGTGTGTACTGAACCACAGTGATGATTTCAGCACATGTTTTCTTTCTTGCAGCTGCGGTATCAGAAGTGCTTGGTAGCCCGACCCCCTTCACAAAAAGTCCGGCCACCACCACCTCCTCCTGCAGACTCAATGACCAGAAGAGTCACGACTAATGTAAAACGAGGAGTATTGTCCCTCATTGACACTTTGAAACAGAAACGCCCCGTATCCGACACGCCATAGAAATCCTGTGGGAGAATAAGATCTGGCAGAACATCTGACAGAGAAGATACAGCAGCCACATTAAAAGAGATGAACTGAGTTTTGGCCTTCCAGTTGAAATTGGTAATGCTTTGTCTTTGGAGAATTTACCCTTATCGAAATAATATTAGACAAGCATGTTCTCTCGTCCTTACCACCATCACGTGATATGAAAAGAAGCATGAGTAATTTTTTTTTTTGCTGTGAGAAACGGAAGGTCTGTTTTTCCGATTGTAAATATGATGAACGTTAGCTACATTCACACATAATACACAAGAAAGGAATACAGCACGCCACTCCTAATCTCTGGAGAGAACCAGGCCCAGATTGGTACTCGTCCCCATCCTGAGATGGATTTGTCACAGACTGTCCTTAAATCCTGCAGCACTTTGCCCTCGTTTTTAACACTGACATGTCACCCTGATGTTACTATATTTTTTTCTTTTTACAAGCCGTATTCATTAACCAACCTTCCATCTTGTGCACTATAGTAGATTAATATTTTAAATCTTTTGTCTTCAAGTCGGGTACAGTTCAGCATGACAAGTTTGCTATACAATTAGCACCTCTTTCTAGGAAAGAGTGAGCAAACAGTTTTATAACAACGTCTGACAATCACAGGCATGTCTGTCTCACGGCATATACTAATAGCCATCCCCTCCTGGCACACACATATACACAGCAAAACAGTTCTGCAATATTGTCACACGTTGTTATGCACATGTAGGGTTTTTGCTTTTGCTTTTTCACGCATGGTAGTGCCATCCATGTGAGAAACGCATCATCTTTGAAGTGGCCTTCAGTCTCAAATTGTATTTCTTGAAATACTAAACCACCTTTAAAAAGCTCAGAAGACAGTCTCAGAGGATGTGTTGGCTTTTCTTTGTTAAATCAGCATAACTCCAATCACAGCTCAAGTGCCCCATACATTTTCATAGTTGCTGGTCATAGCCTGCAGTCATTACAAAATAATCCGGACAGGTGCATTAAAAGCATTAATTGGGTAGTTTTAGAATTTCAGTATATCTATAATGGAAAGGGGTTGCAGTGGCAGTTAAACCGCTGAGCTGTGGAACTTACTGACCGAAAGGTCAGTGGTTTGAATCTGCAGAGAGGGGTGAGCTCCTGTCGTTAGCCCCAGCATCTGCCTACCTAGCAGTTCAAAAACATGCAAATGTGAGTAGATCAATAAGTACTACTCCAGTGGGAAGGTGACGGTGTTTCATGCAGTCATGCCGGCCACATGACCTAGGTGTCTACTGACAATGTCAACTCTTCGGCTTAGAAATGGAGATGAGCACCAATCCCCAGTGTCGGACTCGACTAGACTTAATGTCAAGAGGAAACCTTTACCTTTAGAGTTGAATTTCAGTAACATAGGATGAGGGAAAAAAGTCAATGATAAAAGTCCGGACTATAAACAGTGATTCTTACCATTAATGGAAGAGTGTCCACGTTAGTTTTATGGCACACATAAATGGCATTTTGCTGGGAAAAGCCTCTTCTTATATGCAACCTTCTGAAGAGCTGTTTTACAGTGAGCTTCAGGTTAGAAAATGCATATTCTCTAACAGTTCTTGCATGAAATACAAACTGATGATAGCATTGGTCCTCAAAAATTCAGAATAAAATTTCTTATCCTGTAGTAGCCATGACCATGGCACCTAACATCTATGAGCACCTTATACTATATGCTATTTAAGGTTATTCTTTTTTAATGTATACAGTACCATGGTTAATGACTCAAAATATGTAGCACAAGTTCATCCGCACAACTGCCAAAGGAAAAGCCTTCAAGCCCCATTTATGCCATGGCGAGTCATAACTTGGTGCAAAAACAGAAGCGGTGACAGTTCATGCAGAGTCCCAGCCTGGAGAGAGCAAATGGAGAGGGCAGGGAATCCAGTCTGGATTTTTCTTATAGCACATAACACCTTTTAAGAAGAAAGGGATTATTCCCACAAACGTCTACTTGGATGAAGCCTCTAGTCTTGTCAACTTCCTACTGTCAAATTGGGTAAATTGGATCTCATCCATTCCTAATTTATGTACAAAAATCTTTGAGGTGAAGAGAGGGGAAAGCCCCTGAGCCCAAGCCTCATCTTCTGTCCTGTCACATACTCAACACAAGCATTTTATTTTCTGTTTCTCAAAATGCCAGAAGGCTAAAGCCCAGAAGATGCTCCTCCCCAACTGTCAGGTATCATTTGTTGTTTTCCATGGCCATACAGTACATTATATAGAGATAACTTTGACTAAAGATAGATTCTGGCTATCCCTGAAATGTAATGGTGCTGTGTGCAAGAATTCATAGTTTATTCAACAGTGAATCCTACAATGATGGAACAAAACATGTCATTCAGTCAGTCAGCAAGGCCCACAACAACACAGCTGGATCCAAAGCATCTAGGTCAGTGGTTCTCAACCTGGGATCCCCAGATGTTTTTGGCCTTCAATTCCCAGAAATCCTAACAGTGGGTAAACTGGCTGGGATTTCTGGGAGTTGTAGGTCAAAAACATCAGAGGACCCCAGGTTGAGAACCATTGATCTAGATTTTGATGCAGATATTCTCCTTGACAGAGCAGTCACTATAATATACTTGTAATTAAGATAAATTATGAAGACTGAAAATACCAGTATTGTATTTATTTTTATGTTCTTTATCATTTCCCTATGTACTCATTTCAAACTATAACATGATTTCCTGTTCAAGCCCATATTGCCTACTGCAGAAAGGCTATTTCCTACTGCACATTTCCTCTCACCATGTCCAGATGCATATTACAATATTGTCTGGTGAGACATTAAGCCAGGAATCAGCCTATTGGGGCTTTCCTCACCTTGGTGCACCTATGATATTTTGGACTGCACTTCCTATCATCTGTTAAACAGAGCTAGTGGCCATGAAGTTGCAGTCGACAGCATAGGAGGGTATCACAATGAAATTCTGTTGGATAGCATCCCCAAATAGTCATAGCACAAAGGATTACACTAAATGCTGCATTTTAAAATTCCAGCAATAACCCTTCTTTTAAAATTATGTCTTGCCTGAATAATAGCTGCCATCCTGTTGGTGAATTGTGATAGCATACATTGGTTGTTGAGAGATTGGATTCACAATGATCAAATGACACCCTTCTGAATTTGACGCTTTTCTGGTCCGTGAATAGAGGAGCAGCACAAACTTCAGCCATTATTCTGTTGCTAGAAGTAGAATAATAATCTTATCTGCAGGGATTCCCCATAAGTCCCAGAAGATGCCTTTTGCTGTGTGTCCACTATAGTAAAATGGCTGGAGACTTGTCTGCCCATCTCCATAAACTAGGAAAGCTCCAGATTTCTGCTGGGGCTGCTGCTTAGGAATGGTGGGTTGGAGACAGTTGACAGAAGGGAGATTGCCTTATCTTATTTCCCAATGCAGGATTTCATCCATTCATGAAACATGGAGAAAAAAAGGGAGGATGCCAAAAAATAACATGAAACACAATCTGGGGACAATGTTTCCTTCTTGGTGTTGTCTTGGTTTCATTTTACTCTACAATGTGGGAGGAAAAATCAGAACAAATGTGTATTTTCATGAGTATATTCCCTAGACAGATTGGGCAAGAGTTTCATGTGAATTGTTTCTGAGAATGTGCAAAATATAAACAATGTTGAGGCTAAACTTAAGCAAATGAGAACAGTAAGGAGTGGAAAGGCCAATGCAAAGTGCTGAGAAAGCATCTCAGCAACTAGAAGCCCTTCTGTTTTCTGACATCCCAGGAAGGCGGTCTTCTTTTTCACTGTTATTCTAAGGAGCAGTTGCTGCCAAGTCAATAACTGGGCTTAATTTTTCATTTCCATAGGCAACGTAACACTGCTTTATATGTGCATGATCTATCACTTGATGACCGGAGCATCAAGGAGTGACTTGCATGCATGGGTGTACTGCAGTACGCATACCCCTTTCATTTCATTTCATATGAGTTCCTTTTCAGCAGTCAGTTCAGGCATTCAGCTGCAGATCGGCAAATGTGGAACCATCATGCATATGTGTGTGACCTAGCCCACAGTGTTTTAAGTTTAAGATCTACATGCAATCTAAGATCTAAGAAAACATGTAATGATGGTGGTCTTCATGTTGTCGAAGGCTTTCATGGCCAGAATCAGTGAGTTGCCGTGAGTTTTCCGGGCTGTATGGCCATGTTCCAGAAGCATTCTCTCCTGATGTTTCACCCACATCTATGGCAGGCATCCTCAGAGGTTGTGAGGTCTGTTGGAAACTAGACACGTGAGGTTATATATCTGTGGAATGTCTAGGGTGGGACATCTGTTTGAGGCAGGCATGAATGTTGCAATTGACCACCTTGATTAGCATTGAATGGTCTTGCAGCTTCAAAACCTGGCTGCTTCCTGCTTGGGGGAATCCTTGCATAGTTTCCAACAGACCTCACAACCTCTGAGGATGCCTGCCATAGATGTGGCTGAAATGTCAGGAAAAAATGCTTCTGGAACATGGCCATACAGCCCAGAAAACTCACAGCAACCCAATGACAGTCTTCCTCCAAGAGGTATATCACACTGGGCAATAAGAACAGAAGTGTTCCTGCGCATAGGATACACAAATCTCTTTCAATTTAAAGATGCCCTTTTAATTTTCTAATGAACTGACATCGCCACCTATGCAAAGTCAGCATAAGAGGAGTTTATCTTCTGCACCAGAAAAGTATATCTGAGAAATGCAGTTGCAGAAATGACAAGTCAAGGACACAGTTCTTTTCAAGTGGACAAAAGTTTAGGTCTCCCTTAGCCAAGTACTTCCAATCTCAGTTCTCCCCGTTTTCAGAAACTGCATGTTGATTATTGGCAACTATAATTTACAAAAGGTGTTTGTGGGGGGGAAAGCCAGTAAAAGCTACATTTTAAAGAAAGCATTACTCTGTCCTGTAATTTTAGCAACTAAAAACTCAGTTCACACAAGAAACCTTAATTCATTTATATTGAATTGATTCTTTTTTCCTGGATAAACCTCTTCCCACTGAGCAGGAAATAAAAAGAGGGCTATCTATGGCTGATTAAAACATTGAGAAGGCAAACCATCTTTTTTTCAAGGAATTGCTGAATTCTTGTTGATCTCTGATAAAGCTTTGATTTTCTATGTTCAGTGGCACTAGCTGAGTGTGGCATCTCCATTTTCTTGCAAGTAAGATTTTTTTTATTCATATCCCGGACAGTTTTTATCTGAACCTTGTTTATGGATTCTCCAGGTACAGAGGCAGTACATCTCTCTATGAATGTGAGTGGACAAACCATAGGGAAAGCCCTTGTCTTTATGCTCTGCTTTCTGAGCTTCCAAAGGCTGGAAACAGAACGATGGACTATCTGAAGCTTGGTCTAATCCAGCACAGTAGTTATCACGAAAACACACAAGCATTTTTTTTGTACCATGGCCAAAATGTATGTATGGGTTGAGTGTGAACAAATGCCAATGACGTTACTCAATGTGATAGTGACACTTCTGTTATCTATGCATTCTTTATATCTCGCAAGGCAGCCATGTTCACTATGCCTTGGATATTTCATGTCTTTTTTTGATTAACCTGTTAAATACAGCTTAAATATTTTATTTTATTTATTCTATTTTTACTGAAATATTCAATTATGTTGACATATCTTTATGACTGGGTGTAAACTCGCAGATATATCCAGTGCTAAGTAATCTCAGTGTACTATAGGTTGCCAAAAGACAAGAGGATTTTTTGTAATTATTTGTAGTCACCTTTTTAATTATGTAGAAGTAAACAGCGAAATAACGTGTAAAGCTAACTTCTATTATTTTTTAAAACACATAAAGCAAGTTAGATGCTGCTCTCACAGACCATGTATTCTCATTCATGTACTTCATTGAGGGAGGGAAGGAGACGGTCAACCACACTCATTGTGTAACGGGATAAATAAATGCCTTTCTTCCTCCCTCTCTCAATCCACAGCAGTTCTTGGATGCTATTTGTTACTTTGATACAAACCAAGTACTGTTTCTTTAAATATGTTCCCCATAAAGATAACCACCTACAAGAGGAAAGAATTTGCATGGAATGGTATCAACCCTACTTCTGTTACAAAGAGTTCTGAGCGATAAACTTTGTCCACAGTCCTACCCTACTTTAAAGGAGATGGAAAAGGCCTTTCATATTTGAGTGGAAATTGAAATGGCAAAGATTGCACTATTTACTAACTCTTGAGAACGTTAATATTTTAAAAGAAATGAAACCTGGGTAGTAAACATCACATGTGGAAGTAAAGTGCTATTTTTACTGCATTAGCTCTTCACTCAGTCTTTAGGGCTCTGGTATGACCATCATCCACTCCTATCTTTGACAAGCATTGTTACTCTTGAGTGAGAGATGTGTGAATGAGCAGAAGCAGGTCAGATGTATTTTATTACCTGCACAAAACCAAGGGGGAAATGCACAGAGTTTATCAGGAGGAGCTCTCGGTATTATGTGAAGTAGTTGATTTGAAAAAGAGAAGTTTTTTTCCAGTATTGTCCACTTTTTACACATTTAAATGTAATCCATTGCAAGAATAAATTTAGCTGCATTAAGAACTTGTTTTGTGTTCGTGTGGCTGAAGTTTAGTTCTTTTTGCCAGACTGAAATTTGGATGTTCTGGCAGGGATCCTGTTTGAGTACTGGCAGAGTATAAATCTTGGTCTTGCTTTTGTTTAAAGGGAAATAGCATCATGTTGCCAAAAGCTTTCATAGCTGGAATCAATGAGTTACTGTAAGTTTTCCAGGCTGTTTGGCCATGTTCCAAAGCGTTCTCTCCTGCCCACATCCTCATAGGTTGTGAGATGTTAGAAACTAGGGGTTTATATATCTGTTCGGGTTTACAACTCCCAACAAAAGATTCTCCCAGGCAGGAAACAGCCAGGCTTTAAAGCTGCCAGGCTATTCAATGCTAATCAAACTGGCCAATTGAAACATTCACACTTGCTTCAGGCAGACAAGAGTTCTTTCTCCCACCCTGAATATTTCACAGATATATACACTCCACTTGCCTAGTTTCCAACACCTAACAATCTCTGAGGATGCCTGCCATAGACATGGCCGAAATGTCAGGAGAGAATGCTTCTGGAACATGGCCATACAGCCCGGAAAAGTCACAGCCCAGAAATAGCATCACTTCCTCCCTTGGATGGAGCTCCAAAGCTCCATCACATGGGGCATCACTTGGGTGCTGTTCCTCACGAGGAAGAAAACACTGCAGTTGCTCTCCAACATAGCTACTACTTTTTGGGCATGAAATGGCACTTGAATAGTGCCAAGGCACACATCGGACACCAATCAGTGCCCAGGATGATCTGCACCCAGGGCTCAGCTACAAGCTCTTCTAAATCTGGAAGAATTAACTCTACAAGAAAGTATCAGCTGGTCTGAAAAAGAAAATTCGGTGTAAGTTACCTACAGAATTGTGGCCATTGTCTCTAAAAAACAACCTGGAATGATTGCCATTGCTTGAGGCACATCAATCACAGTTTTAAAGAACTAGATTTCATTTTTAATAGAGCATTTTATTAAATAGATTTAAAAAATAATGAGCCAATAAATATGTATTGGCTGAAAATTTAGTTTACTGACTCATAAAGTACTTTGGGATGATCAAGCAGCACTATGTTTTTGGCTGTCAGTATAGTAATCTGTAATGGTATAGTGCAGGGGTCCTCAAACTACGGCCCACCAAGGTCATTTTCCCGGGCCCTGCCATTCGCGCCAGTGTCCCACTCACACTACCGCACATGCACTCCCCGTCATGGAAAGAAAGGTGAGAGAAAACGGGAAAGAAGTGTGCCTTTAGCGAAGTCACACTCTCTCAGCCTCAGATGAAGACAAAGGCAAATCCCCTTTGAATAAGTCTTGTCAAATAAGCTCTGTGATAGAGTCTGAAATGACTTGAAGACACATAACAACAACAATCCGAATTAACTTGACTGTCTCATTGGTCAAAAGCCCACACATCCCACTGAAAAACCGGTAAGTATATGTTGGTTAAAATTGCTCATCATTTAAACTTTCATGTTTTGGAAGTACAAATAAGACATGTACAGTGTGCATAGAAATTTGCTCATTTTTCCCAAACTATAGTTTGGCCCCCCAACAGTCTGAGGGATTGTGAACCGGACCTCTGCTTTAAATGTTTGAGGGCCCCTGGCATAGTGGCTGCAAATAACAATTGGGACGTCCTCAACTTAAGAGTATCATATCAACTCTGTGTACACTAGACCAGGCCTCTTCAACCTGCAACCCTCCTGGTGTTTAGGCATCCAACTCCCAAAAGCCCTTGACAGCTTGTTCAATAGTCAGAACTCTGGGAGCTGAAATCCCAAACATCTGGAGAGCAGCAGGTTAAAGAGGCCTGCATTAGGCTAAAGGAAACTCCTTTTCTTCTGGCATATGAAGATTATACTGTGTTATTTGGCATAAATTACATAAAGATTACAAGGAATGTAATTCAAAAGCCAAGAATTTGGAATATGGCTGTAACCACAATACGAGGACCATATTTTTATGATTTCACGAAGGAGGGATGGCATGATTATGCTAATTTGGAAATGTTAGGTTTGTTGGTGGGGAGTTGATGGAAAACTATTAAAATAACAGTTTATTCTGTCAGTTATAGCAAACAGTGGATGTGGCTCTTAATGAGACATGCTATATTATCATAGGATGTCTACGCCCTACACCACTGGAGAAATTACACTGTTTTGCTGGTATTGCGCCACCTGATATTCGTTGGGAAGTAGCAGCCTGTAATGAAAGGACCAAGGCATTGACATCTCCAGCCCATCCTCTGTTCGGATATCAGCCAACAAGCCAACACCTTAAATCAAGAAATAGCTTCCTAAGATCTACAGAGATACTCGCAGGAACACCTTAGCAAGCAAGATTCAAAAAATGGCAGGTTAAAATCCGGAGCCTCAATCAGTGGCTGATACCAGATTAGAAACTCCCCACTGGGCACATAGAAGACTGGGCAACTTGGAAGGCGCTGAACAAACTGTGATCTGGCATCACGAGATGCAGAGTTAAACTTAAGAAATGGGACTACAAAGTGGATTCCACGACATGCAAGTGTGGAAAAGAGCAAACCACAGACCACTTACTACAATGCAGCCTGAGCCCTGCCACATGCACAATGGAGGACACCAGAGGCACTCCAAGTGACCAGCTTCTCATCAAAGGAAATTTAGTATAATGTCAAGTTTTTAACTTTGTGGTTTTTCTATACATTATAACTGTATTCTCAATTCGCTTCTGACACGAAAAATAAGTTATAGCAAACTGATACTCAAATTTAAGTTCTAAAGTGATTTGCCATATGAAATGGGAAAAGCCAAAAACTACAAATTTGGAGTAATAGCAGTTCAAACACCCAAACATGGGTTAACACAAGAATCTAAGCACCTCTGAGTCCTAGGGCACAAATATGGTGCTGTCCATGACACATTATGGAAAAAATATTGTTGGTCCCCTACACCAGATAGCTTAAGAAGAAGAGTGTGGGTCATAGACACAGCACTGACCTTCAGGAGGGGAATAGCAGAGCAACAGAGAAACAGTGGTTAGAGTCCTACCACTGCCGTATATGAATGCACCTCCGCCATTACATACATGTAATTCTACCTTTGAAGGAAGCGTAAGGCTTTATCTTCACTGGAATATAAAAACAGTTCAAACACCAGTACTATAAGTGAATGTAGAAAATCGTAATTGGTTAACAATGGATACCAGCCAGAGGGAACAAAAGACAATTAAGAAAAGCAGTAATCAGGAATTGTTTAATAGGTATTGTTTCCATTTCTCTATGCTGCATAATAATCCAAAGATTTTTACTGACTTCCTAGACAAGTTCAATGTCTAGCGGTAGCAAAATGACATGCACGCTGCCATTCAAAGAAAGCCAGAATTATTTTTCTTGCTCACACTTCTGACTACTTCAGTGAAAAGCATAAATGGTCTATTCTTAAAGCTACAGTTTTCACAAGCTTTTTAAAAAGCTATGCCTTTGAAAGAGAAAATTTGAAATAGACTGAAGTCTTGTAAGATCACTCGGCAAGATTGGAACCCATTTTAGAAAGAGAAAAGACATCATATTTGAAATTTTGAATAATATTCAGTGAAACACCTAGTGAATAATAAGCATTAATAAGCCACTTTTTTGTTTGATAGTCCTCTTTTTGATCACAACTTTATTGGGTTGCCTTTTAATTCAGTATCTTAAGTGTGTTCAGACAAGGTATCTCTCTTTGCTGTATTCTAAAACAACCAGCTATTCATATAAACCTTTTAGTTTACACCTAATGATTTGCATAGTGTAAACATTAAATCTAAGTATTTTGGCACTGAGTTTATTGCAACTAGATTGTAGCAATTACATAAAAAGCCGCTGTAGGACAACCTCACTGCCATCTTCACAACAGCCAGGAAAAGAGATGGGTGTTTTCACTAGCACTTATAACATTGATTCCTATGCAGAAGAATATTTCACATCTAAGTGATAATAGGTAGGCTTTTGTCTTTGTTTTAGGATTATTGTTTTTTACTATTACAGAAGTTCAGTTTTTGAGTTCTGAAAGAATTAGGATAAACAGGTACAAAAGGCAGCCTTCAAAGCAATGGGTGAGAATGCTTGGCTGGAGAAGCTGACGAGAGTTCTTTTGACTTGATTAGTTTTTTGGATGTAGAAGGGCTAATCATACCACGTTTTGCTCCAACCCAACGGTAATAATAGTGGTTAGATGAAATTTCAGATTTGTTTCCTTGTGGATTGAAGTACGGCATCATTACTGGAGGCAAGACAATCTCAACTGGCTTCAAGATCATTACTCTTTCTTCTTGCTTTGACTTCCTAATATTTCGTTGTCTTTCAAACGCTTTTTGTATGGATGACGTAAGGCTGCTCTTTGACATCACAGGCAGAGATTGGTTTGAGTGGGGTTTGGCTGTTTTCTTCAGAACTATGGAACCATTTGTCTGGCTCACAGTCTGAGAGACAGCAGTCGTTATATTAGATACTGAAGACTCAGGACTTACTGTGGTGGATTTCAATTCTCGATTCAGGAATTCCTGAATTTTGGACTGTATCACGGCCTCTTTACTGACAGTCTTTGGCTGAGTTACCTTCTGTTTCTTTTTCTTCTTCTCTTCTTTCTTGGGTGGTTTTGCTAAATCAATACCTTCTAGTAGTCCTTTTGCGGCAGCACGAGCTAAGACATCTTTCACCGACACTGACTCAGACGGATCCCTCTTTTAAGAGAAATAAATATGTATTATCATAGTAAACATCACTAGTCTGAACGAGCTATTAGTGCTATGTGTTGTAGAAATGTGCGTGGTATTTGTTCCTTTTGTTTCATTTCTGTTTTCATTTCATACCATCCATTTGGATGGCACGAAAGGGAAAGGCCCCCCGAAACAAAAACCAACTTGAAATGAAAGGCAGGCGGAAGCCAGTATCAGCTCCAAGCCTGCTTTTCAGATCAATCAGTGCAGGTGCTGTGAGGCCTGGGTGTGTGGGCCGAAAGCCTACACCCATAGGCCCAAAGCTCTCAGGCCTACGGGTGCAGGCTTTGGGTCTACGCACCTGGGCCTCCCAGGGCCTGCAGCCAATTGCTGAGTAAGGAACTGCAGCCGATTGCAGAGTAAGAAGCGCTCCTTACTTGGCAATTGGCTGGGCCTCACTGGGCCTGCTGCAGCTCATTTCAGAGGCCTGGGTGCACTGAGTAGGCCCAAAGCCTGGACCCGTAGGCCCGGGTGCTTTGGGCCGAAAGAAAACAGATCTATTGGCCCGGAAGACAAAACAAAACAAATTTCTGACCTCCTGATTTCAGGAAGTTGGGTGAAAATGGAATAGGGCCCCACCAAAATCCGGGACATGAAACGGGACAAGGCAAGTCCCGAATGCACAACATGAATGTGTTGTACAAAGGAATACTTGGGTTATGCAGAAAATATTAACTGATCTTCACCATACCATTCTTCAGCAGGTTAGGCTTACTACTCATGATCACTCAACCCTTTCATATGGAAGTTCTAGCCTTGCTACATTCCATATTACCATAAAAGAAGTCAATTACTCTGTTTTATACCATATTTTTTTAATGCAGTGTTCTTATAATCAAATGAATTTGTTAGCTTTGGAGTGAAATTCATCTCTCTCACTTACTGCTGTGAAGCTGGTTATTGTATATAAGTCACTACTTATTTTAATAATAATGATGATGATGATGATAATAATAATAATAATAATAATAATAATACGTCACTATTGCTCATAGAAACGTCCCTAACCTACAGGGGTGTGTTAAATGTGAACAAATATACTAAAAACTATACCTACATCCCATTTGTACATGGTTTCAAACATTCAAAGGGAGGCCAATGTTAACTGAAATCTAGTAACCTTTTTACTACAAGCAGTAAGTGGTGTTCTAGGTAGTTTACTCTTCTAGCATTCAACATTCACAATCACTGGAAATTGTTAAAAGAGAGATGGTTACTGGCTTGGATCCAAAATTGCCTAGATGGGGAAATTGTTGATTTCCCACATGAACAAACCATCAGACGCATGCCATCTGCAAGGCTTCACTGTCACTTACAAGCAGGTCTTGAGAGATTGCCAAAAGACAGGGATGGCAATACCCCACTCTCCAAAACTGCCCTCAGTGTGTGTATATGTGTGGGATTTCATCTCTTGGGCCGGATCTAGTCCTCCATGGTCTAATGGACCTTCTTGACTTCTTCAAATTGGCATTTCTTGTCTCTGTCTTTTGATTTGACCACCACTGGAATGTGGCCCCCAAAAATCTCCCCGACGCTGAATTCAACCCTTAAGCTGAAATAGGTCCCCATATCATTCAGTAAACATTCAGGAGAAAATATGACACCCCTTATATAGACTAAAGTACGTACAAGACAGTACTGATGTCTGTATAACATTATGCAACTTGATTTTTGTTCCTGGGTTATAAACGTGATTTCCTAATTGGTTCTATCATAAAAACACGGAGAAAGTTTATTAAACTGCAAAAAATTGTTTTTAAAGGAACATCCTGCAGTTTAGCTATAGTTTTTCAATGAATATCTCATAGAGTCTCAACCAATTCAACATATTTGTGGCAGCCATAAAAATGAAGTTTCTGGAGTCTAACACCTACTTTCAAAGTCAGTCCCGCACAACTAAACAAGAGTAACAGGGACAGAATTATTTTCAAATTTTGTTTCATAGTATAATTCAATGATACATCAAAAGCAAAATATAAAAATGCATTACTTTACAAGTATTTACAAAACTCTTTTAAAACTGGAACTTACCTCTCGAGTTAGAACAGCTATAAAACAGCCATTAGAAATATCTGAAGGCTCTTGTTTGAAAAAGTTGGCTGCAGATGTGTTTATTTCTGATTTGCAACACAAAGGAAGAACAGGGGGACAAAGCCTGCAGAGGATAGCAACACAAACCATTGAAATTATTTATATTGACTTATTCACGGTAATACAATTTAATCAAATCATGGCCCTCACATTCAAAGCCTTCTAAGCAAGCTGTCAGAAAAGGTAAGGTAACCAAGCCCTCAGGATCCTCTGTAATTGAAAATTTTGGTGAAATAATGCTTGTAGTTCTGGAGGGACTCTTAATTTTTGCTTCTCATAGACTTGGCATGGGGATTTGGTTAACCAGTTACAATTCATGAGTAAACCTGTTGTTGTTTTTTTTACCTGAAAATTTTCAGGGGTGGTTTGAACCCCTAAACCTCCCCCTTGGCTACGGACTTGAGCATGACTGCTCATTCATATGTAGAGAGGGAGAGTAGACCAACGACTTGGGTGAGGGAGTGGATCTGCGCATCCTGAGTGCATAGCAGTGGTGAGTAGATGATTTTCTGGAGGATAGGAGGCTGGGGTAGACATGGTCATTTATCTCCTGAGTATGCTATAAGCTACAAGGTGAAAAGTACAGATGTGGAGGTGCTAGAGGTGGCCTCCACCTGGGTCAGGAGAATCATGAAGTATCGGAGCAAGAAGTATTCTGCCACTGCCAAACCAAGAAAAAAACATGATTCTACAAGACTCTACTCAAGAGGCTTGTCTATTTAATATAGTTAAGGAAAATCAGCAATAGCATTTGATTGTTCACATTATTATTACCTACCTTTCTACCAATTTACACTGCAATAGCAGCAATAGCTGACATAGTGGAAGCTGCCAAAATGTGGTAGCCGGCAGGCAAAGCCTAAAATGCGGAATTGGGGGGGGGGGGTGACCTGTATTGCAGGTGAAAACTGAGGAAATTGTGGAAACTGGGGTGTCTACCACTGGTTCATCTAATCCAAGCCCTGCCAAAGAAACAATGGAACAGGAGCAAAGCATCTAAGATTTCAACCCAAATAGTTCAGCAGATTTCCCTGGCTAGTTTACTCATTTTATGTACAAGGTGCACTCTCTAAGTACTGTGTGGTGTTTGGAGAAGTTGGGGGTAAAGGTGGCCATCAGAAGCTTGGTACACTGGATGCTAAACCATTTGTGTGATGGGAAAATGCTACAGAAGTCTTCAAAAAACACCAAAAACAGAGTACCATCAGAATAACTTGTGCTTGGCTGAAAACTTTTTGCTAATTCACAGTGGAAAGCATCTTGATGGTAAAATAAATAAGAAAAAAGCATATGGAAACTATTGTCCTTTGTGGTAACAAGAACTGATTTAAAGAGAGAGCAATGATTCATGATTGATTACCTGTGAAGAACCATTGCGTAATATGCTAATTTCAGGGCCTTGTTGAGATCTCGTGCCAGATCAGGAGACACTGGCCTAAAAAGTCATCTTGGGGAAAAAAAGTTTCAACCCCTCCCAAAAAAATTTTCTGGCTAAGGACCTTGTCATGCCTTTCCTCCTCCAATGTGTGCAGAGAGATCTCTGTATCCTCCCTTCAGGTTTCTCTCAGCTATTGTAGCACACCCGCCTGCAGACTACTGCAGCATCCCACTTCTGCAACACTAAATTCAAAAGGTTCTTCAACCAACTTCTACCTGCCATTTAAAGATCCAGTCCCCTCCTGATCTCTCTTGTTTTCTCCAGTTCATGTACAAACCTTTTAAGCCCGATCAATATCAGTCTTCAAGTTCATCTTCCTAATCATGGTCACTTCAAAAGAGATGCCAAACAAACTGTTTGCTCTATGCTACGTTTACCCCTCCATATTCTTTCATAACAGCAAGGCAGTCTTGTTTTGATCTGGCTTTCCTACTGAAAGTAGTATTACTACTCCATCTTAATCAAGATGCTGTCCTTATATCTGTTCCCCTCCACACCATTGGAGACTGTCCTAGATATCTGCAGGGCCCTTGCATTCTACAAAAAAGCCTTTAGTCTTTGTTACTATGGCAGAAGGAATGCTGGCTTCCCTGAGCTGTCACAAAGATTATCCCGATGGATCACGTCCCTTATCGATCTGGTGTACCAACTTGCTTGCACACCTCCGCCTCATTATTATTTTGGCCCAGTAGTAGTCAAATAGCTACCTCAAGCTCACCTTTTTTGGCTAAATTACAACACTAAATTTGAGGTGCGCATTAGATTCAATAGCGCATTAGAGTCGTGCACCTAAACCTGTCTGTGCTCTTGGCTAAGCTAGGGACAAAAGAGGTAAAGACAGTGGTGGCCATGAAAAGGCTGGTGGGAAGCTTAGGGTGGCAGCAAAAAGGATAGTGGGAAGGCTAAACGGAGGGGTACAGCTTCCCACCAGCCTTTTCGCAGCCATCATCACCTTGCATTGCATTTGACAGCAAATCCATTTTTTCTAAGAATTAATCAAACCCTGCTCTTTACTTGTAAGGCTGGGCTTTTGTTCCTTCTGCTCCTGATGTCAGTGCTTTGTTCACCACGACTTCATTTTCTTCTGGATATACTGAGCAAGTGCAGTAGACAACAGCTTGTACTTTGGCAACTACAAGAATTCAACAGTTAGGAACAATTAAAACATCTCTTAATCATTTCTAGTGCAAGCACACATCCTAACTTCACTTTTAGCCATTCATTGATCCTGCAGATATTACAAATTGATCTGATTTACACATCTGTGATCAAGAGAAATACTGTTACTACAAAGAATTCAAATTTGGCCAAAAGTCACTAAATGTGTTAAAGCTCATACAACATGTATGTATGCGAGTCATATGCAATATGATGTAGAGCAGTACTAGTGTTTTACTTAAAAAATATTACATACCCAGACACTTTTTAAAAAAATTTCAGTTAACAATTCAAGGAAGGTGACGTTCTTTTCTATGTACTCATTTTTAAAAAAACTGAAGTGTAGACTGTCAATCACAAACGAATGATAAATGTTAAAAAGTTGGAATTATTAACATTCTATTCTATTCTTAGTAAAGACAAGCTTACACTGCATTGCATGTGTTAATTCTTCAAATTGCTGTTGAGCAAGCATATTCAATTTGTCTTCTGCCACTGATCCTTGAGAAAGATCTCTTAGTAATTCTGCATCTAAAAGGAACAACCACAGAAAACAGAAAATAGTACATACTAGGGTTCTGTTACTCTTTTCTTTGCTAGCAAGTGATGTATTAGATACAAGACCTCTTCAGAGTAGTACACACAATTAATGATGAAACTGCCACTGGGGATATAGGTAAAGGTAAAGGTTTTCCCCTGACATTAAGTCTCGTCGTGTCCGACTCTGGGGGTTGGTGCTCATCTCCATTTCTAAGCCTAAGAGTTGGCATTGTCCATAACACCTCCAAGGTCATGTGGCCGGCGTGACTGTATGGAGTGTGGTTACCTTCCGACCAGAGCAGTACCTATTGATTTGCATGTTTTCGAACTGCTGGGTTGGCAGAAGCTGGGCAAACACCCCGCTCTCCAGATTCAAACCACCGACCTTTCAATCAGCAAGTTCAGCAGCTCAGCGGTTTAACCCACTATGCCACTGGGGGCTCTAAATGCAGGCAGTATCATGATTCAAACAATTCTGATTTGAACAGCAGCCTTGGCTTTGTCTCCCTACTCCATCCAAAACATATGAAAGAAGGCTCCTGAGAGTTGATGTTCATAACTTCTAGTGGGTATCAAATTAGGGAAGGATGATGTTGACAGATTTTTGTTTTTTATGCTTCACTATTTTCCCCTAGATCAGTGCTTCTCAACTTGTGGGTCCCCAGGTGTTTTGGCCTACAACTCCCAGAAATCCCAGCCAGTTTACCAGCTGTTCGGATATCTGAGAGTTGAAGGCCAAAACATCTGGGGATCCATAGGTTGAGAACCATTGTTCAGATGCAGGGGAAAGGGCTGGGGTGCATTAAAAAGGCCAGATCAGACAGGCTCCATCTAGGCATATGAAGAATATTCCTAGCTGAAAAGGGATTGACGCTGTGCTCATGTAAGAAGCTGAAGGCCAGACTATCTCTTATTGGCTATTTCTAAGTTACAACCTTTGCTCCCTTTTTCCACTGCTACTGTAGGGAGGTTGTGGGTGGGATTTTGGTGGGGGGTGGGTTGTGCATTTTAAAAGACATTTTAATTATGTTTATTATATTGTAATTATATTTTAACTTAACCCACACAGTACTATTTAATTGGTTTTTTATTTTTATGTGTATTTTTGTTTTAAATGAGGTCCAAAGTGTGTGATTGTTAGCAGCCTTAAGTCCCCATGAGGAAAAAGACAGAATATAAATAAATAAAATAGCTGATTTAAAATTGGCAACAGCTAAGAAGATTTGTTGAAGACTGCAGCAACACAACACATCAAGCAACATGACACCATCATGGGCGAAGAGGTCTAAAATTGTTTAGAATTCAGCTGCTTCATATCAAAAACACCAAACCAGATGAGTGTTCTGATACGATAATCTATTTTATGCCAACACAAGGCACGTGTTTGATAAAGTAATTAAATCTAATTTACCTTCATGTTCATTTAGAATGAACTCTATTGGGTTGCTGACACCCAGTCCTGAGCATCGAGGAAGCAGCAAAATTACTTTTACTTTCTGCAGCTTGTTATCAGTGGGTTCAATGTTTGCAAAATCCTCACGTATTAGTTCAATATCTGGGGCAGAGAGAACAACAAATTCTTCTTGTTAGACAATGTAAAGTTAAAACACTAAAGAAATTTCTATAAATTCAACATTTGTAACTTAATAAAAGTTACCAAGCACACTGAACGAAAATCAATTTTTAACAGGTAATTCCTAAAACTTCCAAATGCATCTGTTAGGAAGTGACATGAGTATCTGTTCTCTGCCAGAAACTATTTTTATACAGAGAAAAGAAGAAATTGTCACATTCTTACTTTTACATTCCATCTGTGCAAACAAGCCCTTGAGTTCAGCTTCTTTTGCCGTTGACTTCACACCACATACAAACACTTTGGAAGTTTGCTGATTTGTCAGAGCTGACATGTGTGCCACGGTGAGCCATGAACCCATGTGTGCCACTAAGATGTCATCATCCATGTTCAACAAGGCCTTCACCGAATGTACAGCAAGGCTCCGGGATTTATCCTGAGAGTTAAAGAGCAAGACTGGTTAACAAGGTAATTGCGACATTACTGAAGTGGTAAAACTAGTCTTTTTTACAAGCCGTCCTAATTTTATGTCTTAACTTCCTGATGAAAGTTGTTTTTGCATTGGGACTGCATTCACCAACTTTACACATGGAAACATCTACAGGTGGTCAGATGAAGCACATTTCTCCAAAAAAAAAAAAAAGAGTACCCTTATTTCTTAGGTTTCACCACATGCTGTAAGAGCCTTTAAACAATTGCTCCATGTGTTGCAATCAATCTTCAATATAGCTGCTAACACATGTGAAACATGTCAGCATTTGCAATGCACAGACCTTTCCACTACATAAGAAGCCTGGTCATCTGTTAAGCCAAAAATCACATCCCACACACACATATACATACACACCCCAGAAAGCACAACTATTTCCACAGTAAGTCCTACGTAAACCATAATGGATTTGTCATGAACATAAACACATCCCAGCTGTATTCTGTCATAGGTAAGAAGAATTCTTTGTCCTCAATAAAGCAGCAAGGAAACTGGTGACACATCAGGGTGGACACCTATGACAGGGGAACATTCTTGCCCACTCAGTGGACCACAGTACCACAATTTTGGCCCCAAATCAACTCAAAATGCTCTCAGGAGCAATTCGAAGTATAATTCCAGAAAATAATTCTGGAATTTACTTCTTTCCAGAATATACTTCCTTTGCTTAGTTTCCAATATACCTCACAACCTCTGAGGATGCCTGCCACAGATGTGGGTGAAACGCCAGGAGAGAGAATGCTTCTGTAATATGGCCATACAACCCAGAAAACTCACAGCAACCCAGTGATTCCGGCATGAAAGCCTTCTACAACACATTTACTTGTTTATGTATTGGTGATTTACAAACAGTGTGAGGAGGTCCAGAGGATATTTAGGATCATTTTGCTCCCCACTCCAGAAGAAAATTCCAAACCTTTTTTTTTTTTGATGGCCCACAGATTTTGGGAATACTGAGGTTGGGGTGAGACATGGCCCAAAAGGCAAAAGTAATAAAAACCAAAAGTAGCTCCAAATTGTGGCGCAAAAGTGATAAAAACCAAAAGTAGCTCCAAATTGCTAATATGTGCCTCTCTTTTTTTTCCGGATGAGCATACCATGTAAAACAGACCAAATCCTACTCCCTGACTAGCAGTCTTGGTGACCAGGAAGAGTCTCTTGTTTCTATTATTCCAGACTCAGTCCACTACAGCACAGATGGCCTCCTTAGAATATGGCAGGATAGGAGACAATGCCATACAACAGCAGAATGAAAGAGTCTTGCAACACAAAGTAATGCAGCTTTTCAGCAAGACATGATTCAACAGCTTTGACTTCCAAACTAAAATCTCTGTCCATGGCAGTAACAATTAAGCCAATGCAATGACTATATATTCTGTCATACTGAAGGTTTTGAATCTCTGTGGGATGCAACTAGTCCAATCCAAAGACGTGTCTGAAATATTCCAAACTAGGAATGAGCCAATCAGGAAAATACAAAGCTTGTTATTATAACTAGGTTATGCATAAGAACTAATTATGCAGCTTTATAGGAAGCTATTTATATATTAATTCCAAGAAAAACAATATTTTGCTAAGTGCCATATATGCTTGAGTATAAGCTGAGTTTTTCAGCCCTTTGTTAGGGCTGAAAAAGCCCCCCTTGGCTTATACTCGAGTGAGGGTCCTGGCCAGCTTAATAAGTCTTGCCTTATTAAAGTTTTATTATCTTAAATGACAATTTATGTAAATATTCAAAAACATTTAACCTACTGATGCCTCAATTAATGTAATTTTATTTGTATCGATTTTTATTTTTGAAACTTACCAGTAGTTGCTGCATTTCCCACCCTCATCTTATACCCGAACCATTAAGTTTTCTCAGTTTTTTAGGGTAAAATTAGGTGCCTCGGCTTATATTCGGGTTGGCTTATGCTTTAATATATATGGTACTACCCAAACTAGTCTTATGTGGACTCTGAAGTTATTAGACCAGATAGAAATGTGACACAGCAATACTATACAGTTATATTATTATCATCACAGCAAGTTAGTGTGGTGTTGTAGTTGAAGTGTCAGACTAGATCTTGGATAACCCATATTTCAGTCCCCACTGAGACACTGTATTCATAAGATGAATGAAGGCCACTCACTCTGTCAGTCCGGACCCACATAACAGGGTTGTTGTGAAGATGAAGTGGGAAGAGGAAGATAATGTATATACACTGTTTATTGAAGGAAAGATGGGATATATATAAATCCAAATAACAATAAGAAATATACATGTGTGTACTTAAAACATAAGGCAATTAAACGAAACACATATTTCAATATGATGCAGAGTGCTGACAAAATCCTAACCAGATTTTTGTAATCCATTTTCACTGTAACTTAACGTACCTGAAACAGTAGCTTTTGGTTAGTAAAGAGTTCCAGACTAAGTAGTTGTTCTTTAAGAAACGAGGGGAAGATAAGGACATCTTCACAATGCATATCCAGGCAATATGAATAACCACTAAAATTGGAGATTGATTCCACCTTAGTGAATCCCTCTTTCTGTAAAGAACTATGAATATCTTCCAGACTGTAACATAACAAAATAAGTGTTATTGCAAAATAATGAAAAGTCTGAAAGAAAAGTATTGTAGTCTCAGTTATCCAACCGTCGCTTATTCAACATTCTGGATTATCCAACGCAGTCTGCCTTTTAGTAGTCTGTGTTTTTGTAGTCAGTGTTTTCAATACATTGCAATGTTTTGGTGCTA
Organism: Anolis carolinensis; assembly: GCF_035594765.1. NCBI lineage: Eukaryota > Metazoa > Chordata > Lepidosauria > Squamata > Anolidae > Anolis > Anolis carolinensis. The sequence goes on from NC_085845.1 coordinate 80,592,516, forward strand.
AATTTGTAAATACAGTAATAACATTACCAAGTACTGAACTGCTTTTTCTGTCGATTTGTTGTAAAACATGATGTTTTGGTGCTTAATTTGTAAAATCATAACATAATTTTGATATTTAATAGGCTTTTCCTTAATCCCTCCTTATTATCCAACATTTTTGCTTATCCAACATTCTGCCGGCCCATTTATGTAGGATAAGCGAAACTCTACTGTATTCTCATTTGATTTATTTCATCTTGTTGTTAGTGATTGCCGCAGTACAAATTCTCAGATGTTTTCATACATGAAGTGAGGGAGCTTTTCAGTATAATTTCTTTAAATTCTAGATGTATCCATCTGTGCCCCTCATAAATAATTCTGCAGGATGTGAAAAGAAAATGGACATTAAACACATGGTCAGGCCCATGGGCCTGAAACACTTCCTACTCTTCAGCATCTTCCTCCAATCCATTTACTAAAAATAGCTAATCCTCAGTATATCAATCCACAGCTGGGCTAGACCTGTGTGTACAATCACTTACATTCCTAACAGGCCACACACACAACTTGTGAATTGAGCACAAAGACTTTGGGGGAGCCCCTCTAACTTACAAGAAAAAGTATGTTGTTTTTGTTAAAGCAGTAGTTCCCAACCTCTGGTGCTCTACATGTTTTGGGCTTCACGTCCCAGAAGCCCTGACCATTGAAAATGCTAGTTGAGGCTTCTGGGAGTTGAAGTCCAAAGCATCTGGAGGGCCAGAGTTTGAGAATCCTGTGCTAAAGCAGGGCTTCTTAAACTTTTTCCACTCACGACCCTTTTCTGCCCAAGAAATCTTTATACAATCTAGGTCTATAAATTAGGTATAAAATCAAACATTTACTGATAATAAATCAGCATTTGCAAGGCATGCTAAATAGGCTAGTTTAGCTTCAGCTGTATTCAGTAAAACACTTCACATTATTGCTAACAGATGTCTAAATGTCTAAAACAGCCCCTAGGTAGTGTTCAGAAACCTTTTACTATTGCCAATTTTTGCAACCCCCATTTTCTCTTATGGGAATTGCTTGAAACATATTGTGCCATTTCTTTCTCATATTTGAATATAGGGATTTTTGTTCTTTGGCCATTACAATACACGGTAAGGCACTGATGGGGACGGGCGGAATGTTGAAGTGAATGCTAATTGGTAGAAGGTTTTAGGAGATTTGTATTAAGTCTGATGAAGGATAACTGGTAAATGACAGTTAAGAATTCAATTTGAGTTCAGTTTTGCCTGGGGTTTGAGAGAAATGCACTCTTAAGAATTGTAGTGAGCACCTTCAAAATTTTCAGTTGGTGGGTTAAAGGGTAGAAATCCCACATTTGGCCATAGTGGTGGGATTTTCTAAGAGGAATCCACACAGTGGCAGTGTATCAGAATAAAAACTGAAATAATAATAATCATCATCATCATCAGCAGCAGCAGCAGCAGCAGCAGCAGCAGCCGCCTTATTTATAACTCACTCCATCTCCCTGATGGGACTCAGGCCATTTCTAAACAAAAGGTGGCAAACATTCAATGCCATAATGAAAACAAAAACCAAATCAAACCAATGAATGAAACAATATCAATATAAACATATAACTAACCAAAGTAAGTAAATTAAAGCAAAATTAATTTAAAAGCATAATAAAATCTCATCAAACACATTTACATCGTAATAAAATCTGACCACTAAAGCACATTCCCCACATAGGACCTGTTCCTAGATCAAGGTGAATTATATTCCTAGTGACATAAGAAAATAAGATAAGAAACTTTTAAATTAGCCCAGTTGTTTTTAGCCAGAGGGTGGATGCAAAGCAAAATGGAGGGTGATCCCTGGCACCTTAAAGACAGACAGGGTGGAAGTAAATACACAAATGTCCTAGAGAGTCTTTGCAAGTTGTAAAAACTAAGCCTTGCACATTGTAGTGAGCTGCTACTCTAGTAGTTAAGCTGGGGATTTGCAATCAATACTTCTGTCTTGCCTGAAGCTAAGTCCACCAAAACTGGTGGACTTGACACCAATCAGGAGATGGCACATGAAAACTGGAGACTCAGGGTTGGGCTCTGAAATCTGGCAACTCCAGTTACAATAGTGATGGTTCCGATTAGGGGAAAAATATACGAAAAAGTAGAAGGCCAAGGATACCGCTTTGAGGGTTTCCAAGAGAATAAGAAAAATAGAAAGATAAGTATCCTTATATTGAGACAGTGAAAGTGATCAAATAGATGGGAGGAGAAATAATAATAATCATCAACATAATCATAATCATATATCTGAAAAAACAGCATAATATGGTGCATGCCAAAGCACCTGCCAGTGATTAATTTGTTTCAGTGGTGGAAACAGGCAAATGCAGACTACTAGCTGAATCTGCCACTGATGCTAATCACTACGCTTAAATTAACCAGATAGTGTTGTGAACACTGCTGGAAAGAACACATGGAATCCACTTTCACCACTAATACATTTATACAAAGGGGACAGCTGCTGTAATCCTTAAGTATGCCAGGTGTAGGAAGAAACATATATGCAAAAGTGGTAAACTTCCAGCTCTCACCTTGCTTTAAGTGGGTTTGCCCATGCATACAAGGGCAACACAGAAGCCCGCTGTTCCTGTCTCCGTATTGTTTCTGGAAGAATGTGCTCTATAGAGAGAGCATCATGTTTGATTCTACATCTTGCTAGTGCAGCAGCCAGTTTTGTCTTAAAACTACAGGTTTTAAGAAAAATAAAATGATCAATATTTTCACAAACTTTCTCTCAATATGTTTTCTTCTTGTTAGCTCCTGTTCCTTTGCTAAAATTAACCTTGGAATTTAATAGAGAACATAAAGATCATGCCCAAGACATCATGACATAACACATATGTAAACTGACGTTTGAATAATGTGTTGTGATGGTCAATCTGGTGCAGACATAACACTACAACAAAATGTGCTTTAGCTGTAAGAATGAAGAATTTACTTCAACAATATTCCAGCAGGCCAATGATGGATTTCATCTAATGTTGCTCCATGTCTCTTCTTCATATGCTTAGCTGTTCTCCCAATGCCTTTGAAACACCCAATAACTAGCAAGATGCCAGCTAGCAGTAACGACTTTACCCAGTACTAGCGGACTGCAGGCATGTGGCAAGGAAGATGGACTGTCTATTCTTAAGATCAATTTATATGCTCTTCTCAATTTCTGAATAAAATACAGTCCTAATATTTCTCTTCCTTCTCTTTATACCCTCTTCCTTTTCACTAGACTGAGTATAGTGGAGAGAGGTTCTACTCCCTATTCAGAAGTATATCCCTCTGCAATAGCTTCCAAATATACACCACACAACATTGCATTTGAAGTTTTTAAATTTAGTTTTTAAATACCTTCAAAATTGAAAATATTTGAAGTATTTATTTAAATTTTACATTTCTAAAGTTTTAATCTGTAAATATAAAATCTAAATTCATGTCTCAAAATCACTCATTTCTGATCAGATCTGAACAGGCTTCTCTGCTTAGGTCTAAAGAAAGTCACACCATCACCTCCCTCATTAATGCCACTTCTATTTCTAATAATAGTCATTTTGCTGCCACCTAGCTGTTTACTCGGGCTTCAGAAGAATACAGGTATTACTTGTTACTTCTGCACTACTGTCATAAAGATTTGTTGGTCTTCTTTTGCTGAACATTACTTCCATCTCTACAAAGGAAACGTTCTTCCTACTGCAACTACTATACCCATAAAGCCCTTTTTTCTGCCCAGAACTAACACTTTTCTGATAAGCAGCAAAAAGTAGTCAGCAATAAAATCAGCCATAGCTTCACCTCTTCAGAAATAAAAATGTCACTGACTGAAAACCAATTGGAGAAGACTTTTCGGGCAAACTGTGCAATTGCATCTATGATTGTGTGCCAATTGGTTATTTGTTTTAGATCATGCTTTTCTCCAATATAGTTTGCTATGAACAACTACATATTTGTAACATGTATCCCTTGTTAGATATAGGAAATATCTATGTTTTCAAAGTTTTTAGTACTAGTTACAAAATAATACATATGCTTTCTGTCTATTTACCTGCATAAATAACGCTCAACTTCTTGGACTTCCGCTATAGACCCATCATCATCAATATTATAACGTGCTTCAAATTTCCGATCTTGGAGATCATATAACATCACAACCACTAAACTAGTCAATTCATCTGACTGAAAAAAACAAAAACATCCAGAACAGTCTTCACATAGAAAAAACCCAAAAGCCACTAAAACTAGTAACATTGCACCTTATGCATATCGTCCTTCAACCATTAAACTACGTCCAATTGTCCTAACAAGAAATTCTCGCATTAATAATGACATTTACAAGCATCCTCTGCTTATTTGACAGATTAGGGATCAGATCACTGTTGAATAGTGGAAATTGTTGAAATGAGGAACTGTCTTTTATTTTAAAAAAAAAAGTATCAATTGAAAGAAAGTGCTGCACATGGTCACAGAAGGTGTGGAAGGTCATGGAAACCACAATATAGGTGGAAAAATCAGACCACACACTGAATGCATGGGTTCTAGTTATAACTGAAAAGGACTGAAAAGTCAGATCATCAAAAAACAGACTGTCAAATAGTGGGGAATATTAAATATAAGTTCAAGTATTACGGACCAAGAAAGCCAACTCAATAGCCAGTTTTGTAGCACTGTCTCAAGGGTTAATATAAACTATTTACTTTTGTCTGCCTGACCAGTAGTCAAACAGACAAAAAAAATTAAATAAAAAGTGAAACACTGAACCTTAGGTTTAAAACCCTTCCAAATCTCATGAATAATGTCTTGAAACTGGTATTAAGAATTGAGAAATGGCTTCAAAGAAATATGCAATCATATAAACATATTATTTCTTCCTTCTGATAAAATCTAAATATTTGCTAAGGGAGTACAGTCATTAAGGCTCCTGCAGACCATCAAAACAATTAAAAATACACATCTCACTCAAGCAGCAGATCAAACATATGACTTACATCACTCTCTGCACGAAATTGGTTAAACTATAACTAAAAAAATATTGATTGCTGAGTCTAGCTTCTTCATGAGCGGAAGGCTTGTAGCTCAGTCTTAAGAAGTAAATATGTCAATTGAATTCATTTATTATCCTAATACATGTTCTCAGGGTCTCAGAATAGCTAATATCTAAGTTTTTAAGAATCGTGTTTTAATTCTTGCTCATGCCCTGCCCCTCATACTTTTCCATAGTTCCTCTGTATGCCTCATGCAACCTGTGCCCTTCAGATGTTCTTCACCTGCAACTCCCATCAGCCCTGGACAACATTTCATTCAGGGATTACGAGAGCAGTATCTCAAAATAATGAGAGGTAAACAGATTAGAATAATCTAATTTACCACACTGCCAGAAAAAGCTACCTGTATTGAGCACTTTAGCTTGAAATCAAACAAAGACAACATCTGAATGGCTATGCATCAGTGGAACTAGGATTTTATCAATTAGCCTATGACAAATCTGGTGCTCTCCAAATTACATTAGAACCCTCAGTATTGCTATAGATGGGACTAATGGGTTATTGTTCAAAACACCTGAAGGGAACCACACTTGGTGATGCTGGTGTGGGTGCTGAAGCAGCTGAAACTCAGGAATAAAATACATCATTCCTTTTAGCTTTATCCTTATTTTCAAATAAACAGATAAGACTGATAAGATTCTGATAATATTTATTTGCATCTGAAAAACAACACAAACATTCCCTCTTTTAATTACTCACATAGCATAATATATCATATAAATATATTATTAAACTCCATACAAAAGAATACCTTCAAGGAAAATGCAAAACATGAAAAATATTACAAAAACGAATATACATTTGCGCTGATAAAATATAATAAAAGGTAAAGAACTACTGAACAAATTACTCACTATTGACTGAATTGGGTATATGCCACTGTCTATTAGTATATTTTCAAGAACATCTTGATCTAAAAGAGAAAGGAACACAGTGACAAAAATATCCAAATTACTGCAGAGTTTGTTTGCATTAACAAGCTTTACACAAAGCAAATTTTAAAAGATATATTCTGAAAATATTAGTTGAACTGTTAGAATTTTAGATACCACACAAAAAATCATCGGAGTGTTAGGTTTGTCAACATAGTATAGAAAGCCCAGTGCACAGACCTGATTTCTAGAAAGTAAAGTACACAATGCCTCTGAGAGTCCATTAAGTCAGATCTATGGGATTATTTCATTATACAATACACACATTGTGTTTATGCACATTTAACATATGAACAGTATTTAAAACATAATGCGGAAATAGCAATTACGTAAATATTCCATAGACTTGTATTAATACAAATACATAATGAAAAGCTATGGTTTAGCAAAGGGATACGAAAAGTTGTTGGGCTTTGGAGATCATTTGGAAACAGAAACGATCAGGCTACTTTCGGCTCTAACTTTTTTTTAAAAAAAAGCACTGCTTGAGGGGACATCAAATCAAATCACGTTTTATTGATTAGCCCATCGGGTGTATCAAAACATTTAACACATAGACATACATACAATATACAACCCACGGTAAAAAGAAGTTAAAATAAACAAGCTGTTTATATCTACATACATATATATTTTCAAAACGACGTAAGGAATCACACATTTCATTTAAAAAAATAATGCCATCCAAAGGTCCAATTTTCCCAGGGATGTTTTGGGGTATGAGTAATTTCTTTCCTGGGGGGGAAAAAACAACATGGGGGTTCTGGAGAGTAAAAAGCCCAGCCTGAACCATCGTTTCATGCAATATGCTCAAGCGGAAACAGGCCAAAGTAGCTCCCCCTCTGTTTTTGTCCTGCCCAGTTGTTTTCATTTGCAGTTGGTCACAGCTCTTCCAAATGTAATTAATTAAAATAAGCCAGCAATTGAAACACAGGTCGTGGTGACCTTCTTTTAAAGCTTGCTGTAGTTATAACTTTAAGCACAATTTGTTATTGTGATTATTATAATTTATTTGATAGGTTATGTTTTATCTTAATTCTAGATGTAAAGTTATAATTTGTTTTTATATGTTGGGTTATTACTTTTGCTATTCTGTGTGTATTGGCTGTTTGTATTCAGGCATTGAATGTTTAACTGAGTCCCTTTGGGAAGATAGGGTGGAAAATAAATAAAAGTTTTATTATTTATTTATTATTATTTCAAGACACAGATGACAGTTTTGGGAAAGCAAACGCTTTTGAATGCCTTCGCCTCCTCACCAACCTTTGCTTATGATTTAGAGTGGGGCATGTCAATTTAAATTGTTTTTGTTTTTTATACATACAACTGGCCCTCAGTATCCACAGATTCTGTAACCATAGATTTATTTATTTATTTAAGATATTTTTGCCCCACCTTTATCCGCAAACAGACCCAAGATGGCTTGTTGTTGTTCATTCATTCAGTCTACGCCAGAGCTCCGTCGGCCAACGCCACTCCCAGTTCCTTCAAGGTCAAGCCAGTCACTTCAAGGATACCATCCATCCATCTTGCCCTTGGTCGGCCTCTCTTCTTTTTTCCTTCCATTTTCCCCAGCATCATGATCTTTTCCAAGCTTTCCTGTCTTCTCATGATGTGGCCAAAATACTTCACCTTTGCCTCTAATATCCTTCCCTCCAGTGAGCAGCCGGGCATTATTTCCTGGACTATGGACTGGTTGGATCTTCTTGCGGTCCAAGGCACTCTTAGGATTTTCCTCCAGCACCAAAGTTCAAAAGCATCTACCTTCCTTCGCTCAGCCTTCCTTATGGTCCAGCTCTCACATCCATAGGTTACTATGGGGAATACCATTGCTTTAACTATGTGGACCTTCGTTGCCAGTGTGATGTCTCTGCTTTTCACTATTTTATCGAGGTTGACCATTGCTCTCCTCCTAAGAAGTAAACATCTTCTGATTTCCTGGCTGCAGTCTGCATCTGCAGTGATCTTCGCACTTAGAAATATAAAGTCTGTCACTGCCTCCACGTTTTCTCCCTCTATTTGCCAGTTATCAATCAGACTGGTTGCCATAATCTTGGTTTTGTTGATATTTAACTGTAGCCCAGCTTTTGCACTTTCTTCTTTCACCTTGGTGATAAGGCTCCTCAGCTCCTCCTCACTTTCAGCCATCAGAGTGGTATCATCTGCATACCTAAGGTTGTTAATGTTTATTCCAGAAATTTTAACTCCAGTGTTGGATTCATCAAGTCCCGCACATCGCATGATGTGTTCTGCGTACAAGTTGAATAGGTAGGGTGAAAGTATACAGCCCTGCCATACTTGTTTCCCAATCTTGAACCAGACAGTTGTTCCATGGTCTGTTCTTACTGTGGCTACTTAGTCTTTATACAGATTTCTCAGGAGACAGAAAAGTGACTTGGTATCCCCATACCACCAAGAACATGCCACAGTTTATTATGATCCACACAGTCAAAGGCTTTAGAATAGTCAATAAAGCAGAAATAGATGTTTTTCTGAAACTCCCTAGCTTCCTCCATTATCCAGCAGATATTGGCAATTTGGCCTCTCGCTCCTCTGCCTTTTCAAAACCCAGCTTGTACATCTGGCAACTCTCGATCCATGTATTGCTGGAGTCTGCCTTGCAGGATCTTGAGCATTACCTTACTGGCATGTGAAATAAGTGCCACTATACAGAAGATGGCTTACAACAAAATAAAACATACAGTACTAAAGTTAAAACATGGTTAAAATCAAACCTTCATAAAACCCATTACCATCTCTCCTGTATAAATCTCTTCAATATCCAAGCAATTAAACCTTAAAACTCAACCCAGCCATGAAGCATAAATCTTTAGTTAAAAGTTTTCTTAAATAAGGTCTTTACCCCCTCCCAGAAACTCAACAGGGATGGAGCAGATTTTACTTCTTCCAGAAGGGAGTTCCAAGTGCCAGTGCCTGTCCTGAATCATCCATGAATTGAAAATATTCAAAACAATTCCAAAAAGCAAGCCTTGGTTTTCCCATTTTATATAATGGTCACCATTCTAATATTCCACAGATTTTGCTATCTATAGGAATTTTGGATACCAAGCACCCAATCTATTTCTAATCTTATCTGTCAATGAAGTCAATGTACAATAAACTTTGTGTTGACTCCATGTTTCATTCTGTAAGCAATATTTGTTTCTTTTCATATTTGTGGAGAAATTGCCTACCACTGATCTATTATTTTTGGCAAGCTACAGTATCAAGAACCTGGAAAGAAAAAACAGGAGTGCACCAAAAAGTATTGGAATGTGTCCATTTATTAATATCATGACACATACAATTCTGTTCAAAAATAATTATTTTTCCAGGGTAGGATGAGGAAAGGACACATACACACAAAAGATACAGCATTGCTTGCCAGTTTTTTCCTGATATGCAGCCATCAAAAGGTTTTGTTCCTTTTTCTTGTTCATGTGATATCTTTCAATGATACCTTGACTCTCAAGTACTTTTATTGACAACTATGGTAGCAGAAATCAGAAAGCACAGCAATTGCATACATTAAATTTTTATATTCATGGACTAGCAACATGTATTAATTGTCCTTTGTTTAAGCGCCACTTTGTCTGATTAACCCATGAAAATGGCTTATCATTGCAACACAGAAGTAGTGAGAACAAGCTGTTGTTGGCGTATTTTAGTAGTTCCCAAGGTCTCTTGACAGCTTCTTTTCACATTATGCATACCAGTTCAGACATACTTATCGCAGTCCACCAAGCTGTCAGGGTAACTCCCCCATTTTTCACCCAACCTTCCTGTCCTGTTTAAATTCTCAGTGCCTGAAGAGCCTTTCAGCAATGATTGACCTTCTGGGATTCAAAAGAAAGGTGACATCAACAGGCCTATGTAAGTCTACTGAAAAGAGGAATGTCACCTTTGCAAAAGATATATTTCACTGCTCTTTTCAACAAATGTTTGAGGAAAACATGCCATACAACAAAGAGCAGGTTAAATCAACTTTTCTACTAGGGCAAACAATTGATTGTAAATAAATTGTGCAGAACATGCACCAGTTCTCTTAATATGCTTGTCATATGTGGACCACGTTTTTTTTATTTTAGTTGCAGTTCATTTTATTTTTCCCACTTATAAATTTGGGGGGTGCATGCTAAGCCTGAGCCCATAAAGCCCAAAAAATATATTACCAGAGGACTGGATATTAAGATGATACATCCCACCTAAACAATATAGCAATTTGACACCACTTTAACTGCCACAGTTCCATCCTACAGAATCCTAGGATTTATATTTTGTTGTGGCACCTGAGCTCTTTGACAGAGAAGAGTAAATATCTCACAAAACTAGAAATCTCAGAATTTCATAGCATTGATTCTTGGTAGTTATAGGGTATCAAAGAGCTATGATTCCGCAGTATGCAGTATGGATACAGCCCTAGAGAGGTCTATTGATACTTTAAAAAAAATATCAATTGCATGAGATGCAGTTGATTTTTCTTTGAGGGAAGTGGGAGTTGGGAAGAAGTGTCTTACGTCAGTGGTTCTCAACCTGTGGGTCATCAGGTGTTTTGGCCTACATCTCCCAGAAATCCCAGCCAGTTTACCAGCTGTTAAGATTTCTGGGAGCTGAAGGCCAAAATATTTGGGGACCTACAGGTTGAGAACCAGTCTTTGGCGAATGACAGCACTAAGTGGGGAAGAAAGAGGAAGAGGATACCATTTGGGCATAAGGTCTTCCCCATGTTCCCTAAGTAGGTTTTATATGCTTCTTTAGCTATCTGGTGTGGGGTTTTTTGTTTCCAGGCCTTAGAACTAGCACATTTCTGTGTGTGCTTTCTGGAAATACGCTGCAGACCAACAGCCATGGCACTGGCCAGTGAGTAACACTGCTATAGCCCATCTTCTCATGGGGTGAAGCAAGTGATTGTGTATATGGCTCTTCTCGATTGCCACATGCATCTCTATCTGTGTTGTGGCACACAGTGATGTGGTTATTTCCAAACTTGCTCTGCATACCTGGGTGAGACCCACAAGTCACCACAGACATACAAGTAGTCCCCAAGTTACATATATCTGACTTACATACAACTCATAGTTAAGAATGGGAGTGAGACAACAGGAAGTGAGAGTAATCTATTCCAAAGATGGGAAATTCACTCCTGGAAGAGTTATGGGAAAAGGTGTCTCCACTGAAGCCTTATCACAAATTCTTGTTTCCACAACAAGCCAATGTTTTCAAAATCCAATGATCACTGGGACAACCTTCTGAAAGCTTCCTCCATTAAGCAATCTATCCAGTTGGAGAAAATTGAAGGGAAATCTTCTGAACAGGGGCACACACAGTAAGGACAGGTTGCTCACCTGTAACCATGTTTCTTCGAGTGTACTCTGTGAATTCACACTAATGGAGAAGCTGCGCCTGCGCAGGTTCCGACGGAAACTCTTCCAAGCTGAAGTTCAAACCTTGGCGGTAACCACGCCCCCCCTTCCCAAGGGGCATATAAGGCGGCCCCAGGCGCCCGCTCTCCAGTTCCTACGCCGCCAAGGCAACGAGAAAGGGAGAGGTTTGCCAGAGGGGAAGGAAGGGCGGGTTTGTGTGAATTCACAGAGTACACTCGAAGAAACATGGTTACAGGTGAGCAACCTGTCCTTTTTCTTCGTGTACTCTGTGAATGCACACTAATGGAGACTGACACGCTAAGGTCCCGGATGGTGGGACAAGGCAAACTCGACAATTTAGTGAATGTCCAAACACATATTTATTAGGACATAATGAGATAACAGTCCCAAGAGACCAGTGCAATCAATTGTCCGAAAGGACCAGTGCAATGCAAACATGAGCATAGTAGAAGAGGAAACATAACATAGAAATTTTTCAATAAACATGATAGAAAAAGACACTCAATTGCGTATAGTGCATATAAACGCTCTCCCAGGGGGGAGAGGGACAAACACATCATGGTCTTTGACATATCCGCCAGGGTCAATAAGGCGGTACCAAGTAACAGAGCAACTGCTCAACACAATCAGGGAAAAACACATCCCTAGAGGTAGGTATGGGGAAAACGACCGGCCGAAACTTGAAGGAGAGGTATAGAGAGTCACCTGTGGGTGAATATAAGGAGAAAAGACGTTTGAGAGTCAGGAGAGGCAAGATGAGAGTACTGATCTTGCGAAGGCCGAGTCCTTTAAGGCTTTATTGTCCAGCCTGTAGTGAGAGACAAACGTAAGAGGGTTTGACCAGATAGCCGCTTTGCATATGGAGTCAAGCGGAATACCCCTAAGGAAGGCGGTTGAAGCCGAGAGGCCCCTAGTCGACCTCGGGCGGATGGATGGAGGAGGAGGTCGCTTGGCTAGTTCGTAGGCCAACTCAATGGCCTGAGCAATCCAGTGGGACAGTCTTTGGGAAGAGATGGGATTACCCAACTTGTCCTGAGCATAGGCGACAAAGAGTCTTTGTGTCTTACGGATGTCTTTGGTACGGTCCCTGTAGAAGAGAAGTGCCCTTCGAACGTCGAGAAGGTGCAGTTTTTGCTCTAGAGGAGAGGAGGGGTTAGAGAAGAAAGCTGGTAGGACAATGTCTTGATTGAGGTGGAAAGCTGACACCACCTTAGGGAGAAAGGTAATGTCCGGGCGAAGAACAGCGCGGTCATGGTGAAAACGTAGATAAGGCTCGTCGACCCTGAGAGCAGCAAGCTCGGATGGCCGTCGTGCCGACGTGATCGCCACTAGAAAGGCCAACTTCCAGGAAAGCAGACGGAGATCGGTCGAGGCAAGCGGTTCGAAGGGAGCAGAAGTGAGTTGAGAAAGTACAAGTTCGAGATTCCAGCCCGGCGTAGGTGGTAGCGACGGCGGGCAGATGTTATTGTAGCCTCGGAGAAAGGTTTTGATCAAGTGGTGAGAAAAGAGAGATGGCTGACCGTGGCGTTGAAAAGACCAGGAAAGAGCTGCGAGATAAGCTTTAATAGAAGCGAGAGAGAGTTTCTTCTCGACGAGGGTCATGAGGAAGTCGAGGACCACCGATACCGAGGTCGGGAAGGTGTCGACGTTACGGGATCGAAGGAAGGCGTGAAAGCGAGAGAGTTTATAGGAATAAGCCTTGGTAGTAGACGGCTTATGGGCTGCCCGAAGGACGTCTTGCAGGTTCTGCGGAAGGGAGGCTAGGTAAGAATCCTCCATGCAGTGAGATGAAGGGAAGGGAGGTCCGGGTGAAGAATTTTGCCGTCCTCCCTTGAGAGAAGGTGCGGCGAGGGAGGCAGAGGGCGAAACGTTGCTCTGGAGAGACGAAGAAGGGCCGGATACCACGGTTGGCGGGGCCAGGCCGGAGCTATGAGAATCGCTGTGACCGAGATCGAGAGAAGTCTTTCGAGAACTTTCGGTATGAGAGGAATCGGTGGAAAAAGATAAAGCATCTCCGCCGACCAGTCCAGTAGAAAGGCATCTCCTAGACAGCCGGGGAAGGAGTTCGGGGGAAGTCTCGCCCCGTAGCGGGGTAGCTGAGTGTTGTGGGGAGACGCGAAGAGATCCAGAGTAGGGCGTCCCCAGTGGAGGAACAGACCGTCGAGGATCTCGGGATCGAGCTTCCACTCGTGAGAGGAAGATGTCATCCTGCTGAGGGCATCTGCTAGGTCGTTTTGGGCGCCCGGCAGGTGGATTGCAGAGACCTGTACGTCGTGGGCTATGCACCAAACCCAGAGACGGGAGGAGAGGAGCATCAATTTCCTCGAACCCGTACCGCCCTGTTTGTTGATGTAGAATACTGCTACGAGGTTGTCCGATTGAATGAGGATGGACTTGTGACGGATGAGGCGGGAGAATGCTTTCAGGGCTTTGAGAATGGCGAGAAGCTCGAGAAAGTTTATGTGGTTGGCCCTCTCGGATGGGGACCAAAGATCTTGAACTGTTAGACCGCTCATGTGGGCTCCCCAAGCGTAGGTGGAGGAGTCCGTGGTTATGGTTAGCGACGGCGGGGCTGGATGAAATGGGAGGCCCCTGCACACGTTTTGGTGAGACGTCCACCACGAGAGGGACTGGCGGACGAACGACGGTACCGACAGATATCTGGAGTTGTGGTGGTAGAACGGCTTGAAAGTGTCTATAAACCACCTTTGCAGGACCCGAAGGCGCAGCCTGGCAAACGGGGTCGTGAGAACCGTGGAGGCCATGTGGCCCAGAAGGACTTGGATGGCACGGGCTCTGACCCTCCGGGCAGATCGACAAAAGGCGATGTGGTGGCGGAGAGCTAGGAATCTGTCGAACGGAAGTGAAACAGTCTCTGTGACGGAGTCGAAGAGGGCCCCGATGAACCGGATTCGGGTTGACGGGGAGAGATTTGACTTCTCGGAGTTGAGTTGGAGGCCGAGAGATTTTAGAAGACGCAGCGTGAAGGAAACGTGGTTTTCGAGAAGAACCGGGTCGGGCCCGATGAGAAGCCAGTCGTCCAGATAAGGAAAGACCGTGATGCCATGTAGCCTGAGGTGGGCCGCTACGGCGGCGACGACCTTAGTAAAGACCCTCGGGGCCGTAACGAGACCGAAGGGTAAAACGGTAAATTGGTAGGTTTGGTCGAGAACTTTGAAACAGAGGAACCGTCTGTGCGCCTCCCGTATCGCCACGTGGAAGTAGGCGTCTCGTAAGTCTATGGAGGCAAAGTAGTCTCCCCGCTGCAGCATCGGGAGGATAGAGGCAATAGAGACCATCCTGAATTTGGAAGGGCGAATGAATATATTGAGGGCCCTTAGGTCCAGAATGGGGCGTAGCCCGCCTCCTCTCTTCGGGACTGTAAAGTATCTGGAGAAGAAACTTAAAGGGTCCAGTTCGGGAGGGGAGGGACGGATGGCGCCTTTGGCCAGTAATGCCTCGACTTCGGCCAGTATCTCTCGGGAAGGAGTTGAGTGGAGAATGCGACCTGTAGGTGGGAGGTCCGTGAACTCTAAGGCGTAGCCGTCTTGGACAATGCGAAGAACCCATGCATCTGAAGTAATAGACTCCCATTGATTGTAGAAGGGGGCTAGGCGGTCTGCAAAGGCGCCGGAGGGTCGAGGCAGCGTGGGCTCTGCATCGGTAGCGGGCGAGGAGCTTTGGCAGGGGTTGGCGTCAGGTACGCCGGTTAGCCTGCGGAGGAGCGGGGGTGGTTCGACCGCGTTGCTTTTGCGGATGAGGTCCCCGACGAGGTTGGTGATGGGTTTGATTATTCGAGCCCGAAGGCCGCCTGAAAGAGTGGTGTCTGAAAGATTGCGGCGGGAAGCGGCGGGAGCGGTGCGGGAACCAGCGGGTGCGCTGAGGTTGCGGTTGGTCGCCACATTTAGACGCAAGAATTTTAAAGTCATGATTAGACTTGAGTTTGTCATCGGTACCGGAGTTAAATAGTCCGAGCGCGTCAAAGGGAAGGTCTTCAATGACCTGTCTGGAAGATGAGGAGAGACCCGAAGACCTCAGCCAGGCGTGGCGGCGGATGGATATCGCGTGGGCAATCATCTTGCCCGCAGTATCACCTGTATGTTTCGCCATTTGTATTTGGTGGTGAGCAAGCGAGTCTGCTTCCTGTTGGAGGGTAGTGAGGACGGAGCGGTCTTCGTCCGACATCTTAGCGAAGAAGGGCTGTGCCTTCTCCCAGATAATCTGCTGGTAGGCACCCATGCAGGCTCCATAGTTCGCCATGCGGCAAAGCAAAAGGGCTCCGGAGTAAAGTTTTCGACCCACGGCGTCGAAGCGCTTCCCTTCTCTGTCGGCCGGAGTGTTCGACTGACGACCTGAGGATTGAGAGGCCTTAACGACCAGGGAGTTGGGGTCGGGGTGGTGTTTGAGCCATTCCAAGGTATCATCGTCGGTACGGTACCAAGTCTCGATCCTCTTCGAGGTCGGAGGAATGGAGGAAGGGGTTTTCCAGGAGGCCTGGATAACGTCCAACAGATAAGGCAGGAAAGGGAGTAGCGTGGCCGGCGGAGCTTGGGCCTGCACCCTTTTGAAAACTGGATCAGACACTGCTTTGGAAGTCTGCTTGATCTCCAAACCCAGGGCGTCGGCCATTCTGACCATTTGATCAGAGAAAGCACGAATATTGTCAGTAGGAGAAGGCGGGTCCGCCTCATACGCATCGTGGGGAGGAGAGAGGTCGAGACCGAGAGAGACCACCGAGGCCGAGAGGACAGAGTCTGGGCGGTCAACATCAACATCTTCCTCCTCAGCCCCTTGGGGGGACTGAGGGGGAGAAGAAAGCACAGTCTCGGGAGGAGGCATGGCCTCGCGGGAAGAGAGGGTCGGAAGCCGAGGATCCTTGGAGGCTGAGGCCTGAGCTGCTCGAGCCAGGCGAGCCGTTTGTCTGCCACGCTCCGGTGTCGAGGTGGGAGGGAAGAGCTGTTGGCGCGACGAGTGAGGCGGCGCAAGGGGCTCCGGCACCGGCACCCTGACCACCGTTTGGGTAGAGTGGTGGGGTGAGTCCTGCAGCTCCCCGTCAGACAGGGGGTGCAATGGAGATTGAGAAACATCTCTAGGCCTCTGTGCTGGCACAATTGGAGAGGATCTTCTCGAGGAGGTTGCCGAGGAAGATGGCTGGTCTCTCCTTGAGGAGGCCGAGGAAGAGGAGCGCTGAGTCAGCCGTTTCTTTGTCGGCGGTTGCTTGGAAGCAACCTTCAAGGACTTGCCAGGTGTGGGAGGAACCACAGCTGAGTCAGATTGCGCTCGACGAGACTCCTCGTGAGCCCTTTTAAAGGCTATTTTGATAGCAGAGGAGGACGGAGGGGAGCCGATACGAGAGCGGATCGAGGTCACCGAAGCCAAAGAGCTCGACGTCGAGGAAGGCCCCACCTTTCCGGAGCGGGTCGATACGGTAGCCGTCGTCACGGTACACGGTGGCTTGACCGGCTTAGCGGCCCTGGAGGTCCTGGACGCCCTGGACGAGACCGAGGAGGCTTTAGCTGACGGAGGCTTAGCTGGTGGCGCCGACATAGCTCTTAGGGCTGAAGACGACGACGTACCCGACGTCGACGGAGTCGGTTCTGGCGCGAGAGATTTTTCGTAAAGTGCCGCTCTAAGCCTAGCGGCTCTGTTCTTTCTGGCCTGAGCTGTGAGAGCTAGGCAGAAACGGCAGGTACTGACCACATGAGCCTCGCCAAGACAGAAGAGGCACTTGGCGTGGCCGTCCGAGTCAGGAATTTTAGCAGCACACTGCGTGCAACGCTTGAAACGAGTAGTAGACATGCGAAGAGTCCGAAGTGAACCTTGCGGCGGAAAAAAAGGAACTGGAGAGCGGGCGCCTGGGGCCGCCTTATATGCCCCTTGGGAAGGGGGGGCGTGGTTACCGCCAAGGTTTGAACTTCAGCTTGGAAGAGTTTCCGTCGGAACCTGCGCAGGCGCAGCTTCTCCATTAGTGTGCATTCACAGAGTACACGAAGAAAAAAATAAATGTCACAGAAGTGTCAACTCTTTCCTATGCTATCCAAAACTAATATATAAATATACGTGGCTGGAGTTACATACAAATTCAATTTATGAACAAACGTACAAAACTTATCTTGTTTGTAACTTGGGAATTGCCGGTACAGAAGCCTGAAGAAATGTAGAAGGGAGTATTGATGGAAGGAAGAAAAAAGAAAGCCCCTTGCCTCCACCACCTCTTCTTCTTCCCAATCTTCCTCTTTACCCCTTTTTCTACTGTCTCCTCTAGGGCAGTATTTCTTCAGCAATCTTAAGGGCATTATTAAAACAATGCACTAGGGAACAATTCTAAAAATACTAAAACTGTTTTGTCCTCTTCTGCAAACATGTTGTTAAGAGACAGCCAATAGCTCATAGACGGCCATCAGAAGACAGATCACGGTTCTGAGCAGAACTGCTGTAGGTCACATCACACTTCAGTCTTGGCTCCTTTGACCCCACTTTATTTAATTATGCCTCTGATACATGAAGGTAGTGATGAATAAGGAATATAGCTAATTTACTGAAAGTGAACTGATTAAATATTGAAATAAGATCTGGTGGGAATTGGAAAGTTAATTGAGTGACACCCACAATTGGCTTTGATTGCATTTGATGCAAAAATTGCATGCATTGGGATCACATGTGGACAAGGGTCATGAAAACAAGAAGTCTCACTCATCTTGTGCATTTTTGACACATCTGTTCACCCATATCACGCATTAATTGTAATTGAGGGAACTATTAATGTAGGAGGATCTGGGGATGGGTTGCAAATTAAACAGTGTATTTTATTGGTTGTTAATTGGATCAAAATTAGCTGTTTTCCTTTCAGTAAAATTTAATTAACTAATTATTTCTAAATGTGCATGTGTAAACATACACTAACATATTCAAATTTAATTACATTTGTGGCCAAGATACCTGTGGTTTGACTCTTCTAAGTGCCTCCCATTGTCCCTGCATCCGACATCTTTCAGAATGAAGTTGTATAAATGTCTTCTATACGTTTCACAAACAGATAATGACTAACTAATTGTTTTCACCATGCCAAGAATATCTTCAGAATGAGACTAAGATTGTGCTTGACACTATGCTCAGGAAATATATGGTTTGTTATTGTTGCATTTATTACATGGTGATGCTAACCATCATAAAGTTATGGCCAGATTTCCATGTTATCTCCCCTGAAGAATAGAATAGCAGATACTGTTCTTTCTCCTTTTTGGCAAACTTTTTATTACATCTGTCATTACAGATACTGCAGCTATCTTCTGAAAGCTTCCTCCCATTAAGCATTCTATCCAGGTGGAGAAAAAATTAGTTCCAATTATAGGGTAGAAATAGTGATTTTCTAACAGAGGCACACCCTCAGATATGAAATTTTAGTGGAATGATGTTGCCACAAGTTTCAGGCTATTTTGAGCAGCACACATGCCATAGATAACATCTAATTTCTAATGAATACCTTCTAGTGTGCACAACCTGTCTCTTTTAGAAGAGAATAGGGAGATGTGGACCTCAGGGAAGGAGTACTGTCGCAGAAGTAAAAAGGCCTCAACTATACTCCAAACCTTATCAGAGCCAGATGTTTCCTCTCAGCTCATGAATATGTCCTCATACTGTATATAGTTTTCTTTAACAGTAAGGTTTGATCAGACACCACTATTTTGAACTTGCCCTTGTTATGTTGTTGTTCACGACAGGTTTTTAAGTCACTTCCTTTGATAAAAAAAGAAAAGAAATGGATGATAGATGCTGTACTTTTTGTATGTATAGCTTTTACTGCGAGAACAAAGAACCTGAGAATTACATCAGTTACATTTTGTAAAAAAGACAGGCACCCAAGATGTCTTCAGAAATGTAGTCCAGGTTAGGGGAGTATAGCTATATATCCGAAGTACTTTCCAAATGACAAATTTCAGGTTTCCTCATGATAGAGTCATGGTACTGAAACACTTGGGTGATTTTAGATGTCTGTGGAATAACTCTATCTCCTACAGCTGCTAAAAACAGAGGAGCCCTGCGAGCAGAAAATGTAGCTAAAGAATCCATCATGGGTGTACACAAAACAAATTGGGTTGCCATTTGTGCACCCTTGACTTCCTTGCAAATAACCTCTTGTATCAATAAATCAATTTTAGATATATATTTTTCTGAATGAAAAATCAGTATGTTGTTCACATGATTTACATAATAAGGAAATAATGTGAATAGTATGCATATATGACTGCCTAGATTTGGGAAGTGGTTTTACTTTTCTTAAAGCCAAGATTTATTTCAAGATAAATAAGGAAAATAATGTTGTTGATATAAAGCAAAATCTATCAGTACTGCAACAGCAAAAGAAAATATTTTGTGTTAAGCATAAATGTGGCTACTTTAATTGACCCTTTTGCACCTTGATTTCCAGCCCAAGGAAGTACAAGAGGTGTGCTTGAATTTCCATCTCCTAAAGAGAAAGAATCATTGGCTTGAAGTTGCAGATAAAACTGAAAAGATGAAAGCATTAGATCAGATATCACCCAAATAAAACAGTTCTAAACACAGACATTCCAGGGCCCCGGTTCTACCTGAATGTCAAAGTAAACAGTAGAGTACTCCCATCCCTGATACGCTGAACAATTAAAACAGAGTGTGAGACTGCAAGAAATGTTATTTACTTTCCAACATGGGATATCTACGTGTAGGGTAATAGCACAGGTTTCATTAAATACTGCTTATTCCAGTTCTGAGATAAGCTCCAGTGACATCTAGGTGATCACCTGAATAACACACTAACCAAATTGAGTTTACAGTCAGCCAAACACTGCTTCTGAATATTCATACAGCTCAAAATACACCAAAAGTCCTTACGTTAGGCCAGGTGTCCATGCACACAACTATCTGTTCCCCTTTCACCTCCAAGCCTTTTTGTACATTGAAGAAAGCTAGATAGGGAAAGGCATAAAAGCCCATATGGTTCTGTTCTGTCCTCAGTACCAAGCTGTCCCTCATTGCTGTGAAATACACTCAGAAGACTACTCTCACTGTGTTTCATTACCAGAAAGGTAGGGAGAGAGAAACCTCCCAAACACCTAGTAACTGCAATCTGATCTTAGCATTTCTTCTTGCCTAAAACAAACTGTCTTTGTCAGCAAGCAGGGATGGGCAACTGAGGCTGCAATTCCCATCAACTCCAGATCATATATCCGGTAGGAAAAGACATTAAATACAACAGCAACAACTGAAATTCCACAAGTTGTTCAGCCTTCAAATAGATAAACTATAAAGTATGCAGTTCCAAAGAAACAAGTGAGTTGTTATACATCTTTCATTATTATTTCCCCATGGGAAGAAAACATTTTCTACTTACATTTTAGAGCACTGAAAGCCAGTTCATAGGACAAACGTTGAAAGTGTTCATTTTTGAAATCTGGAAGAGGTGGCAATGGCCCATTCCCATACTTGACCAATATTTTATCTTGAGGTTTTTCATTATGAATGCCTTGAAAAATGTTGGCAGCATTTAGGTAAATAGAGTCCTGATAGCCATTCTTCTCAGCTAGACTTGTTGAACTCTTTTGTGAAGATACCGTTTCATTTGAAAAAGTCATTATAGGGACAACTGAAGTAACACTACCACTACTATTTGAAGACACGAGGCTGTTTCTCAGAATTGGCATTGCTGCTGTGTTGATGGCTCGGTATATAGCAGTGTGGCAAGGTCAGAATCTCAAGATTCCTGTGGAAATATGAGACATAATTACATGAGATTAGCTAAGAAGTGTTCTGCCAAACTCACTTTGTTCCTCTCAGAACATGCATTACCACAACACTGTCCAGAAGATTAGCACAAGAGTAATAAAATATACACCTTAATAACGGTTAGAATAATTTGTTCCAGATCAGAGATTCAGCCACACACATAAATTGTAATCATTCTAGCTTAAAAGGGAACCTGACAAGCCAGAGTAGAGAGAGTTCTGAGTTGTCCATTTGCAATAGATATGCCTCAAATTTATAGCTGTTGTTGGCTACCATCCATTACAATACTGGCAACATTAGTTTTTTTTTTACTTCTGCTCCTTCGGTACAAGGAGCAGAAGCAAGAGGAGGTTGCCCTCACAGGGTCTCCCATAGTACGTGATCATATATTATTGAAGTATTCAGTATTTTCAGGATTGAGTTAAATTTTAAATCTAAATACAAGATACAATCTTTATGAGGCTGTTGTTGAAGAAAGTTTGGAACCTTCAGCTAAAAAGCTGTAGCCAGATTGCTAACTGGGCCTGGCTACAGGGAGGACACAACTCCATTGTTACCAAAGCCCCACTGGCTTCTGTTCTGTTTCCAGGAAAAGTCAGAGTACTGGTTATTACTTACATAGCCCTATATGGCTCAGATCCAAAATGTCCAGAGATGTATTCTGCCATGTAAACATGCCAGAAGTTTTGAGATCTTCTGTGGAGGCCCTCTTCTCTGGCCCACCACACTCAGAGGGACATTTGGTGCCTTCCACACTCAGAGGGACATTTCTGGCCCACCACACTCAGAGGGACATTTGGAGAGAGCCTTCTTAATATGAGCTAGACAATACGACTATTTGTTTGATTTGTAATTGGTTAAGCGCACAAACCCAAAGAGTGCTCACCAATGGTTCATATTCATCCTGGAAAGAAGTGACTAGTGGGGTGACACAAGGTTCTGTCCTAGGACCGGTGCTATTCAACGTCTTTATTATTGACTTAGATGAAGGTTAAGAGGGTGTATTTATCAAGTTTGCAAATGACACCAAACTGGGAAGGATAGCTGACATTCTAGAAGACAGGATCAGAATTCAAAATGATCTTAACAGAATAGAAAGCTGGGCCAAGACTAACAGAATGAATTTCAACAGGAAGAAATGTAGGATACTTCATTCAGGCAGAAAAATTGAAATGTACAGATACAGGATGGGTGACGCCTGGCTTGACAACAATACAGGTGAAAAAGATCTTGGAGTCTTAGTAGACAGCAAGTTGAACATGAGCCAACAATGTGATGCAGCAGCTAATAAAGCCAATGGGATTTTGGGCTACATGGTGTCTAGATCAAGGAAAGTAATGGTGCCCCTCTTTTCTGCTTTGATCAGGCCTCACCTGGAATAACATTGTGTCCAATTCTGGGCACCACAATTTAAGAGGGATACTGACAAGCTGGAAAGTGTCCAGATGAGGGCAACTAAAATGATCAAAGACCTGGAGACCACGCCATATGAGGAGCAGCTTAAAGAGCTGGGTATGTTTAGCCTGCAGAACAGATGGTTAAGAGGAGACATCATAGCTATGTTTAAATATTTGAGCAGGCTTGTTTTCTGCTACCCTGGAGAATAGGACTTGGAGCAATGGGTTCAAATAACAGGAAAGGCAGTTCCAACTGAACATTAAGAAGAACTTCCTGATCCTGATAGCTGTTCAACAGTTGTATTCTTCGCCTCAGAGTGTGGTAGAAGCTCCTTCTTTGGAGGCTTTTAAATGGAGGCTGGATGGCCATCTGCCAGGGGTGCTTTTCCTGCATGGTGGGGTTGGACTAGATGGCCCATGTGGTCTCTTCTAACTTCTATGAATAGGTGGAGAATGGAAACTCATTTCCTAGAGAGGTCAGGACATCTCTTAGCAACCTTTCCATAGGCAAGTTGAAACTTTTTTCTTTGGGCAGCTCTTTGAGGGCTGATTGCTCACAGCAAAGGACCTTTCATACTATACTGCGTTACTTATATTTGTTACTTTTCTTTAACAAGCATGCTATTCAATTTTATTTTAAAAAACATTTTATATAATATGAATTTTGCTAGTTGTATGATTTTAACTTATGTTAGCTGTCTTGATTCCTCCATTGGAAAAATGCACTTCATTTTCTTTTTTTGCTTTTCATTTTTTTTTCCACACTTCTTATATGGGCAAAATGTTACGGCCCATATGCCTGTGTAGCATATGATATAGCAGTCTGCACATCTTGTTTCAAAAAGATACAGTATTTTAAATGCTGCTTTCAAAAAACTATGGATTTTATTTTTCAAAAATGCCATGTGCTGCTAAAGAAATAAAATTAATACAGGAGCCAATACGCAAAGGTATGATATTCATAAGAGCAAACAACCAGTATGGGAAATCATTGATATAGTCATGAATAATACAAAATTCTTCAACTACCCCATGCTAAGAACTACCTATAGCAGTTCAAGTACAAGTAGTGAACCAATCCAAGAAACTTGAACAAAACAAACTGTGAGGAACAAAGTCATTATGCAGAACAGAAAGTATTAGTGATGAAATGACTCAAGAAAGTCAACATAAGATTTATGCTTTTGTATTACATTGTATAGATATTGTTTTGTCCCACCTTGTACCTAAACTTCACAGCAATAAAGCACTGGAGAAACTATGAACAGTAGTACATCATCTTTAAGGCCTACACAGTACTTGCAATTCAGAAATTATTGCCCCTGGATTAGAGCCATCAGGTTAGAATCATAGAGTTGGAAGAGACCTCACAGGCATCCAGTCCAAGCCCCTGCAAAGAAGCAGGAAAAGCACCCCCGACAAATGGCCATCTTCTTACAAGATCAGAGCAATGTTGCTAAAGCACGATACAGTGATTTATCGTTTAAGTCAGGGGAACCCAAACTAAGGCCCATGCGGCCCTTCATTTATCTGGCCCCCGCACTCAGTTTTAGACTTAGGCCCCTCCCTAAGTCTGAAATGACTTGAAGTCACACAGCAACAAGAACAATCCTAATTAACTTGACTATCTCATCAGCAAGAAGCAGGCCACATTTCCCATTAAAATCCTAGTAGGTTTATGTTGGTTAAAAATTGTTCTTATTTCTAAATATTGTATTGTTCTTTCCTCTTTTTTTGCACTACAAATAAGACATGCAGTGTGCATAGGAATTTGTTTGTTTTTTCAAACTATAGTCCCCCCCCCCCCCCCGGTTTAAGTATAAGAAAAATAGGGTTTTTTAAAGGAAATTCGTTTGCCTTAAAAAGAGGAAGGGAGGGAGATAAAAAAGGATTGTGGCAGCAACTTTAAGGCAAACTGGTTTTTAATGGCTCAAATATATTTATATGTAATAGAATCCTCAATTAAATGCTCTCAATTATCAAAGCACTTGGCAAGGTAAAACAAGTATTTCAGATCTTTACAGTGGTCAGTTAATGTATGAACACAATAAATCTATAGTTACCAAAAGTCAATTTCCCTGGATTCAAAATTATCTCTTGAAACACAATCCATACTGCAGAATTATAGCAGTTTGGCATCACTCTAGTTTGCCCTGGTTACAGCCTATAGATGGGACCAAGGGGCTGGTTTGGCTCTGCTCCATGAGAGGGAACATTCAGGAGCGATTGTGTCCAGCACCCTGGCCATTTCCCCATTCCAGAGGTCAGCCCTTTGACAGAGTCACCTGCCAAGGTGATATGAAAATCCTCAAGAGCCGTCAGGAATCCATCCAGGTCCATAAGCCTCTTGCACAGACCATTTTATTTGGTCCCCCACTCCTGCGAAGGTTTGGAGTCTCAGCAAATCTAAACCTGACCAAGTAATGATCGGTCCATGACAACGGAATTGTAATAAGTTCCTCAACAGCACAATCACTATCATCCCATCCTGCACAGAAAAAAAATGTTCAAAGTGTGTCCAGCAGCATGGGTAGAGCAAGACACCACCTGGGACAGATCCATGGTTGTCATGGAGGCCATGAAGTCCTGAGCCACTCCCGACGGGGCAGTCTCAGCATGGATGCTAAAATTTCCCGGTACTATTAGCCGCTGAGACTCCAACACCAACCCCCGAGACCACCCCAGCTAGCTCAGGAAGGGAGACTGTTGAGCAGCGGGGTGGGCAGTACACCAACAGGATCCCTATTATATCCCGTTATCCACTTTTAGGTAAATACACTCAAACGCTCTTAACTGTGGGATGGAGAAGCTGGTCAGGGGGATGGAATCACAAAAGACGACTGCAACTCCACTTTCCCGCCCCCTAGGCCTCGCCCCCTAGGCCTCCCCTGCTGCTGCACAGAGAATCCTGGTGGGCAGAGATTAACCTCCCCACCACCAGTCTCATCCAGCCAGGTCTCTGTGATACAAAACAGGTCAGCATGCTCATCCAGAATAAAGTCCTGGATGGCAGTTTTTCTGTTTACTGAACTGGCATTCAACAGCAACACTTTCAGCCTAGGAGGACTGTTACCCTGGTTATCCAGGTTATTAGATATAGGAGACAGTTTGGAGGCAATAAGTACTCTGTTTAACTCCCCGTTTTGTTGGTACTGAACATGTCCGCATCTCCTGCCCTGTATGACTTCAATGGCTGCCCCACAAATCTGGGAATTCCTTCCCTCCTTAGAACAACACATCCTTCCTGTGTGGAGCAGGCCACCAGATGTCAAATAAAAACTTATATAAAGTCAGCCAGGCAGATGTTAAAAGCTGTTAAAAATAATAAACTTGAGGACCATTAAGCAGAGGGACAAGTCCTCACCCTCGTGTCACCCCCGAAGTGGCTCCCCAAGAGGTGAACCAACTTTGGAATGAGGCTGTGGCCGCAGGTCTCCTTGTGATTAAGCCCAGAGCTGAGCAAGGCAGCAAAGCTGGATGGCAATAATAATAATAATACTTTATTTGTAGACCACCCTATCTCCCCAAAGGGACTCAGGGCAGTTTCCAACATGTATGGCAAACATTCAATGCCAAAAAGGGAAAAAACATTCAAAACAGAATTACATCAGGACAAACCATAAAAAAGCAACCTAACTCTAAAACTTAACAGACAAAATAGGCAACAATAAAAACTTAAATAACCTATACGGGTATAACAGTTAATATAAATTTAACACCAAAATAAAGGCAACTAAGAATGACAGCTAAAACCATTATAAAAAGATGACATGTTATGCAACAACCAGTGGGCTGAAGTCAGTTCCAGTCTCTAGACAAGATTTACATTGTTTTCCACCCCTAATCTCTGCTGTCTGATTTTGCACTTTATCCGTTAACCGTACCTTCAAAATTGATTTGCACTATCCTACTCACCCACGCCTAGGAGGGTGGTTGAGGGTTGACTTATTTTTGTTATGTTTCTGTTTTCTGTTTTTATGTTATTGTCTATGCACTTCTATGTACCATGTGTGTACTTAATATGTTCATATTTAATATTTTAATTATGTTGATTGGGCTCGTCCCCACATAAGCCGCCCTGAGTCCCTTCGGGGAGGTGGAGGCAGAGAACAAAAATAAAGTTATTATTATTAGAAGAATTAACATATCTAGGCGAAAATATAAGTACTCAGGCCCCCGGGTCTCTCCTGTAGCAAGGCCCAACAAAGCTCCTCCAGGCCTCTTGGGCTATCCTTTTATGTCCCCTCATTGGAGACTGCTGGGTCAGCTGGCTTGAATGAGGATATGGCTGCAAGTCTCCTCTTGGGTAAGCCCAGAGCTGAGCAAGGCAGCAAGGCTGAGTGGCAAATGCTCAAGCCCCCGGGTCTCTCCTGCAGCAGGGCACAACAAAGCTTATTGTAAATCCATTCATTCTTAGCCTGTGTCTTGTGGATCTGAACAGATGCAGTTGTATCAGAGGGTTTGGCTATAAACAAGACATTTTGTGGTGTGTTCTGGGTGAAAGCCAAAAGCATGGAAGTACATGTAACAATGGCTTTTCAATAGGACATGATGTTTAGAATGTCCATTGTACAGTTGCTTAGTTCTGGCCTAAGCAACACGCTCAATTGAAAACTTTCAAGAGCCTTAACGCGGCTACTTCTTTGAAAATTACTCACCTGCCTTACTGAGCTTACTTTACCAAATGTACAAAGTGCACAATGCAAATATATTGTGAAACAATGTATAAGAAAATAAATTACAGAAATAACATATATCAAATCATACTTAATAAAACTGCCCAAGATATATCACTGCTCAAAAATTCAGCCAAAACCATCCCCTGTCCATTAAAGGGATAAACAGCAGAACCAGCTACAAATACCAAACCACTGAAGTATCCAAAGTGAAGATAGAGGACTGATTGGCACCCCCTAAAATGACAAAATGATTGTCATTCCATATTTTCAGTTTTCTCTCAAGTGTGTCTATCCTAAATCATTGTCACAAACTTCTGTTGTTACATTCTACAAATCCCCAACAAGCATCTTCCCTCATTAACTTAAACTTTCAGACTGAGAGAACAAAGATAGTAGCATTAAGTTCCTAATTACATTATTTCATTTCTAAAGCCCTACAAGATTTCTTTCCAAACTGATATTCCAGACTAACATGGCTCTGGCTTTGAATTCTACCCCAGATGGACACAAACACCACTATATTACTTTACAATGCTTGCAGAAGTCTCCCTGAAATAAGATAATAGTGAAAAGACCTCCCCATTCAAAACATTGAAAACAGTTTCACGTAAAACTTAATTTATGTGAAAGTCTTTAATGTACTTCCGCCACACTCTTTATCCCCATTAAAAGAAAGCCCTTGATTTACATCACTCAATAGATATCCAAATAGAAAAGTCATCATGTGTAAAAACAACTGTTTGAATACCTTTTTAAAGTCTGCAATCTCCATCACAATATTCCTAAGCAATATTTGAACAATCTGCTCAAGCTACAATTTTCAATAAAGAAATCCATGTGCAGATTCCGTAAATCCAATGGAATTAATCAGACCTTTTAAAAAAACTAGGGTCAGTTGGTTTTCCTTCAAACACATCAAACTAGACCAGGAACCAACATCAAAATATTATTATACAATATTATACTATTAATAATACAATATAATAATATTAATTATATATTATATATTAAATGTAATATTACTAATAATATTACCATATAATGATATAGTACAATATAGTAATTTAATGCTTATATTGTTCTATGCTAATAATATATTGTATGTTCATTTGATTTGTAAGCCGCTCTGAGTCCCCTTCAGGGTGAGAAGAGCGGAATATAAATGTAGTAAATAATAAATAAATAAAACATACAGAAATTAGTGAGAGGCTCCTGTCCACCAGTTCCCAGAAAACACACTTCAATAGAGCAGCTTGAGTGAATTTCTCTCCTCTGCTTTGCTCTCCTCTGCAATAGAAGTGTCCTTACAACAGCATGAGAAGCATCTTCAGTAACAAAGGAAACATCAATCCCTGACGTAAACCAAACCCCTCCCTTATGCTCAAGGTTCAGAAACCAAAGAGCTTTTAAAGCAGTGGTTCTCAACCTTCCTAATGCTGCGACCCCTTAATACAGTTCCTCATGTTGTGGTGACCCCCAATCATAACATTATTTTCGTTGTTACTTCAGAACTGTAACTTTGTTACTGTTATGAATCGTAATGTAAATATCTGATATGCAGATTGTATTTTCATTCACTGGATCAAATTTCGCACCAATACCTGATACGCCCAAATGTAAACAGTGGTGGGGTTGGGTTGATTTTGTCGTTTGGGAGTTGTAGTTGCTGGGATTTATAGTTCATCTACAATCAAAGAGCATTCTGAACTCCACCAAAGATGGAACTGGACCAAACTTGGCACACATGACCAACCGGAAATACTGGAAGGGTTCGGAGGGCATTGACCTTGAGTTTTGGAATTGTAGTTTACCTACATCCAAGACAGCACTATGGACTCAAACAATTATGGATCTGGATCAAATTGGGCACAGAAAGTCAATATACCCAAATTTGAACACTGGTGGAGTTGGGGGGAAATAGACCTTGGCATTCGGGAGTTGTAGTTGCTGGGATTTATAGTTCATCTACAATCAAAGAGCCTCTTGAACCTTACCAATGATAGAATTGGATCAAACTTCCCACACAGAGCCCCCATGGCCAACAGAAAATACTGGTCTTTGGTGACCCTTCAGAAGCCCCCCTCGTGACCCCCCGGTCCCAGGTAGAGAAACGCTGTTTTAAAGGAAAATGCATGTTAGGACTGCCACAATATTACCACAAGTGTCCACCTTACTATTTTTCCCACTTCTGGACAAAAGGCAAGTGGATTTCCAGCTTTCAGGGACAGAGCTGCAGCTTTCACCTGCTGAATTTTTAAAGCCTGCCTTCAAGTTCTCTGTGGACTTATGGTGACACCATGAACTTTGTAGTTTATTTAGGCAAGGGATATTCTGAGCTACTTTTGAGATGCTTCCCCTCTGAGGGGGAAAGGGAAGGGGCCTGAGGCTATTAGGAATTGTGAGCGTTGAAGTCCAAAACACCTAGAGGGCCGAAGTTTGCCCAGGCCTGATTTAATCTCCGGTCAAACTGAATGACCGTGTCGCGAAAAGATGGGGCGTCTGAGAAGCGTGGTGCCAACATGAAAAATCTGGACAGCCCTGCCTTAAGGGCATTTCAAAGGCATGACACTTTCCGTGGAGAATACCTCAGGCGCATCCATCTTACCCTGAGGCAGAGTTCTTTTCGACACGCAGGTCCCCTGCCACCCACTTCCCACAGCAATGCAGACACACAGGAACTGGGACCCTTTCCCTCCCAACTTCTCAGCTGAACCCGGGGAGAAAAGCTGCCTCCCTCGCTGGCTGCTCACCAGCATCTGCGGCACGGGCGCCTGTCCCGGGCCCTTTTCCCCCAGCGCGCGCCGCCTCGGGCGCCCAATCCTGGCAGTCCCTCCAGCCTGGGAGGGGCTGGGCTTCGCCTCGCCCCGCCCACATGCCACGCCCAGCGCCGCCGCCAAACAGCGGGAGGGGAAAGGAGAGAGAGAGGGGAGGCGCCGGCGGCCGTTTCCTTCAAATCCGGACCCTACCATTACGCCCTCCACAGGGGACGGCAGAGCGAAGTCTACATCATTTCAGCTCCGAGAATTGGCTTCCAATCCGTAGCCCTCTGAGAAGACACTCTTTTTCAAGCTGTGCCAATTGAACCTGGTCTCTTCCCACTCTCTAATTCACCCACAGCATAATAAAACGCCACCTGTTTTGCTTGGCGCTTTGGTACAGCCCGAGATGGCTAACCCCGCCTCTAGAGCAGGTTCCGAAAGGGAATCCTTGTCTGTTTGCGGTCCTCTCCGTTGGCGACGGCGGGGGGCGGGGAGGGCAGCGTTCTGAGACGTTCTAGGATTCAGAGCTGTGTTTTTCCCTTAAGAAATTTGTATTCAGGAGGCCTGTGGCCCCTTCTGCCGTGCAGGAAGAGCACAATCAAAGCACTCCCAACAGATGGCCGGCCAGCCTTTGCAGTAATAGGAATAATAATAATAATAATAATAGGAGGAGGTGGAACCCAGAGGTCATCCAGTCCTGCCTCATTCTGCCATGCAGGAAAAGCACAATCAAAGCACTTCCAACAGATGGCCAGCCAGCCAGCCTTTGCAGTAATAGTAACAATAAAACTAATTGGAGGAACCTAGAGGCCATCCAGTCCTGCCCCAATCTGCCATACGGGAAAAGCACAATCAAAGCACTTCCAACAGATGGCCAGCCAGCCAGCCTTTGCAGTAATAATAGTAATAGTACTAATAACAGGAGGAACCCAGAGACCATCCAGTCCTGCCCCACTCTGCCATACGGGAAAAGCACAATCAAAGCACTCCCAACAGATGGCCAGCCAGCCAGCCTTTGCAGTAATATAGTAATAGTACTAATAACAGGAGGAACCCAGAGGCCATCCAGTCCTGCCCCACTCTGCCATACGGGAAAAGCACAATCAAAGCACTCCCAACAGATGGCCAGCCAGCCAGCCTTTGCAGTAATATAGTAATAGTACTAATAACAGGAGGAACCCAGAGGCCATCCAGTCCTGCCCCAATCTGCCATACGGGAAAAGCACAATCAAAGCACTCCCAACAGATGGCCAGCCAGCCAGCCTTTGCAGTAATATAGTAATAGTACTAATAACAGGAGGAACCCAGAGGCCATCCAGTCCTGCCCCACTCTGCCATACGGGAAAAGCACAATCAAAGCACTCCCAACAGATGGCCAGCCAGCCAGCCTTTGCAGTAATATAGTAATAGTACTAATAACAGGAGGAACCCAGAGGCCATCCAGTCCTGCCCCAATCTGCCATACGGGAAAAGCACAATCAAAGCACTCCCAACAGATGGCCAGCCAGCCAGCCTTTGCAGTAATATAGTAATAGTACTAATAACAGGAGGAACCCAGAGGCCATCCAGTCCTGCCCCACTCTGCCATACGGGAAAAGCACAATCAAAGCACTCCCAACAGATGGCCAGTCAACCAACCTTTGCAGTAATATAGTAATAGTACTAATAACAGGAGGAACCCAGAGGCCATCCAGTCCTGCCCCACTCTGCCATACGGGAAAAGCACAATCAAAGCACTCCCAACAGATGGCCAGTCAACCAACCTTTGCAGTAATAGTAATACAGTAGAGTCTCACTTATCCAAGCTAAACGGGCTGGCAGAAACTTGGATAAGCGAATATCTTGGATAATAAGGTGGGATTAAGGAAAAGCCGATTAAACATCAAATTAGGTCATGATTTTACAAATTAAGCACCAAAACATCATGTTATACAACAAATTTGTTTTTCCAAACCCGGCAGATCAGAAAAAAATCAAAATTTGGAAAGTTTTTCAGGTTTGGAACAAGTCACCTTTTCTGAAAAATGTGAGGTTTTCCCAAACCTGGCGGGTCAGAAAAATTCTAACTTGGGAAGTTTTTCAGATTTGAAAAAGTCATCTTTTCTGGAAATTTTGAGGTTTTTCCAAACCCGAAGGGTCAGAAAAATCGAAATTTTGGAAGTTTTTCAGATTAGGAAAAGTCATCTTTTCTGGAAAATTTGAGGTTATTCCAAACCTGGCGGGTCAGAAAAATCAAAATTTGAGAAGTTTTTCAGATTTGAAAAAGACACTTTTTCTGGAAAATTTAAGGTTTTCCCAAACCCGGCAGGGTTAGACTTTGGGTGGTTATCTTTGAACTAGCTGGAGAGATCTTTCAAGGCATTGGTAAGTTGTTTTTTTGGCTGTTTCAAAGTCTTTTGCTTGTGTTGTTAGACCAAGGTCATCAGCATATATAAAGCTCTTTGTGGTTAGTAAAACTGTTAAACAAGGTCGATGCAAAAACGCTGTTTTGGGGTAAACCATTCTTTTGCCTCCTCTATCTACATTTCCCTCCTTGAAACTTCACAGAGAAGCTGTGGTGTTCTAGGAGGGTCTGGACAGTTTTTGTAAAATCATAATAAAATCATGGAGGACATGGAAAGAGCCTCCTCAAAGACTGAATAAAAGCAATCGGGCATCCCCTGGGCAACGTTTCTTGTAAACAGCTAATTTTTCCAATCCCAAAGCAGTCCTTTTTAATTGAATTAGGAAAGCTTGTTATGTTCCAAATCAAAATTCTGCATACCAATATAAGTACCATAATTGCTACCCAAAGAAATATTTTATAGTTAATAGACATCATTTAATAAAGTTATATCATTTTGAGGTTTCTAACTTTAGTTTATCCAAGGCTTGGATATCAAACCTTTTAACCAACCAATGACATATAAGGTAGCCATGTTTTCCCAAAGCTGTGCCCTGTTTATTTTGGCTGCCAAATAAAATAATACCATCACAATTTAATGATTTGTTTATGTTCTAGAATAGGAAAGCAATTCTCTTTGGGGAGATGTGCAAATGATTTGGATTACAATTTTACTTATTACATTAAATATACTTTCCCCAAACCATGAAATACTGGGTTTGCAGTTACATGAAATCATAGAATTGTAGAGTTGGAAGAGACCTCACGGGCCATCCAGTCCAACCCCCTGCAAGAAGCAGGAAAATCTCATTCAAAGCATCCCCGACAGATGGCTATCTCCTCAACGATTTAACACTGCAATTTTTTTTTATTTATATAACACAGATTCAAGGCAGCGAAATACAAACAGTAAATCTGTTTATAATTTGTTGACTATATTCTTGTCTAGTGTGTGATTGCAGCTAATGTTAACTGCAGTAAATCTAATTTCTATCTCCACAGTGCAATATGTCTTCAATTCCCAACCTTTGGTCCTGTAGCCAGAATCCAGCCGAGATGCTTTGTTGTTATTTGTGTGCCCCCAAGGCTCCTTCTACACAACTGAATAAAAATCCCACAGTATCTACGTTGAACTGGAATATATGGCTGTGTGGACACAAATAACCCAGTTCAGAGCAGATACTGTGGGATTTTCTGCCTTGATATTCTGGGATATAGGGCTGTGTGGAAGGGCCCTTTGTCTCACTGTCATATAATCCAGTTCAAAGTAAATAATCTGGATTTTATATAGCAGTGTAGGGCCTCTACACTGCTATATAAAATCCAGATTATCTGCTTTGAACTTGGTTTGTGCTTGAACAGTAAAGAAGTGGCTTTACGGGGTGTTAAGAACCCGACGCTGGGCTTGCCTACTGTTATGTCAATTGCATGGCTTTGCCTAATCTTTGGACCCACATATGGTTAGCCCTCCACCAAATTAGCCATAATAATGTGCTCCCTTTGCAATGCTGAATTATTACTATTCAGTGTTTGACTGTGTTGTCTATTTTGAAATCCTTTGAGTACTCTGATGTTATTATAACGTTGGCTTGTTCTGACATTTTAAGTGGAAAACCCAAGATTATGCAATATGGTTTTGAATATTTCACCCAGCATGTTCAGACCTGTTGGAATTACTCTCATTTAAAGCCTTTGAACAAATGCCCTGCTCCTCCAGAACACATTTTTTGCATACCAGGGTGCAATTTTAATTTTCCCTTTACTTCCTTATTTGTGCTATCCATATAAAATCATACATATTGAAAATCTCCTTTTAATGCTTTATGTGACTTGGGAACTCGAAAAGCAAAATATTGAAGTAGACTAATCATAGGTCAACCATCCAACTAAGTTTCACATATGTCTCTTGTAACAGACATTGCAACCGTCAGGCACATGAACTCAATGCAATTTGTCTATCCATATTGACAAATTTTCAGACTCAAATCTTCTTACAAATAGAGCTTTTCCCACAATTTTGGGTGATGTTGGTACCATTATATGGAGTGAAATGGACACTTAGCCGGACATCCTGCAATTTTATTTGACATGAATCTATAGGAAAGAACACAGGGAAATTTTATGTGACATAACTCTATAGGAAAGAACACAGTGGCACAATCTTTTGAAACCTCATGTTTACAACTACTTTTGGTCAATTACCAGTGGCTCGTATCGTCTTCTTAAAGATGCTGCCAGGGTCCTTAATGCCATACTGTACCAGATAGATTCCCCACATTGGAAAAACCCTAAGTAAATGATTTATTAGTTAATAATTAGATTTTGTAAGACTGAAAACCTAAACATATTTGCTGAAAGTTCACAAGGCATTATAAAATACGGTTTCATGCTACCACAATTTCTAACAGTTGTGCTAAGATGTGATTGCACTCGTCATCTGGCTCTTTAGTCTGGCGGCCCTTCTACACAGCCATATAACCCAGAATATCAAGGCAAATAATCCTGCTTTGAAATGGGTTATCTGAGTCCACACTGCCATATAATCTAGTTCAATGTGGATTTTATACAGCTATGTGGAAGGGGCCTGAGACATCTTTGGTTAACTCCAATATGAAATATAAAATAAATGCATGTGTCTATTTATCAAGCTATGATAATTAGTAACAAGATACATTAATAATAATATTTCATATATTCCTTCTTGCTATATCTAATAACAATGAACGTATGCAGCAATTCTGATCAAATTATCAGTTGAAAAAGAGCATATGGAATTTATTTATCGTGTCAGAAGCCTTGCTTGGGGTTGGTAGTACAGACTATAAACACCTCTCTTTTATATACCATCTTTCCTCCCACTCAGCCATAATTCTTTGAGGCATTTTAAATTTTCATAATGCAGGAATAAGGGGAGTGAAAAGAGCAAGTCTCGTCTCAAGATAATGTATTGAATTTCAGCTTTGGCATCATATTCTGCTTTGAGTGTTTACTGAGTTCCCACTGAAGTCAAGAGGTTAATTTCATGGAAGCACTGCTCATATTTTCAAAACAAGATATCACAGTGCTTATTTCCTCTGTGTGTGTCCCTTTGTGTGTGTGTGTGTGTGATCATATTTTTTCCAGATTTAATTTACGTATTTGAAAAATCCTGGAACAGAGGTGTGTAAATGGAACCACAAGACTACATCCAACTCCCCTGCATTGAATACAGACTTTTAAAATTGCTTTAGATCTATGAAAGCAATATTACTGAGTGATCTTATGTTTTTCTTTAGAAGAGTTGACCTGCCCTTTTTGATGCCAAGCTGTCCTCTTCTGAGATACTTTCATCTTCAGTCCAGCTAATGGGTTCACCCACAATTCGAGGTTGGCTAATGGTCCAGTCATTAAAGGGATTGCTTCTGTACCCTTTTTATAGTTGGGAATCATAATAGCCTGGAACTAGTTATTAAATAATCAAGCAATCCTGCTAATTTAGGTGAACAGAGCTATTAGTAGAGGCTCCACATTGTGGTGTTAGCTTTCAAGAACTCTAGCATAATTGAATCTGGCCCTGGAGCCTTTACAGATTTAACCTCAGAAATTAATTTTATTGCAGTTTTAGACATAGAGGCCCAATTGAGAGAATCTGAGAGACCCAAGGAGAGAAAATATGCCTCCATAGAAATACTTATGCTTTCTATAGTTCCAAAATAGAGTAGAAAACTAAGATTCCCAAGAATATATATATAAATTAATGCAGTGGTTCTCAACCTGTGGATCCTCAGATCTTTTGGCCTTTAACTCCTAGAAATCGGAACAGCTGGTAAAGTCGCTGGGATTTCTGGGAGTTGTAGACCAAAACACCTGGGGACCCATAGTTTGAGAATCACTGCATTAATGTGTTGTGTCCACTCCTCCCCAAAGTTTAGCATTCAGGAAAGGAGAGCAAAATATGTTTCAAATTATTATAATTTGTATGTGTTAATTTAAATCCATAAATACTCATTCCGGATTTATTACCATAGTAATAGTTTCAACAGAATATGCCATCTCTCCCCAGAGTAGGGAACATGATGGTCAGATACGTTTCTTCTTGCTCAGTCAAAGCCCTTGCTCTTAACTTGTTGACACGATCGCTCCCGAACGTCCCCTCTCGCTGCGTAGAGTCACGTCGACTCCTTGGTTCACTGAGGAGCTGGCTGTGATGAAGCGTGCGAGGAGGGGACTAGAGTGCATCTGGAGGAAATCTCAGGATGTGTCTGACCAAGCACGGGCTAAAGCCGCTATTAAGGCTTACTCCGTGGCTCTGCGAGCAGCCAGGAAAGCTTTCACGACTGCCCGCATAGCGTCTGCAGCCAACAGGCCATCGGGGTTGTTCCGAGTTGTTGGGGAGCTCCTGCGGCCTCCCGAGACCCAGGGGCTTCCTGATGACTTGGCAACTCGGTGCAGCAATTTCGCACATCATTTTGCAGGCAAAGTTGCTCAGATACGCCGTGAGTTGGACTCCAGCTTAACTGTAGTTCCAGCGGAGGTAACCGAGGTACCTGTCTGTCCGATCTTGTGGGATTCTTTCCGGCTTGTTCTTCCTGATGACGTGGAGGGGATTCTTGGGTCTGTGAGGGCGACCACTTGCGCTCTGGATCCTTGTCCTTCTTGGCTGGTTAAGCTGGCCAAAGATGGGTTGTTGGATTGGTTTGTGGCTATTATAAATGCCTCCTTGGGTCAGGGGTCAGTTCCATCCTGCTTTAAGCAGGCAGTAGTAAAACCATTACTAAAAAAGACCTCTTTAGACCCATCTGTATGTAACAACTACAGACCAATTTCCAACCTCCCATTTGTGGGCAAGGTTCTTGAGCGGGTGGTTGCCACGCAGCTCCAGGAGTTCCTCGATGACACTGATTTTCTGGACTGCTCGCAGTCTGGCTTCAGGCCTGGGCACAGTACTGAGACGGCTTTGGTCGCCTTGGTGGATGACCTCCGCAGGGAACTGGACAGGGGGAGTGTGACCCTGCTGGTTCTCTTGGACATCTTAGCGGCTTTCGATACCATCGACCATGGTATCCTTCTGGGGAGGCTCTCTGGGATGGGGCTCGGTGGCACGGTTCTGCTGTGGCTCCAGTCCTTCCTGGAGGGTCGTTCCCAGATGGTGAAGCTGGGGGACACCTGCTCGGACCCCTGGCCATTGACCTGTGGGGTCCCGCAAGGGTCTATTCTATCCCCCATGCTATTTAACATCTACATGAAACCGCTGGGAGAGGTCATCCAGAGTTTTGGAGGGTGTTGCCATCTCTACGCAGATGACACGCAAATCCACTACTCGTTCCCATCTGACTCCAAGGAAGCCCCTCGGATGCTGAACCAGTGCCTGGCCGCTGTGGCGGACTGGATGAGGAGGAACAAGCTGAGGATCAGTCCTGACAAGACAGAGGCCCTCCTGGTCAGTCGCGCGTCGGATCGGGGTATTGGGTGGCAACCTGTGCTGGACGGGGTTGCACTCCCCTGAAATCACAGGTCCGCAGTTTGGGGGTCCTCCTGGACTCAGCACTGACACTTGAGGCGCAGGTGTCGGCGGTGGCCGGGAGGGCCTTCGCACAACTCAAGCTTGTGCGCCAACTGCGACCATACCTCGTGAAGTCTGACTTGACCACGGTGGTGCATGCCTTAGTTACCTCTAGACTGGACTACTGTAATGCGCTCTACGTGGGGCTTCCCTTGAAGACGGCCCGGAAACTACAATTGGTCCAGCGCTCGGCTACCAGGTTAATTACGGGGGCGAGTTACAGGGAGAGATCTACTCCCCTGTTCAAGGAGCTCCACTGGCTGCCTTTTATTTTCCGGTCCCAATTCAAAGTGTATACCATCACATATAAAGCCCTAAACGGTTTGGGACCCACCTACCTTCGTGACCGTATCTCCTACCACAAGCCTCCTGTCCCCACTCCCGATATCCCAGACCCGCCTTGTGGGAACAAGGGAGAGGGCCTTTTCTGCTGTGGCCCCCCGATTGTGGAATTCTCTGCCCGTGGAGATTAGGCAAGCCCCCACACTAGCAGCCTTCAAGAAAGACTTGAAAACATGGCTCTTTCGCTGCGCTTTTGGAGAGTAACCATTTTATATTTCTTTTCCGTTGCTCCCCCTAATATCTATCCTCCAGAATACCCCACTCCCTTATGACCCTGTTCGCTGTGGTTTTTATTTTTATGTCTTTCTCACCCCGAGTTTTAACTTAATGTTCATGTGGTCTGCCCTTGTTTTTATTGTCTCCTTGTTTTATTTTGTAATGGATATTATTTACTGTATTGTTTATTGTATTGTGTTGTGCTGTTCTTTTATATGCTGTTTACATTGTATTGTTTTGGGCGTGGCCCCATGTAAGCCGCCCCGAGTCCCCATTGGGGAGATGGTGGCGGGGTATAAATAAAGTTTTATTATTATTATTATTATTATTATTATTATTATTATTATTATTATAGCCCATTATTTTAACTGAACTCTGCAGCTCAACAAAGAGAGGATTCTCCTTTCTAAAGCAGGAAAAAATGACCATGCTACAGCTAGTTTCCATTTGCTAATCCCAAAGTAGGGATCTGAAGAAAGTATGGATAAAACTCAACCAAAACTCCTGCCTAGAGAATCTGAACTGGTTCCGTGAGATCTGGCAAAGCAGTTACACAGGATATTTCCTTGCGCCATTTCCTAGCAAAACAGCTTGCCTCGATTCTTAACTTTTTACATCAAAAAGGTCATTAAAACAAATAAGATGACTAATCTATCACTTTATGTTGCCAGGAGCACAATAAAGCAGTGGTTGAGTTAGGACCTGGTTCCATTCAGCCAATACTTTTCCCAATGGAGTAAGCTTCTCTCTGCTTCATCTGAAGGGGATTGAGAAAGAGGTTTCAATGGAGATCTTATGGAGCTGAATTTGTTATATAGACTGGAAATTCTTTGTCTTTGCATTTGAACAGTTGCTCAATATAGCAGCGTCTGGGCCAGGCCAATCTGCAAGCTATTGGCACCCAGAACATTGAGAATTTCTAAGAAAAGAAGATATAATTGTAGATAATCGGCATCAATACTGGCCTCTGGCATATTGGGGAAAATTCAGTCTACCTTTATCAGGTAGACTGAAAAGCACAGCATTAAAACATTCTCTGAGCCACTTGGACTAATGCAAGATGTATGGATGACAATGGTTGTTCACTGTTCAGAAATGCTCTTTGCACATGCCCCAAAATGGCCTTTTTGTTATAAGTTCACATATTCCAGAGTTGAGTTACAGTAATCAAAAGAAGTTCTAACATTCAGTGTTTGGGAATATCTGTTTACAGATACATGCATGGTATGGAGACTGTTCTGCCCCCATGCTATCATAACTACTTGGAAGGTGAACTGTTTGCACAAGGAACAGATAGGAGACTATATAGTTGAATCAAACAGGAATTTATTAACTGAATTTTAGACTTTCTCCCCTCCTGAGTCTCACTACAAAGTTTTTATGAGGAAAGGCAAAGTCTTTGAGAGGCAGACACAGTTCTGGCCGAACTGAGGCTCTTGAATCAGAGGCACTGGTTTATGCCTCTCCTTACCAATGGCCTTTATTCCTACTATACACAGATTTTATCCCTTGTCCCAACTCTGAATATGTCCACGGCACTGGTCAGTTGTTGGATTATTGAATTATGATGTTCAATGTTTTTATATATTTTATGTATTAATTTTGGAATGTAATTTAATGCTATGTATCATTGTGTTTTTAGGGTTTGATCCCCATGTAAGCCACCCCAAGTCCCTTCGGGGAGATGGGGTGGGATATAGGAATAATATTATTATTATTATTATTATTATTATTATTATTATTATTATTATTATTATTATTTCTTATTGTCTCTGTTGTGGTTCAGTCTGATGATGAAGGGGGATTTGAAAGGGAATTTGGGTTTCAGTAGTTTATTCCAGGAAATGTGGAATAGCAGTTGGAACAGCAGTTTGCCCCAGGAAATGTTGAAGATTCAGAAATGCAGGTGGATTCGGGAGGCTTGGAAAAACAGACAGAACAGGGGAATGTGGAAAGCTCTGAGTTTAGCAGAGATTCTGCTGAAGTTTGTGATAAGGATGACCTTTCACAGGAGCCCCCGATGGCTTAGTGGACTAAAACCTCGTGACTTGAAGGTTGGATTGCTGACCTGAAGGCTGCCAGGTTCGAAGCCCACCTGGGGAGAGCGTGGATGAGTTCCCTCTATCAGCTCCAGCTCCATGCGGGGACATGAGAGAAGCCTCCCACAAGGATGGTAAAAACATCAAAACATCCGGGCGTCCCCTGGGCAACGTCCTTGCAGACGACCAATTCTCTCACTCCAGAAGCGACTCAAGTTGCTCCTGACACGGAAAAAACAAAAAACAAAAAACAGGAGTCTGAGAATTGTCAATATCAACAAAGCCCAGGGGGTGAATTCATGTTAGACAGGGATTCCAGGTTAAAGTTGAGATCGGGCCCCAGACGCTCCGTGAGAATTGCAGGCAGGCGCGGGGGAACCAGAGCGCAGAGAAATGTTTTTATGGCTTGCAAAGAGGGGTAAAAGGAGATGAAATTGGGAAAGATTTCAGTCAGAGTAATATCGCTTTTGGAGATTCAACTCTTGTCTTGTTTCGGTTCATGCCTCGTCTTATGCTTGAAATCTGCTTTTGGATTATACTTTTGAAGCTCATGTTACCTTGTTTCTTCGAAACTGCTTTGCTATTTTTGGGACTTTATACTATTATCTATGAAGACTTTGAACTAGGTTTTTGGATTGCACTTGCAATTGGATTATTGTTTTCTTTACTGCTTTTTATTAAGTTTTGCTATTCTTTACCAATAAACTGAAAAACTCAAGCCTGCTGTGGTGGAGTGTGTGCGTTGTAGCAAGGTGAATCAGTGCTGAGGTGCGACAGTCTCTTTCTTGTATGGTGTTCAACTGTCTCTAAGATGGTCCCAAAATTTAACACCAACTGGACTTGAATACAGCTCCGACTGGACATGCCTTGCAGCCTTCCCCTCTATTCACCTTCTAGTCACAAAAAGGCTCTCTTCCATGAACCAAAAGTGCCTTGTCTGAGGCTCCACCCCTGAGGGGATTCTTAAAGTATCAGGGTGACGGAAGCTTCAAATGCAAAAAGGCTGTCTATACTGACCCCCAGAAACTCTACATAAAATATTAATCCCTCTAAAAAGGCCTAACTAGGGGTAAACAGTGAGGGTTTTCATGGGGCACGACAGAGACAATAAACTGGGAAGTGTTTTCCCCCATCTCAAATTACAACCATTTGTCTCAACAAAATTTTGAGACCTGTATTTAGAATCAAGGCAGATATTTTTTTATAAAACGACTATACTTTTTTAGTTTCCATTCCAATCCATGTTTTAAATTACATTATTTAAAGCTGATAATGGATTTGGTTGCTAGGGAAGTCACTCACTAGGACTGAGAATAAGAGGTTCATTTGATCTAATCAGTCTATGCTTCTATTACTAGGATTCTTTTTCCTTGAAAGCTCCCAAACTCCTTGTGTCTCCAAGGAGCAGTTAAAACCTTGTTTGACAGATGAGTAAACTCTCTCTTCATAGACTTGTAATTTATTTGAAAGAATCTTCCCTTTTGAACAGCTAAGATCAAAGGCAGGACAACTGACAGCGCTTGAATGATGGCAAGAGAGAAGACCCTCCAGACAGATATTTAATTATTAAG
Source organism: Anolis carolinensis (assembly GCF_035594765.1). Lineage (NCBI taxonomy): Eukaryota > Metazoa > Chordata > Lepidosauria > Squamata > Anolidae > Anolis > Anolis carolinensis. The sequence goes on from NC_085845.1 coordinate 80,634,587, forward strand.
ATAAATTAATTGGGAGCACAGCACTTTGTTGTGAGCTAAGATTAAGACTAAATTTTTAATTTCAGATGTAGGACTCTCTTTGCATTCAAGTCTTTTCCCTCTAGTTTCTTTGACAGAAGTTAGAGATAGGATTAGGCTGTGAAACTGAAATATAAAATCAAATTTTCTCATCTTTAACAAGATTTTCTCTAATCTGTATAACATGAGAGGGTCTTTCTACATAAAAACCACTGCAACAAAATGTTCTGCAAGATTTGTATTCTGAATAGGGCTGCGAATCTCTCGGTCTCCGCATTGCTGTATTTCTCTTCATCCCTTTTGCACTTTCTTCTCATCGGTACTTTGTGCAGGCAGTCCCCATGTTACAAACTTCTGACTTACAAATGACTCATAGTTAAGAACAGGGCTGAGACAACAGGAAGTGAGAGAAATCTCCCCCTCAGGGGAGGGAAATTCAGCCCTGAAAGAGTTATCATGGGGAAAAACTGTCTCCACTGAAGCTTTATCACCAATCCTTCTTTCCACAACAATGTAAGGTACATTTTAAGTGAAATTCCAGCCAAATATCTATATATATTGTATAATAAATATACTGTTTGTGTGTGTGTACACACACAGGTAAAGGTTTTCCCCTGACATTAAGTCTAGTCGTGTCCAATTCTGGGGGTTAGTGCTCATCTCCATTTCTAAGCCCAAGAGCTGGCATTGTTCATAGATGCCTCCAAGGTCATGTGGCCGGCATGACTGCATGGAGTACCGTTACCTTCCCGCCAGAGCAGTACCTATTGATCTACTCATGTTTGCATGTTCTTGAACTGCTAGGTTGGCAGAAGCTGGGGCTAACAGTGGGACCTCACCCCGCTCCCCAGATTTGAACTGCCAATCTTTCGGTCAGAAAGTTCAGCAGCTCAGCGGTTTAACCCACTGCACCACCAGAGGCTCTTGGTTCCACAACAAGCCAAATTAAAATCCAATCCCTATGCTATCCAATGTACCCCCTAAAACCCTCCAGTATTTTCTGTTGGCCATGAGGGTTCTGTGTGCCAAGTGTGGTCCAGATCCGTCATCAGTTGGGGGTCACCATGGGTCTGGAAGTGGGAGCCAATAGGAAATTGGCCACATGCCTGCATGCATTCACTTTTATTATACAGTATTATATTGATGCCACTGTGGCACAGTAGGTTAAACTTGCAGAACTTGCCGACCGGAAGGTCAGCGGTTCAAATCCGCAGATGAGGTGAGCTCCCATTCTTAGCCCCAGCTTCCGCCAACCTTGCAGTTCGAAAACATGCCAATGAGTAGAGCAATAGGTACCGCTTCGGAGGGATGATAACAGTGCTCCATGCAGTCATGCCACCACATAACCTAGGAGGTGTCTATGGACACCGGCTCTTCAGCTTAGAAATGGAGATGAGCACCACCCTCCAGAGTCAGACTCAACTAGATTTAATGTCAAGGGAAAACTTTTATCTGTGTCTGTATGTGTGTATACATGTACATACACACACAGTATATTTATTATACAATATATAGATATTTGGCTGGAGTTACACTTAAAATGTACCTGTTCTGACTTACACACAAATTCAACTGAAGAACAAAGCTTCAGAACTTAACTTGCTTATAACTTGGGAACTGCCTGCATAGGGTAGAGAGTCTTTGTGGTGTTTGGTGGGGAGTGTGAAAATTTGCAGATATCTTTTTTTTTAAATGTGCTCACTCATTTTACCTAATTTAGTAGGTTCTCTATTTTTGCAGGGGTTAAGGTGCATGATCCATGTGAATGTAGGGAAACTGCTAATTAAAAAATGCTGGTTTTGTAACCTGAAATGACACCTCTGTACGAATCTCTAGCTCCTCCAGTACAACATATGGTCTGCCAGAAATTTATGTACTGTTCCTCTGGAACTTGAAAATACCTTACTTGAATCTCCCAGACAATTCAGGTTGAAATGTGGTTCAAGTGCCTGTTGGTTGTCGCTGGGCCAGGACTTAACCTTAAAATGTGTCCTAGAGATAAAACAGAGTGCCTCTGAAAATATTGGAGTGTGTTTTGCTAAGGGCACCCATGGCAAAGGACACAGCATGGCATTTTAGTTCTGAAAATGCTGAGCCGATAGGCTTTCAAATATTTAAGAGCCATCAAAGTGCTGCCATCTCTTCCTTGCCTTTGGGAATGTTTTCCTCCTGAGCTAAGATTAGAAAGCATTCAATGATTTGACCTGTCCTCTGTGATGTGACCGCTAGAATTTTTATTCATTTGTGTCTGGAGGCTTCCATTTCAGTGGAGATGAGTGCGGGGTGTCATAATTTGAACTCTAAAAGAACTATCCAAGGTGCTGAGATGGTTCTTCTAAATGTATTTAACACCATGGATACCTATTTTAAAATTCAGATGAAAATCTGCCACAAATTCATTCCATTACTAACATGAAAGCTATGACTGTCATTTTATCACTCTCCTTCCTAGTTTTCAGCTTAAGTTAGGAATGGTTATCTGCCAGTCTTAGCGGCACAGTGTTAAGACTGCAGCATTCATTTTTGTATCAGTTCCTGGTTATAAGAAGGTCATTAAAATTAAAGGTGAAAGTTTTCCCCTGACATTAAGTCTAGTCATGTCCGACTCTGGGGGTTGGTGCTCATCTCCATTTCTAAACCAAAGAACCGGCGTTGTCCGTAGACAACTCCAAGGTCAAGAGGCTGGCATAACTGCATGGAGCACTGTTACATTCCTGCTGGAGCAGTACCTATTGATCTACTCAAATTTGCATGTTTTCGAACTGCTAGGTTGGCAGAAGCTGGGGCTAACAGTGGGAGCTCACCCCACTCCCCGGATTCGAACCGCCAACCTTTCAGTCAGCAAGCTCAGCAGTTCAGTGGTTTAACCTGCTATGCCACCGCATTAACTTATAAATCCAGAAATGTGGTAGAATCGGTGGTTTAGTGGAATCAGCAACTGCAGGTGAAAGCATGGGATGATGTCACTTCCCTCTCAGGTCGCTTCTACACTGCCATATAAAATCCAGATTACCTTCTTTGAGCTGGATTATCTGGCAGTGTAGACTCATATAATCCAGTTCAAGGCAGATAATCAATGCCAAGGATTATCTACTTTGATAATCTGGATCATATGGCAGTGTAGAAGGGGCATCTGACTTTGCTGTTCCTTGCATGTGTAGCTGAAACATAGCAGGAGCCATAGAATTAATTATTTTCCACTTCAGCAGTATATATTTATGAGCTCTCCATGTAACAATGTAAATGGAATGAACAATTCAGACCCATTAGCTTTATGCAAGATCTATTTGCGGTGGAGATTCAAACTGCTACAATATGGCTTAGCTAACTGCACTTCAAAACATTATTCTTTATTGCATTGATACTCCTGACTTCAATATTCAATGGAACCTGTATATGTTTATACAAAACCTTCAACCAGAAAGATATATAATTGAATGCTAAAGTTACAATTGTTCGTGTCACTGTCTTTCCCGTATCGATGTATGGCTGTGAAAGTTGGGCAGAGAAGAAGATAATCAACTTATCTGAGATGTGGTGCTGGAGAAGAGTGCTATGGATACAGTGGAATGCTTAAAAAAGAAAGCCAATTTGACCAAGATGAAACTGTCATACTTCGGATGTATCATGAGAAGACATGACTCACTAGAAAAGATTAACATGCTATATAAAGGTGGTTCTCAATCTGTGGATCCCCAGATGTTTTGGCCTTCAACTCCCAGAAATCCTAACAGCTGGTAAACTAGCTGGGATTTCTGGGAGTTGAAGGCCAAAACACCTGGGGATCCACAGGTTGTGAACCACTGCTTTATAAGATAGAAGACACTATGACAAGAGGAAAAACGAATTATGAATGGATAGACTGAATCGAGGAAGCTACAAATTTGCAAGTTCTCAGCAAACCTCTAGGCAAGTTCCATAATAAAGAGGAATTGAATTTCAGAGTTCAAGCCAGAAGTGTAATGTACAATGTAGTTCTTTAATATGCTCAGAAGTAAACTGCCAAGGAAAGCATGTAACTGAAATGAAGGAAGTTTTCATACCAGCAGTTTGGTAAATAACTTAAGACTGCCACCTAGTGGAAAATTGGAGATTAAAATAATTATTCAGCCATAGGATATTCTCTGTACAGTATATGGCACTTTGGACCCTTTTCCACAACCAAATAACCCAGAATATTAAGGCAGACAATCCACATTATCTGCTTTGAACTGTGTTATCTGAGTCTACACTGCCATATAACCCAGTTCAAAGCAAATAATGTGGGACTTTATACAGCTGTGTGGAAGGGGCATTTGGCATCCGTATTAGCATGGCTGTTATTTATTTATTTACAGCATTTATATTCTGCCCTTCTGTCACGACCCAGGCTGCAGAGCACCAATAACCATACACAGAGGCCAGAATCTATCTAATATCTTTATTGAAGGAATATATAAAGTTAATAAAAGCAAGTGTATGAAATAGTCCAGAATTAGTCCTTTCAGGAAAGGTCAAAATTAGTCCCAAGAAACAATGTCCAATATGAAATATTAAGGTCCAAAGTTGTAATCCAATAACCGAAACACTCACTTTGCCAGGCAAAGTGAGGGGAGATGACAAGGTCCTTTAGTCCATGAACTTGAGCAAGGCTAGAAGGTAACTTGATTCTTGGAACACAAAGCTTGATTCAAGGCAACAAGGAAACGAGGAGCAAGAACAAGATCCGTGGTAATTACTTGGCGAGGTCCGGGAAACAAGGCAAGATCCGGGGAGAAAAACAAGGCTGGGAACGAAGGCTTGGAACAGGAACAAAGGCTTGAGAGCAGGAGTAGCTGTCCACACACGCTGCTCCGGTAGCTGACGAATTGACTCCGCAAGATTCCTTCGGGAGCAAGGAACCTAAATAGGCCTCGTTTTCCCACCAGAGAACACTTCTCTGGGGAATCAGAAACGAAAGTCAATCTCTGTGTCCAGATGTATGACTCCCTAAAATCTCTCACGGAAGCAGGCTTAATCATCTGAATGCTTTGCTGCAATTCTCAAGCTCCTGCGATTAGCCTGCTGCACTCCTTTTTGCTGGAGATAATAATTACGGCGAGAAAAAGGGGGAGATTTTGACTCAGGGCTTGTTTGGCAGATTTCTGGAAGACAAACCTCCTGCAGGTGCAAGGGCTCCATTTCTGGCTGGGAAAGTTCCTTTTCTGGCTGAAATGGTGGGAAACCCAAGTTTTCCTCTTCATCTGTCACAACAGCACTAGGAACGGGACTACATGGCCCATGAGTCATCACACCTTCTCACCCTGAAGGGGACTCAGGGCGGATCATATTACACATATAGGCAAACATTCAATGCCTTTTAACATAGAACAAAGACAAACAAACATAGGCTCTGAGCGGGGCTCGAACTCATGACCTCCTGGTCAGAGTGATTCATTGCAGTTAATTGCCCTGGCTTGCTCTCCCGCCTGCGCCACAGCCCGGGTTATAATCCTAGTTAAAGCAAAAGCTTCTAAATAAATCCCCTATGTAGGAGGCTACATTTGTTATGTATACCACTTTGAATAAATAAGTTTTGACCAGTCTTTGCAGCAGAAATGTGTATCTGTGCTCTGCTAGATGTCACAGCAACCCAGGCCCATTCCACAGCTCAATAAACTCCCACATTTTCTACTTTGAACTGGAATATATGGCAGTGTGGACTCAGATAACCCAGTTCAAAGCAGATGTTGTGAGATTTTCTGCCTTGATATTCTGGGTTATATTTGTGAAAGGGCCCCCAGTGATTCTGGCCATGAAAGTCTTCAACAACACAGTCATCACAATGGATGTGGCATTCCTCTCTCCCTTAAATAACTTTCTTAAAAGCCAGCATTTCACAAAGGGCCATTGTCAATGACAAAGAGAGGAAGAGTTTTCCCCATGTCAATGTTGCATATGTCTGGGGGGGGGGTGTCAAATTTCTACTAAATCTTTAGCTGTCAACCATCTGAACATGAAGGCAGAACTTGTTTTCAAGGTCAAATAATTACAATTGAGTACCCTCCTACAGGGCCACCTATTTCTATGACTTTGTCCCTGGACAAATATTTTTAGGAGTTTTGAGCATTCCATAAATGGAAATGCAGGCCTTGGTAAATTTCCAATTAAGTGAGTTTTAATGTATTTCCTTCAGAGTGTTTACCAGGAATAATGGAATATAGAAGTGTATTATTCTTTTCTGCAGATTGTTTATGAACTTAAGGAAATGTCTCTCTTCATTTAGGAAACATGGCATTTACTTTCTCACAGATGTATAGTGTCATCGAGGTTAAATTTCCTTACAGTAACACATGGTTAACAATGCAAAGGTAAAAAAGCGAACATTAAGAATATGCAGATCTGTAAGTCTTGGGTTGCTGTGAATTTTCTGGGGCATATGGCCATTTTCCAGGAGCATGGTCTCCTGATGTTTCACCCACATCTATGGCAGGCATCCTCAGAGGTAGAGAGGTCTGTTGGAAACTAGTCAAGTGGGGTTTATATATCAGTGGAAGGTCCAGAGTGGGAGAGAAAACTCTTGTCTGTTGGAGGCAAGTGTGATTGTTGCAATTAATCACCTTGATTAGCATTGAATAGCCTTGCAGCTTCAAAGCTTGGCTGATTCCTGTTTGGGGGAATCCTTTGTTGGGAAGTGATTAGCTGGCCCTGATTGTTTCATGCTTTCAGTGTTGTTCTTTATTTATTTTTAATTCTGGTAGCCAGATTTTCTTCATTGTCATCGTTTTTTCTTATTTGTTGAAATTGTCCACATGCTTATGGATTTTCAATGGCTCTGAAAAACACTCTGAATAGTTACTTTTGCATTGCAGTTGTCAATAAAAGGAATGAGCATTCTGTACAAATAATCCATTTAGCAAATAATGTATGCATATATAGGTAAGGAAAGCCGCATAGAATCATAGAGTTGGAAGAGACCATTTGGGTCATCTAGTCCAACCCTCTGCCATGCATGAAAAGCACAAGCAAAGCACCCCTGGCAGATTATCATCCATCCTCTATTTAAAAGACTCCAAAGAAGGAGCTTCTACACACTCCAAGGCAGAGAGTTCCACTGCTGAACAGCTCTTTCAGGTCCCTTCCACACAGCTGAATAAAATTCCACATTATCTGCTTTGAACTGGGATATATGGCAGTGTGGACTCAGATAACCCAGTTCAAAGCAGATATTATGAGATTATCTTCCTTGATATTCTGGGTGATATGGCTGTGTGGAAGGGCCCACAGTTAGGAAGTTTTTCCTAATGTTTAGGTGGAATCTCCTTTCCTATCATTTGAACCCATTGTTCAGAGTCCTAGTATCCAGGACAGCAGAAAACAAGCCTGCATCCTCCTCCTTATGACATCCTTTCACATATTTATACATGTGGCTATCATGTCTCCTCTCAAACGTCTCTTCTGCAGGCTAAACATGCCCAGTTCTTTAAGATGCTCCTCAAAGGTCATGTTCTCCAGACCTTTGATCATTTTAGTTGCTCTCCTCTAAACACCTTCCAGCTTGTCAATATCTCTTTTGAACTGTTAAGAGAAAAATGCATCTTCCACCACTTGAGGGGGCACCTGTTCTGAAAAATGGGCTAACCAGAAGGCGTCATTGAGCCTTTGGAAAGCCATGGAGTTATTAGGAGGTGAGGTCTTTACAGTAGCATACCTACCTTAAAATGTTAACATAGTGGCTAGAAAGAAAAATCAGAGAAATAGATACTTAAACCTTTCTCTTCCACTATAACTACTAGTAGTACTAGATTATGATTATCATTATTATTTGATACATAACAAAATTAGTACACAGCAAACTATGCTGGCTTTTGTAGTGTCTAGGACTGTGTGATGTATTGGCAAAAAATGCGTAGTTGTAGTGGCCTTTGGATCAGACATATGGTAATTTTGTCCCCGCTGATTCTTTTTAAGTACAGGCCAAGGTTTTTAGGCACTGCACCCAGTGTGCCGATCAACACTGGGACCATTATTATTATTATTATTATTATTATTATTATTATTATTATTATTATTATTATTATATTATGACACAGCAAACAAGATAGATATGCTGGATTTCATATCACTTCCCAAGTGTCTAGGACTGTGTGATGTATTTTCGGATGATGCACGCAGATCCCAGCAGGGTGGCCTTTTGCAGCTGGCAGATCGTAATTTTGTCAATGTCTATTGTTTCCAAATGCCGGCTGAGATCTTTTGGCACGGCACCCAATGTGCCCATCACCACTGGGACCACCTGCACTGGTTTCTGCCAGAGTCTTTGAAGTTCAATCTTGAGGTCCTGATAGCGGCTGAGTTTTTCCTGTTGTTTTTTGTCAATGCGACTGTCACCTGGGATGGCGACATCAATGATCCAAACCTTTTTCTTTTCCACAACTGTGATGTCTGGTGTGTTGTGTTCCAGAACTTTGTCAGTCTGAATTCGGAAGTCCCACAGTATTTTTGCGTGCTCATTTTCCAATACTTTTGCAAGTTTGTGATCCCACCAGTTCTTTGCTGCTGGGAGGTGGTACTTGAGGCATAAGTTCCAATGAATCATTTGGGCCACATAGGTGTGCCTCTGTTTGTAGTCTATCTGTGCAATTTTCTTACAGCAGCTGAGGATATGATCAATGGTTTCGTCGGTTTCCTTGCACAGTCTGCATTTTGGGTCATCAGCTGATTTTTCGATTTTGGCCTTAATTGCATTTGTTCTGATGGCTTGCTCCTGGGCTGCAAGGATCAGGCCTTCTGTCTCCTTCTTCAGGGTCCCATTCGTGAGCCATAGCCAGGTCTTCTCCTTATCAGCTTTTCCTTCAATTTTGTCAAGGAACTTTCCATGCAATGTTTTTGTTGTGCCAGTTGTCAGCTCTAGTTTGTAGTGTGGCTTTCTTGTACTGGTTTTTTGTCTGCTGTGCTTTGAGGAGTTTCTGATTTTTGACTTCAATCAAAGCAGGTTCTTCATTTTGCTTTACATATTCTGCCAGGTCATGTTCTTCTTCTTTGACTGCTTGTTTTACTTGTAAGAGTCCTCTGCCCCCTGATCTTCTAGGCAGATATAGCCGGTCAACATCACTGCAAGGGTGCAGTGAATGATGAATGGTCATGAGTTTTCTTGTTTTTCTGTCCAAATTGTCCAGTTCCATCTGTGTCCAGTTTATGATGCCAGCAGTATATCTTATGACAGGTATGGCCCAGGTGTTTATGGCCTTGATGGTGTTGTCTCCTTTGAGCTTGCTTTTGAGAATTTTTCTGACCCTTTGTGTGTATTCTTTACTGACCACAGTCTTCACTTGTTCATGCTTGATGTTGTCCTCCTGTAATATGCCCAGATATTTATAGGCCTCTGGCTGGTGACACTTTATTGTTTGGCCATTAGGCATATTTATGCCCTCACTTTCAATGATTTTTCCCTTCTTCAATGCCACTGTCGAACATTTGTCCAAGCCAAACTCCATGCTGATATCAGTGCTAAAGATTCGGACAGTGTTAGTCAGAGACTGGATTTCAGTTTCCATTTTTCCATACAGCTTCAGGTCATCCATGTACATCAGATGCGAAATTTTGTGAGAATTCTTAGATGTTTGATAGCAGAGATTTGTTTTTTGTAAGATTGTTGACAGAGGGATCATGGCAATAATGAAAAGCAGAGGGGACAATGAGTCTCCCTGGAAAATTTCTTTCCTGATGTTGACAAGTCCATAGCTTTCATTTCCAACAAACAGTTCAGTTTTCCAGTGCTCTATCATGTTATTATTATTACTATTTCTATATCTGCTGGAAGGTCTTTTTTAATTACTCAGTTATGCGCTGATGCTTATATGCGCACCTGCAAATATCCTAATACAAATATGGAGAGATTTCTAGGTGCGCATATAAGCATCAGCACATAATGGTGGGGATGTTTTTAATCCCCCACAGATTTCCCTCTTTCCCCAATTACTTATTCACAATCTATTTACTATTATAAAGTTTAAAATAAACACTTTCAGAGACCCTCTCTCTGCTTCCCCTCTCTTGAAGCCAGCGGAAACCAGCTATGTCTCAGTGAGAGCTTGAACAGCTAATCATCTGTTTCGGGCTTTTTAAAACTGGCACGGGTGGGAAGCAGTCTCCACAGAGGATAAAGAGGGAAATCCCGAACTTTACATGACTGCAGAGCTGCACTGTCTTGGAAAAATCTACTTTTTTGCCCAGAACTGGGATAAAGGAGGACCTTTTTCAATTGGGGTTTCCTCCATTGCTGCGATTGAGCGCACATTTAGCACAAACAACATCTAGCCACCCCCTTTTAATCCGTTATCTCCCAAATTATAGGTACTGTGTGGAGCACCCTAAGGCATGCACCACCATGGCCAGATCAGGCGTCTCAGGAAATGGGCACAGTTGGCACAAAGGTTTTAAATGTGCAAGGGTCCTCCTGGCTATCACAGAAATGTGGCCCTTCAAGTTAAACTCTGAGGCCAGAATTACCCCCAAACGGTGTACCTGTGTGTTCGGGGTAGTGAAACCCTATCCAGAACAGGCTGAATCCCTACTCCCGGCTCTGCCTTCCGACTGACCAGGAAAACATCTGTCTTGTCTAGATGAAATTCAGATTTGTTTGCCCTTATCCATTCCATTACTGATGACACTGGTTTTGGACCAGGATAGCTTTTTTGGCTTTAGGTGGAGAAGAATAATCTGCATATAGAAAGTGCCATACTCCAAAACTCCAGATGACCTTTCCTAGAGGTTTCATGTATGTGTTGAATAGTTCTTTGTGCTACAAGTTGGGCTCCCAAATCACATGTGAATCTATCTAGTTGGGGGTAATGGGAAAGGTGCTTGAGGTGTCTGAAGGACATCATATTTCCAGGGACAATCATCAGGATCTAAGCTACCTTCTGGAGCCCAAGTGGCGAAGTGTGTTAAAGCACTGAGCTGGAGACCGAAAGGTCCCAGGTTCAAACCCCGGGAGAGGCGGGAGCGGTTGCTGTTAGCTCCAGCTCCTGCCAACCTAGCAGTTCGAAAACATGCCAATGTGAGTAGATCAATAGGTACCGCTCCGGCGGGAAGGTAACGGTGCTCCATGCAGTCTTGCCGGCCATATGACCTTGGAGTTGTCTACGGACAACACCGGCTCTTCAGCTTAGAAATGGAGATGAGCACCAACCCTCCAGAGTCAGACATGACTGAACTTAACATCAGGGGAAACCTTTACCTTTTTAAGCTACCTACTAACCTTTTCCTCTTTTGAGCAGTTGATATCACATATTGCCAAGACAACACTATACTTTGTTTTAGTGGTGGCTTCATGACCCTGCCATATTTAATCAAAATTTAATCCATCTTGTTAATTTATGGCTGGTAGGCTTGGCTGTTCAGGTTGTCAACTGAAATGCAAACAAAGTTCATAAGAAAATCACTGGGTAACTTGGAACATGCCCAGTTTTCACCAGAAACTCATGTTTTTTATATTGCAGTTTCTGTATTGCGGGGAATCCGGGAAGCAGAGATCTTTCTGTCTTGTGGTTAGAACTTGTGGCATTAGCACATTCAGAAACTCTCTTGGTTTCATTTTAGGGCAGCCACACCATAATTTTGCAACTGACTGCTTGACTGTACCATTGTAAACACGTGAGCAAAAGTAGGGGAGTGGTGCCAAAGGAAATTATATGTACAGTCTTATCTCCTACTTTACTAGTCAGGAGTCCGCTCAAAAGCAAGGTAGCAAGAACCTTTTCTTTCTAATCCATTGGGCTGATGTTACAGAGAGGGAGTGAGCAGAGAAGACTGTACCTGAAACCCCTGAGACAATCTGATTCCACTCCATGGCTGGTTAGCCTCCTGGTCTTAACTTGCCACAATGACTCAGTAGTACCTAACACTCAACAATATTCTAGACCGCCCCCTGGTGGGCGCTGCAACGATCCAGGGGGGTGGTGATGGCCACAGGTGCATTTGAATGTTTTAACTTTTTTTGTATTACCTTTCTATTCTGAGTTCAAAAAATAGTTTCATAATTTCAAACTTCAATGTTTCTAATTTACACCTTTCTTTACTATATTTTACAAAAAAAGGTAGAAACATTAATACATATATCTTTCTGTTTAATTGCTATTAAAATTTAAAAAAAAAATCCAGGGGGTGCTGAGTAATTTTTTTCTGGAAAGGGGGTGGTAGGCCAAATATGATTGGGAACCACTGTTCTAGACCTATTCTCTCCTGAAAGGAATTCCTCTGAGTTTGTGGATTTTACTTCTCAGAAGGCATAGATAGGATCACACTAAATTGCAACGAAAGGAAGAAACAATGAATTGAACAAAATCTGGATACCAGTATTAAAAAGCTCTAACATCAGGATAGTAAATAAAGAAAAACACTTAGAAAACAGGGGAATTCCAGACAGGAAACAATCAGGGCCAGCTAACACTACCCAACAAAGGATTCCCCCAGGCAGGAAGCAACCAGGCTTTGAAGCTGCAAGGCTATTTGATACTAATCAAGCTGGCCAATTGCAACATTTACACTTGCCTCAAACATCCTTCCACCCTGGACATTACACAGATATATAAACCCTATTTGCCTAGTTTCCAACTGACCTCACAACCTCTGAAGATGCTTGCCATATATGTGGACGAAATGTCAGGAGAGAATGCTTCTGGAACATAGCCATACATCCTGAAAAACTCACAGCAACCTAATACAAGAAAAGTTCAAAATGCATGCAAATATGTATTTGACTAAAATTCGTTACAAAAGTCTATCATTTGTAATATTTGCCAATATTACAAATGGGATTCTAATAGCACATAATGCAGCTACTTTGCTGATGCTGAACAGTTCTGGAAGTATTCATGGATGGGAAACCATCTTGGAATACCAAGTAAGCAACTTTGGCTTTCATGATAGGAGAACATTGGATATATATTTGTTAAACACACAACTGAATTTACAGTGAGTATATTAACTTTTTCCTGACAAACTCTTAATTGCCACAAAGGCTGACTTGGGCATTTAGTATATGAAGCAATCATACTGCGAGTATACCTATAATCCTTTTGTCTGGAGTTTTGTCACATTTAATCTGGGACTTGATACCTATGTACAGCCTCAGGGGTGTGGGTGTCTCTCTTTTTCCTCCATCCCACAAGGACTAGAATTTAGACACAACCAACAGATTTATTTTATTGCTTCTATGTTGATTTTATTAGATTACCTTCCCTTCTCTTATCACTGTGTGAATTGATTGTCTCTACTCTACTAAGCATTTTATCAAGTTGCATATTTTAATTGCCATGTGTAGCAAATAATTGCTAGTTTTGTTTCAAAGAAGCAACTGCCTCTAGGGAGCAGATCAAACAAGGAGGAAGAATTAGGCCTTATTACTATGTCAATCTTAGATGCGATTAAATCATTATCCTATACTCCCTCTTTTTCCCGAACTTCTGAATGCTCCCTCACATGGTGAAACATGGCAATTTTTGGTGTCAGAGATTGACCATCTTTACAATCTTGCATGAAGTCATCCCCCATTAGCATGTGAGTCGGGCATCTGCATGGGAGTAGTCTGGCCTTTATTATCTTTGATGTGGGTGGATCCCACTCAAAACATAAAAATCTAGCTTGTCAATTGACCCTTTACACTTGTTTAACAGACAATGGTTCTTTCTCTGGACATTCCACAGGTGTGTGTGTGTGTATATATATATATATATATACACATACTCCACTTGCTTTACCACCATCAGATCCTCTGAAGATGCCAGCCACAAATGCAGGCGAAACGTCAGGAGAAATGCTGCTAGAACAAGGCCATACAGCCCGGAAACCACAACACCCCAGTTATTCCAGCTGACTCTAGGTGTTGGTGCTCATCTTTATTCCTAAGCCGAAGAGCCGACGTTGTCCATAGATGCCTCCTAGGTCATGTGGCTGGCAAGACTGCATGGAGTGCTGTTACCTTCTCACCAGAGCAGTACCTATTGATCTACTCACATTTGCATGTTTACGAACTGCTAGGTTGGCAGAAGCTGGGGCTAACAGCGGGAGCTCATACCGCTCTCCAGATTCAAACCATTGACCTTTTGGTCAGCAAGTTCAGTAGCTCGGTGGTGTAACCCACTGCACCACCAGGGGCTCCCAAACAATGGGTAAACAAACTATAATAAGGATTATAAAACAGAAACTTAAATAAACATAATACCATACACACATGTACAACATAATAAGCTGAAACTCTTAAAATTAGACTAAAAACATTAAAACTAAGATGGTGTGTGGATTCTAGCAGTTCGAAAACATGCAAATGTGAGTAGATCAATAGGTACTGCTCAGGCAAGAAGGTAACGGCGCTCCATGCAGTCATACCGACCACATGATCTAGGATGCGTCTACGGACAACGCCGGCTCTTCGGCTTAGAAATGGATATGAGCACCAGCCCCCAGTGTTGGACATGACTAGACTTAAGACCTTTACTACCCATTGTTTGACTTTTTATTTGCTGTTTTTGGCATTAAATGTTTGCCACTAGAAACCACCCTGAGCCCCCCTCGGGAGATAGGGCAGGTTATAAATAAAGAATTATTATTATTATTATTATTATTATTATTATTATATTCCCTTAGGTTGTTAAAATGAGGAAAGAAGGGGCAATATATCAAATATACAAAAATGGAGGTAGCCACGTTTTATGTTCAAGGAAACAAATCTACCTTGAAAACCAGGAATGCCAATTTGTTAGACAGTTTTTCAATCTCCATAATTCATGAAGAGGTGTGGTTGGTAGTTTAGCACCCTTGATGGCATGAAGCCAATGTATATTTACTGGAAAGCATGACAAAGAGGCCTTCGTAGCCTAAAGGAGTGGTTAAAAAAGGCATTGTGCGGGAAGTGTCTGTGCTGCAACGTGAGTTCTGCAAGAAAGCAAGTAGTAGTCTTACTGGTTTTGGAGAAACCTCCTTAAAAGCATTTTCTCCAAAGATAACATTAGTTTTTGAATTGTCATCAGTATCTCTTGAAGACAGATGATGCTATAGTTACTCAACTGATGCAGATTACAACTTTTCCACATTGTTGTTATATTTTTGTTGTGGTTCCAGTTGTTTATGTAGTGGCCAGTCTTCTGGTGATAATGCACTCTATACTTAGATAGACTGGACCTTGGACAGCAGACATGGAGCTGGCTGCTGCAGCCATGTTGAAACCATTAACAAACTGGTAGAACCTGCCAGAGTTTGTTTAGCTGATATAGCTTTCAGGACCCTAGGCAGGATCACTTTCATGCTGTAATGGGGTGGGGTGTTGTGGAGAAATAACAGCAATACCAACAGTAATAATTCACAGGCTGTCACATTTTTATAAGATATAGACTATTTTATTATAGTTTGAAATGCATATAAACTACAGGACAATTATCAAACCACACTGACGACTTAATAACTGTGCAATTATGTTAAAGAAATGCTGAACATTCCTGTCTCTTTTTACTTAGTGAGAAATAAATCCTATTAAGATCAGCGGTACAATAGAGTCCCGCTTATCCAACATAAACAGGCTGGCAGAACGTTAGATAAATGAAAATATTGGATAATAAGGAGGGATTCAGGAAAAGCCTATTAAACATCAAATTACATTATGATTTTACAAATTAAGCACCAAAACATCATATTTTACAACAAATCAACAGAAAAAGCAGTTCAATACATGGTAATGTTATATAGTAATTATACTGTATTTACGAATTTAGCACCAAACATTGCAGTGTATTGAAAACATTGACTTCAAAAACATTGACTAATAGAAGGCAGACTGTATTGGATAATACAGAACGTTGGATGAGTGAAGGTTGGATAAGCGAGAATCTACTGTACTTACTCCAAAGTATGTGTCCATAGGATTTCAGCCTTAGAAATCTATATATATAAAAGGGTAATGAAATTTCGGCCTAGGACAAAACAACAAAACTACACATCCCAGAAACACTAAACTTGGCAGCACAACCCCTCATCCATGCCTCTACGTTCATACAACAAAAAGCTCCAGCTACTCCAGAAAACGGCCAGGCTTTGAGACTGCAAGGCTATTCACTGCTATTCCACCTGGCCAACAAAGGATTCCCGTTAAGCCACAGCAACGCGTGGCCGGGCAAAGCTAGTTGAAATATAAATCTTAAACTTCAACTGGGAGTTGTATCTATTAGGTAATTTCTACCAATGTCGTCTATGCATATCAATGCAGAAGTAAATCCTGCTGGAGACTTATTTCCAAGTAAGTGTTTACAATTGCAACTTCAAAACATTATTTTTTTGAACAAAGCAACCACTGAGAATCAGCATGGTGTAATAGTTTGAGTACTGAACCATGACTTTGGAGACCAGGGTTTGAATCACTGCTCCTACATGGAAATCCACAAGGTGATCTTGGGCAAGTCACACTCTCTCACCATCACAGGAAGGTGGAAAAAAAAACATTTTGAATAGATCTTGTCAAGAAATCCCCATGATAGGTTCACTTTAGGGTTGCCACATGCAAGAAACAACTTGAACGCACATAACAGCAACAATATGGTAATTGTTTGATCATTCCAAGCCACATTTAGGTTGGCATTGTATTTCTAGTTATGGCCACCCTGTTGTTTCTAAAACAGACATGGGCAAACTTCAGTCCTCCAGATGTTTTGGATTTCAACTCCCAGAAATCCCAGCTAGTTTACTGCCTGTTAGGAATTGTGGGAGTTGAAGCCCAAAACACCTGGAGGACCGAAGTTTGTCCATGCCTGCTCCAAAAGCTCAAAGAAGCATAACTGGTTGTGCCCTTAGGCCAAGTGAGGCAGTGGCCTCAGATGGAATATATTGGGTGGGGTGGCAGCTCCTTGGACGATTCTTTCTGAATTCCTCCTTGTTGGGAGGGCAGAGTATGCTATATCACACAGCATGCTCTGAATTTACTAAACCAGAATTTTGCCCCAATTCTGGTAGAGGACACCACCCCAACCTCTGACAGTCCAATCCGCCTCTGTGTGGCGGGTAGAGAAAGGCAGCATCTTATCTTTTGTGTCTTGGCCCAGCTTTCACAAGCAGAAAAGTGACGGCCTTCTCTATTGCATGTATGTGATCTTCAGAGAAATATGTTTTCTCTGAAGATATATGGAGTACACAGCATTACTTCCCTGAGGCAGTTGTCTGGTTCTGCAGGGCTGGGCCTGTTTCACAATGAAGCTTTGCAATCACATAAAATAGAAATACTTGTCACATATCTACAAAAAGGGTATGAAATCCACGGATTAGGGCTGGGCTGTGGCGCAACTGGTTAGTAGCCAGCTGTAATAAATCACTACTGACCGAGAGATCATGGGATCAAAGCCTGGGTCAGAGTGAGCTCCCAATTGTTAATAGCCCTAGCTCGCTGCCCACCTAAGCAGCTTGAAAAACAATTGCACCTGTTGAGTAGGAAATTCTAGGTACCGCTTTATGCGGGGAGGCTAATTTAACTAATTTATTATACCATAAAAACTGCCAGCAGTATGCAGAAAGGAACGAGGAAGTACTACCATCAAGGACTTGGTGTTATAAGTGGATGATGAAGTGGCAGCTCGCCCTGTGGCTGGAATCGAGCATACCCTCATGAAGCTGGAAGCTGGAAAATGTTAAATTGTCTCTGTGTCTGTCTATATGTTGTATGTCTAATAATGGCATTGAATGTGTGCCATATATATGTGCATTGTAATCCGCCACGAGTCCCACTCAGGGTGAGAAGAGCGGAATATAAATACTAGGCATGTCCGATCGATAAAAAAATGTTTCAATTCTCGTTTCTAAAGTAGGGGGCGCCAGCGCTTCGAAATAGAAACTATTTCTGATTTTTTCACCCAAAAATTTCAGATATTTCCGAAAATTCATAATGATTCTAAATGTTTCTAAAATGACGGGCGCGCATGCTCGATCGCCAAAAAAACCGGCACCCGGGGGGGACTTTTACAGGGCTCTCCCGCCCACATTTCTGGAGCTATCCTCATCAAATTTGGTACAGTGGGAGAACACATTCAACAATCTTAGCTCAACAAATTGCAGAACGTTTCCTGTATCCTACGATTTTTGGTGAATTTTCATAACTTTTTATAATACACTATTATAATACACTATATAACATATATATATGTCTCTCAAGACAAAAGGCTTGCTTGCTCTCTGTTTGCAGACCACCACCCTCTCCATGCAAAACTCAGCCCAGAATGGCTCGCCCGGGCTACACAACAGGCTTTTATGGCGATCTTCCACGTGACGCAGAGGACCCTAGCCCCCACCTTTGCGTCCATCGTGGAAGCTTCTGATTGGCCAGGGAGCGGCAGCCATGTTAGGCTGCGCTAAGCTCCCATTCAAGGTAGGTTGCAGAAACAAACAAAAAAATTAAAAAATATTTTAAAAAATATATTTTAAAAAAATTGGGGGGGGGAATTAATGAAACATTAAGAGACAATTAGAGAATGGGCCAACGATGGTTCAAATTACATTGCCGGTTGCGCCGTGAGGCAATGTCTCGGAATGCGTCTCAAAAAGCGAGAACAATCCAATATAAATCCGATATAAGATTCAAAACAATTTTTTGGACATACCTAATAAATACTGTAAGCAAATAAATAAATAAATGCCCATGCACAAGCACATGGCCAAAGAGATTTCCTCTTCCACTGTACACACATACACACACACACTTCTGGTCTGGAACAGATTTGCGGAGAGAAGAAAGAAAGGAAGTCCTGTTGCATGATCCGAATATGCTTCTGATGTTGGATGGAGCCATGGAAAATATAGTGCTTTGGAGGGCAGATAATACACCTTTGTTGCCTGTCAACATGCAGTCTGACATTTGGTTTTGGTGATGTTTCTCAGCTGCCTTGAGCATTGTTTTCTTAGTGGAATAATGAGATAAAAATTAATTAACCTGTCAATCATGGAGGGCCCTTCCACATAGCCAAATAACCCAGAATATATCAATCCCACAGTATCTGCTCTGAACTGGGTTATCTGAGTCCACACTGCCATATATTCCAGTTCAAAGCAGATAATGTGAGATTTTATTCAGCTGTGTGGAAGGGGCCGAAGTGGTGGTGATTTGTAGAACAGTGGTGCTGCAGCAGGAAGCCCATGTGAAAGTAACCACTAACCAGTAGTTTTCTACCTGGGTTGTTAACAACCTGCTAATATGCAGTTTGCACTCAGATTCTTTAGGCACAATCTTTCTCCCTCTCCCTCTAAAACCCAGCATAAAGTTATTTTCACTCTCATTCTTGGACTCTTCTGAGATTAGGCTGAGCTGTAAGATTTGTCTCAAAACATCCCTTCTGTTGTGAGTTTATTAACCAGCATCTCTTTGAAATGCTGACTTCAGGTGCCTGACTTCTACACAAATGGAGCTGAATGGGGTTAGACAGCTTAACATTCTACCAGCAAGAGGCAGTCACTCCAAGAAGCTCAATCAAATCCTGAAAGGCTCATTAGGAAGGAAGCAAGCAAGAAAACAAGGGGAAAAATGGGTGGAAGGAAGGAAGGAAGGAAACACATAAAGGAGGGAATCTGTGCACAGGAGAGCCCTTGAAAGGGGGAAGTAGCCATTTTCTATACTGACTGAGACTTAATTGGTGTCCATTTTTGCAAAACTAAGAAGTGGCTGTTGTTGAAGATCAGCATATTGTATTATATTTGCTGAAAATATAAAAGGTTAAATAAAGGCGGGGAAGTGAAAGTTCAAGGCAAGTTTCTGTCTTCTTCTGTGTCAAGTTCATGGTATAGCTGAAGATGAAAGCAGAATCACAACATATTCGGGTAAGACACTGTGAAAGGGACCTGATAAAATTTATGAACAATATAGGAAAAACATGAGCAGCAAGATATTGGCTCCTCGCAGTGATAGAACTTGAGACTATTGAGTGAAATAGTCAAATTTCAATTGAGGCCTGGGTATGGATCAATAATAATAATAAATAATAATAATATACTTTATTTATATTCTGCTCTAAATCCCTGAGGGGGCTCAGAGCGGATTACAGTTACATACATGGCAAACATTCAATGCCGTTATACAATTGACAAAGACAGACAGAACATAAACAGAGGCAAGGCTTCCCTCTTTTCAACTCCGGCATCCAGCTGTGCTCAACTCAGCCATGGGGAGGTGCTATTGTTTCATTTTCCATGCTGAGGAGCCTGTCATCGTTGGATTTTGGCGGCATGCTTTTCAGGGCACCTTTTACCTCTCCGCCAAAGCAGTACCTATTTATCTACCTCCATTGTTGTTTTTGAACTGCTAGGTAAGCAGAAGCTGGGCTGACGGCGGGGGCTCACCCTGACCTGTGCTTGAACTGCAGGATCTTCTATAGCTGGCAGTTTAATCTACTGTGCTATCCTGGCCCTTAAGATCTATTATTGGTTAAAATTGATTTTTTGCCCACTAGGCCTGGCCCTCCTCACCTTAATGGACAAATTTCAGACAGTATGGAAACTTATGCTGCAGGAAAGCTGAGAAGTTCGAGGTTTACACCTCAAGCTTTAATAACACTTGGATATAACAACACCAAATCTGTCATTAGGCACCACATCTGGGATGTGGAGCTGCAAGAGCATCGGGGAGAAATGGGCAGATATCCAGAAATTAAAAACAGTATGAAAGAGCCCTGGTGGCTAAGTACGTTAAAGCACTGAGCTGGAGACCGAAAGGTCCCAGGTTCAAACCCAGGGAGCAGCGTGAGTGGCCGCTGTTAGCTCCAGCTCCTGCCAACCTAGCAGTTCGAAAACATGCAAATGTGAGTAGATCAATAGGTACCGCTCCGGCGGGAAGGTAACAGCACTCCATGCAGTCATGCCGGCCACATGACCTTGGAGGTGTCTATGGACAACGTCGGCTCTTCGGCTTAGAAATGGAGATGAGCACCAACCCCCAGAGTCAGACATGACTGGACTTAATGTCAGGGGAAAACCTTTACCTATGATGTTGCTCACTCCAAAGACAGACATCCCCGGATTTAAGAGATCCTTCACCTTGCCCAGATGCAATATGTTATCATCAGCATAACTGCAGGGTAGGTTTACAGGTATCCCCTACCATGAGCGTGTATGTCCATGCAGCACGGAGAAGGTGGAAACTGTAAGGCATGCCCTTTTACAATGCATTTCTATAAGGACATTCAATCTGTTTTTATTACCCCCATTGTACAGAAGATCCCAGGCAGAAATGAAGAACATTATTTAAAACATCTTATAGAAGATAGAGACCCACTGATTACTTGTAGAGTGACTACGTGTTGTGTGGCAGCTATAAAAATAATGCAATTTTCTAAATCAGCACCCCAAATAACTCCAGGAACAGGCCTAAAAATGAAGACACCAAGACGCCTCCGCTTCCAGGCACCACATGGAATGGCTCTGCTCACAGGGAGGGAGGAGGGAGGAGGAGGAAGAGAAGCAGCAGTCAGGAGGCTTGCCGCGCCTTCCGTGAGTAGTTAGCCTCTCCCCTCCTGACATCCCTATTGCCTCGGCACAATAAGAGAGTTTTGCCAGACCAGTCACTCTCATTGCGACGGTGTAGTAACTGTGAGGTCACGGACCATATTTTAGTGTTTGAGGACCATTGGTGGTCCTCGGACCACAGATTGGAAACCACTGTCTTACAGGAAGCCACTGTCTGGAATCTTGTCTTATTGAGTAGG
This sequence comes from Anolis carolinensis, assembly GCF_035594765.1. NCBI lineage: Eukaryota > Metazoa > Chordata > Lepidosauria > Squamata > Anolidae > Anolis > Anolis carolinensis. The sequence continues at coordinate 80,656,288 of NC_085845.1, forward strand.
TTCAGGTAAAAGCAAACTGCTGCAGTCTCTCCTAACTTGAAGGGTATGCGATTTATATCTTGTGTGATCTAACCATTTATAGGCACAGCTAACAGGACCAGAGTTCTACATTGTCTGAGAATATTTATTTTCTAACTTTATGTTGCAATGGTATACCATTCAGTTCCTATGCAGGAAGCATCATGCATGCTACGAACTAGCAAGAAGAATGAGAAAAATGGTGTATTCAGGAGGTATGGTTGGAGGGCATGTTTCTGTAATGAGTTCTAGTAAATAGTTTAGAAATGTCAGAGAATAACCGGTTTTATGTTTGGTACAACTCCTGTCAGGAGCTATTCAAGATGATGTTGGTAACACGAATAGAAGCCACTAATTACAATGTTCATATAATGCTCATTCAATAAAGCAAAAACATTATAAGCCTTATAAAACCTACCCTATCATTCTGTTTTCAAATAGAAAATCTTAAAAATAGGGACAGGAAACAGATAAGATGTATGTTATCTGTATATATCAGACCATTTTGGGTACCAAGATGTGCATATCAACTGTATCAGGTCCTGAGGCTAAATGCTTCAATGATTCTGAATAGGAAGGCCACATGGAAAATATATTTGTTGATTAGGATATTTGGATTCAGTTTCATTGTAGGATGAATGCCCCATTCTCATCAATTCAATTTCACTCTGATTTAGTTATGAGTCTTTTTGAAATTAATTTTCCACTTATTTTGCTTAATCAGCCAATATTTTTCACACCTTTTTTTTTATAACCACCAGAGCAGGGCATGGAAACAGAGCAGTTTTTTAAAAAACCAGTTCAGGAGCAGGAAAATCCCAAGGTGTGGGGTTTGCTTTAGTTCTATGGGTCCTAGATAACTTCTTTATTGCTGACTGAAAGACAACTGCTGGGTCTGCAAAAACTGCCAAACAGCAGATAACAAAAAGGTTACCATGTATTAAAATTGTTATACCTAGTCCTTGCTCCACAACATCTGGAGGTCTACACTTCTGACAATATGAAGAGACAAGCCTTGGCCAACCTTTTGCCCTGTATAAGGAATTCCCTCCTATATAAACAGTAAACATGCAGGAGCTTTGCTTTCTTCAGTTATCTCATTATCCTAAGGCTAATGTGTTCCAGACAGCTTTGGGGAATCTATGTATTTTTAACAAGAAAAGGTTTATGTTAATATGCTGTACTATTTCTGTTCTTTGCTTTGTAATAAATGTTTTGAATGTTTTTGGTTCTATAGGGATTCAGTGGGGTTGCCAAAGACCAGTATTTTTTTGTTGTTCATGGAGGTTCTGTGTGGAAAGTTTCACCCAATTCTATCATTGGTGGGGTTCAAGGGGCTCTTTGATTGTAGGCAAACTATAAATCCCAGCAACTACAACTTCCAAATGTCAAGGTCTATTTTCCCCAAACTCCACCGGTGTTCACATTTGGGCATATTGAGTATTCGTGCCAAGGTTGGTCCAGATCCATCAATGTTCAAGTCCACAGTGCTCTCTGGATGTAGGTGAACTATAACTCAAAAACTCAAGGTCAGTGCCCATTAAACCCTTCCGGTATTTCCTGTTGGTCATGGGAGTTCTGTGTGCCAAGTTTGGTTCAGTTCCATTGTTGGTGGATTTCAGAATGCTCTTTGATTGTAGGTGGACTATAAATCCCAGCAATTACAACTCCCAAATGACAACATCAATCCCGCCCCCAATCCCACCAGTATTAAAATTTGGGCGCATTGGGTATTTGTGCCAATTGTGGTCCAGTGAATGAAAATACATCTTGCATATCACAAAATTAACATTATGATTTGTAACAGTAGCAAAAATACAGTTATGAAGTTGTAACAAAAATAATTTTATGGTTGGGGGTCACCACAACATGAAGAACTGTATTAAGGGGTTGTAGAATTAGGAAGAACCACTGTTTTAGATTTTATCATCTTAGGCCCCTTCTACACTGCCATGCAAAATCCAGGTTATCATCTTTGAACTGGATTATATGGCAATGAAAATTCATATAATCCAGTTCAAAGCAGATAATGTGAATTGTCTGCTTTTGATCATCTGGGTTATATGGCAGTGTAGAAGAAGCCTTAGCTGCCTTGCGTTCCAGCACTGGGAAAAAGGAAGGGCGATTATACTGGACTAAAGGTAAAGGTTTCCCCTGACGGTAAGTCCAGTCATGTCTGACTCTGGGTGTTGGTGCTCATCTCCATTCCTAAGTCGAAGAGCCGGCGTTGTCCGTAGACACCTCCAAGGTCATGTGGCCGGCATGACTGCATGGAGCGCCGTTACCTTCTCGCCTGAGCGGTACCTATTGATCTACTCACATTTGCATGTTTTCGAAATGCTAGGTTGGCAGGAGTTGGAGCTAACAGCGGGCGCTCAAGCCGCTCCCGGGATTTGAACCTGGGACCTTTCGGACTAGAGGAACATAGGATAGGCTATGTCAAGGCCCACTTTACAAAGGGAGGTCCCAATAAACATCCCAGAGTTTAGGGGTGCATTTAGCAAACCTCTTTTAAATATTGGTAGAAAGAACCAGTCATACAAATGAAAGAAATGGCAACTTTTGTCAATTGCATAAGAATGGAAGCAGAAATACGAACTGTCAAATATTTCTGTGCTGGGTGCTTCCTCTTCGAATGTTTGTGGTATTCTTTTGTGTGCTTTGTTTTAGTCACAGGCTCTGAGTCAGATGCTTGACTGCATGTATTGTAAAGTAGTTTTTATCCCTTGTTTAAATCCATCAGGCCTTTAGCCATAAAACAGCAGGACGGCTAACCTGAGAGGCGTATCTTGGCGTTCTTGACTCTCTTGGCTTTGTTTAAGGGCTCAAGATAACTGTCAAAGAGATTGAAAAGAGCTTACCTGTTATTTCCAAGCTAGCCTCTTTTGAGGGGTCTATTTCCTTTCTCTAAACCAGATAGCCAAAATAAAACAAACAACAATTTTGACAAATAGGTTGTTAAAAGAAGATATATTTTTTGTCCAACCTCCACCCCATGGGACTCACTATTTTGTTGTTTTGTGTTTACAAGACTTCTTGTAATCTTATCAGGGCCTGGGGTTGGCAGGATAGATTCATAGACATGATGTCATTGTCTTCCTCTTAGGTGGAGAGAATGTGACTTTTTTACATGGTTACCCAATGAGCTTCCATGGTGGATTCCTAATCCAGCCCTCAACCACGACATCAATCATGGCAGATCTCACACAAAGATCCTACCACCCCAAATTTATTATAAGCAAGAAAAAAACAATGACCACCTTTATTTGTAGGTCTGGAATTTTATACTACTCTAAGTCCCCTTCCACTCAGCTGAATAAAATCCCACATTATCTGCTTTGAACTGGAATATATAGCAGTGTGGACTCAAGATCGTCCAGGAAGGCCCTAGTCTCGGTATTGCCTTCTTCGCAGGCGCAATTGGAAGAGATTGGAGACAGGGCCTTTTCGGTGGTGACCCCTCAGCTGTCGAACTCCCTCCCCAGGGAGATTACATCAGCCGCCTCCCTCCTGACTTTCCATAAAAAAGTGAAGACATGGCTTTGTGACCAAGCCTTTGGCGATCTGGTGCAATAATAAATACGAAAGATATGCAACTGACTACTGGAAAGGCGAGGACTACGTTTTTGGATCTCGCGAATTACTATGTTTGTATTGTGCTAAATGCTTTTAATTGTTTTTAATTGTATTTTATAACTCTATTTTAAATGTTTTTATTGTACACTGTTTTTAAAGGCATTGAATTGTTGCCTATGTTGTAAAGCCGCCTTGAGTCCCCTTCGGGGTTGAGAAAGGCAGGGTAGAAGTGCCGCAAATAAATGAAAAAATAAAAAATAAGATAACTCAGTTCAAAGCAGATATTGTGGGATTTTCTGCCATGATATTCTGGGTTACACGGCTGTGCGGTAAGGCCCTAAGATCACATACTCTCGATGCCATAATACAGACTTGCTACTCTTTAATGAGCAGGCCCTGATGGCACAGTGGATTAAACCGCTGAGCTGCTGAACATGCTGACAGAAAGGTTGGCAGTTCGAATCCGGGGAGTGGAGGGAGTTCCCGCTATTAGCTCCAGCTTCTGCCAACCTAGCAGTTCAAAACATGCAAATGTGAGTAGATCATTAGGTACCACTTCTGCGGGAATGTAATGGCGCTCCATGCAGTCATGCCGGCCACATGACTTGGGAGGTGTCTACGGACAACGCCAGCTCTTCGGCTTAGAAATGGAGATGAGCACCAACCCGCAGAGTCGGACACGACTAGACTTAATATCAGGGGAAAACCTTTATCTTTACCTACTTTTTAATACTCCTTGACTATTGACTTTTGCACACATGCTTAAGAAGTAAGTCCTGCTGGTGTAATTTTATTCTCAAGCATATATGCTTTAGGAGGATTTAACTATTGTGCTATCACATTTTTTAAAGCAGAGTGCAACAAAATTACATTTTAAAAGAAATGTTACTAGTAAAAACAAAATTCCTTTCTTGGTCCTACGAGCAACACTTTCTAGTTAAATTGTTTTTGAAAAGGGGCTGCTAAGCTCTGGTTCTGGGTTGATAGGTAAAGTTTTCACTGGACATTAAATCTAGTCGTATCCAACTCAGGGGGTTGGTGTTGTCAATAGATGCTTTCAAGGTCATGTGGCCAGCATGACTGCATGGCGCACCATTACCTTCCTGCCGGAGAGGTACCTATTGATCTACTCACATTTGCATGTTTTCAAACTGCTAGGTTGGCAGAAGCCGGGGCTAACAGCAGGAGCTCACCCTACTCCCCGGATCTGAACCGCTGACCTTTCAGTCATCAAGTTCTGCAGCTCAGCGGTTTAACCCACTGCACCACCAGAGGCTCCATTCTCAAATAAAAAGGCATGAATTTGTATATTGGACATTCTATGGATAGCAGTTCAAAAACATGCCAATGTGAGTCAATCAATAGGTACCGCTCCGGCATCTAGATATCTGAAGGACTGCCTACTTTCATGGGGAAAATTTGGAGCAGCAGTAGGTTCCTGCACAGACTGGGAGGGCACTGATAGAAAATAAGTATTCCTGGAGGACTACTCTCCTTAGCAAAGTTTTCCAGAGATTGTATCTCAAAGATTAGGTTGATTTTCTTCACTGGTACTTTGCACTCTAATCTTTACTTCTCCTTGTTTGTCTTTTAAGCTATTGTATGTTAGCTAGGGGCCTAAAAACCCCAAAGGCACCATTATCTGATCTTGGATCAGCTCTGGTTAATACTTGGATGGGAGACAGCCAAGAAATACCAGCTGCTGCCGGCTACATTTCAGAGGAAGGAACTGGCAAAACCAACCCTGATTATTCTTTGTCTAAGAAAACCCTATGAAATTCATGGGGTCACGTCAACAGAGTATTGGAAGGCATATGCACATGCACACTCATGTTAAATAGACAAGAGCCAGTGTGGTGTTGAGATCTGAGCATTGGACTACCACTTTGGAGACCAGGATATGAATGCCCACAGACTTAGAAACCTACTGGGAAACCTTGGACAAGTCACACTCTCTCAGCCTTTCAGGAAGGCAAAGGTAACATCTCTGGTCCCTTCCAGATAAAAAAAAAATCCAGTGATTTACGATTGTAGGAACATACAGACATGCGAATATCCGGATATTCAGCTAAAAATCCTCAATATTCCTGCACCTGGAAATCTTGCGTTTTTTGCCTTCCAGGTTTACAGGGAATGGTGTCTGGCCACCCTCCTGTTTGCTGCAGAAGCTCCAGGGATAAAGGTATTGTTTGGATGGGCCCCCAAACAGAACCTGGATGGCTATCTGTCAGGGGTGATTTGATTGTGCTTTTCCTGCATGGCAGAGGGTTGGACTAAATAGCCACGTGGTCTCTCTCTTCCAACTCTATGATCCTATTGCAGTGCTGACCTCATCACTAGGCCTGCAGTTGAATTTTAGAGAGACTTTTGGGCAGTCTGCAAGAATGAACCATGCCTCATAGCCTCTGAGGATGCCTGCCATAGATGTGGGCAAAACATCAGGAGAGAATACTTCTGGAACATGGCCACACAGCCCGAAAGACATACAACAACCCTATGAACCAGGTGACTCAGCAACCTAAAATGTGTAAGAACAACCGCTCAGAAATTAAGTTAGAATCATGAATATCCAGGGCAGCATTTAAATTTACTTTCTCATTCCTGACTCTTGTGCACCCCAGCAGGTTCTTCTGTTTGTGTTTGTGTGATATATCTATGGACAGGAGAAGCAGCCACTAGGTTATCTACCTTGTTGAAACACCCGGAATGCAAAGGTGGCCTTCAGCCAGCAAAGGCTCAGTGAACAGGATAAAATTTCAGTTCAGATTTAAGGGAAGTTGTTCTGAGCAAAAAATCTGGTTTGGTGAGTTTGTGAGCTGGGAGCCGGAGAGAGACAACCTTGCTTCTGTGAGGAGGGGGAGGCGGGCCGGAGAGAAAACCCTGGAGAAGGGAGGCAGAGACCTGACACTTCCCACCGGGTCCCAGTTTCAGCCCCAGACCCTCCCTGTTAGGAGGCCGACAACCTTTTTTCAAGTTCTGGAAGCGGAATAGCTTAACTTAAGACTTTACGTCTAGTCAGGAATTTAGTCTAACAGATTGCCTCCCCGATTAGTGCTCATTTTAGCACTTTTGGAATGTGTCCTTTGGGCCAATGAGAGGGCAGGCTTTTTGCTCAGCTGGTTCCACTAATTGCAAGTTTCTCCCTGGACACATTTCCAGTCTTCAGAAAACTCCCAAAGGCCAAGACTGAAGCGTGGGGGTTAAAACGCAAGAGATCTGTTGTAGCTAGTGGCATTGGAAAGGGGAGTTGCTCAATACTTCTCATCTGAGCAGGCCATTACAAAAAACAACAAACCAAAAAAAACCCAACCCAAGCAAGAAGATGCATTAGCTGGCTGCCCAGAATCTCTTCCTTATTCCAGTGAATGCTGCTGAACTGACTCCAGGCACGCAGTCCAGGTAGGTGAACATTTCTGCCTTGTTCTACAGATCTTCTTCTCTTCTAAACGGTAAAGACACTTCATTGTGACCATGAATTGCAAGATTCAAGGGCTGTGGGGGGTGTGTGATGTTTTTCAAAGGGGCAACAGCCGACTCCTTTAACTCAAGCTGTAATGCTTTCTAAAGGAGTAAATCAATGTTTGCCTCGCTTTGGTGAGTAAAAGAGAATGCATCCGATTAAAATCAGGATGAAGCCTCTCATGAAGACAGTGCTGGAAAGAAAGCAATGGATCATCTGTTGTGCCGGCATGAAAAGGAGATCTCTTCAAACTTCATAAAGTGTTATCTGAGTTTCTAACTTTTCAAAAGTCCATACCTAATACACCAATGGAGTATTCTTGCCTGATTACGAATGGTGATTCAGAATCCTGCAATTTTTTTTTAAAAAAACTATTACTAGAATCTACATTTATTCTCAGTTAATGCTTTGTTGTTGTGTGCCTTCAGGTTGTTTCCAATTTACAGTAACCTTGGGCCCTTCCACCCAGCCCTATATTCCTAAATATCAAAACAGAAAATCACACAATAGCTGCTTTGAACTTGGTTATCTGAGTCCACGCTGCCATATATCCCAGTTCAAAGTAGATATTGTGGGATTTTCTGTCTTGATATTCTGGGATATAGGGCTGGGTGGAAGGGCCCCTTGTCACGGGTTTTCTTGGAAAGTTTCATCCAGAGAGGATTTGCCATTGCCTTCCTCTGAGGTTGAGATAATATAATTTATCCAAGGTCACCCAATGAATTAGGAGTCCCCAGTGGCATAGTGGGTTAAAGCCTTGCAACTTGAAGGTTGGGTTGCAGACCTGAAGGCTGCCAGGTTCTAATCCAACCCAGGGAGAGCGTGGATGAGCTCCCTTTGTCAGCTCCAGCTCCATGCGGGGACATGAGAGAAGCCTCCCACAAGGATGGTAAAAACATCAAAAACATCCAGGTGTTCCCTGGGCAACGTCCTTGCAGACGGCCAATTCTCTCACACCAGAAGCGACTTGCAGTTTCTCAAGTCGCTCCTGACATTAAAAAAAAAAAAGCAATGAATTTTCATGGTTGAATAGAGATTCCAATCCTGGCCTCTAGGACTGTAGACCAACACTCAGGGTCCTTCCAGACAGGCCCTATATCCCAGAATCTGATCCCAGGTTTTCTGGTTTAAATTGGATTATATGTGTCTCCACTGCCGGATAATTTGGGATAAACAGAAAACCTGGGATCAGATCCTGGGATATAGGGCCTGTCTGGAAGGGCCCTCAGGACCCTTCTAAACTGCCATATAATCCAGTTTATCAAAGCAGATAGCCCACATTATGTTATGCTGTGTGGAAGCGCCTGTGCTTCATACCAAAGACATAGTATAGGATGGGGCTTTCTTATTGGCTACAATAGGATTTAAACGACTATAACTTCTTTTCTCTGGTGAGTGTGGATGGAGTCAGACAGACTTTTTCAAAGATAAATTCATTACATTAGTTATCCCTTAGTTCATAATGAAGATGTTGACAAAAAATGTAATCATGTTTTTAATTAAAATGTTTACAAAAAAATATTGTAAACATGTGATGGAGATAGGTGTATTTCACCACGTGCTCCGCATTCTGCTTTCATATCACTTAACCTTAAGATTGAAGTTATTTAAAAGACATAAAAAAAAACAAAATTCAACTAAGGCCCAACCACACAGCTGAATAAAATCCCACATTATCTGCTTTGAACTGGAATGGCAGTATGGACTCAAATAACCTTGTTCAAAGCAGATATTGTGGGATTTTCTGCCTTGATATTCTGGGTTATATGGCTGTGTGGAAGGGCCCTGGGTTTGGAAGCATTTTGAGTCGCTATGAAGCTTTATGCTTTCCTCCCTTTTGAGTTTTCTTGGACAGTCACCCAGCATGTGCTTTGAAAAAAAGAAGAAGCTAAATGCTGAACTTACATGATTTACGGGGAAACAAAACTGTGCGAACTGTTGCAGCAAATATGTCGCAGATTGCTATATGCCATTTCTTTCCAGAAGTTCCTGCTCCCTTTTTCCTCCTTTTCTTTGCATGAGGATGAGGACTGCAGGTGCCAGATCACAGAAACAAGGATAGTTTGTAAATGAAACTGGAAAGCAGAATACAATGTACAAGTTTTTAAAAAGAAAAGTAGGAATAAAATTATCTTGTTTAAAAGGCTTTCTGCAGAAGGGGCAGCTCGGTAATGTTTCTCAAGCAAAATTAAGTTGCTGTCTAAATCTAAGCAGAAGAGGAAACGTTCCTTTTTGGTTTTCATCCCCGCCCTTCAGTCTTATTTTCTCTTGCTATAGGATTACACAAATGTAGAACAGGCAGCTCAATATGCAAGGCTCATTTATGCAGGATTTATTTTTAAAAATTAAACCATTGTGCGCTTTTAAAAATATCACTGCGTGCCCTTCCGGACAGGCCCTATATCCCAGGATCCGATCCCAGGTAATCTGGCAGTGGGAACTCATATAATCCAGTATAAAGCAGAAAACCTGGGATCAGATCCTGGGATATAGGCCCTGTCTGGAAGGACTCTGAGATGAAATGGATTTAACACTCATACATTTTGGTTGCAGTGATTGATTTGAACTGGACTGGCAGGTTGATCAGAGAGAATTGGGGGTCCTTCCAGACAGGCCCTATATCCCAGGATCCAATCCCAGGTTTTCTGTTTAACCCAGATTATCTCGCAGTGGGGACTCATATAATCCAGGTTAAAACAGAAAACCTGGGATCAGATCCTGGTATATAGGGCATGTCTGGAAGGGCCTAAAATCTGTTTCTGAAACTCTATGACTGTAAGGAGGCTACTATAAGGTGACTTCTCAACCCCTTTTACACTATACTATTATAGCGCCATAGTTCGCTTTAACTGGCCTGGCACCATCCCTGAGGTCTGTAATTTGGAGCTTTCTAGATGAAATCCTTGGATATCCCTTCCGAAACTCAAAATCCCTGGATTACATAGCACTGAACCATGGTAGTTAAAGTGAAATCAGCACTATGATATGAATGATGGGCCCCTGGACAGGTAATTCTGTATGTGGGTTCACTGTAAACAAGTTCCAGCCAAAATGCTGTAGGATAATAGTGGCAGATCACATGATGAGATTTTATTTAACCAAAAAAAAAATTAATTTGGATCTCTGGTCTTCTGGAGGGAACCCTGGACCTAGGGCCCTTCCACACAGCCATATAACCCAGAATATCAAGACAGAAAATCCCACAATATCTGCTTTGAACTGGGTTATCTGAGTCCACACTGTCATATATTCAAAGCAGATAATGTGGGATTTTATTCAGCTGTGTGGAAGGGGCCCTAGATACTATTTCTGATCTCACCAAGAGTAGATCCATTGAAAGAAGAATTGAATGGTACACAAACTCTACTGATGAAATAGGAATAACAACTTTGGAATAGCAACTGGATTTAGGCCACGGTCCTGCAAAATGAACCTTCTCTGTGAGCCTACCAATGTTAAAGTGCCATTTCAAATGACACTCGAAAATTGGCTTTCACAAGACTCAAGAGCAAGGTGGCTAGATTTCTGTGTTCCATATAAAAAGACAAAATTGTTTCGTAAATGGAGCTTTCCAAAGGGCTCTGACTAAAAATAATGAGAAACGTTTTCATGTCTATCTCTTTTTTCCCTTCAACAAAGATTTTAAAATATCTTAACAGGCAGACATGTGACGTCTCCTAACCGTGTGTGTCCCTGCTTCCTGTACTTTGTGATGTTCAATGTATGCATTATTTCGTATTGATTGACTTGTGGACAAATTAATTTCCCGTGTGCCTTTCTTTCAACTCATAAATTCAACAGCAAATTGACCTGAGACCTTAGTTTTGCCATGTATGGAGTATCTTATGGATCATTGCATAGTTGATGAGAGTATAATTTTGAATACAAACATTTACATTAATTAGAGGTACTTTTATTGACTCAAGGTTTTCGAATTTCTCATTTCCAAATGTCTACTGTGGCTCAGTTCTTGCTAAGTTAATTTAGTTTTACTTATGAGTAGCCAAAATTGTAATGTGCTTACATTTCAAAAAACATGTTCCTTATTGAATTGTGTTTTTTTGTGCTGAAAATTCCCATTATATTTTTACTGAGATTACTCATGTATACTGCATGTTGTGTTTATATTGTGCGTTTTGATAAGACCAATTGACTGATCAATAAAAATAATTTCTTATCCATGCATTAAAGCAATATCATGATAATTGATTTGTATAGAAAACAAGTAGTTATCCTAAACATACTTAATAGAAAAAAATCTCTTTAAAATCAAAATCATGCCATTGATTTAGTAGCTTATCAACTATTTTTATTCCATATGTTATTCTTGTATTTTACGTGAGGGCATTTTGTTTCCTTTTTTAAAAACACCTGTAATTTTCCACATACCGCATGGAAGCAAAGACAGTCTTTTGATTATTTCCACCAAACAGGTCTCTAAAAATATTTCTTTGCAGTGTTTTCTCCCCCTCTTAATAGCATGGTTCTGCATGCACTTAGTTCCTGCCAAGAAGAAGTAGATTTTCTCAGTATTGTCAAGACAAAGTTGGCTTTGTGTCATTAGAATGTAAAGGTGGCACAATCCATTCAGCTGAGCACAACTGGTTCTTCTGAATCACAAAGACATGGTAACATAGGGTGGTAGTTTAGATGTTTTTAACTTTTTTCTCGGTGAATGAAGTATTTGATTTGAGATCATGCTTATTATTTTTTAAAGTGCAAAATTAATCTCCACCTCATTCAGATTTTGTCACTATTGTAAATTATCGCATCTAAGGCTTCTCTAGATGGGTAAAATGGATTGCTAAGTTGCTGAAGTGTGTGCTATTATTTCTTATTTAAATTCCTGATGGCAGCTGCAACTTTTTATTCCCACTAGCTTGGGTTATTTGAAAAAGTCATTTTTAATTGTGCAAAATGCATAAGGTTGTGACATCATGCCAGGTTAACCCCGAGAAACTCCATCAGTTCTTAAAGTTTCACCATTTTGAGTCCCACCCATGGGAGAAACGAGGGATAAAAATAAATAATACTAATACTAATAATTTGTTATGTTGGGCAACTTTGCTCTTGATGCATCATCGGTGGGGTTCAGTGTGCTCTCTGGCTGTAGGGTAACTACAACTCCCACTATGGTGAATCTGTTGGAAAAATGTCATCTTGTACTGCTTAAGTCTCCATGGTTAGATAGGAAGCCTAGAAAAGAGTTAGGGACACCTTCCCCCAGTCCTATGCATGCTTTGATTAGGCTTTACTATTGTTTCTTCTTTCCTGTCCTGTTCAGGTCAACCCCACCCATTGATGCTTTAGAAATGTGAACTCTCCTAGGGCTTTGACGTAACTTCCCCAATTTGGTCTCTGGAATGTTTATGGCCCTAGAGAAGAAGAGACACACGAGGTTGGTCGCCATTCAATCTTCCTGCTTTGTTCCAGAGAGAGGACGCACTTTGTCCGCTCTTGTAGTCAAGATGTAGCTATCTAGATCTTTGTTATTTTGATCCGTCTATGTGTATTAGATCAGATTAGATAAGCTAGTTAACTCCAAATCTTTCCTAGCCATCAATTGATTTCTTTTTACCTCAATAAATGCTTTTAAACTTTGAAGCTAACTTTGCGGTCCTTTGCCATCCTGAATACACAGAGGCTTTCCTAAACTCACTGCGTAAGTCTCACTGCTGCATTTACTCTGCTATTTTAATGGAAATGTACCTCATAAAGGGGGTGATTAGAGCTTAACGGCTCATCAATTCCCAACAGAATCAGTCTCCTCAAACCCCTCCAGTAGGTTGAATTACTCATGGGGGTTCTGTGTGCCAAGTTTGGTCCAGGTCCATCGTCGATGGAAGTCACAGTTTCTCTGGTTGTGGGTAAACTACAACTCCCAGAAAGGAAGGGCAGTTCCCCCCAAACCCCTCTAGTAATCAAATTTTGGCATATCAGGTATGTGTGCCAAGTTGGGTACAGATCCATCAGTGTTTAGGTTCACAGTGATCTCTGGATGTAGGGGAACTACAACTTCCCCAAATCAAGGTGAATTTTCCCAAAAGACGTCCAGTATTTTTTGCTGGTCATGGAGGCTCTGTGTACCAAGTTAGTTCCGGGTCCATCGCTGGTGGAGTTCCGAGTGCTCATCGATTGCAAATAAACTATACATCCCAGTACCTACAACTCCAAAATGTCCAGGCCAATTCCCCTCAAAACTCACTAGTATTCAAATGCCAAGTTTAGTCCAGATCCATCATTGTTTGGGTTCATAGTGTGCTCTAGATGTAAGTGAATTACAACTCCTGTAAATCGCCCCAAAGACCTCCAGTATTTTTGTTGGTCATGGGGGTTCTGTGTGCCAAGTTACTTCCAAGTTCATCATTCACCAATGCTCTAGATTCACCAGAGTGCTCTTAGATTGAAGGTGAACAATACATCCCAGTAACTACAACTCCTATAAATCATGGTGAATTCTCCCCAAACCTTTTGTTTGTGGAGGACATTGGCAAGGCTCTTGTACATGTTTACAGCACTCTCTATAACCTGCAATGTCATTGGAGGGAGAGCCATTGGTGTCTCCAAAGTAGTGGGAGCTATAGCTATTTGTAGAAGTGAGAGTTTGTTTATGTAAGCGGACACCCTAGCCACACACATACATACATATTTTCACTTTTATTATGTGTATAGATTGTTGAATTTTTTTAAATCTTTAAGGGCATGTGTACATAAATAGCTGTGGTTCATACAACATATAGTTGTGGGTGGAAGGAGAACTTGCACAGTGTAAGGATTGGAGGGCTGAACTACAACTCTGGAGACCAATGTTGAAATGCTGGCTCCATCGTGAAAATTCAGTAGGTGACCTTGGAGTATTTATTTATTTATTTATTTGCAGTATTTATATTCCACCCTTCTCACCCCGAAGGGGCGGATCACATAATATACATATAGGACAAATATTCAATGCCCATATACACATAACCGAGACAGAGACAGACGCAGAGGCAATTTAACCTTCTCCTGAGGGGATGTTCGATGCTGGCCACAGGGGGAGCAGCTGCTTCATCATCCACTGTGACGGCACTTCGTCATTCCAACGTCGTAAATTAGTTAAATTTGCCTCCCCACTTTATAAGTGGTACCTTATTTCCTACTTGATAGATGCAACTATCTTTCGGGTTGCTAGGTTAGCAACGAGAAGGGGCTATTTTTTTTATTTGACGGGTGTTCACCCCGCCACGGGCTGGCCTCGAACTCATGACCTCATGGTCAGAGTGATTTATTGTAGCAGACTGCTCACCAGCCTGCGCCACAGCCCGGAGTAGGTCATACTCTCACAGCCTCAGAAGATGGCAAGGGCAAACCTTCTCTGAACATATCTTGACAACAAAACCTATGATAGGGTGACCACCCCCCCCCCCAATTGATGCATGTGTTAACTTGGGCTGGAGTGTTTATTATTTCTCTTACCTTTTACTCCATTTCAAGATAAATGGTGGGAAAGGAAAGAGTAAGGAATTCTTCTGTAATCTCTTTCTCTCAAAAAAATCATTTAGACTGCTCCATAAGAATGGAAAAGAGTGCACTGACACAAATTGGCCTGGCACGAAAGCAGCAAAAACTGGCAATGCCTGCCAAGGAGCTACACTGTGAGAGCTCTTTCTTCTTTAAACCACCCCCTTGAATGCTTACTCCAATTCCACTTTCACCTGATGGATCTGGGGAAGGTCAGGCATGGCAAGCAGAATGTATGCCTCTGGCCAGTTCTCAGAGGAGCTATCATGTCAATATGGACTTGGGATGAATCAATTGTATGTTATTCTTAACCAGAAAACTCAGGTGCACTTAAGAAAGATTTGTTTTGCCAGCCGTTTAGAGATAAATAGAAATGTTCTTTATCAGGTCCGGGCAAATTAGTGGACCATGGATACAATAGACCGAGAAAGCCTGAAATCAATCCACTCTTGGGGCAGATGGATTTTGCAAACATTTTTTCCAGTGCCGTTTATTGTCTACTTTGTTTTTTATTTGCAATCAAGGTTTCAGGGATAGACTTGTGGTGACCTATGACTAACAATAGCAGCAGCCGTTACTAAGCCGGACTCTCAATGATCTGGATCAGCATGACTCTCTTTCTGCCTCTAAAACAGTGGTCCTCAAAGTGTCCCCAGGTGTTTTGGCCTACAACTCCCAGAAATCCCAGCCAGTTTACCCAGCTATAAGCATTTCTAGGAATTGAAGGCCAAAAAAATCTTGGGGCTCCAGGTTGAGAACCACTGCTCTAATATCTTTTTAGACCTATCTTGATATAAAAGGCTGCCCTGCTTTACAGCTGTTCCTAGCTCTGTGGGTGGTATGTTAAAATTGTTCCACCTTTGCTGGAGGCTGAAGGAAACAGTGAGATTCTTCCAGAGTGCCCTGTTCTGAAATTCACAATGCCACTATCAGATAACATTTCCCTTAAATCTACACCTTTTCAACTATAATTAGCAAGCTGGAGGTAGAAAGGTCTAGATCCTATTTACCAGACCCTGCAGCTTTCCAAAAAAGCTTTCCTTATCCAAATGGGCATCCTTGTTTTAAGGAATGAGGAATACAACACCTTTGACCAGACAGTAAAGTGTAAGATGCTAAAATGGAGTGTTAGTACTCTTGCCATACAGAAAAATATCAATTTAAGCTTGTATGTACTACTGGCTTCTTCATAGGGACTAGAATAATAATAATAATAATAATAATAATAATAATCATCATCATCATCATCATCATCATCATCATCATCATCATCATCATCATCAAGCAGTCAAAGAAGAAGAACATGCCCTGGCAGAATATGTAAAGCAAAGTGAAGAACCTGCTTTGATTGAAGTCAAAAATCAGGAAACCCCCCAAAGCACAGCAGACAAAAAATCAGTACAAGAAAGCCGCACTACAAACTAGAGCTGACAACTGGCACAACAAAACATTGCATGGAAAGTTCCTTGACAAAATTGAAGGAAAAGCTGATAAGGAGAAGACCTGGCTCTGGCTCATGAATGGGACCCTGAAGAAGGAGGCAGAAGGCCTGATCCTTGCAGCCCAGGAGCAAGCCATCAGAACAAATGCAATTAAGGCCAAGATCGAAAAATCAGCTGATGACCCAAAATGCAGACTGTGCAAGGAAACCGACGAAACCATTGATCATATCCTCAGCTGCTGTAAGAAAATCGCACAGACAGACTACAAACAGAGGCACAACTATGTGGCCCAAATGATTCATTGGAACTTATGCCTCAAGTACCACCTTCCAGCAGCAAAGAACTGGTGGGATCACAAACCTGCAAAAGTATTGGAAAATGAACACGCAAAGATACTATGGGACTTCCAAATCCAGACTGACAAAGTTCTGGAACACAACACACCAGACATCACAGTTGTGGAAAAGAAAAAGGTTTGGATCATTGATTTTGCCATCCCAGGTGACAGTCACATTGACGAAAAACAACAGGAAAAACTCAGCCGCTATCAGGACCTCAAGATTGAACTTCAAAGACTATGGCAGAAACCAGTGCAGGTGGTCCTGGTGGTGATCGGCGCATTGGGTCCCGTGCCAAAAGATCTCAGCCGACATTTGGAAAGAATAGACATTGACAAAACCACGATCTGCCAGCTGCAAAAGGCCACCCTACTGGGATCTGCACGCATCATCCAAAAATACATCACACAGTCCTAGACACTTGGGAAGTGTTCGACTTGTGATTTTGTGATATGAAATCCAGCATATCTATCTTGTTTGCTGTGTCATAATAAAATAATAATAATAATAATAATACTTTATTTTTCTATCCCACCACCATCTCTAAATTATAAATATATATATATAAATTAAATAAATAAACAAATAAATAAATCTCCCTGAAGGGACTCGGGGCAGCCAATATGGGGCCGAGCCCAAAACAGAAACAAAGTATAACAATTTAAAACACATATCAATAACTAAAAACAATGATACAAAATTCAAATAAAATAATCGATTAAAACATAACATACAATAAAACATATAATGACCAAGCAAAATGAGGTAATGATACAAACATCAACCACTATGGATAAAAAGGGGGCAGGTATATGAAAATACACGATTTCAAGTCTATTAATAAAGTGCATGGACAAGTATCAGAGAGTCGGCTGGGATAATGTAGGATAGGATAAACTGGAAGGGAAATAAAGTGCTAGGAAGCAATGTATCGGTGATAGGGATCTATCATATTGGTGGTTATTCAAATGCACACTGGAAGAGCCATTTCTTCAGCTGTTTGATGCAGAATCTTTCTAAACCAGACCATATTCTAATACATCAAATTTCATATTTTCTGTATGGATAATAGTTAATGCCGTACTACACGTGTAGAGGCAAAATAAACTCCAACTGAATATGCTTAATACTGCATTTTATATGTAAACTGAAGTTTCATTAGTACATCTTTGTAGGCCATAAATCATACACTAAACTGGAATAGCTGCATTTTGGCTTCTGAAAACTAATATACAAACATTAATAATTTTCAAGGTTATGTACATTAGCACATTTCACTCTTTATTTTGAACAGATATTTTTTCTTCTCTGTACCTTCCAGATGTCAGGTGGGGGCATATAATTAATAATAATAATAATAATAATAATAATAATAATAATAATAATAACTTTATTTTTATACCCCACCCCATCTCCCCGAAGGGACTCGGGGCGGCTTACATGGGGCCTAGCCCGATAAAACAATCAAATATCAATGAAACAACAATAAAACAATTATACCAATATTATTGGTATAATTAAATAATGAATTAAATAATTAAACCTCATCCAAGTTATTTAACTTTCTAGGGTGGTCACATATCCATACTCTCAACATTTAAATTCAAGGCATGGTGATCTATAGGAGTTGGAAATAGCAACCTCCCAAGCCTCTTACTATTTATTTGTTAATGTATATATTTACTAACCTGTATTTAATGTATATGTTGATTTGTTAGTTTGACTGACCTCTCTGGTATGGGAGGGGTTATAGATATGTGATTGTACTGAGCATGTTCAGACTCAGGACTCCATTTTGTATTCAGTATGTGTCTCAACCTCAGTGGAGGTGAATGGATGTTGCTGTTTGGATTTCAATATAGAAGTATACTTATGGTCGTCAGTGAGTACAAGTATACTTGAAAATTATGGACTATTGATTAAGAGTGATGCCCTGTCTTAACACAGAGAGAAGCTACATCATTTCCATAACTGAAATGTAATAAGAAATGTGCTTGTATTAAATAATGAATTATGCAAGATGTTTGTGAGTAAACACGATAAGACTGGTATCTCAGTGCATATTTTAAACTAAAAGGTTTCAAGGGAGTATATTTTTTTGGGCAACTGCAAAGAAACATCTTTAAAACTCTGCTAACCAAATATATTTTTGTAGTGGCATGTCTTTATCCTTGGTAGTTTAAAGACATGGTTCTCCAGTTTAACAGCTGAGTTACTTGTGTGCCATTACATTATTGCTTGTGAATATCACTTGTTCAAAGAGTTGACTTCTAACAAGGTCATGCTCTTCTTGACTAGTGGTTTTCAAAAGGTGGTCTCCACATGCTCATGGAGATTCACATTTGCCAAAAAGGATGTGTGCCCAGAGATTGGGTGCAGTTATTTCCCAATAATAGGAGTGTGTACCTATTCCACTAATGCTTCTTTAATTCCTTGTGTCAGTTTCCTCAGAGTAATATAAGTAGCAGATGAAATATGTGTGGAAGACTGAATAGAATTACAGTGCCAGCCAAAAATAACTAAGAGAGATTATGTATTAGCATTGTAAAAGAACTAGGAGGACCACCCCACATTTTCACATAGTAAAGGGATGTGTGTGTAACTACTGGCCCCTCTTACCCTGGGTGTTGTCGACACAGTGGAAAAAAAGATCTGATTCAACTTGCATTTTCCTGCGCCAAAGTGACCAAGTTAAAGCACATTCTAATTCAATTAAATTAAAGGTGACATTACCAACCACATCAGTCCCCATATGAGTTCATTTCATTATCAGATGATCATGTGTGCTATATTCTTTATTATTTCTGCCCCTTGATATGGGACACACCTTCATTAACTTCAGGTGAAAATGAACAGCATTAAATTTGAATCCTGAAGAACGTCATGTCTTATGCTAGCACCAGATATGACGTAACAACTCCTAAACTTAGTAAAGTGTAAAGCAGTAGTGAAGTGGATGGGAAAATACAGAATTAATTTAGTACTTCTGCACTCTGTTTGACTATGGTCAATGTTTATGCTCAAACCTGGAGAGGATGGGAAGCCATTTCTTTCAGGCAGGCATATAATTGAGTCTAATTTAAATATCCACTTTGACCCTGCTCTGTTTTTCTGATAGGAAAAAATCAGTTCCAAGTTCAAATAAACTCTCACCTAGAACAATCATAGGAGCTGGTGAGATAGCAGTCTCTATGCAATCAATATTGATCACTCTGTAACTAACTAGATAACAGTAAATGTTCTTGAACATTACAAGTATTATCCTCCTGTACAATAAAGTAATGCCTTTTCAAAGAACCTTGTACTGATTTAATCAATCAACCTTGAACTTTGAATGAATCTGATATAGTGTGTTTCAGATATAGGCTCTTTGCACAGGCTGCAGAATATGCATTTCATGTTAGTATGTTGGTATCCATGCTTTCCCTGGGGTACTGGAGTATCTGAAGCACAAGGACGGAAGATCTGACACCTTTTCCTATGTAATTTACATCTGACTGGTGTTCCTAATTGATAAGATTTGTTTGCAAATCCTGCCATTAGTAACCAGATCATATTTGTTGGCCAGTCATCTTAAGCATTCTGTTTTCTTGCCTGTTTGGATTGCAAACAAATTCTGTATCTCGGGAAATGAAACACTTGGGAAAAACAGGAAAAAGGGTAATATCAAAGTTGCTTCTCCATATATACATATATGGCTTTTATTGCTGAGAAACAATGAGCGAATCTACATAGAAAATAATTTACACTTCCATCTTTATACTTATTAACAAGAGTTCAATGGTATCAAAATGGAGAGAAGATCTTGTTTTTCTGGTCGCTGATTCAACAGCTCTTACAAGTCTTTAGAACCATGCCCACAGAAAGTAAATTCAACTGATTGGGTTGCTGTGAGTTTTCTGGGCTGTATGGCCATGTCCCAGAAGCATTATCTCCTGTTGTTTCGCCCACATCTATGGCAGGCATCTTCAGAGGTTGTGAGGTCTATTGGAAACTTGGCAAGTGGGGTTTATATATCTGTCGAATGTCCAGGGTGGAAGAAAGAAGTCTGTTGGAGGCAAGTGCGAATGTTGCAATTGACCAGCTTGATTAGCATTGAAAAGCCTTGCAGCTTCAAGGCCTGGCTGCTTCTTGCCTGGGGGAATCCTTTGTTGAAATGCTGGACCACTTTAACAACCACCATGTCAGACTACACAGAGAAGCCATTGAAATCCACAAGCTTGTGGACAATTTCAACAGAAAGAAGAAAACCATGAAAATGAACAAAATTTGGCTACCAGTATTTAAAAACTCTAAAATCAGGACAGTAAATAAAGAACAACACTCAGGAAACATGGGAATTCCAGACAGGAAATAATCAGGGCCAGCTAACACCTCCCAACAAAGGATCCCCCTAGGCAAGAAGCAGCCAAGCTTTGAAACTGCAAAGCTATTCAGTGCTAATCAAGCTGGCCAATTGCAACATTCTCACTTGCCTCAAACAGAAAAGAGTTATTTTTCCCACCTTGGAACATTCCACAGATATATAAACCTCACTTGCCTAGTTTCCAACGGATCTCACAACCTCTGAGGATGCATGCCATAGATGTGGGCAAAACGTCAGAAAATAATGCTTCTGGAACATGGCCATACAGCCTGGAAAACTCACAGCAATGCAGTGATTCCGGCCATCGAAGCCTTCAACAACAAATTCACCTGATTTCTCCACGTTTTGATTTAGTCTAGGATTTCCAGTGTTATTTAATTTGTTCTTTAGGTTCAGTTCCCTTGGAAATGATTGGGTCTACATTGTGGCGAAATGATTCCAGAAATGCTGTTTTGAAATGTGACCATTTTGCAACTTCCTCATAAAAACTGTACAAATTGACCAAAGTAAAGAAAGGCCATTTTGTATGTTGATAACTGAATATCCACGTAAATGAACTTTAAACTTAAAAACAAAAGCAAAACCTGTTTTATGCCTTTATGTGGGTTTCCCATCCAAGGTGTTCATCAAGTCTTCATCTGTTGACTCCATCTATTAAATATCTCATGGTCAGATTTCTTTCTGGGCCAAAACCTGAAAAAATTACTTCCAGTGAATGGAAATTATCAGATTCTCTTGGCCACTGGCCATGCCAGCTTGGGGAATTTGGGAACTGTCAAAAACTAACATTTCAAAGTCCTACCGTGGCCCAGTTATACTGTTTCTTGCATTGACCTTTCTGTTCTCATACTGCAGAATGTCTTGAAGCTTAATGAATGTGAGATATCATTCATACAAGGTATCAAAATGTTATTTTATGCTAGATTAATTTACAGTGGGAACAATTGAAAACATTCCACAGTAGTTGCTCGTTCTAGGAAAGACCTACAGTAAGTTTAATTCTTAATGCTTTTTGGTACAAAGAAAACATCTCTATAGCTGGCTATTAATCTAATAATTTGACAGAAGGTATGTTTTTACCTGAAATGAACCTTTGCTCTTGCTGTTGCTTTGTGTGCTCAGAGGAGAAATCTGTGATTCGTAAGTTGCTGAAAAACTCTGACTTGATGTAGGAGTTTCTTAAAAATTAAATCTTTTTAATTACATTTTATTTGGTTATACAGTAGAGCCTCGCTTATTCAACTTAAACGGGCTGGCAGAACGTTGGATAAGCGAAAATGTTGGATAATAAGGAGGGATTAAGGAAAAGCCTATTAAACATTAAATTATGTTATGATTTTACAAATTAAGCACCAAAACATCATGTTTTAAAATAAATTGACAGAAAAAGCAATTCAATACACAGTAACGTTATGTAGTAATTACTGTATTTATGAATTTAGCACTAAAATATCGCAATGTATTGAAAACATTGAATACAAAAACACTGACTACTAAAAGGCAGACTCCGTTGGATAATACAGAATGTTGGATAAGCGAAGGTTGGATAAGCGAGACTCTACTGTATAAGTAAAATATAACATTGGCTTTGATTGACTATTAGAATCTTTTTTTTGTAGAACCAGTTAAAGGAAGATGGAAGTCAACATTTTTCCTTTTTTTTTCTCTTCTTTTTTTTTTAATTTCTTCTCTACTCTCTTTTCCTACTTTCTAACAAAAATAAATGTTCTCCCACTTTCGATGGAAAAACACTATTTTCTTATCAAGATATATATATATTGATGTTTCTTTTTTTCTTTTTCTTCTTTCATTTTTCTATATATAAAACTATGAATAAAGATCATATACAAAAAAAAGTAAAATATAACATTGTCACAGTCACCTTTACAAAAACCATTTTCCATATATTCTCATAACATTCTGATGATTTCTGTTTACCTATCCATTATAATTCTTTACCAGTGGTTCTCAACCTGAGGTCCCCAGATGTTTTTGGCCTTCAGCTCCCAGAAATCCTAACATCTGGTAAACTGGCTGGGACTTCTGGGAGTTGTAGGCCAAAAACATCTGGGGACCCCAGGTTGAGAATCATTGTTCTATACTTATCTACTACTTATATCTATCCAATTTTTCCCCTTCTTAAAAATTAAATCCAACATCAGTTTAGGGATCATTTTGGCAAATCCTATACAGCTTGGGTCCAGGGTCTTTGAAGGACCGTATCTCTCTTTATGAGCCCATCAAAGCACTAAGATTTTCAGGAGAGGCTTCTCTCTCTGTCCCATCATCTTCTCAGGTTCAGGTGGTAGAAACAAGGTAGAGGTCCATCTTGGTCGCCCTATCTTTACCCATCTTCCACCAGCAAGTGAAAACATCCTTATACTGCCAGGCTTTCAGAAATGGATGTATTTATTATTTATTTATTGACAATATTTATACGCCACCCATCTTACCCCGAAGGGGATTCAAAGCAGCTTACAAATTGGCAGCTTTGGGTTGATTGAGATGATTGGTTTTAAAACTATTTTTCATGTTTTTAACTTCATAAATTATTTCACTGCCTTTTAAATAACTTTTACATTTATACATTTACTGAAGCTTTTGTATCATTTTGATCTATATTGTTTTTAAACATGTTGCTGGCTGTGTCGAATCTTGTTATTGAAACTAATAATAATAATAATCAGGAAATGGCTTGATACTACTCAGATCAAAGCTGGGGTTTTTGCATCAGGCTGGAATATTTTTAGGTTGACTAATCCAGAAGTTAGCCTACAACTCCCAGCATTTCTAATTGTTGGCTATACTGTCTAGGGGTGCTAGTAGCTGTGTAGAAACCATGCATAATTCCCATTATTATTATTTTTAAAAAATTTAAACAGTGTAAAACTAAACCTATAAACAGACATACAATAGAGTCTCACTTATCCAACATAAATGGCCCGGCAGAACGTTGGATAAGCGAATATATTGGATAATAAGGAGGGATGAAGTAAAAGCCTATTAAATATCAAATTACATTATGATTTTACAAATTAAGCACCAAAACATCATGTTTTACAACAAATTTGACAGAAAAAGCAGAAAAAGCAATACACAGCAATGTTATGTAGTAATTATTGTATTTACGAATTTAGCACCAAAACATCACAATGTATTGAAAAAATTGACTAAAAAACATTGACTACTAAAGGCAGACTGCGTTGGATAATCCAGAATGTTGGATAAGCGAATGTTAGATAAGTGAGACTCTACTGTAAATACAAAAAACACCAAAAAAAAAAAAAACCAACAACACAATAACTACAAGCAATCTACATTATCCAATCTAAGGGCTTTACATTCTCTGTCTGGTGATAATGTTCTCTCAGTTCTGTACATCCATTTGTGAAAAGGAAACATTGGTACATCCTTTCTCATATAGTCAGACACTTCCGGTCCAAAAAAATAGTGATACAGATTTGGCCCCATCTTTGCTGAAGGAACATAGCAAAGGAATGGAGGAATGGGCCACAGTCTTTCTTAAAGTTAGAGATTTCTCCTTAATCAACGTAGTAAGTTTATCCATTTTGGCGAGTTTGTTTCATTTCATAAGCCAATCGTTTTGTGATGGAATCATTGTGTTTTTCCATTTTTGAGCATAGGTAACTTTGCTGCTGCTATCATGTATAGCAATAACTTTCCACAATTTCTATCGAGTTATTCGTCTAACATCGCAAGCAGATAGAGTTCATGTTCAATGTCAATAATAGGAAGCTAATGAATGCAATATATAATCAAGAGGCAATATTTAATCAAGTCTGCTGGGTTCCAGCCAGAAAATGGATCTAGAGCATCCATGGTACTAAAAGAATTGGGAAGGAAGGGAGCAGCTACGTTTCTCTGAAGAGTCTTGGAGGTTGCCTTGCAAATTGAGCCAAGGCGCTGTTTTACTAGCTTAAGCAGAAAAATTTCACACAACACAAAACTGGAGAAGGTGCATCCTTGGGAGACATATCTTCAGATAACATACAAAAACCAGAGACTCGGGGCTAGGCTGAAGTATGTGGCTGTATGTAGATGTGCCAACAATCTGCAGTGATTAGTACACTGTTTTTCTATCGGCCTATTATGATACAAAATTCTGTAGGAATGTTTTGACACATTATAAGTTGGAGACATTCCACAAGTTCTTAGTTGTAAGCTAGCCTAGAGCTTTCTGAATTTGTGGCAAAGGCATGAGTTTTCACAATATCATTTGTAAACATGTTCCAAATTGGTTTAGGCATGAATCTTTAACATGTTAGATTTGTTTTGAAGTTTATCAGTGCTGTGCAACAGACTTGGAGATATGGCATTTGGATGCCCATAAGTAAAGGTAAACATTTCCCCCTGACATTTAAGTCTAGTCGTGTTCAACTCTGAGGGTTAGTGCTCATCTCCATTTCTAAGCTGAAGAGCTGGCGTTGTCCGTAGACACCTCCAAGGTCATGTGGCTGGCATGACTGCATGAAGCGCCATTACCTTCCCGCCAGATCTATAGATCTACCTATAGATCTACTCAAATATGCATGTTTTCAATCTAGTTTGGCAGAAGCTGGGGCTAACAGCGGGAGCTCATCCCACTCCCTGGATTCGAACCGCCGACCTTTCGGTCAGCAAGATCAGCAGCTCACCGGTTTAATCCGCTGCGCCACCAGGGGCTCCATAATGTGCCCAAAAGGTGAAGATCTCCACTCACTTTCCTCACTACAAGTGGAGTCTTGGCATGGTCAGGACTTTTGGGAAAATGAACGACGCTTGCACTTCAGACAACTCACCACCCTCTATCTTGATGGAGCTGAGAAATAAATAGTCATGGTGTTGTGTTGGCAATATCTTCCATCTCACAGCAATCCCAATGTAAAGATTGGACTTGACCTGTAATATGTTGGGTTGGAAACAGCAATCTTGGCTAAACGAACATCCATCAAGACTGTGGAGGGTGCCTTCCCCATTGATCCTAGCCCAGATCACTTCCCTGGCATTCTACTGGTCAGCTGGACATTATAGAAACATGGATGGAGCTCCTTGGGGTTAGGATGTTGTCTGGTTTCCGGGCTATATGGCCATATTCTAGCAGCATTTTCTCCTGATGTTTCACCTGCATCTGTGGCTGGTATCTTCAGAGGATCTGCTGGTAGTCTAGCAAGTAAAGTACATATACCTGTGGAGTGTCCAGGGTGCCAATAAAGAACCATTGTCTCTTTGGGGATGTTGGGTTGCACCACTATGACCAAAGGGCCTTCTCAATCCCCATTCATCTCAATGTTGCTACAGTACAGCATGTTCCTCTGCCACTTGCAGCAGTGAGGAACTAACAATCTGTTTGGAATTGTTGGGAGATGTCCAAGAGACACTGGTTGGTCATATTGCACATTTCCCCCAACAAAGGGGATATAAAGGGGTGAGATTGATACCTTTCCGTCTTTGAGTGCCGGGATATGGGGTCAAGGAGTGTCTTTGCCTGTATACATATATGCAAACCCCAGCAGCACAGCTGGCAGCACATTCAGACTTTCTGCTTTTGACTGGAGATTATTCAGAAGTGATGACTCTGGAGTCTGAGGAGAGCATTTATTTACATAGATACAGCATTGTCTTTGCAAACAACTCTACTCTATTTGTCATGTAAATAATGGAGTAGAGCGGTGTGGTGAGACTGCTAGTCTTTCTGCTGATGTTTGGTATTAGAGTGTGTGTGTGCGTATGAGTGCCTTATTGTTCCTCCTCCCTATACACATTGTCGCTATTAATTTTTGTGAACATGTGTTAATTTAGCATTGGCTTACACAGCTGAGGCTGCCTCCTACATGTTTGTAGGATGCCTGCCATAGATGTGGGCGAAACGTCCGGAGAGAATACTTCTGGAACATGGCCACACAGCCCAAAAGACATACAACAACCCAACAGAACAATTTCTTCGTTGCCCTTTTTTCCTGCTCTGAATAGCATACCCTACAATAGAAAGAGTCCCTTACAACTATAAATCATTCTTTGCTGGTTTTGAGCTGAAGGAGTTAAATGAAAATACTCCTAATCTCTTTATCCTTGTCACACCATTCTGCTATGTGGTAATACACCAAAGAATTTCCAGAAAGCAAAGGTTGGGGACATGGCATTGCTTTCCCCATGGCTAAGAGGAGGGGGAAAATAAATGAAGCCAACTCATGCTTGACCTTAGTTCTGTGCTGTAAAGTACATTCGGTTTTCAAGGGTTAGGCAGGAAAGGGATGTTAGCTTCTTGAAAACATCTCCAGTTTTTAGGGGGAAAATGTAAGACACCTTAAGAGAAGTAGCTCCTTGCTAATCCTTGGCAGGATAGTAAGCCTGTACAAACAAACTGAGTTTGTTCTCGCTGAAGTAATTCATTGGGAAGTGCTTAATTTTCTTATGCAATGCTTGCATACACACAGTGACACGTTGCATAGAAATTGTACTTTCAGTATTGGCTAGTTCCTGCTCTTGTAAAAATTATGAAGAACGTTTCCATGGGTTAAATTGGGAGCGCAAAACTTGCAGCCCTAAAGGCTCTGACGAATGGCTATTCCCATCATCCCTTATTTTTTACTTGGCTGGGAAGTGGCTATTGAGAATTAAAATCCAACAACTTCTAGAAGGGCACAGGCTCCCTACTCCCCCTTAAGATTAGTTATTTCAGTGATATTGAAATTTAGCTAATTTGATCATAAGTAGCAAACAAATCCTGAAGTCATTCTGTTTGGTTGGAAAAGGAATCTATAGTTAGATCTACAGAAAAAAGAGCCTTGCTGTTTTCACTTGAAAGGGGAATGAATGGAAAAGTTCCACATAGTGTTAAATTTCTTTTGCTATCTGTGAGCATCATATTCTTTTGGAGTATGACTACTTACTGTTGTTATAGTGGGGTGGTGTTCTATGCTTGCTAGGACCTATTAAACCGCTGAGCTGCTGAACTTGCTGACCAAAAGGTCAGTGGTTTGAATCTGGGGAGCAGGGTGCCCCCGCCCCTCCGATCCACTTCAATTTACATTCTCTTTCCAAAATACCATTTCTTCTTGTGGAGGTAATTTTCCATCTACTTCTTTTAAACCATTCTCAACGAATTTTCCCCAAACTTCGTCAAAGTCGTTTTCCTTCCATACCCCTTTCCTAACTCTTAATCTACATGTCAACTTATCATTTATTGCCAATTTCCATAGTTCTTTATACCATTCTTCGATTTGTATATTTATTTTACCTTTCCAATTACTTGCTATCAACAACCTTGCTGCAGTTAGCATATTATTTATTGCATCCTTCTCTTTTTTTTCAATTTCTTAACATTATATAATGACATCAAAGCAATACTTGCAATTTTTCCTATCTTCATATCCATTATAGCTTCTATTTCTCTAAATACCCTCCCCCAAAATTCATTTACATATTTACATTGCCACCACATATGTATATATGTGCCCACCTCCTGGCAACCTCTCCAACAGTTTTTTGTGGCATTTTTATTGATGTTTGCTATCTTTACTGGTGGTAAATACCATTTCCAAACCAGTTTATAATAATTTTCTTTAACACTTATTGATAAGTTCTTTAAATGTCTTTGATCAGCTTCTGCCAATCTAGCAGTTCAAAAATATGCAAATGTGAGTAGATCAATAGGTACCTCTCAGGCAGAAAGGTAACTGTGTTCTATGCAGTCATGCCGGCCACATGACCTTGGAGATGTCTACAGACAACGCCGGCTCTTTGGCTTAGAAATGGAGATGAGCACCAACCCCCAGAGTCGGGCCCGACTGGATTTAATGTCAGGAGAAAACCTTTACCTTTACCTATTGGACTGTAACATCTGGAGGACCATATGAATCTAGCCCCTGGTCTAAATCCAATTTTTAGTCAAAATTGAATTAGTCTCACCAAACCAATGGAATGTATAGAAGTGTTACATTGTACAAGAGTTTACAGTGGATCTGCTCTAGTCATGTCTATTTGGATTTAGGATATTTTTCATGCCATTTGATTATAGCTATAAGGTATATAAGGAGCCCCGGTGGCGAAGTGCGTTAAAGTACTGAGCTGGAGACTGAAAGGTCCCTGGTTCGAATCCCAGGAGCAGCGTGAGCGGCTGCTGTTAGCTCCAGCTCCTGACAACCTAGCAGTTCGAAAACATGCCAATGTAAGTAGATCAAAAGGTACCACTCCGGCAGGAAGGTAACGGCGCTCCATGCAGTCATGCTGGCCACATGACCTTGGAGATGTCTATGGACAGCGCCGGCTCTTCGGCTTAGAAATAGAGATGAGCACCAACCCCCAGAGTCAGTCACGACTGGACTTAACGTCAGGGGAAACCTTTACCTTTACCATAAGGTATATGTGCATGGTGCTTACAAGACTTTGGAGCAGTATGGGCATGATTTAGTAGGAACTATTCCTTAAAAGAGTCTACATCAGACAATAAGAATTTGTAAAATCACATGTTGTTTGCATGTATGTAAACACACCCCCAGCCTCAATTCTTTAATGTTAAGGTTAAGAATGGTGGCAAACAGTGTTGGTCCTCTATCCAGGAATAATTTTTGTTTAGCAGCTTCCACTTTTCTTATGATTTCCATTTTGTTGGTCAAACATATATATTTAATTTTTTAAAACATGGATGACAGGAATTTCTCAATCTCCATATTATTTTGAGTAATAAGAGAACAAGATAATTTTTCAGAGTACAAGTGCCTGTACATTTTCCAGAATATGAAAGGACTGTTCTGGTGATCCTCTGTGCCTGTCCACTTCAGCCTAGGGCGGTATCTTTGAAGCTTCTGGTTGCGCAAATGCACTCTCTTCTGAATTTAAAATGAAGGAAGTCCTCAAACTCCTTTAGCAAAGCCAGAAATACCTCCCCCACCCCGTTTTTGCTTCTGTGTGAATCACTGATCCAAGATTGCTTCCTCTAATGACAGATAACAATTCTCAAAACATTTCTCTGCTTTGGGGAGTGACTGGACCCATTGCACTAGGTGCAGATTACAACATTCAGAGTTGCCAAGCCAGAAAGATTAGAGGCTAAGCAGGATTGGCGATTCTGAGAGTGGTCTTTCAAAAAGGAACTTTTCTAAGTTTTGGATAATGGCCAGAGTTGGGTTGTTGTGTGTTTTCTGAGATGTATGGCCATGTTCCAGAAGCATTCTCTCCTGACGTTTTGCCTACATCTATGGCAGGCATCCTCAGAGGTTATGAGGTATATTGAAAAAAACTAAGCAAGGAAGGTTTATATATCTGTGGAAGGTCCAGGGTGGGAGAAGGAACTCTTGTCTGTTGGAGGCCAGTGTGAATGTTGTAATTAATCACGTTGATTAGCATTAATGGCCTTGCTAGATTCATGTCCTTGCTTATTCCTGCTTGGGGAAATCTTTTGTTCAGAGGTGTTAGCTGTCCCTGATTGATTCATGTCTGGAATTCCTCTGTTTTTAGAGTGTTGCTCCTTATTTACTGTTCTGATTTTAGAGTTTTTTTAATACTGGTAGCCAGATTTTATTCATTTTCATGGTTTTTTCTTTTCTGTTGAAATTGTCCATATGCTGGTGGACTTCAATGGCTTCTCTGTGTAGAACATGAATATGGTAAGGCCATTAGTGCTAATCAAAGTGATTAATTACAACAGTCATACTGGCCTCCAACAGACAAGAGTTCCTTCTCCCACCCTGGACCTTCCACAGATATACAAACCTTCCTTGCGTTGTTTTTGCAATATACCTCACAAACTCTGAGGATGCCTGCCATAGATGTGGGCGAAACATCAGGAGAGAATGCTTCTGGAACATGGCCATACAGCTTGGAAAACACACAACAACCCTGTGATTCCGGCCATGAAAGCCTTTGACAACACAATGGCCAGAGTTGTCCATCCCAGGCATTGGGGCTGACGGGAACAAGGCATATTCTGAGCGGCTGTGAATTCACAGTGAGATGCAACATGTTGCCATCTTTGTTGTGATTAGTTTTGCCTCACAAAGCCAGTATAGTGTAATGGTCTGAGGATTGGATTACAACTCTGGAGACCAGGGTTTGACTCCCTGTTCGGCCATAGAAACCCACCTTGGGCTAGTCAACCTCTCTCGGCCCCAGTTTCCTTTGAGTTCAACTCAAGTCAGAAACAGTTTGAAGATGTACTGTTTTGCTTCCCAAGTTCAGTTTCAAATGTTACCTTTTGACTGCAACTTTCAGAATCTCTAGCCAGCTTGACCAGTGGTCATGGTGACCTGATGTTTGTGGTTGCTGTCCCTGTAATTTCTTTGCAGTGTGAAGGGAGAAATCCTAAATTGGTGGTTGTGGTGATATCTCACATTTAGCAGTTTCTCACTTTTAGCACAGTCCATGGTGTCCTGGAGGTCCACCGGGTGCCCTCTGTAATGAATTTTTAGTGGAGGATGAGAAAAAAATCAGTTGAATGAGCAGCTTGTTACTTGTGTAGCCATAGGATACGCCCAATCCGTTTCTCAAACAACAGTAGCTGTGCTCTCGAGACATGCCCAGACACACATGTTGGGAATGCCTGGCCCAAGGCTTGGGTTTTCCAGACTGTCAAAACCTTCCCTCTTTTGCTTTACTAATTTGTTGTGGGGAAGAGAACATAACAGTTCATGTGACTTCAATTTATTTCTCACAGACTGATCTGATCTTCACCTTGCAACCCCATTTATGATTACTAAAAAAGTTCCAAATAATAAGTACCATGGCTTTGTTGTTGAAATAAAATGCTTTTGTGTTGATCCCTGCAAGATAAAATGTTTTTGAGAATTATGTACTTGGTGCATAATTCTCAAATACCAAAGTACGTTTAAACGTGTTTCTTCTGCCTCTCCAAACCTTTGGTTGAAATTTCATCTCAGGACCCTTCTACACAGTCTTCAAATCTGGAAGAAACTGAGGTAAAAGGGGTGGCAGCTAAATGACGCTCAGTTAAAATGCATGGTAGATCGTGTGATCAGGTGAAAAATATGTGTTAAAAAGGTCCTCTTTAAATTCATGATTGGACGAAAAATGTGCTGCTACAGAGGATCCCTGCAATAAAAAAAACCATGAAATTTGATTGCTATACACTGGTGTGGACTACTCTAATCCTCATTTTATAATCCCGAAAAAGCTTATGAAGGAGATAAACAAATGGAGCCTTGGACACACAGGAAGCACAAGAGTGTTGGATGTTTGTTGGATGTTGTAGATATAAATAAATAGAAGCTTTACTAGAGTTTCTGAACCAAAGCTTACCCTGCAGTGTAGTAACGTACCACTTAGGTTTGTGAAATAAGTAACTGTAACTTCAGTTCAATAGGTCAGTTCAGTAGTCCCTCTGACTTTTTACATAGAATAGAGGGAATAAACAGTCCTTTTAAAACAGCCTTTAAATATGCCTCATTGCCTTAAAAATGATCAGGCTTCAGAGAGTCGGCAGCCATTAATTCCATAGCTGTTACCTCTTTGCTCTCTGAGGTAAAAGTACCTGCTCAAACCGTTTCTCTGAGCAGCAAACCAGAGACAGTAGCCAATCAGAATGTTGGCTCCTGGCACGCTTAGCCAATCAACTGCTGACACATGTCTTTCCAGTCAACCCATTACATCATGGTGCCTTTTACAAATCCCCACAGAGGACAGCAATCCCCATGAGAACTCACTCTAACCATTCCTTTGTTTTCATATTTATGAAATTAAACAGAGCTTTAAATTACACATTGGGCAGCAGCATGGCAGGCAAGTGACCCCAAAGGGAAACGGGGTTCAAGAAGGCAAACGTAAAGGCAGCAGGAGGGTGAGGAGAGATAATGGCAAAAAATTTGCTTGTGTGCACTTTCTTATATAACGCTTATAAGGTCCAGCGCATCTCTGAGTTTTGATAAAATAAATAAAAACTTCTGGCGGATGTCCCATTCCCATTTTGCAAAATCTGCTATAACCAAGTTTTTCAGGATGCCAGTGGACCCTTTGCAGGGACTGAGAGCTCACGTTTGGACTTTCCTTAGGTACCACGATTTTTTGCCCCACTTTTCCCAGATTAAGAGGCTGTTTGGAAGGGACCTCAGACTCTTATAGATTGGTCTAAAAAACATGATTTGCTGTGATATAGCTCCTTGGCTTTGCTGGTCATTGTCACCTCTCTGTCTGCTTGTTCTATTCCTTTGTAGGGCTTTCTGAAGCAACATTTTAATCTGCACTCTTCTGGGACATAATTTGCTAAGATGGCTGAGTTTTTTTTCTGATGATGATGATGATTATTATTATTATTATAGAGCTATATTGCAAAATGATTAGTACTAACAGAACATTACATGAATATTAAAGAAAACCTTGAAAACTGTAGAAACAAATATTACAAAATCCCAGCACATTCTTCCAATCTGTGACAGCGCCTTTTTAAGCCCCAAAGTACCTTCACTGTTCCTGGTTTGTCTGCCCACCAGAGATGGGAAATTGTGCAAACAAAACAGGAAAAGCAAGTGAAACATGTAGAGTGGAATGCAGAGTTCTGAGAAATCCTTCTGACACCACCAAATGTTTTCCCCCCTTTGGATGAACTGTACATCCACACTGGAAAAGTAAGAATGCACTTGCTCCTAATAAACTAAGAGCATGGAAACATGACTGTTTGGATTATACTGGCTGTGGATGGTTCACAGATTCTGGGATTTGTAGTGCTTTCTAGAATTAACAGTTCCAAGCTCTTGGATTTCTATGGCTAGTGGTATTTTGTTGGACTTCAAGCTGCAGAAGCAAGAAAGACACAGGAGCGGGATGGGCAAGAGGAAAGAAATACTGCACTTTGTGGCATTCTTTATGGAAAGTCATAAAGTTTATTTTTAGGGTCACCTAAGTAAGTTATAGAGCCCCCAGTGGCGCATCGGGTTAAACTGCTGAGCTGCTGAACTTCTGACCGAAAGGTCAGCGATTCGAATCCGGGAAGCGGGATGAGCTCCTGCTATTAGCCCCAGCTTCTGCCAACCTATTTATTTATTTATTTACCTTATTTATATCCTGCCTTTCTCTACCCCGAGGGGGACTCAAGGTGGCTTACAAAGGGCACTTGTGCAGTGCCTTGAACATAAGAACAAAAGCTTAAGATAAAATTAGGTTGAAATTAATACATACATAAAAGCATAGTTAAAATAACCTAGCAGTTTGAAAACATGCAAACATGAGTAGATCAATAGGTACCACTCTGGCGGGAAGGTAACGGTGCTCCATGCAGTCGGATTAAGGTTTATGTACAAGGTTTTGCAGACGAATGGTTCAAGGATTTTATACTGTATGGTTTTAAATGTATTTATTGTATTTTGTTAAATTATTGAATTGTTTTAATTGCTTATGTTTTATCTTGTATTGTATATTGGCATTGAATTTTTGCCAGATTGTGAGCCGCCCTGAGTCCCTTCAGGTGAGAAGGGCGGGATAGAAATGAGGGAAATAAATAAATAAATAAACAAATTTTAAGTGTTATGTCTGTTGTACCAGGCTCTGGTTGCAGATCTGTTGTAGTAGTTCTAGTAAAAAAAAAATCCAACAAACCTCAAGGATTTGTGTTTGCGAGAGAGGTTGAGAATGGGAGGAAGAGGAGATAATGCAATGGATCTCAGGGCCCTTCCACACTGCCCCTTTATCGCAGGATCTGATCCAGATTATCAGTTTATCAGTGGGGACTCAAATACTCCAGTTTAAAGCAGATAATCTGGGAACTGATCCTGGGATAAAAGGCAGTGTGGAAAGGCCTGGAACTCTCAAGTAATTGGCAAACAATTGAAGAAATAATGCTTTAAATTTTTAAAAAAGCTGTTTTATACTACAGTAAAACTGTGCTGCATTACATTCATGTTGTCTTTAGGTAAAGGTAAAGGGTTTCCACTGACATAAAGTCATGTCCAACTCTGGTGGTTGGTGCTCATCTCCATTTCTAAGCCGAAGAGCCGGCGTTGACCGTAGACACCTCCAAGGTCATGTGGCTGGCATGACTTCATGAAGCGCCATTACCTTCCTGTCAGAGTGGTATCTATTGATCTACTCACATTTGCATGTTTTTTAATTGCTAGGTTGGGAAGCTGGGGCTAACAGTGGGAGCTCACCCTGCTCTCTGGATTCAAACCGCCAATCTTTTGTTCAGCAAGTTTAGCAGCTCAGCGATTTAACCTGCTGTGCCACCAGGGGCTCCCATGTTATCTTTATTTGCTTTTTATAACTGTATTTCAATATTAATATTGGGTCAATGCAGAGTTTATGGTATGGTATGCTATAATATGAGATCTATAATATTTGTTAGGTCTATGTTAATAGCAACTCTCAAAGAACCAGAAACTACATTTACCCTGCAGCTACCAATCCCATGGGTGCCAGTGAATTGCTAGTCTACTGTAATGATAATTGATGATGCTGCCGTCTGCTCTTATCAAGTGGAATAGATGAATGGAAGCATAATGTTCAAGAAATTCAAGTAATTACACATAGTTTTAGGAACATATAGGATTTCCAGAAGCATAACTCGTATATGAAGGCCACTTGGGATATACGTTGTTCTGAAAGGGTTGAGCTCAGTGGGAGAGTGAGTGATAGCGGACATTATCTCGTTTAGTTTTGCAATTGCTCTCCTGATTGTGTTAAAAAGCTTAATTTGATTCCCCGGCATCTCTCCCTTCCTCCCCCAGTTCTTTATCCGGTAGGGAAACAGTAGGAAATGGAAATAGCTGAGCAGAAGCTGCCACTACTGTGGTGTTATGAAACATGTGGTAGTCTGGTTTGTTAGTCAGAGTCAGCGAAAAATTATTCACCACTGGCTATTGAGATCTTATCAGTACTTAAAAGTCTTATTTATTTTCTCGATTTGTATTTTCACCTTGTTGGAAGTGAAGTCGGAAGGTGAGAAACAACTAGTGGAGGTTGCTCAATATAATTTTCTGCATGTCTACTCTAAGATTGTCAACATGGACTAAAAATATCATACCTCAACTTGTAGGGGCTCTGATCCTGACACGCAATGTCCATAATAATTGGTTTTCAATATTTTGCTTTCAGCTTTAAACCATTAAAAAAAATCCCCCTGCCCCCATTTTTACAGAAAATTCAGACTTTTAAATGGATGGATGGTTCCCCAGGCAACATTGCGTTATTGTTGAGAAGAGAAGTTAGCCTTGGGCAGAACTAGTTGGTGACAATTTGTGCCAGAAAATAGCTCTTCATGGGCTAAATGTTTTTTTAAAAAAAGATTCAAAATTTATTTATTTGCATGCATGTTTTTTTGGGTGGGAGGGAAGGTGAAGCATCCATAGCCACGTGCCCAAAAACAATGTGAAAGATTGGAAATGCGGACCACCCCCTTATAATGACATGAGTTTGGGAGGGGAAAATGTATGA
Organism: Anolis carolinensis; assembly: GCF_035594765.1. Lineage (NCBI taxonomy): Eukaryota > Metazoa > Chordata > Lepidosauria > Squamata > Anolidae > Anolis > Anolis carolinensis. Next base: position 80,692,363 of record NC_085845.1, read on the forward strand.
CCGGTTATGGCAATCTTGCTATAATGTGCACAGTGTGTATGATATTATTAGGGTCTCTGAAGGGCAGTGGAGACCAGAAAAATGTGGTGCCAAACAATTATTTCCATCACCGTAGTGAAGTCCTCAGAGGTAAGTTTAACTGGCCTCAATCCTAAAAACAGGTGCCGAGGATTGCAAATGAAACATCTACAGCAGGGGTCCTCAAACTTTTGAAGCAGAGGGCCGGTCCACAATCTTTCAGACTGTTGAGGGGCCGAATTATCATTTGAAAAAAATACAAATTCCTAGGCATACTGCACATGTCTTATTTGTAGTGAAACAACAACAACAACAACAACAACGAAAGAACAATACAATATTTAAAAATGAAAACAATTTTAACCAACATAAACCTATCAGGATTTCAATGGAAAGTGTGGGCCTGCTACTGGCCAATGAAATAGTCAAGTTAATTAGGATTGTTGTTGTTGTGTGACTTCAAGTCATTTCAGACTTTGGCCAAGCCTAAATCTAAAATTAATTATTTATTTACTGCATTTATTTACTACATTTATATCCCACCCTTCTCACCTCGAAGGGGACTCAGAGCAGCTATATGTACATACAATATATTATATTATTAGCATAGCACAATATTAGCATTATATAATTCTATATTGAACTATACCACTATACTATTATATGTTATGTAATATATAACATATAATTAATATTATTATATGGTATTATTATTAGTATTATATTGTATAACATAATATTATTATCAATATTATATGTATATACAATATATTATATTATTAAAACTAATACAAAAATATTGTATTATAAAACTGAGGGCGGGGGCCAGGTAAATCACCTTGGAGGGCTGCATCTGGCCCCCAGGCCTTAGTTTGGGGACCTCTGATCTACAGAATCATTTTCTTTCACATCTGCGCATATATATATACACACACACACACACATGTTAGTGTGGCTGATGATATCCATTCATGGGGTATAATTATAGCACAATGGATCCACTTGAACTTCCAGGGCTCCGCTTTATAGAATCCTAGGATTTGCAGTTTAAGGAGGGAGGGGTGTTTAGGATTTTCTGCCAAAGAGCCTTATTGTATCACTAAATTGCAAAGCCTGGGATTCCATAAAATGCAGCTGCGACAGTTTAAGTGGAATCATAATGCTGTAATTGTGGCATGAAAGGTTGCCTCGTTGGGAGATTCTGGGAGCTGTAGTCAAAAAAGATAATCTATTAAAGCTCTAGAAGTAAAAGCACTTGTGATCTGAGATCAGTGTTGGAAAAAGAAAATAGCAAGGGCTGCTGACTCCACTGACATCGGATAATCCCAGTCTTAGAAGCAGGCATCTTATAGACTGCACAGTATGCTTCTTTCATAGGAACGCAAACTCTTTATTGAGATGTTAGCTTTGAAACCGGGGTGGCCTAGAATTCTAGTGGGAATTTTGATTTGACAGGTTAATTAACTTCCAGCAAAAGTTCTTGCCAGGCTTTCTTGTTCTGAAATGTCTGGTTCTTACCTATATATAACTAGTTTAATTAAATACAAAAATACATAATCCTGGCCACAACTTCCAAGACCTGGCAAAAACCTGAAATTTCAATTGCAATTGTATAGAATATTTACTAGAGAACCCTGCAACCCCTTTACAACTTCCATCAATTTTTGTGACATTTTGCAGTCAAAGGCTGAACAACTGGAATAGCAGGGAATCGTAAAGGCTAACCTCGTTTTTCGTGATAGGTTGGCGACATTCCTTAGAGGCAGGGGACCTGTTCAATATGAATAAACCTTCTGGCATTTTTTTTTTGCATTCCCAATCCCTGTAAGAAGCTCTTTGCAAGCCGCGATATATTGGTAGAGAAATCTAATGGATAGACTGTATTTGTTATTGTCCAAATATGTATATTGACCATTGCAACTGGAAAGTGTTTGTCAGTTTGTGCTCACTGTCTGTACTCATCAGTAATGTGTTTTGTAACTATACATGTGTTTTTGTAACACGAAACATGTGTTTCACTATAAAATCGTGGAAATACAGGACATGAGTTTGAAGTCATAGTTCTTCTAGGTAACAATTTAGGCCTTTTCCACACAGCTGAATAAAATCTCACATTATCTGCTTTGAAGTGGAATATGTAGCAGTGTAGACTCAGATAACCCAGTTCAAGGCAGATATTGTGGGATTTTTCTGCCTTGATATTCTGGGTTATATGGCTGTATGGAAGGGCCCCAAGTTTCTAATTCCTTGGGAAGGAGCTACATTATTAGCTGTTCCACTATCAGGTTACTAAGGAAATTCTATGGTGTGCAAGATCAGAATCTGTATTCCTAGCACTGTAATGCACTCTACGCGGGACTGCCTTTGAAGACGGCTTGGAAACTTCAACTAGTACAATGAGCTGTGGCTAGGTTACTAACAGGAGCAAACTATAGGGAGAGGACCACCCCCTACTGAAACAGCTCCACTAGCTGCCAATAAATGTCCAATCCCAATTCAAAGTGCTAGTTATCACTTATAAAGTCCTAAACAGCTGAGGTCCTGCCTATCTTCATGATCACATCTCCTATTACCATCCTGCACGAACCTTGAGATCCTCCGGAGAGGCCCTCCTCTCGCTCCCACCATTGTCTCAAGTACATTTGGTAGGGATGAGAGAGAGGGCCTTCTCGGTTGTGGCTCCCCAGCTCTGGAACTCTATTCTGAGAGAAATAAGATTAGCTCCAACTCTGGCCTCATTCCAAAAGGAGTTGAAAACTTGGCTCTTTCAAGCCACCTTCGATTAAGATGAACAGCTGATTGAGTCTCCACCTTACATATATCCTAGCCTTTTGCACTTACCTCTGCCCCATGTTACCAGTATTCCCAAGATATTGCACTATTTCACAATTATAATTTTATCCACTATAATTTTATGACACAGCAAACAAGATAGATATGCTGGATTTCGTATCACAAAATCACAAGTCAAACACTTCCCAAGTATCTAGGACTGTGTGATGTATTTTCGGATGATGCGCGCAGATCCCAGTAGGGTGGCCTTTTGCAGTTGGCAGATCGTAATTTTGTCAATGTCTATTGTTTCCAAATGCCGGCTGAGATCTTTTGGCATGGTACCCAATGTGCCAATCACCACCGGGACCACCTGCACTGGTTTCTGCCAGAGTCTTTGAAGTTCAATCTTGAGGTCCTGATAGTGGCTGAGTTTTTCCTGTTGTTTTTTGTCAATGCGACTGTCACCTGGGATGGCAACATCAATGATCCAAACCTTTTTCTTTTCCACAACTGTGATGTCTGGTGTGCTGTGTTCCAGAACTTTGTCAGTCTGGATTTGGAAGTCCCACAGTATCTTTGTGTGCTCATTTTCCAATACATCATCATCATCAGCAGCAGCATTATTATTATTATTATATCCAGGCCTCTGAAGTTCTTGAAATGATTATGTGATTGAGCAATATGTTGAGCAAATGTCAGATCAATGGGTTAAAGGAATTACAGGAAAGGAGATTCCACCTGAACATTAGGAAGAACTTCCTGACTGGAAGAGCTGTTCAGCAGTGGAACTCTCTGCCTTGGAGTGTGGTGGAAGCTCCCTTCTTGGAAGCTTTTAAGCAGAAGCTGTCGGGGCTGGGGTTCTTTGATTGTGCTTTTCTGGCATGGCAGGGATTTGACTAGATGGCCCAACTCTATGATAAGAAATTGGGATTATAAGTGCATTATGATCAATGCAGAGGGGAAAATGTAGTATAGCAATTTCACACCTGATAGGGTAGAAATGGTTACAGGTGTACTCTTGTCTCTTAAATATATGATGAGAGCAAACATGTCTTTCAAACACAGAACTGTGGACAGTGATGTTGATAAAATCCACATGAATTTCTAATAAAGAGCAGCTTACTTGAGGTACTGCATCTCCTCCTACCAACCCACACAAGCTCTGAGATCATCAGGAGAGGCCCTTCTCTCGGTCCCACCACCTTCACAAGTACGATTGGTAAGAATGAGAAAGAGGGCCTTTTCAGCCGTGGCCCCATGGCTCTGGAACTCCTTCCCAAAGGGGCACGTTCGCCTCCCTTGCTATTGGCTTTCTGTTCCCAGGTGAAAACATTTTTATGGAAGCAGGCCTCCCTAGACAACACATAACAGCAGCTAACTCGACCAAACAAGACTCACATGGCCAAAGACTTGGAGCTTTGAGTCGGTTAGTTTAACTTGCTATGACAACCTCAGTGTTGGGATTTTAATGACAATGATATGTGATTATTTTGATGCTTATTTATATTTTTGTAACTTGTGTTTAATGTAATGTGTGATTTATTGTTTATATGCTGGGTGGGTAAGTTGATTGTTGTAGTTGCCTTTTTATTTTTGTATGCCACTTTGAATCCCAATCATGGGAGAAAAGCTGGAGAAAAGCCAAATAATAATAATACAGTAGAGTCTCACTTATCCAAGCCTCGCTTATCCAAGCCTCTGGATAATCCAAGCCATTTTTGTAGTCAGTGTTTTCAATATATCATGATATTTTGGTGCTAAATTTGTAAATACAGTAATTACAACATAACATTATTGCGTATTGAACTACTTTTTCTGTCAAATTTGTTGTCTAACATGACGTTTTGGTGCTTAATTTGTAAAATCATAACCTAATTTGATGTTTAATAGACTTTTCCTTAATCCCTCCTTATTATCCAGGATATTCGCTTATCCAAGCTTCTGCCGGCCCGTTTATCTTGGATAAGTGAGACTCTACTGTAACAACAACAACAACAACAATGGTAGTGGTCTCTAGTGCAAGGCAGGATTTGAAATTTTAAAGGAAGGGTGAAGTTCTAGAGAAAACCATCTTTTTAAAAAATTAGCAATAAGGATTGTACTAATAATAAATAGTCAGCATTTTGAACAAATTTCTCCTTGCTCTCCCGATTTTATGAATAGATTTCTCTAATTAAGAAATCAGTACAGTTTGACATTATATTGGAGAAGTCCACACCCAATTGGCTTGAGTTAAGCTTCCATAAGATGTTCAGAATTGCCTTGTTATTTTGGAGCAAGATAGGGGCCAACCATGGTGAATCAAGGCAAAGGCTTCTTTCATTTCTGGCTTTTGAGGCGGTGCTTATATCTGGCTCTGAGGGAGGTACTCTTCTCCATTTGTCACTTCTGGTGACAAATGTGATCTGCATGACTGCTTGGAGCATTTTATGCCTTTCCCGCCAAAGTGGTACCTATTTATCTTCTTACATTTGTATGTTTTCGAACTGCTAGGTTGGCAGGAGCTAGGGCTAACAGCAGGAGCTCACCTTGTCCTGCGGATTCGAACTTCAGTTCAGCACCCAGAATGCATTTTGAGGAGTTTGGTACTAGTCAACTCCAAAAGGGAAAAAGCAAGGGAAAGATGGACTTTGACAGGGAAAGGACATCAAATGGTTAGCCATCCCAGAAGATGAGCCTCTATGGGAGTAAACTGAGTAAAACATTTCCCTTTGCTTTTCCCAGCTTCTCCCGCACTCATGTGATGAGATGCTTAGACATCATCATGTTCTTACTACAATTCAAGCTCTCAGTTTCCTCTAAAGCAGTGGTTCCCAACCTTTTGTCCTCCAGGTGTTTTGGAATTCAACTTCTAGAAATCCCAGCCACTTTACCAATTGTTAGGAATTGTGTAAGCTAAAGTCCAAAATATCTGGAGGACCAAAGTTTGGGAACCACTGCTCTAAAAAGATGTTTGGTTTTTCTTATCAGGGTTACTAAATGAAGATGTACCACAACTATGAAAAAAATGGGAAAATAAGCCATCACATCATAGAGTACCTCAGAACCAATTTAACATAATCACTAAGAAGATCAAACGGATCGTGACAGCCAGGCTATGCTACTAAAACTGATACTAAAATTAACTGAACGTCACTAAAGATAAAAGGATTGTGAACTCAATATGCAGTGTTGAGACAACATTATGAAATTAGTACGAGAAAAATGGAGATGCAGATGCCAAAAATATCTTCTTTTTTCTGTATTAATTTTAATCGATCAGTTTTATTTACTGTTTCTGGAATGGCAACATAAGGAAGGCTTTGATACCCAGGTGGCAAAGTCCTCTTTTTCTATGCAATGCCAGAAATAAACAGGTTTCTAAACTATCTTCCAGAAAGAACAGTGAGTCCTCCTACCCCCAGTTTTTGCAAAACTGGAAGAACACGTTAGTGGGAGTGCATGCATTTGGGACATGAATTTAAATAGCTTGGGGGTGCTAAGGACTAAGGCTTCAATGGCCTTGGGGGTGCTAAGATTGCGTGCAAGTTGATGCACTTGCATCCGTATTACTGTGTTAACCATATGTTTGACTTCTGTTTCTAGCTATTATTAAGCTTCAGGAGCTTAACCACAGACATATTGTTGCTTCCATGTACGAAGTTCAGGGCCAAGGGTGAAATCTGTTATTTAGTTTCTTAAATAACCATGGTACCGACAAGCTCAGTGATGACAAATTCCATACGGGAAGATGAATAGCCTCTCTGTCATATTTGTGTGTGTTTTCCTCATTTGTGTGCCCCATTCCAGACAATTTAGTTTACTTTAAAAAAAACCTCTACCCAACAATCTTGTAGGATTGACTGGCCAAAGCCTTCTTAGCTTTACGGTAGAATAAAGATCTGAACATTTTTATCTTGGCTGACAGTACAATTAGTACACTGTCCTAAATGCCAGGGAGTTTTTTTACAATGCTTCCTTTGATAGGAATATCTTATCAAAAGAGTAATAGCTCATGATGACTTTGTCTTCGCTCCAACCTGACATACGTAGATCCATAATTATTACATAGGCCTTCAAAACCGAGGGCCATAAAAAGGTGGGGTGTTTTGTATGCTGGTTTTTATGGACACTTGGCATTCTGAATCCAAAAATAAGCAAGGATTTGCTCTATTTTATTTCACAAATTGCTTTGACATTTCTGTGTTATAAGATGTAACTAAATGAAATTAGTATTCAAGGTAGAAATGAAATGCGTGAAAGAACTGTGGATAGTATGACATTTTTATTGTGCACCCCCAAATGCACGAAAAACAGCTACAACTTTGTAAAAAGTTTTTTCCATTATAGGTGAAGGTAAAGGTTTTCCCCTAACATTAAGTCTAGTCGTGTCTGACTCTGAGGGTTGGTGCTCATCTCCATTTCTAAGCCGAAGAGCCAGCATTGTCCATAGACACCTACAAAGTCATGTGGCCGGCATGACTGAATGGAGCACCGTTACCTTCCTGCCGGAACAGTACCTATTGATCTACTCACATTTGCATGTTTTTGAACTGCTAGGTTGGCAGAAGCTGGGGCTGACAGCAGGAGCTCACCACGCTCCTCAGATTTGAACCGCCAACCTTTCAGTCAGCAAGTTCAGCAGTTCAGCACTTTAACCCGCTGCGCCACCGGGGGCTCCTTTTCCATCATAGGTCTGTGTTATTTTTCAAGATACACTATGCCAGTGCAAGTAGAGGTATCTTTAGATGTCTAAGAGCACATCTACACTGATAAGTTAAAATAGTTTCAAACCAGTATTGAAAAAAGTAGTTTTGCTGTGCAGATGATTTTATAGGAAATCCTAGAACCAGTTTGAGTCCGGGATGGTGATTACACAAACCACAGAGCACTGATGCATGTTAAGGGCTTTCTTTCACACGCTTTTGTGAATGTTGTTGTCTGGCTGTCGCCGTTTGAAGCTATCTTTGAACTGCATTAAATGGTCAGTGTAGACTGAGCCCCAGTAAACTAGAATCTTTAAATTCTGGCTTACATTGAATGACCCAGGATGAGCCACACTATTTGATTAGTTCTGTTTGGTTCCTCCTGCAGGCAGAGGCATGACTTCTGAACCAGAAACTCTAGATTTCCTCATTCTGCCAGCATTTCTGTCTCCAAGTCAGACTCAGGCCACAGAATCAGTTCCTGGTTCACATGTCATGCTGAACAAAACAAGGGCTGAAAAGACATGCATTACTTAGCCCCTCACTTGCAAATTGCAACTACTTTAGAAGTAATTGCAAATGTATCTTAATATTAATTAAGTGTGTTACTAGCATGCATGCTGATACAAATCTTTAGGACAATCTAAATATATTATACCTCTTAGTTCCAGTTAGATTTTGTCTTTCTACTCAAATAATAATGAGAAGCTTCCCACTGGAGTGGAAATAATCTATTGGACAGATGGCAAGCTATTTAACCTCAGCAGACTGAAAGCCAAAACCAAGGTCACAACAACATCTGTTATAGAACTCCAATATGCTGATGATAACGTAGTCTGTGCACATTCAGAAGAAGACCTACAAGCCACTCTAAACACCTTGGCAAAAGCATATGAGCAGAGGCAGTCCAACAGTGAGGCGAATTAGGCAGTCGCCTGTGGCGCAAAACATACGGAGGCGCAGTCAAGACTGCTTTTTCTGTTGATTTGTGACGTTTTGGTGCTTAGTTTGTAAAATCTTAATGTAATTTGATGTTTAATAGGCTTTCCCTTAATCCCTCCTTATTATCCAACATTTTCACTTATCCAACGCTTTTATTTTTCGGTGATTGGTTTGGGGGGGGACAAAATTCTGTTCACCTACACTTGAAAATTACCTAGGGCCGGCTCTGCATATGAGAAGCTCGGCCTCTAATTGCACATCGAGAAAGCCAAAGTGCTCTTCCAGCAGTCATCAGCCAATCCCTCTGCAATGCCAGGAATACAGCTTAATGGTGTAACATTAGAAAATGTTGACCATTTCCACTACCTTGGCAGCCATATCTCGACAAAAGTCAACACACACACTGAAATACAACACTGCCTGAGCTCTGCAAGTGCAGCATTTCTCCAAATGAAGCACAGAGTGTTTGAAGATCGGGACATCTATAGGGATACCAAAGTACTTATTTATAAAGCCATTGTCCTCCCAACCCTGCTATACGTTTCCACAACATGGACTGTCTATAGATGTCCCACTCAACTCTTGGAAAGATTCCATCAGTGCTGCCTCCGAAAAATCCTGCAAATCTCTTGGGAAGACAGACGGACACATGTCAGCGTGCTGGAAGAAGCAAAGACCACCAGCAATGAAGCAATGCTCCTATGCCATCAATTCCGTTGGACTGGCCACGTTGTCCAAATGCCTTATCACTGTCTCCCAAAGCAGTTACTATACTCCCAACTCAAGAACGGGAAATGTAATGTTGGTGGGCAGGAAAAGAGATTTAAAGATGGGCTCAAAGACAACCTTAAAAACCGTGGCATAGACACCGAGGACTGGGAAGCCCTGGCCCTTGAGCGCTCTAACTGGAGGTCAGCTGTGACCAACAGTGCTGCAGAATTCAAAGAGGCACAAATGGAGGGCTTAAGGGAAAAACGTGCCAAGAGGAAGGTGCATCAACCCTGACCGGGACTGCCTTCCGTCTGGAAATCAATGTCTTCACTGCGGAAAAACATAGCGGTCAAACATAGGTCTCCACAGCCACCTACGCATCCACCGCCAAGACACTACACTTCATCATCCTCGAGCTACAAGGGATTGCCTAAGTAAGTAAGTAACTCATGCTGCTTAACCCATCTTCACTTATCCTATAGGAACTAGCAAATTATGTCTCATCTTGGAGCAGTCTTGTACAAGCAAACTATTCAGCTGCTTGTGTGGCACATACCCTTTCCCCCCTAAAATAAGACATCCCCAGAAAATAAGACCTAGTAGAGGTTTTGCTGAATTGCTAAATATAAGGCCTCCCCTGAAAGTAAGACCTAGCAAAGTTTTTGGTTGGAAGCATGCCCGCCAAACAGAACCCCAGAACATGCAGGATCGGTAAATGTACGTACCATAGAGTGTTGTACATGGAAATATTGGTAGTAACAAGAAATTCTTGATAGGATTCACAGTTAGTCTGGTTATGCTGGTTTATGATAACTACTGTACAGTATATAATAATAATAATAATAATAATAATAATAATAATAATAATAATAATAATAATTTATTTATACCCCGCCACCATCTCCCCGTGGGGACTCCGGGCGGCTCACAATGTTACAAAAGTAACAGCGCAAATACATTAACAATATTCACAGTTTAAAACACAAGAAGATGATAAAACAGAAGTTAAAACAAAGGTTTATACAACAGTAATAATATCAAACAACCACCAATGCAATTCAATGCAATAAATGTTCATTTTTTTGTTCAACAATAAATGTGAATTCTTCTTCATGGAAAAATAAGACATCCCCTGAAAATAAGACCTAGAGCATCTTTGGGAGCAAAAATTAATATAAGACACTGTCTTATTTTCGGGAAAACATGGTAGTACTGATCTGCAGTATCCCAAGACCTCACAACCTCTGATGATGCCTGCCATAGATGTGGGTGAAACGTCAGGAGATAATGCTTCTGGAACATGGCCATACATCCTGGAAAACTCACATGAACTTCTTAACTGTGAGAGCTGTTAAGCAGTGGAACTCTCTGCCCGGAGTGTGGTGGAGGCTCCTTCTTTGGAGGCTTTTAAGTACGTGCTGGATGGCCAACTGTTGGGGTTGCTTTGAATGCAATTTTCCTGCTTCTTGGAAGGGGGTTCAATTGGATGGCCTATGAGGTCTCTTCCAACTCTGTGATTCTATGATTTTATAGGTGCATCAGCACCATCCTTTTCTCCATTTTGTTGTCCAGCATTTTTACCTGTCAAATAAAAGCAAGACTCTCCAGTTTAAAAAAGCAGACTTGAAACATTTAGGCCTGGAATGCCTATTTGACTAAGGGCCAGGAGTTCTTAACACATTTTCCTCATTAGAGATTTCATAAGGATAAGGCCACCACACAAATGGCACTGTCTTACGTGCTCACTAGGCTCACAGAATCACAGAATATGCATAGGCTCATAGTATTTACTAATTTAAGCTTGAATTGCCTTGAATCTAAAGAAATATGGAAAACTGCACGATCTGTAATTTCCCTCTGGAGTATGGAAAGCTGATTCCATTTGTGTCCATAGCTTATAGAAGAAGCATGAGAAGTTGCCCATCTTAAAGCACCCAGAGAAGGAAATGTTTTACCTGATCCTTTGGACTTGTTCAGGGTGAGGTTTCTGTGATAAAAAATGTCTATCTGCCAAAAAAGTGAAGTCACTATTCAGAACTAAACTGTTGTACATATGCATGCCTCTCCCACCGGTTTTCGAACACTTTGCAATGTGCCCATCAGTTTAACATGGTGTTTTCTGTATTCCCATTTAAAACAGTTGCCTTCTGATAACCTCTTGCTTAGTTGTTGTGGCTTGATTTCTCCCCTTGGCAGCATTTGTGAAATGTCTTGGCTGGTTCTACACTATGGAATTAATGCAGTTTGACATCACTTTGACTGCCATGACTCGACGTGATGGAATCCTGGGATTTGTAGTTTGATGAGGCACAAGCACTCCTTGTCAAAGAAGAGGAAAGACCTTGTAAAACTTCAAATCCCATGGATTCAACCATCCCCAGCTTGCTTTTTTTTAAAGTCTGAAAAGCAAATCTTAATTTTGTCATTTTATATAAGGGACACCATTTTATTATGTCATTATATACAAGGGTGGAACCAAACTGAAGTGGATACCAAGAGTCCACTATATAAATTCAAAAGACTGCCTAGTATGAGCTGAATTAGTTGTGCTTATTTGTCTCCCTTCTTAATATTATTGGGACTTCCATCCACAACCTAGGCGGTGTTGTTGCTTTAACATTGAAGGCTCTTTTGCTCTCTTCACTCTCTGAGCATGGATATATGCAACAACATGTAAAAAATTGGGCGTGGGCATAAAATCATAACTTTAAAATGTCTTTTTTTGAAGGATTTGTTTTACCAGGCCTAATGCTGAATATTAAAGCATTCAGTTCTGAATTAATCAAATGAGAAGGTCACTTTCATATTTATGAAAATTTGGGGGTGGGTTGATCTGAATCTATGTCCTAATTACTCCCGAGTTTAAATAATACATTGTCACCGAGTTCAAGTGATACCTTCAAGTATTCTAAAGCATCATGATGATCAACCTAGTCCAGAGGGTTCTCCAGGCCATAATTTTCAGTTTGTGGGGCTGTACTCTCCCTCTTGTACACATCTTTTTTTTGTTTCCTGTTTAAATTTTGACTTTCAATTCTGGTTTCTAATACAGCTGCAAACTGTGGTTTGCTGATTCAGACTTCATAGCAAATTACAATTAATTCCAAACAGGAAGCAAAAGAAAACTGTAAAAATGAGGGGAGAAGGGAGTGTGCAGCCCTGTGGATCGAATCAAATTCCACGGGTTTTGAACTGGTCCATTGTGCATTTTTCAGGCGCTATAGCTAAGCCTAGGAATTGAAAAATGTCTCGAGTTGTAATGAAATATCTAGAAAATGCAGATACATTCATTATTCTAGAGAAAACTTACTGTTGGTTAGCAGCAAAATAAAGGTGGATGTGATGTTCTGTAGATCCTCAGCCTTGGAATTAATGCCCACTGAGAATTTGCAGGCCTGCCATAATTTTATGATACAGCAAATAGACAATACAACATGAGAAATATTTCCAGCCAAGGCCTTATAATTTTTTTGCATAGGTGGTGATTCTGGCGGTGCCCGTTGGGGGATGTGGGGAACCCATTGCCACATGCGCCATATCATGGGGGGAAGCATCAGATGCCCAGCTTCCCCGTTTGATCTCAGTTGAACACGGGAGTCTCCTGTGTTGCTGTAGCAGCGGCATGATGATGATGATGATGATGATGATGATGATGATGATGATAATTGTGCGGTTTTCTGGCATTGTATATTTCTTCCGCTTCTGTGTCTGTTCATTTGTATTTTGATTCTGTAGCCCACTTGTCAATGGATGTCCAGAATCAGCAGCATCCGATGCGATCCTTTTTATCCTGGGTGATGACAGAGCCAGTATAGACTGTTTTGGTTTGTTTCTCCATAATGCTAATGGGTTAGGTGCTCTTAGTTCCACTCTTCAACAGAGACCTCTCTGGCTTGGTTGGACCAAGCAACCTTGGAGCAGTTAAGCCCCCCCCCCCCACAACAAGGTGACGACCATCGAGGGGGGTGGCACCCATCAAGGGGGTGCTGTGCCAAAAGATCTCACCCGGCATTTGGAAACAATAAACATTGACAAAATTACGATCTGTCAACTGCAAAAGGCCACCTTACTGGGATCTGTATGCATCATCCGAAAATACATCACACAGTCCTAAACACTTGGGAAGTGTTCAATTTGTGATTTTGTGATACGAAATCCAGCATATAGATCTTGTTTGCTGTGTCATACTATGTATTTTATTATTATTATTATTATTATTATTATTATTATTATGACACAGCAAACAAGATAGATATGCTGGATTTCATATCACAAAATCACAAGTCGAATACTTCCCAAGTGTCTAGGACTGTGTGATCTTGTTTGCTGTGTCATACTATGTATTATTATTATTATTATTATTATTATTATTATTATTATGACACAGCAAACAAGATAGATATGCTGGATTTCATATCACAAAATCACAAGTCGAATACTTCCCAAGTGTCTAGGACTGTATGATCTTGTTTGCTGTGTCATACTATGTATTATTATTATTATTATTATTATTATTATTATTATTATTATTATTATTATTCTGCCCTATCTCCCTAAAGGGACTCAGGGCAGATTCCAACAAACAAAAAAGGCAAACATTAAATGCCTCTGTGCAACAACAGATACAAACATAATAGCCCAAAATAACCCCATTTACGACCTACACAGATTGAACTTCCTTTTTGCAATGGAACCCTATCAGAAGTAGTTTGACGTTGTGAGATGGGAGTTGGTGGGCTCTGACACAAAAGAGAAGCTCAACTGGCGTGTTCAACTGTGTTGTCGAAGGCTTTCATGGCTGGAATTACAGGATTGTTGTGTGTTTTCCAGGCTGTATGCCATGTTCCAGAAGTATTTTCTCCTGATGTTTCACCCACATCTATGGCAGGCATCCTCAGAGGTTGTGAGGCAATATACCTCACAACCTCTGAGGATGCCTGCCATAGATGTGGGTAAATCGTCAGGAGAGAATACTTCTGGAACATGGCCATACAGCCCAGAAAACACACAACAAACCGGCATATGCTGCCGATTTGGACCTCATCTGATGAGGTTGCTAGTCACATAAAAAGCGGGGTTAAAGGATGCAGTATGAACAGGAAAAACAGTGTGTGGATGAAGTGTACTCAATCTTTTCTCCTCCTGTTAGTTACTGTATATACTCATATATAAGTCTGTAAATATATATAAATTGTAGTCACAAAAAATCAACCCCAAAACCTGGCTTGATTTATCCAGGAGTCAGTGTAAGTTCTGTACCTTAGTTCTTATTCAAAAACTGAGTGGCAAAAGGTGACGGCCTAATACACCCTGGAAGAACTTAAAAGAAGCACCAAACCTCTCTACTTTCTCTGTGATGGCACCATTTTTGAACTTTTTGAATACCTGAGCAGGATGATGACGCTGAAATTTTTTCACAGCCTTGCAAAAAATGTTGAGACACACAGACTCTGTCCCTGAAGTATTTATTCCCTCCTGGAGTTAAGTTATAACCAACTAGCTCCAGTTGCTGAGGCAAACAACAAATCATAGTATGAGAAAATTAAAAATTTACAGCAAATATCAATCAGCATTTAACCTCAAGGAATCTAAGGAATTTGCTGTTTCTAGCAAAAAGGTACTAAACTGATATTGTCCAGTCTGAGTTTCTTGATTCTGGAATTATAAATGTGGATGTAACATACTAAAGTGCCCCTTAGTCCAATTAAAATCAAGGGGCATCTTAGGCATATTTTAGGTGCAAATAACAATGCTTTCTATTTGAATGTTCAATGTGATTAGAAATTTTTATTGAAGAGCCAAGAGGCTTTGTATGAAATGTATGCCTTCTTTCAAAACTGTAGCATCTGTTTGTATGTGTACAGTATACTCAGTAAGGCAGTGTACTCAGCAAACCATGCACACAGTAGGAATACTTACAAAATATGCCCCCACTATTGCTAAGGAAAACGTGGGATATGTATCAAATAAAATAAAGCAAGCACCTTATTCGCTGATCAGTATCTCTAGAATTTCTTTAAACACACCCATTTATTATTATTATTATTATTATTATTATTATTATTATTATTATTATTATTATTATTATGGTTTGTATTGATGAATGTATAATCTTGTTGTTCCTATGTGCCTTCAAGTCAGCTATGACTTACTGAGAGTGTAGGAACAAGTTGGACAACCTTAAGTTGATTTAGTTACAAAAATTCAAATATTCAGCATACAGATACATTGCTTATTGGTTCAAAGTTTAAATAGTCTGTTCTTTAAGCATTCTGTTTCAGTCTCTTTTCTGTTGCATACTGTACTCAACTTCTGATGCATACTGACTTCTGCAGCACACTGAACTCAACTATATACTGTAAATACTGTACTGACTGACTTCTAAAATGGAATCTCAGTCTAAATAGTCCCAGATCACAACCTCAAACAAACATAGAATTAAGGAGAAAATTGCATACCAATATATACATCCAATATAGTAAGCAATCTCAATTATATATAACAAATAACTAGTATAGGAGGCTTGTAGAAGGTTGCCATTTTCCTACAGAACCCTGGAGTAACCAAGTCCTAGGTCAAAACTTACACCACTACACCATGATGGCTATCTAACGTACCATACTTTATTGTCTAAATATAATTGCTAATTCTCGTAAACTAGGCCCATTCAATTCCTGAATAGTAAATTTCCCTAAATACCCTGCAGATCCCATTTAGCTGAATAGGTTCAGGTCTAGTTAGTATTTGAAAGGGAAACTGCCAGGGAATACTAGGATATATTCAATGGCAAGCTACCTCTGAATACCTTTTACATAAGAAGACCAGATAAAATACATACAGTTGCTATATGACTGTAACTGGGTGTCTTGAAGACGCATAGGTTAAGGGAAAGGTTTTCCCCTGACATTAAGTCTAGGTGTGTCTGACTCTGGAGATTGGTGCTCATCTCAATTTCTAAGCCGAAGAGTTGGCATTGTCCATAGACACCTTCAAGGTCATGTGGCTGGCATGACTACATGGAGTGCCGTTACCTTCCCACTGAAGCGGTACCTATTGATCTACTCACATTTGCGTGTTTTCGAACTGCTAGATTGACAGAAGCTGGGGCTAACAGCGTGAGCTCACCCCACTCCCTGGATTTGAACTGCAACCTTTCAGTCAGCAAGTTCAGCAACTCAGCAGTTTAACACATTAAATTAAATCAACACTTACAAAAATCCCATTGATTCGTTCTAGTTGTGGTTACGTTGGATAAGGGCCTGCACCTTTAACCACGGAAACATGTGCCTACATATATCTTCCACCCTGCCCCTTTGTTACTGCTTCTGTATCTAAAACACTCTCACTCACATAGAGTTCAGCCATGGTACAGTTTTTAAAGGCAGTTTTAAGTATGTCAGGATTTTCTATAACAGTTTCTATAACACTGTCAAAGCAAGTATTAGTTACAGAAGTTCAGATTAGTTCAGATTTTATCAGGGACTTTTTTGGCAAAGTTATGATTGCTCCAGAAATCTGAAATCTGTTCTCCCATCTCCACCCTTCTCCGAGTTATCTATTGATACTCCTTTATTTCCGGGTTGGGCTTTTCCAGTGAAATACTGAAGATATTATGAATATGACCTCCATGTGGCATGATGATTTAACACCAAATCATTTGTAGGAACAAGTTGGACAACTTCAAGGAAGGTGTTGTGAAATAACCTTTTTCTGCAGTCTGCAGTTGTTAAACATATACATATAGTACATGTCTCTGAAGACAAAAACGAGTGAAAGCAACTGCTGAAGCGAGCTCTTGGATTTCTAAACTAAGCTTAAGTGAAGCCAAAAATAAACAAAAGCTACTAAAGATGTGAATTTTATTTTTAATTTATTTAAAACATTTTTCTCTATTTCCTTGTATGCCCAAGAGCCCTGATGCATAGAGAAATGGTCATCAAATATCTTTAATGACCAACAAAGAAACAAAATTAACTGCAATTCCAAGAATTCCTGATCCTTGTCTATGCTAAGTCCAACAACATCTGGGGAGAAATGTTTGTACCAGGATTTTCCTGCAGGGTATATTCTGCCTTGCTGGGAATTCGATTACATGTTCTGAATCCAAGAAGAAAAAAAGGCGGACTTTTCACTTTACCATTCAGATTTTATATTCATTTCCAGGTGTCAGAGCAAACTTAACATGATCAGGAAACTATGGAAATTATCTGTTAAACTGCTTTTAGGAAATCAGAAGATTCATCTGTCCTACATCTGTTTACATGGATTCTCTATACAAACATTTTATCTTTATTATTGAGAATCCAATAGTATGTATGTAATATCTTTTCTTGCTTTCATATTCGGCTCTTGGGCTGAGTGCAGCTACTCAATGAGATTTCTCCTTAAAGCTTAGACCCCTTCCACACAGCTGTATAAAATCCACATTGAAGTGGATTATATGGCAATATGGACTCAGACAACCCGATTCAAAGCAGATATTGTGGATTATCTGCCTTGATATTCTGTGTTACATGGCTGTATAGAAGGGCCCTTAGAAGAGGGATTTTTTGGATCACAGCTCTCCAACTTAGGCTGGATCTACACTGCTCTATATCCCAGGATCTGATCCCAGTTTATCTGATTTGAACTGGAGTCTACACTGTCAGCTAATCAGATAATCTGGGATCAGATCCTAGGATATAAAACAGTGTAGATTCATCCTTATGCCCCTTTCAAACAACTACAGTAGAGTCTCACTTATCCAACATAAACGGGCCGGCAGAATGTTGGATAAGTGAATATGTTGGATAATAAGGAGAGATTAAGAAAAACCCTATTAAACATCAAATTAGGTTATGATTTTACAAACAAATTTGACAGAAAAAGTAGTTCATTACACATTAATGCTATGTAGTAATTACTGTATTTACGAATTTAGCACCAAAATATCATGATATATTGAAAACATTGACTACAAAAATGTGTTGGATAATCCAGAATGTTGGATAAGTGAGACTCTACTGTATATAAAATCCACATTGAACTACATTATATGGCAGTGTGGACTCAGATAACCCAGTTCAAAGCAGATATTGTGGATTACAGTAGAGTCTCACTTATCCAACACTCGCTTATCCAACGTTCTGGATTATCCAACGCATTTTTGTAGTCAATGTTTTCAATATGTTGTGATATTTTGGTGCTAAATTTATAAATACAGTAATTACTACATAGCATTACTATGTATTGAACTACTTTTTCTGTCAAATGTGTTGTATAACATGATGCTTTGGTGCTTAATTTGTAAAATCATAACCTATTTTGATGTTTAATAGGCTTTTCCTTAATCCCTCCTTATTATCCAACATATTCGCTTATCCAACGTTCTGTCGGCCTGTTTATGTTGGATAAGTGAGACTCTACTGTATCTGCCTTAATATCCTGGGTTATATGCTGTATGGAAAAGCCCTTTGTTAGGGATTGGGAACTGAAATATAAAACATTTTTAACGCTTTGGCTTTCTTTATTTAAAAAAGAGCTAGCAGGTAGTGAGACCTTATCCGTAGGTAATTTACAAACTAATAAGTGACGAGAAAAGCATTTAAATTGGCAATATCATCCTGACATGGATAATATTCTTTGATGAGTTCATCAGCAGAACTAAAATGCTTAGTGGGTCAGAATACTTTTGTCCATTTGGCGTGTTAATTCCAAATTACCTTTTGGCTATTTGTGTCATTGTGATAACAAAAGACTTTGGAATGTATGTGGAGTATTGTTTTGCCTGGGAAAACAGTGTTGTCTGTTAAAAAACAACAACAGTCCCTTGGGGTGTATGTGGGGAGAAATGCAAAACAGGAGAGACACTTGAAACAAAAGTAACTCCTTCAGTCTGGAGTCCTCTAGATGACCATGCTGATTGGGGACATTGAGAGTTGTAACCGAGGGCCCTTCCACACAGCTGAATAAAACCTCATATCATCTGCTTTGAACTGGAATCTATGGCAGTGTGGACTCAACTCAGTTCAAAGCAGATATTGTGGGATTTTCTGCCTTGAGATTCTGGGTTATATGGCTGTGTGGGAGGCCCTCAGTTATATAACCCCGAATATCAAGGCAAAAAATCCCACAATGTCTGCTTTGAACTGGAATATATGGTAGTGAACTCAGATAACCCAGTTCAAAGTAGATATTGTGGGATTTTCTGCCTTGATATTCTGGGTTTTTGAAAGAAGAAAGTTCAAAAGCTGGGTTGCAGTTAAACACCAAGAAAATGAAGATTATGGCAACCAGACTGATTGATAACTGGCAAATAGAGGGAGAAAATGTGAAGGCAGTGACAGACTTTGTATTTCTAGGCGCAAAATCACTGCAGATGCAGACTGCAGCCAGGAAATCAGAAGATCTTTACTTCTGGGGAGGAGAGAAATGACCAAGCTCGATAAAATAGTGAAGAGTAGAGACATCACACTGGCAACAAAGGTCCGCATAGTTAAAGCAACGGTATTCCCCGTGATAACCTATGGAGTAGCAAGGATTCAATTCTTGTCCCATGTCATTCTTTATGTGCCAATTGCACAACTGAAGGATATAACCACTGTTATATAACACTATTTTGACCCTTTGAAGTACTGTGAGATTGCAGAGTTCAACAATTTTGAAGATTTCCTCAATTTTTAAAAAAAAAGAATACAGAGTGGGCGGGGAATGCACTTTCCAATGTGATAATTCCAAATGCAAGACACAGTGGGGGAAAGGCTGGGGAACATATGCATCTGATGGGAATTCTAAAACGGAACGATCCATTTTGAAACGGAATTCTTTGGTACACTGTGTTAAGAAGATGATTTCTCAGCAAAGCTCATTTGATGAGGTCCCTCTAGTCCAGTGGTTCTCAACCTTCCTAATGCCATGACCCCTTAATACAGTTCCTCATATTGTGGTGACCCCCAACCATAACATTTTTGTTGCTACTTCATAACTGTAATTTTGCTACTGTTATGAATCATAATGTGAATATCTGATATGAAGGATGTATTTTCATTCACTGGACCAAATTTGGCACAAACACCCGATATGCCAATATTTGAATACTGGTGGGGTTGGGGGGCTTGATTTTGTCATTTGGGAGTTGTAGTTGCTGGGAATTATAGTTCACATACAATCAAAGAGCATTTTGAACTCCACCAATGATAGACTTGAACCAATCTTGGCACACAGAACTCCCATGACTAACAGAAAATACTGAAAGGGTTTGGTGAGCATTGACCATGAGTTTTGGAGTTGTAGTTCATCTACATCCAGAGAGCACTGTGGACTCAAAACAATGATGGATCTGAACCAAACTTGGCACAAAGACTCAACATGCTCAAATTTGAACACTGGTGGAGTTTGGAGAAAACAGACCTTGACATTTAGGAGTAGTAGTTGCTGGGACTTATAGTTCACCTAAAATCAAAAAGCATTCTGAACCCCACCAATGATAGAATTGGGCCAAACTTCCCACACAGAACCCCCATGACCAGCAGAAAATAGTAGGAGATCTGGGAGGAATTGACAGTGATTTAGGGGAGATGTAGTTCACCTATATCTGGAGAGCACTGAACCCAAACAATGCTGGATCTGGATCAAATTTGGCACAAATTTGAGAGGATTTGCAATCTGTTTCCAAAAAAAGGAAAACAAGAATAGGCGGAGAGATCTTAGCCTTCTCTGCCAAAGGGATTCCTAAGACCGTCAGAAATATGTGTTTTCTGATGGTCTTTGGCAATCCCTCTGATACCTCCTTGCGATTCCCCCATGAGTCCCGACCTCCAGGTTGAGAAACGCTGCTCTAGTCTATTGAGATGCATGGGATTTTGTTCTGGAGCCTCATAGCCCTTAAGGGGAAAAGGTCATGTGACATCAGTCTCTGGATTCTCACGTCCTGCTCCAGTTAATAGGAGGCTTACCTTTTGACCTTACCTGGTGAACAAAGCAGGAACATCTACCTGAGGCACTTGAGGTTTACCTACTGGCTCCAGTTCCAGAAGCTCTCCTTGAGGCAAGAAAGGCGTAGCAGGTGGCGATCTTGAGTTGGACATGAAACACTGGCTCCAGTCGGGCTTTGACAAAGCCTGACGTTGATAAAACACGAGAAGGTGCAGCACACAGTAAGGAACCCATGGAATAATTGTAGAATAATTTTCTTGCAATTTTCACTTCATTTCTACTTATTTCTGTTCTAATGCTGATCTTCGTTATTTGTTGATTTAAGAGATTAATTTCTCTTCCCCTGTGTTTTTCTTACTGTGTGGAGTATATTCCCGGTACTGTACTTAATCTTTCTGCTACCTGTTTGTCTGGAAACTGGAACACTGTGTGACTTTGGGGACTAGTTTGGGGTTGAAACTGCTTTTCTGGGCAACTTCAGGCTCCTCCAGCCAACATGCCCTCTGGCTATGCTGCCCTGTATGGATCCTGGGAGTTACAGTTCAGAAAAAAATATTCCCAGGTTCTGGTAGTAGCTTGTCAGTTCAGATGCTTTCAATGTATTAGTGCCAGTTTCTGCTCTCATCTTTTTGTAATTGTTAACTTGAATGGAATGCAAAAACTCTGGTTTGAGGCTAGTAGAAGTTTAACTTTTTGTAGTTGGTGAAATGAGGTAAGGGAGGCAGAGTTTCTTGCTGGAAAAGGGGTGTGTGTTGAGGTGCGTTCATTCATCTTGTCTTAAACGTGTTGTCCTCCCTTCAGTTCAATCTGCGATACACTTTAAATACACTTTTTTTTGTTTTTAATATAAAAATTGCAACTGTCATTGTGATCTCTTGGTCTTAATCTAAAGATTTATTTTGAAATCTGTTCTTTACTAACCGTTCCTTGTCAGTTTTTCTCCAGCCAAACACGCCTAGGCTTGTGTACAGATTAGAAGTTAACAATAAGGAAAAAGGTTATCATGATTTATGTCTCACAATTACAAGTGAATAGTGTGATTACAGAGGCGTATGTCCACCCCTTGGCTCGCTTTTTCCTAAAGCGGATTCAAACCAGCAGGAATTGGGCTTAAATCTCAAGTCGGAAGCCATTTCTGCATTTCTTTTACCTGCACACTGCCTGTAGGTTCTTTGTTGCCATTATATTCTGCTCTGTGTTTGCATGGAGGGTGGGACAGAAGGTTGTTTAGTATCTTGTAAAACATTTACCAAAAGCAGTCAGCCATAGATTTGAAGGGCATTCCATTGCCAAGCTGTCTGTGGGAGGGGAAAGCAAGGGAAGAGAGGTACGTGGAACAGTGAACTCCAGGTACTACTTCCAAGGTACATTTTCATAATTTTTGTTATTATCGAGAGGCCTTTTTTGGGGGGGGGGGTGTCATTTTGCACAACTTCAAGCAGAAATGAAACCAGTCATAAACACAACCGTTACCAAGAAAAATTTGCTTGGAAAATCTGGTTTATGGAATTGAACTGTTTTGTGACTAGATTTGAGCGTTGTACATCACATTAAGAACTGTGGGGTTTTTTTTTTTTTTTACTCTTCTTAATGTAACTCAAAATCAGCCAGGCACCCCTGGGGTTAAGACTTACAAATCTCTCAATTGCATTTTTTAAAATGTTGCAACGTTGGATGTGGTTAGTGATTGACTTCTGTACAAACCTCTGCTGAATGTTATTTCTGTTGTAATACAGAAGCATTAGAAACAAAACATTCTTTTTTTAAAGAATTGTTCTTTTGTGGATTAATACATTCTAATGTAAGCAGGAAAATTTTTTTGATAGTGTAGAGGAGTAAAACTACTAGTTACAATGTAGCTAGAGCACTAGTTACAGCTGAAATGCTACTAGACTTGTAATGTGCCCTTTCTGTCCCCTTTAGTGTCTCTCCCCAATGCTTTGACCTCCCCCCCACCCCTCGGTTCTATACCTTCTATATTAATCTGTGTTTTTGAACTGTGATTTCAAACTATTTCTAATTTGTTCTTTTATAACTGCTTAATGAGGAACTGAATTTCCCCTTCCCAGGGCGTTTGTGCCCCACTTTGTGTTGGTCATGGACTGTAATAAAGAAAGATTGATTGATACTAGTTACAAGACAGTAAATGTAAAGTCAGATTATATAAATTTCTGTAATGTTTATCCTCCAAGGACATTTTGGGATTGTTTTGGAGAGGCATGCTGCAATTTTTGTTCATGTGGATAAGGCAATGATGTGTGACAATTTTCAGCAGTTGCTCTATTTGTAACTACAGTAGAGTCTCACTTATCCAAGCCTCACTTACCCAAGGTTCTGGATTATCCAAGCCATTTTTGTAGTCAATGTTTTCAATATATCGTGATATTTTGGTGCTAAATTCGTAAATACAGTAATTACAACATAACATTACGACGGATTGAACTACTTTTTCTGTCAAATTTGTTGTATAACATGATGTTTTGGTGCTTAATTTGTAAAATCATAACTTAATTTGATGTTTAATAGGCTTTTCTTAATCCCTCCTTATTATCCAAGATATTCGCTAATCCAAGGTTCTGCCAGCCTGTTTAGCTTGGATAAGTGAGACTCTACTGTATATTATCTTTGTGTTTACCCAAACATGTGCAAAACAAAACACTACAAGTGAAGCTTTAGTTCAGGGGTCCCCAAACTAAGGCCCGGGGGCCGGATGTGGCCCTCCAAGGTCATTTACCTGGCCCCCGCCCTCAGTTTTATAATATAATATTTTTAAATCATTTTAAATAATATATTGTATATACATATAATATTGATAATAATCTTATAATGTTATACAATATCATATTAATAATAATACCATATAATAATATTAATTATATGTTATATATTACATATAATCTTACAGAATAGTGGTATAGTTCAATATAGTAATATATAATGCTAATACTGTGCTATGTTAATAATATAATATATTGTATGCACATACAGCTGCTCTGAGTCCCCTTCAGGGTATGAAGGGTGGGATATAAATGTAGTAAATTAATAAATAAATAATTTTAGACTTAGGCTTGCCCAAAGTCTGAAATGACTTGAAGACACACAACAACAACAACAATCCTGATTAACCTGACTATCTCATTGGCCAGTAGCAGGCCCACACTTCCCATTGAAATTCTGATGCTGGTTACAATTGTTTTCATTTTTAAATATTGTATTGTTCTTTCATTGTTGTTGTTTTGCATTACAAATAAGACATGTGCAGTGTGCATAGGAATTTGTTCTTTTTTTCCCCCAAATGATAATTCGGCCCCTCAACAGTCTGAAGGATTGTGGACCGGCCCTCGGCTTAAAAAGTTTGGGGACCCCTGCTTTAGTTGCTCTATGTGATTTTTAATGTCCATAAATTCTGCTTTTGGGGGAAATAAATTTTCATAGTAGTAATTTAAACACAACTAATACTTCAAGTACTATTCACAGAATTTATGTGGCATATCGAAGTGCTGTCCAGATTAATTGATAATAACAGTACCAATATGTATGGTTAATGCAAGATGTAATTATCAACATTGCAATGAATATGGCATCTGAGGATACAATTGTGTCTGAACAAAAATAATTCAGGTACTAGTTGTTTTTTAATTTCTGTAACCTATGGTAGAAAGTCACAACAATTACAGTCCAGTAGCTTTACAAAGAAAGGCATTTTAGAGCAAAGCTTTACCAAGAAAAAAAAACACACCAAACCTTGAGATTTGTTGTTTTTGCAGATTGATTTGGCTTTACCACTGCGGCATTGTCCATTTGCTCTGGAAAATATTTCTCAACTTTATCTTCTCTGATATCTGTTTGCAAACTTTCCAGCGTGAACAATGTGGCATGCTTTTATGCGGTCAGTTCTCATCACGATCTGATCCTTTAAGGTTGCAAATGCCTCAACGTAAAATGGAGAGGTCAGGTGACAATGTAATCTGTTCTCATGTGATGACATGCTTTTTGGGCTAGGCATCATGAAAATTAGACCAGAAGGTTAAACGAAGAGACACAGCGTGATCCTCTTCGGATTTGGTCAGAATTCATTTCCTAATAAGTAAAAAACTATTTTCATTTGAGTAGAGATAGGAATGGACTGTTTTTAACCCTTATTTGTGTCAAAGGAACTTGGAATGATCAAGCAATTGGAGTTCATGCTTTTGTTTCAAAAAGTTCCTTTTTCTAATCCAATCACCTGTCATTGGTATAGTTTGTTGCTTCCATAATTTTATGTATTCAATTCTTGCTGCTGTTGTCATATAGAGGAAGGTTCTTTCTTGGTGTTTTGGTATTTATTTGTCTAATAATCCTAATAAAATATTTCTGGTTTCAGTGTTATTTTGTTTTTTTAATATGATTTCCATATCGCTATGAATTTTTATCCAAAAATCTTTAGCCTTTGGGCAAGTCCACCACATGTGGTAAAAGTTCCTGTCTTTTGTTTACATTTCCACCATAAGTCAGATCTTTTGTATATCTTCAAAAGTTTTTGTGGAGTTATGTACCATCTATAAATCATTTTGTAAACATTGTCTTTAATGGTTTAGCTTCTTGTGAATTGTCGTCGTTTCTTCCAGAGTTCTTCCCATTCTTCTAAATGTATTGCTCACCCTATATTTTTTGCCCATTGAATCATGGGATCTTTAATTTGTTCATAAATTGTGTAGTCTTTCAGAAGATATTGATACTTTCAGAAGACATGTGGGCAGGTGGTAGGAAGACATGTACAATACAAAGTGGAAAATGAATACTGCTCTGGGTTCCTGTGAATTTTTCGGGCTGTATGGCCATGTTCCTGAAGCATTCTCTCCTGACGCTTCGCCTACATCTATAGTAGGTATCCTCAGAGAAATACTGCTCTTTTCTGCTTGAAGTATATGGTAGTAGTGGCAACAGTAACTATAATGTTAGTGTTGAGAATAAAATTTAACATTAATTTAGGTTTAAGCCTGAATTTGTAAAATACAGTGGACACTTCCACACAGCCCTATATCCCAGAATATCAAGGCAGAAAATCCCACAATATCTGCTTTGAACTGGGTTATTTGAGTCCACACTCAGATAATGTGAGATTTTCTGCCTTGATATTCTGGGATATAGGGCTGTGTGGAAGGGCCCTATGTTTCATTATTCTATTCAACTAACAGCTTTGTTAAAATGTTTTAATGGAAAGGCGTACTTAAATTTCAAAAATATTTGCCCTCAGTAATTTGAGTTGCTCCCAACTCAAATGTAATAGATCAAATATTATCGCTGATTCCAAAAAAAATAAAAACCAATTCAATTTTTTTTAGAAAAGGTGCATTTGTAGTCTGAATGACTAGCAATTTGTAGGCCAGGTCTGCAGAATATTCCCGGGTACGCTGTGCATGAACATAAAAATGAACACTGGAAATAATTTTCTTTGGGACAAAATTCTATAGAATTCTATAGAATTCTATGTTTATGAAATTTAAAATAGAGACCTGCGTAGTCTGAGAGAATTATCATTTTGGAAGGCTAACTAAATTGGGAAAATGAAGTAAGTAATTTTTTGGGTTGCTGTGAGTTCTCCAGGCTGTATGACCATGTTCCAGAAGCATTCTCTCCTCACATTTCACCCACATCTATGGCAAGCATCCTCAGAGGTTGTGAGGTCTGTTGGAAACTAGGCAAGTTGGGTTTATATATTTGTGGAATGTCCAGGGTCTGAGAAAAAACTCTTGTCTGTTTGAGGCAAGTGCAAATGTTGCAATTAGCCACCTTGATTAGCATTAAATAGCCTTGCAGCTGCAAAACCTGCCTGCTTCCTGCCCGGGCTGTGGCGCAGGCGGGAGAGCAAGCCAGCTGCAATTAACTACAATGAATCACTCTGACCAGGAGGTCATGAGTTCGAGGCCCGCTCGGAGCCTATGTTTGTTTGTCTTTGTTGTATGTTAAAAGGCATTGAATGTTTGCCTATATGTGTAATGTGATCCGCCCTGAGTCCCCTTCGGGGTGAGAAGGGCGGAATATAAATGCTGTAAATAAATAAATAAAATATATTTGTTGGGAGCTGTTAGCTGGCTCTGATTGTTTCCTGTTTGAAATTCCCCTGTTTTCTGAGTGTTGTTCTTTATTTACTGTCTTGATTCTAGAGGGGTTTTTTTAAAATACTGGTAGCCAGATTTTGTTCATTTTCATGGTTTCCTACTTTCTGTTGAAATTGTCCACATGCTTGTGGATTTCAGTGGTTTCTCTGTATAGTTTGACATGGTGGTTGTTAGAGTGGTCCAGCATTTCTGTGTTCTCAAATGATATGCTGTGTCCAGATTGGTTTGTAATACTTTGTATGGGAAATAGCTGCCTTGTACTTCTTCAAGCTTTCAAGTATATTGGTGACATGAATTTTATCCCCTGTTAGTCATCATCTGCATCTTTGCTTACTAAGTTCCAGTCAGTTACACCTGTGCAAATACACCAAAGGCACTGAATTAGCGTACCTGCCCCAGAGAGCAACTGAGTAGCAGAAACTTGCCCTGGAATGGTAATACTGAAGTTGCAAGAACGTTGAATCCAACAAATGTTGGATTTGCCAAGTTCAGATTCTTTTGTTACAAAAGATTTTCTGTGGAAACATTTTAATGGCAAATAATTTGATACATGCTTGAATGAATGCAGTCAGTGTACAGGGAGTCCCGAGTTCATACCTGTTCAGACTGTGGTTGGATTAATTCAACTGGAGAAAGGGAGGGACGGGAAGAAGGGTGGATCAGTGTTCTGAAAGGTCTGGAGGATATCACCAGTCTGGAAACTTCAAGGGGAGGGGGAGGGAAAATCCTTCGTTGTCTCTCTGAGAAAAGGAACATGATTGGGAAACGTGCAACTTTACTTGGATATGACTCAGTCCAGTGCCACCTAGTTATTATATAATGACAGAGTCCAAGACATCTCTTCCCTTTCTATGGAAAGAAGCAACAGTTGAACATCTGTCATCGATGGTAGCAGTCATTCATCTCTAAATCTCGAAGTATTCCAAGGCTCAATTAATGACAGGCACGACTAGACTTACAAAACAGTTCAGGGAAAACTGCAGGAGATGGACTTGGATGTAACAAATTTTTAAAAAAATAATCTGTTCCTGGTTTGAAAGTTTAATAAACTTTTCCCATGTTTTTATGATAGAACCAATTAGGAAATGACATGTATAAGCCAGGAACAAAAATCATGTTACATAGTATTATTAGATACTATGTTACTTTGTGTTATTTTGGTGGTTTCTGTTACGTGTACAGTAGAGTCTCACTTATCCAAGCTAAACGGGCTGGCAGAAGCTTGGATAAGCGAATATCTTGGATAATAAGGAGGGATTAAGGAAAAGCCTATTAAACATAAATTTAGGTTACGATTTTACAAATTAAGCACCAAAACATCATGTTATACAACAAATTTGACAGAAAAATTAGTTCAATACACAGTAATGTTATGTTATAATTACTGTATTTACAAATTTAGCACCAAAATATCATGATATATTGAAAACATTGACTACAAAAACGGCTTAAATAATCCAGAAGCTTGGATAAGCGAGGCTTGGATAAATGAGACTCTACTGTATTTAATTAACATATGTTGTATCTTTCCGCCTTTCAGAATGACATTCCTGTTAGTCATTTGTAAAGCTTTCAAACTAAAATATGGAATGTATTTAAACATTACATCAATAAAAGAGAAATAACAGTATCCAGACAGTTATATCTCTAATACCTCCAAGGAAGCCCCCCCCCCCAGATCCTGGACCAGTGCCTGGCAGCTGTGATGGACTGGAGGAGGGCCAACAAACTGAGGCTTAATCCAGACAAGACAGAGGTCCTACTGGTCATTCGTGAGGCTGATCGGGGTATAGGGTGGCAACCTGTGCTCAATGGGGTTACACTCCCCCCGAGGACACAGGTCCGCAGTGTGGGTGTTCTCCTGAAGTCATTGCTGACGCTTGAAGCTCAGGTGTTGATGGTGGCCGGGAGGGCCTTCACATAGTTAAATCTTGTGCCCCAGCTGCGACCATACCTCAAAAAGCCTGACTTGGTCATGGTGGTCCACACCTTAGTTACATCCAGATTGGACTACTGTAATGCACTCTACGTGGGGCTGCCTTAGAAGTTAGTGCAGTTAGTGCAAAGATTGGCTGCCAGATTACTAACCGTGGCTAGCTACAGACAGCATACCACACCCCTATTAAAGTAGCTCCACTGGCTTCCGACAAGTTTCCGGACCCAGTTCAAAGTGCAGGTTATTACCTATAAAGCGCTATACGCTTTGAGTCAAGCCTATCTTCAAGACCACATATCCTTCCATGAACTGGCATGGGCTCTGAGATCTGCCGGAGAGGCCCTTCTCTCAGTCCCACCACCATTGTTGCACCCCAAAGCTACGAGAGCACTCTGAAAACCACACTGAGGCCAGATGTTCAAGCAAAGCAGTTTATTGAAGGTTATATATATACATGGGGCCCCTGATGGCACAGTGTGTTAAAGCGATGAGCTGCTGAACTTGCGGACCAAAAGGTGCCAGGTTCAAATCCCAGGAGCAGAATGAGTGCCTGCTGTTAGCCCCAGTTCCTGTCAACCTAGCAGTTCGAAAACATGCAAATGTGAGTAGATCAATAGGTACCTCTCCGGCGGGAAGGTAATGGCGCTCCATGCAGTCATGCCAGCCACGTGACCGTGGAGGTGTCTATGGACAGCGCTGGCTCTTTGGCTTAGAAATGGAGATGAGCACCAACCCCCCGAGTCGGTCACGACTGGACTTAATGTCAGGGGAAAACCTTTACCATATATATATCTATATATATAAAAGAGTGATGGAATCCTGCCGACCAACAAAACAACAAAACTAAACACCGCAGAACCTCAAAAATGGACAGCACAACCCCTCATCCATGCCTCTAGGTTGATACAACAAAAAGAAAAGAAAAATAAAGTCCTAATTAGAAGGAGAGGAATAATTGTTTTTATCCAATTGCTGCCAGTTAGAAGGCTAAGCTCTGCACACTTGGTCTCCTAGCAACCCAAGCCCAGGGGACAGGCAAAGTTAGGCCTCACTTAGGCCTCTTCCACACTGTCTATAAAATACAGACACCACCAGACAATGCCACAGCAATGCGTGGCCGGGCACAGATAGTGTGTGTGTGTGTGTGTGTATATATATATATATATATATATATATATATATATATATATATGCAAGCAAACAGCGGAAAGAGTCAATAGAGCAAGTAGTCCATAATATAATGTCCACAATAGTTCTTCCAAGTCTTTCAAAGTTGTAATCCACAAGCAGAACTCAAAGAGTTCCAGCAAAGAGTCAAAGTCAGTAAGCATCCAGGAATTGCAGGAAGCAGGGACAAGACACAGCAAAATGACAACTGTAATCCACCTGGAGGATATTCCTTGAAAAGAAGGGAAACAAGAGTAACAAGGCAAGGTATACTCAAGAGTCACAAGGCACGAAATCCAACAGGATATCCTGGAATTGGCACAGGAACAAGGCAAGGATCAAGAGACAGGAACGGAGATGCTTCTCCCAAGAATGGCAGTGTTGACACCACAACGAAAACAAGGAGCGAGGTCCCTTTAAGGAAATCTCAAGGCTACCGCTCAATGAGATCCAGGACAATCACAGCTTCACATGGGAAAGTTTACTAATTACAGAGCTTGAGAGCTAAACATTTACTTCTTCTCAGCACTTCTCTTTGACTCCTATCCTGTGAGATAGATTGTCTCCGATCAAAAGACACATCCTCCCCTACAACAACTCCATCTGGTGAATCCAGCCTTGAGTTAACATCGGAATGTTCCCCAATTAGTTATTCCTCTGAAAGCACAACTTCAGGCACCTGCAATATCATTGGGCTCTGATCCAAACCCTGGAGAGGCTAAAAATCCAAATCAGCCTCTGAGTCCCACTCCGTCTCCTGTGTAGGGCCAGATCCTGACGGCTGAGCTATAAAAACCATCTCAGGTACAGCTGGTGGAAATGAGAGAGAGGGCCTTTTGCGTTGTGGCTCCCCAGCTCTGGAATGTCCTCCCTAGAGAGATTAGGTTAGCCCCCACTCTCCGAATCTTTCAGTCTAGGCTAAAAACATAGCTTTTTAAATGGGCCTTTGACCTTCGGTAGTCTACTATGGCTATATGTGAGGACTATTTGTTACTCCGCACTTTAGTTTGTTAATTTGAAGATGCCCAATTTATCTGCAGATATTATTGCATTTTATAATTTTTTTTAAAAAAATTATCATTTGATGTTGTCTGTTCACTTTGTATTTGGTTACATTTATGTTGTATTATTTTATGCTTATATATTTCTGTTTTATGTTTGGCACCCAAGAGTGCTTTTGTGAGCCTCCCCGAATCCCTTTGGGGAGATGGTGGCGGGGTATAAATAAAGTTTATTAGATATTATTATTATTATTATTATTATTATTATTATTATTATTATTATTATTCAAGCTTAAATACTTACAGCTTATCTGAATAAAATAAATTTTATATTAAGTCTCAGCAAAATAATTTCTTCCCTTTATACAGTTGCTGGTATCTACTAGGTCTTTTCTTCGTTAATTTTAATATATAGTCTGCTAGCTTTGAACATGGTAGTTCTCTCACTAAATTGCTCCCTTTATAGAAAATTTTGTAACCCCTTTCAGTTTTGTAATTTAAAAAACAACTTGTTTCAGATGAGGACATGCTGAATGAGATTCTTTTCATAGCCAATGATGTGGGATCATGGAAATTGCAATCCAGAAATATCTAGAGGACCTCGTATTTCCCACCTGTTGTCTACGAATTACTATGCATTACTACTCAAAGCCACAAGTGTCAGTCAGGAGAAGATAATTCATAAGTGGTGGTTTAAGCTAATCACGGTCTGCAAAAATGCCAGTGCAAGATTCTGCAGCATATATACTGCTGAAAATGGAAGGAAATTATTACCGGTATATCTGTATTGGGATTTTGTTGGTTAAGGCTCCGAAAAAAGTTACTGAGACTGCTTATTTTTCCCCCTCAATACACGTGTCAAGGGAATTGAAACTATTTCACTTCCTTAAAGATTACCTCATACTTTCATGAACTGCATGAACTATTGCATGAAACTGAATGTTTGCATTAAACACTGAAGGTGAGCTATATATTGTCTTGATTCTACCAGGAAGCAGTTAAATCATGTTACCCTGTTTCCCCTAAAATAAGACATCCCCAGAAAATAAGACCTAGTAGAGGTTTTGCTGAATTGCTGAATATAAGGCCTCCCCCGAAAGTAAGACCTAGCAAAGTTTTTGTTTAGAAGCATGCCCACCAAACAGAACATCAGAGCATGCAGGATCGGTAAATGTACGTACCATAGAGTGTTGTACATGGAAATAATGGTAGTAACAAGAAATTCTTGATAGGATTCACAGTTTGACTGGTTATACTGGTTTGTGATGACAACTACTGTACAGTATATAATAAATGTTCATTTTTTTTGTTCGACAATAAATGTGAATTCTTCTTCATGGAAAAATAAGACATCCCCTGAAAATAAGACCTAGCACATCTTTGGGAGCAAAAAATAATATAAGACACTGTCTTATTTTTGGGGAAACACGGTAGGTTGGGACTTACTTATCAAGCTCCTTAGATGAAATACATTTTTGGCTCTAGAAGCCAGACCCACCACAAAAAAAATGAAATACCACGAGAGATCTGAAAAATGCTGACAGTCTGCATGAAAGCATTTCCCTCTGTAGTCCATTCACTGTTATTTAGCTCTGCCAGAAAAGAGTAAAGCTGAATTGTTCTTAAGATTATTCTTTAGAGCTCATGTGATTCAGTAATTCACGTTGAGTTTTAAATGGCAAATGTAGTCAAACAGAAGTTTTTGAAGGTAACTTCTCTAAGAATTAGAAAGGTACCTGGGAATGGCAGACTTCTGTTGGGTTTGCCTAAATTTTATGCTCTAATGTAGGGATGTATGTGTTTCTGGCATTTGGGAATCCTACACAGTGGCTCATTTCTTTCAATTATTTGTTATATGCATTTGGCTAAAATATCTCCCTGAAGCCTAATAGAGTGTGTGGATGATTTTGCCTTCCTGGTCAGGTTCCTGGCTGACAGTCTGCTGATGAATGATGTTCACTCCTTATTGAACCGGATTACATACTGCCATATAAAATCCAGATTATTTGCTTTGAATTGGGTTATATGGCAGTGTAGACTCATATAATCCAGTTCAAAGCAGATAATGTGGATTATTTGCTTTGACAAACTGAATTATATGGCAGTGTAGAAGGCACCTGTCATACAATCTAGATTATCAAAGCAGATACTCCTGATTATCTGCTTTGAACTGCATTATATGAGACTCCTTTTATACTGCCATATAAAATCCAGATTATCAAAACAGATAATCCACATTATTCATATGAGTTCACTCTGCTATATTATCCAGATCAGATAATCCAGATTTTATATTACTCTACACTACCATATTATCCAGTTCAAAGAAGATAATTTGGAATTTATATTGCAGTGTAGATGTGGTCTCAGGCCCCTTCCATACTGCCATATAAAATCCAGATTATCAAAGCAGATAACCCACATTATTTGCTTTGAACTGGATTATACGAGTCCACTCTACCATATAATCTAGTTCAAATAGACAATCTGGATTTTATATGGCAATGTAGAAGAACTTTGATCTGGATAATATGGCAGTGTAGGCAAATATAATCCAGTTCAAAGCAGATAATCTGGATTTTATATGGCTGTGTAGATGGCGCATGGGGGCCCTACCAGACAGGCCCTATTTCCCAGGATCTGATCCCAGGTTTTCTGTTTATCCAGATTATCTGGCTTTGGGGACCCATATAATCTAGGTTGTGAGCCCCGGTGGCAAAGTGTGTTAAAGCACTGAGCTGCTGAACTTGCAGACTGAAAGGTCCCAGGTTCAAATCCCGGGAACAGAGTGAGCGCCGGCTGTTAGCTCCAGCTTCTGCCAACCTAGCAGTTCGAAAACATGCCAATGTGAGTAGATCAATAGGTACCGCTCTGGCGGGAAGGTAAGGGCGCTCCATGCAGTCATGCCGGCCACATGACCTTGGAGGTGTCTACAGACAACGCCGGCTCTTCGGCTTAGAAATGGAGATGAGCACCAACCCCCAGAGTCAGACATGACTGGACTTAACGTCAGGGGAAACCTTTACCTTTTACCTATAATCTAGTTTAAACAGAAAACCTGGGATCAGATCCTGGGCTATAGGGCCTGTCAGGAAGGGCCCTGAGTCCACACTGCTATATAATCCATTTCAAAGCATTAAATTGGATTGTAGATTAATTTAGTGGTGTGGCAAGATGTAACTAAAATTTAACAAAAAAACAAACAAACCCAATTTCAATGTATGTTTGTTTTTGCAAAGCCTATTATTTCTTTTCTGTCAGTCTTTCTATGGGTTAAATTGAAGCCAAACTGGAGAAATGAAAGATGCAGTGGTTGCATGTATCGGGCCCTGGAGGAGGCCACATAGAAACACAATTTAGAGAGAGACATGGTATGATACTGTACGAAATCATATTTTCCCACTGCTTAGATGGATGCAAACAGGATGTGGGCGGAAGGAGTTTACACACTGGGCAAAAAGTTTCTACAGTTAAGGAATATGGGCAGGGATTTTTAAATCAGGGTTTCTAAGGTGAAGTAAACAACTAGCTGTGCCCGGCCACGCGTTGCTGTGGCAAAGTCTGGTGGTATGGGAAATAAAGTATTGAGGAATTGGTGGTAGTTAAGGTAAAGGGTAAAGGTTTTCCCCTGACATTAAGTCCATTATAAATGGGTTATATAGCTGTGTGGAAGGGCCTTGAGTCTACACTGCCATATAATCCAGTTAAAATCAGATAATCTGTATTTTATAGGCAGTGTGGAAGAGGCCTAAGTGAGGCCTAACTCTGCCTGTCCCCTGGGCTGAGTGGGTTGCTAGGAGACCAAGCTTAACCTTATAACTGGCAGCAATTGGATAAAAAAAATTCTTCCTCTCCCTCTAATAGGACTATTTTTCTTTTCTTTTTGTTGTATAAACGTAGAGGCATGGATGAGGGGTTGTGCTGCCATGTTTAGTGTTTCTGGGATGTGTAGTTTTGTTGTTTTGTCCTAGGCCAAAATTTCATTACCCTTTTATATATATAGAATGCTGGAATAAGGTATGGCCCAAAGTTAACTTCTGGCTCACTTCCTGTTGAAAAAATAAGATTTCTCCTGCTCTTAAAATGGCCAGAGAAGTTCCAAAATGTTCTGATATTAATCATTAAAAAACTGCCACTGCGGCCCTCAATATGTGTTGCCTAAGCCAACAGCTTCACTCTTCCAAGGGGAAAATCAGCTTTTGCCATTATGACTGCATGTGAGAATCCGTCATAAAAATTAGAGGAAAATGAATAGAGAATGTGGATGACTAAAACCTGCCTTGAGATGGTTCTGTGGAAAGATGTTCAACCTGACTCATACATTATTTTACTTGGGAAACAATTCTTTCCCTGGTTCCTACGAATATCTCTGAACAAATGGAGTTGCATTATAGACAGTCAAACCAGTAATGCATGGATGGAAAGATTCTTCATTCTAATCTGACTGGCCAGAGCACCAAGGTCTCACAGTATCTCCTAGTCATGCTACCTGAGATTTTCTTTCCTCCCTAAAAAGGCCTCTTTTGTGACTGAGAGACTACTGTGCTGCTTTGTTTCAAAGGAAACTGCTTTGTTGCCATACTGTACCGTGCTACCGTGGCATTCAATGCCATGTGGTTCAGTATAGGGAACTCTAGAGCTATTGCATTGGAGCAGTGGACGGAGACTGAATTGGAATCTATCTGCCGCAGTAGGTTTCATAACAACTTCACTGAGAAAAAGGATTGTTTCAAATTCAACGATTAATTTTGAGGAGCAGGATGGGAAGGGTTCAGTCTTGTGGATTGTTATGATCCTTGTCTGGATGGCCATTAATGTATTAATTAATCTCCAGTGATTATTTATTTATTTATTTATTTATATAAAGTTTATATTCCGCTCTTCTCACCCCGAAGGGGACTCATTGTTTACAAAACACATATACATGGCAAACATTCAATGCCATTGTCAGATATACCACATATACAGACAGATAATAGACGCTATTTAACATTTTCCAGCTTCCGGCTTCATTTTTTTAAAATAAATTTTTATTGAAAATATTTATACAGGAAAATAAGTTGCAACAATCATTATCACTGAGGGAAAGGGAGCTGTCAGGGAAATGGGTGAGACAACGAAAACCATAACATCTGGTTTGTAACATAGGTGTGTATGTGACAGAAACAAAGACAGAAAAAATAGCATAAAAAAGAGAGTTAAAAAAGAGGGGGGGAAATGAGAAAAGAAAAACAAAAAGACAAAAAACAAAACCAAAACAAAACAGCACCACCGAAGGTCTAAGTCGTGATTACATACATACAACAAAAATATATAAAATTGACTTCCATCTATTTTGTGTTGATTCATATATTAATCTCTTAATATCTACTGTGCTCTTTTATCTCTTTTCTTATCTATTCTCCTTTGTGTCCTTTCTGTCCTAAAAAAGGAAAGGAAAGAAAAAGACTTATATTGAGACGATTGGTTGGCTCCTCCGCCCCTGTCTGATGAACGATTATATTATCAATTTACAATTTTCTTCTTTTAAGTAATTTTTAACTAATTCCCAATTTGTTTGTTTTTTTTGGTTTTCCTTGAGTATTTGCCAATAAGTATGTTAATTTATACATATTCATAATTTCCAGTATTTTTTGGAACCATGATTTCAATTCTGGTGTGTGTTTTTCTCTCCACTCTTTTGCATATGTCATTCTTGCAGCTGTTACTAAATAATTAAACAAAATTTCTTTATTTTTATCTGTTTCTATATCACACATACCTAGGAGAATAGTCTTTGGATCAAAAGTGATCTTTATTGATAAAAAATTTTATCCCAGCTTCCGGCTTCATGAGGGTATGCTCAATTCCGGCCACAGGGGAGCTGCTGCTTCATCATCCACTGTGACGCCGAGTCCTTTTTGATGGTAGTATTTCCTCATATTCTTCACACACCGTCAGCAGTTTTTATGGTGTCATAAATTAAGTTAAATTAGCCTCCCCGCATTAAGCAATACCTAGAATTCTCTACTTAACAGACACAACTGTGTTCGAGCTGCTTAGATGGGCAGCAAGCTAGGCTATTAATAGTCGGGAGCTTAACCCTGACCCGGGCTTCGAACCTATAACTTCTCGGTCAATGGTGATTTATTGCTGCTGGCTACTAACCAGCTGCGCCACAGCCTAAAAACATGATCAGTTCTAACTAAGGGCTTGTCTGCATGAAAATCAGACTCACCTTGAAGGCACTGCAATTCTGACACATGGCGTTCTTGAGTATTTGCTTGCAATGAAGTTCTTTGGACTGTAATCATGTTCAAAAACCTTTGCCTTTTATCCCAAGGTTTTACAGACAATGCAGACTTCAGGGTCGTTGGCCGGCTGTTCAGGCAGCATTAAATCACTGTGGGGTTGGGGTTAGTAGCAAGTGAAAATGGTTGGTGAAAGGTGAACATTACAATCAGGGATCAATTTTATTTTATATTTTTTTACAAAAGAAAATGTACTGTGTTTATTCAAGTATAATGCGCCATCGATTGTAATGAGCACCTTAATTTTGAAGGTGCACATTGCAAAAAAAACATTATTGTTGACTGTATTGCACAACTTCCCTTTACCTGTCGGCCATTCAGCTGCCCACCTTGGAATGGTCGAAGGGCAAGGTGAAGATGTATCTCTTCATCAGGCCAGAATTGGCAAACCCATCAATGTGACGGAGGCGCACGACTCTCCAACTAAGGTCTCATTCACAAAGCCTTCAAAAATGAGGGGGAGATTTCGAAGACCTCGTGAATGAGGCTAGTTGGAAAGTCATGCCCCTCTGTCAGATTGGGTTTGCCAGTCTCAGCCTGACAGGGGCACAGGCGGGTTTACATGTGTGATTCTAATGCATCATCAAATCTAACGTGCACTTTACTTTTGACTATCAAATTTAACCCCCAAAAATGACCATTAAATATGGTAGTGAATACTTGCACAGGGTAAGCCAAAAATCCCGAAGGAAATGTGTGGCCGGTAATGGCGATTTCACCACGATGTATTAATTGGTTCACTGCAAGGTCAGTGCTGACCGGGGAAATGTAGTAACAAACAGAATTGAGAGATACTGTATATTTCACTTAGTCAAAAACATTGTCTCAGGCCAGCTTCAGGATCTCCGTCTAGTAAGCACAACCAAAAACAGTAGAACCTGGACTTATGATCGTCCCTGCTTATGAGCCTTTCGACTTATAAACCTTTGTTCATTCTGGGTTTCGTTTTTATATTTGAACAGGGTTTTGGTGTATGAGTTAGTGCCAGCGGGCTTGCTCATGTGAGAGTAAAGGGCTTTTCCGCTCTTGTCTGCTTTGGGAGATTGCTGCCTGCTTTGGATTAGTTGATTTTTGTAATTTTTATTCTTGGAATATTTGGAGCCTCCAGTGGCTCAGTGTGTTAAAGCGCTGAGCTGCTGAACGTGCAGACCGAAAGGTCCCAGGTTCAAGTCTGGGGAGCAGAGTGAGCGCCCGCTGTTAGCTCCAGTTTCTGCCAACCTAGCAGTTTGAAAACGTGCAAATGTGAGTAGATCAATAGGTACTGCTCCGGCGGAAAGGTAACGGCGTTCCATGCAGTCATGCCAGCCACATGACCTTGGAGGTGTCTACAGACAACGCCGGCTCTTCGGCTTAGAAATGGAGATGACCACCAAGCCCCAGAGTCGGACACAACTGGACTTAACATCAGGGGAAACCTTTACCTTTACCTTTTATATTTGGCTTCATGAAGTGAGTGGGGGAAAGAGAGCAAAAGGCAGTGGAAGGCTGGAATGAGTACAGTATGAAGAAAATGATGTTTCTACCTCTTCACTTTGTTCTTCCTTGCCACAACTTTGTACTTCTACCATTTTTAAGTTGATCTTTCTTTGTTTATTGTTGCATGTGAATGTTCAGGTTTTGCCTTGATCTTACACTGGCCAACAAACAGTGTGTTGCCTCAAATGTGCATCATTGCCACAACTTTTGTGCTTTAACTATTTTAAAGTTGATATTTCTTTTTATTTGTTCCATGTGTTATGTGCATGTATACATGTATACATTATTTGTTATTTATAATATTTGAAAACATATAACAAAAAATGAGGGGGCATGGAGCCGGAAAGGATTAATAGCATTTCAGTGGGAAAATTTGCTTTGAGATATGAGCAATTTGAGGTAAGAGCTCTGTCATGGAGCAAATTGAACTCTTAACTCAAGATATCACCATAGACCGCAGAGGTTGAAAATAATGGATAGTTTCGATTATGCACGTGCTTCCAGAAACCAAATGTTGAAGTTGACTTCTCAGTTGGGTTTCAAACTACCTTTTAGGTTGCTCAGCAACCTGATACTCAACCTGTATGCAAGGGGAGGATTGTCATAATAATTTCTTGGATACAGGCTTTTTTTTTCAACCTGTAGAGAGCACAAAAACTATGATGACCACCAATGGATTTGTTTCATGTCCAGATTGACATGCAAACTATGTCTTAGTGCTTTGTATTAGTTTTCTTTGTTGACAACTTTTCAGCTGTTGATTATGAGATGGTGGTGACATAATTGCAAATGTGGCAAGCATGGTATAAAAGGCCTATGATTCTGTCCCCTGCACGAGCAAAACATGAGTTCTTCTCCAGTTTTTTAAAGACAACCTTTCAGTTATTAATGAATTCACATATGTGTGTCTTTTCTTCAAGCTAAGCATGACTCGGTGAGCGTTCCTTTCTTCATAGGACTGCTTGCCATTTTGCCCTTCCCGAATCCCTTCCAATCCCTCTGCATTCTTCCTAAAATGGCACAGTCAGAACTGGACATATTGTTCCAGATGTGATCTGAGTAAGTGGAATTATTGATTCCACAGACATTGTTTCTGCTAATACATCTAAAACTGCATTAGTCTTTTTTTTTTAACCACTGCATCACACTGGTGACTCAGATTCAGATCAACTACTATCCCAAAATCTTTTTAATAGATACTATTTTTATTTTAGATCATACATCTATGCATTTTATTTTATATGAAATTTGGGGCCAAAATGCAACATATTGCGTTTATCTCATTTAATTTTATTCCATTGGTTTCAAACCAGCTTTCTTGTCTGTCAAGGTCATTTTGAATTGAATTCAAGCATTCTGTGATGTAAGATCCTTCCCAATTTTGAGCCATTTGTATTTGATGATAATACCCTCTATTTCTTCTCCATCTAAGCAATTGATACAACAAATTTTGAAGTGTACTGGTCTAAGAAAAGAAGCATGGTGTAGTCTGGGTTGCTGTGAGTCTTTTGGGAAGTACAGTAGAGTCTCACTCATCCAAGCTAAACGGGCCGGCAGAAGCTTGGATAAGTGAATATCTTGGATAATAAGGAGGGATTAAGGAAAAGCCTATTAAACATCAAATTAGGTTATGATTTTACAAAGTAAGCACCAAAACATCATGTTATACAACAAATTTGACAGAAAAAGTAGCTCAATACACAGTAATGCTATGTAGTAATTACTGTATTTACGAATTTAGCATCAAAATATCACGATATATTGAAAACATTGACTACAAAAATGGCTTGGAT
This sequence comes from Anolis carolinensis, assembly GCF_035594765.1. Taxonomy (NCBI): domain Eukaryota; kingdom Metazoa; phylum Chordata; class Lepidosauria; order Squamata; family Anolidae; genus Anolis; species Anolis carolinensis. The sequence continues at coordinate 80,733,171 of NC_085845.1, forward strand.
TATCCAGAGGCTTGGATAAGCGAGACTTGGATAAGTGAGACTCTACTGTATTACCATGTTCCAAAAGCTTTCTCTCCTGACGTTTCGCCCACATCTGTGGCAGGCATCCTCAGAGGTTCTGAGTTATGTTAGAAACTAGGCAAGGGAGGTTTATATGTGTAAAGTCCAGGATGGGGAAAAGTGTTTTTACCATACATCAAGGGAACCACTGACTACATAGGGAAGCTGTTGAAGAAACACAACCTACAAACTATCTACAGACCCACTAAGAAAATCCAACAAATGCTATGTTCGGCGAAGGAAAGATAGAACCTCCCACCTCTGCAGGAGTCTACTGTATACCATGCACTGTGGACAAGTCTACACAGGGACCACCAAACATAGCCTTGCCCAAACATTGAAAGGCAGACTAACTCAACCAAAGGAGTCAGCCAGAGCAGAGCACCTGATGGATCAACCTGGACACAGCATATTATTTGAGAACACAGAAATGCTGGACCACTTTAACAACTACCACGTCAGACTACATAGAGAAGCCATTGAAATCCACAATTATGTGGACAATTTCAACAGAAATGAGGAAACCATGAAAGTGAATAAAATCTGGCTACCAATATTTCAAAAAAACTCTAAAAATCTGAACAGTAAATAAAGAACAACACTCTAAAAACAGAGAAATTCCATACATGAAACAACCAGGGACAGCTAACACCTCCAAACAAAGGATTCTCACAAACAGGAAGAAGCCAGGCCTTGAAACCACAGGGCCATCAAATGCTAATGAAGGTGATTAATTACAACATTCACACTTGTCTCTAACAGACAAGAGTTCTTTCTCCCACCCTGGATCTACTACAGATATATAAACCTCCCTTGCCTAGTTTCCAACATACCTCACACCCTCTGAGGATGCCTGCCACAAATGTGGGCAAAAGGTCAGGAGAGAAAGCTTCTGGAACATGGGCATACAGCCCAAAAGACTCACAGCAACCCAGTGATTCCGGCCATGAAAGCCCTCGACGACAATACATGGTGTAGTCTTCTTTGAAATTTCCCATTAGTTTCACCACCCATGAGCATCCGTTTGTAACAAGCTGTGAATCCAATTTGACAGTACTGGGGATCATTGTCACTTGCTTTACTGAAATCAGGCTAAGTAGATATTCACAGCATTCCCACAATCCATGAAGGCAGTAAAAAAAAGGTTAAGATTAGTTTGGCAGGATGTATTCTTGGCAACTCTTCAAATCACTGCATTGTTATAAGTAAGTATATAGTATCTTTCTTGGTACCAAGTCAAATTCATTGGTTATTGTTGTTGTTGTTGTTGAGCATCCCTTTTCTGGAATTCCAAAATACTCCCAAATTCAGAATTGTCCACCTGACTGACTGAGATAATGACACCTTTGCTTTCTAAAGTTTTAATGTACACAACTTTGTCTTATGCACAGAATTATTAAAAATATTGTACATAAAATTACTTTCAATCTGTGTATAAGGTGTATTGTTGTTTATTCATTTAATCGCTTCCGACTCTTTGTAACCTTGTGGACCAGCCAACACCAGAGCTCCATGTCGGCCGTGGCCATCCCCAGCTTCTTCAAGGTCAAGCCAGTCACTTCAATGATACCATCCATCCATCTTACCCTTGGTCAGCCCCTCTTCCTTTTTCCTTCCATTTTCCCCAGCATCATTCTCTTCTCCAAGCTTTCCTGTCTTCTCATTATGTGGCCAAAGTACTTCATCTTTGCCCCTAATATCCTTCCCTTCAGTGAGCAGTCGGGCATTATTTCCTGGAGTATGGGCTGGTTTGATCTCCTTGTGGTCCAAAGCACTCTCAGAATTTTCCTCCAACACCACAGTTCAAAAGCGTCTATCTTCCTTTGCTCAGCCTTCCTTATGGTCCAGCTCTCACATCCATAGGTTACTACAGGGAATACCATTGCTTTAACTATGCGGATGTCTTGCACAGGTTAAAGCAAATATAGTTTTAACATTCATAAGTAAAGGTAAAGGTTTTCCCTTGACATTAAGTCTAGTCGTGTCCGACTCTAGGGGTTGGTGCTCATCTCCATTTCTAAGCCGAAGAGCCGGAGTTGTCCGAAGACACCTTCAAGGTCATGTGGCCGGCATGACTGCATGGAACGCCATTACCTTCTCACCAGAGCGGTACCTATTGATCTACTCAAATTTGCATGTTTTTGAGCTACTAGGTTGGTAGAAGCTGGGGCTAACAGCGGGAGCTCACCTTGCTCCCTAGATTCAAACCGCTAACCTTTCGGTCAGCAAGTTCAGCAGCTCAGTGGTTTAACCTGCTTCACCACCAGGGGACCTAACATTCATTAACATTGATACCACACAAAAAATAAGAATTAAAAGCAAGGATATTTTATAGAAATAAAACAAAAAATGAACAGTATAGCATATTCTGCAAGGCTCTTTCCTCCCTGAGCAATTGGAGTTCTGGAGGAACAAGAAGACCTTCCTTCCGAAGATCTCAAAACACAGGCAGGTTCATACAAGGGAATACAGTCCTTCGTAGAACCTGGACCTGAGCCAAAAAAGGCTTTATAGGTTATCACTAATACCATTAATTGGTCCTGGAAGTTGAGTGGCAGCTAATGGCAATGTTGCAATGACTGAGCCGGGGGCTTCCTATAGCCACCTGCATGTCTTATGGCACTTTTTCAGTGCTTCTCGGAGATGTTATGTAGTAAGATACTATCTGCAAATTCCTTTGGTAATGTACGACGCAATTCATCTGGCCCTAAAGGCTTGAACTCGTTGAACTGCAGTTCAACCACTTACTGGTTTCACTCTGAAAAGTTCCGTTCTTAAGGAACCAAAGCAAGTAGGAGTCTAGCAGTTTTGTCTTGAGTTGTCACCACAACTTGCTAACATTTCACCACCATTGCTGAATAGCGAGTCTCCTTTCTCTTCTACTTCCTCTTGGTGTCTGAATATGTTGGAACTACACCCTTTTTATTGCTTTGCTTCTCTTGCCAGCTTCAGTTCCCTCTGAGCTTGGCTGTCTAGAACTATCCCAAAGCTTCTTGGGCCAGTTCACACTATACAGTTATATCACTTTAATTCCAAATTAAATTGCCATAGATGCGTCATGAAGTGTGTACTTTGGTGTGGCATTGGAGCTCCATGGCTGAGAATTCTAACTATCCCGCCCTGTGTATCCATAGGACAAAACCATGGCAATGTAAGTAGAATCATAACACTGCAATTGTGTAGTTTTCAAAGGCCTGTTGTCTTAGACATCTTCCATGATTTAAGTGTGTCCCTTTGTTTGTTTGTTTTCTGCGCTTTTGTGGCCATCTTGTTGTTTTTAATTAGCCCATTCTCCTGTCTTATTAAAATGGATTGCAATTTTAATTTTTTATTCATGGACACTAACTTTTTTTTAGTTCTTTTCTCTCTCAGAATATTTAACATTGAATCCTCATGAGCCTTTTTTGTTTGAATTTATAAAAATCATCCTTCCTCACAACCCCAATATGTTTGACTATTATCAACAGTATATGTCATACTTTTACCTTCCCCCAAATTTCCCACTTCTTTAATCTTATTGATGTACTTTTCCAGGTTGATAAAAAATAAAGTCAAAAAAAGTAGTTGCCTCCATTCCTTTCTTCACCTTTTGGGGACAAAAGAAAAATAGTCGTCAGCAAGGAATTCCAAGAATTTGCTGGAAGTTTCGTGTGTTACTTTCAGAATAGTTGGAGACACCCCCCCCCCCCCCCCCGGGCAAAAGAAATTCTGCTAATTCTCGCTTTTTGGAAATATCAGTTTAAGGAAAGTGTTCTGCAAACCTTCTCCTTCTCTACAGTTCCATCAAGTTACCATCAACTCTCTTGAATTTCTGTGTAGACGTTCATATTTTTATCCTCTAATTCCTTTTTTATTAATTATTTGACGCAAACAATCTAATACACAGTCAGAAAATATAAATTCAAAAATAATGAAACGTGTCCAAATCAGTATTCAAATGACAACTTGTGCAAAATAAGTCTAACATCCTTTACCATCCACTCGAATTCAAGACATTTTCAAAGCAAAATCCATGCAAACTGTTCCTAACTAGAATTATTGGTTACTATGTTTTAGGAAAAACTGTTTCCATCTGGATAATAGCAATAGTGCCACCAGCTACTGCTCTCCCCCCACCATATCATATGCAAAAACCCTAAAGTAATTTATTAAAGAAGCTCCTTGCAAGGCAGGGAATATATCTTCATGATCAAGAAAATTTCAAAATATGTCTAAACACATCACAATGTCACATTAAGTAAAAAACAAAAACCATAAGAATGAGAACAGGCAATAGGGTATTTTCTTGTGATTTGAGCTTTCTGACTGTTTTCCATGCACAAGTATGGATAACTATAAAAACCCAGTTTGCATAAATTGAAGGATGTTTAAAATCATAATCAAATATTTCATTAACATTATTCCAACATATTTAACCTTTTCAAGAATCACTTATTTCTAATTTTGTAACATTCTAGCTTGTCCAAATAGCATTACATATTTCTTTTTCTTTAAATATTTTTTTCCTTTCTCTCTTCCGTTTTCTTTCCCCCCTTCTTTTCCTTTCCTTGACAACTACACATAATACCTTTTTCTGAACACAAACTTAATGTTCACATCTCAAGAGTTCTGCCATAATACATATACTATAGAAAAGAAAGTCAAATAGTTCCAAAGGATTCTTCATCATGTCTTTCTGCAGAAGGAAGTTAAACAATGTGATGAAAATTTAGATTTAATAGTAGGTAAACTTGAAACCCCCATGTTGAAATAGTCTTTTGAAGGGTTCCCGGTCTTTCCTAAACTCCGAAGGATCTTTTGACTGGAGATATCCCGTCAGAATGTCCATCTCAGTCACCTCTGCCACTTTCACGATCCTTTCCTTCATTTCCAGTGTTTCCTCCAATTTCCACGCACAACCCCAGTATGTTTGATTATTATCAACAGTATATATCATACTTTTACCTCCTCCCAAATTTTCCACTTCTTTAATCTTATTGATGTACTTTTTCAGGTTGATAAAAATAAAGTCAAGAAAAGTAGTTGTCTCCATTTTTTCTTCACCTTTTGAGGACAAAAGAAAAATAGTAATCCGCTTTGCTGGAAGTTTTGTGTGTTACTTTCGGAGTAGTTGGAGACCCCGCCACCAAAATTTTTTTACTAATTCTTGCTTCTTGGAAATACCAGTTTCAGGAAAGTGTTCTTCAAATGTTCTCCTTCTTTGCAGTTCCATCAAGTTACCTTCAATTTCTGTATAGGCATTCATATTATTATCCTATAATTCTAAGATCAAAATGTACAGTATATTAAACATTACATAGCTACTCCTATAGTGATTGAACTTTTCTATTGACTTGTTAATGTGGATTCAATGTTCCGTCAAGTAGCTGAAAGTCTTTTTGAGACACTGCATGTTTTTAACTAGTACATGACTTCTATTAACTTTACACTCCTAATAATCCAACTGAGTTCAGCAAATATGTCCTCCTCCTGTACGATTTGATATGAGACCCATAATGTCGCAATTACCAGGGACAGTTATATCGTCTATCACCCTCATTCTCACTCTCGCTTTCCTGTTACGTCTGCACTTAGCTGCAATGGTTTGGGGGTGAACTGGGAGTGAAGGAGTGGATTCTTACAGCTGCAATGTATAAGGTTGAGATAATTTGGGACTGAGTTAGTCTTGACTGAACCATTACAGCCTATTAGTTTTACAGAAGACTTGCTACCAGTGGAGATGGAAACTTATTAAACTTGTTTCTTGACCCAGATATTCAGAATGTGGACCTTTTCTTAAGGACATATGATGGGCGACTATCATAATGAGTGTCCTCATTGGGAAAGCTACCTCTATACCACTGTATAGGATCTCTAGTTTCCTCCTACTTGGAGTGACCCATTGAGGGGCTTATTTACTACTTCCAGAACTTTAGGTTTCTACATAAGACCCAATCTGTGAAGATTTCTTTATCCCCTCTCTTCTGGGATCTCAGAGAAATAGCTGAAACTAACTGAGCTCTAGTAGGATGTGGTTTAGCCTTACATGTCATAGTGGTGCTCTGGTTTCTTCAGGAAGGGCTCAAACTAGCAATATACCTATGATTGTTGGTTCCAACTTAAACTGAGGTCCCACCTTCATACTTATGAGTAAAACTAAGAAGGGTTATTATATTATTATTATTTCTTTATTTTTATCCTACTTTTCTCCCATGGGTGGGACTCAAAGTGGTGAACAAATGATTAAAAAACAGAAATTGCATAATACAAGAGCAAAACATATAATAATAATAATAATAATAATAATAATAATAATAATAATAATAATAACAACAACAACAACAACAACAACTTTATTTTTATATCCCGCCGCCATCTCCCCGCAGGGACTCAGGGTGGCTAACATGGGGCCAAGCCCAACTAATCACAATAGAACAGAATAAAATACAGTAGAGTCTCACTTATCCAACATAAACAGGCCAGCAGAACGTTGGATAAGTGAATATGTTGGATAATAAGGAGGGATTAAGGAAAAGCCTATTAAACATCAAATTACATTATGATTTTACAAATTAAGCACCAAAATATGATGTTTTACAACAAAATTGACAGAAAAAGCAGTTCAGTACACAGCAATGTTATGTAGTAATTACTGTATTTACTAATTTAGCACCAAAATCACAATGTATTGAAAAGATTGACCACAAAAACATTTACTACTAAAATGCAGACTGGGTTGGATAAGCCAGAACGTTAGATAAGCGGATGTTGGATAAGTGAGACTCTACTGTACATACATAAACACAACATCATTAACAAATAGTATTAAGATGAAGCAAAACATATTTATACACAATAACATAATAATAAGATAAAGTAAGAGGCCACCATTCAAAGGCAGAACAAAGATTAACCTAAAAACAACTGGGCAGAAGTGCAAGGAGTGTATATTGTAAACCTCATGGGTGAGAAAGTGCTGCAGTGTTTAATGGGAGGATTGGAGGTGGGATAAGCGGTGAAATTATTCCCAACTGATGGAATAGAATAGAAATGTGTCAGGTAAGTGATTGTCAATGAGGTGGAACCTATCATCATTCCCGACCCAGCCAAGTAAACAATAAACAACACATTACATAAGCATATTACATAAACCATGTTAAATAAGCATAATAAATAACAACATTTATGTTTAATATTAAAAATCCCTGGACCTCAGACCACTGAGGTTGTTCTTAGAACATTATACTAAAGAATCTCGAAACTCCAAATTTTTGACCTTGTGATCTTACCGGACTTGGATAGCCTTGAGTGATCAGACTTGGCAATAATCACTGGCTGGCTAGTCATAGCTATTATGGGTCGTTGGGGAAGGCCTGCTTCCATAAAAAGGTTTTAACCTGTGAGCGAAAGGCCAGTAACCAGTGGGGAGGAAATTCCAGAGCCACGGGGCCACCACCAAAAAGGCTGTGATGCTAGTGGGACGGAGAGAAGTACCTCTCCTGATGATCTCAGGGCTCATGTGGGCTGATAGGAGGAGATGCGGTCCCCCAAGTAGGCTGTGCCCAAACTGTGCACTATGCACTGTGTACTATGCAGTGTGTAATTTAACTACCGGAATTTCTGACATTATGCAATCTGGTTGCCTGTAGTGTGATTAGAGCAGAATAGAATAATGACCACAGACAGTCAGTTAGCACCATTGTCACGGGAGCAGTGGATCCCCTCCAAGGGATCAGTGTTTTAGTCTGAACCTTAAAGGAACTGTCCAAGATCCTGAAACCTATGCCTAAAATAAGGAGTGACGTTTAGCTCCTTTATAGGAGATTCATCAGCCCACTAATACAGCTGGATCCATCCTGGCTTTTTGTCCCACATGTGGTAACTTTTGTAGTGATCACAATTGTATCTGTAACTACTTGGGATCATCTGGGACACCCAATTTTTTTACTTCATGTATATAGAGAATGCTATTTTATACTGTCTAGCCAAGTGCTCTCAGTACGGTATATATTCCAATGAATGCATCTTGCTCAGGAAGGGACAAATGCCACAATCCTGTACTTCAGCGCCATTAGCAGAAGCATTATTAACAATACAGTAGAGTCTCACTTATACATCACTCGCTTATCCAATGTTCTGGATTATCCAACGCATTTTTGTAGTCAATGTTTTCAATACATCGTGATATTTTGGTGCTAAATTCGTAAATACAGTAATTACTACATAGCATTACCTCATATTGAACTACTTTTTCTGTCAAATTTGTTTGTAAAATCATAACCTAATTTGATGTTTAATAGGGCTTTCCTTAATCTCTCCTTATTATCCAACATATTCGCTTATTCAACGTTCTGCCGGCCCATTTACGTTGGAAAAGCGAGACTCTACTGTATTTGAGAGAGGCTTTCTGTGCTGAGCTTTTGGATAACATTGGTTATGCTTCTGTGGCATACACATCCAGCATGAGGAAGGTAAAGGGATTTATGTTGTTTGTATTTTCAAAGCTCCTTTAAAGCACTTTGCAATGCTATGGCATATCACAGCATTTAAAACAATGGCAGGAATTCAACAAGTAAAGCTTTCCCCGTCATTATATATATACAGTAGAGTCTCACTTATCCAACACTCACTTATCCAACGTTCTGGATTATCCAATGCATTTTTGTAGTCAATGTTTTCAATACATCGTGATATTTTGGTGCTAAATTCGTAAATACAGTAATTACTACGTAGCATTACTACGTATTGAACTACTTTTTCTGTCAAATTTGTTGTATAACATGATGTTTTGGTGCTACATTTGTAAAATCATAACCTATTTTGATGTTTAATAGGCTTCTCCTTAATGTTTCCTTATTATCCAACATATTCGCTTATCCAACGTTCTGCCGGCCCGTTTATGTTGGATAAGTGAGACTCTACTGTATGTGCCAAAAAACCTGCATTTGCCCTTTTTTTACCTGTTATGCAGCTCTTCAAGGGCATTAAAGACCTATGAGAAATTATGAAAATCTTATATAGAGCAAATGGTGTTTTACACTCCCCCTTACAATACATTCTCTCAATGTATATATTGGGCTAAAGTTTAAGCCAGTGTTGACCTTAAAGGTCCTGAGAAGATTAAGGAGAGATCCCCTTCCTCCCAGTAACTGGTGTTCCTCCTTGTTTATTTTTCAGCTGATCAGTCAGCTGACAAGCTGCAATTTCCTGCTTAAAATACAGAAAAATAGAGGGAAGACCTTCCTATTTTGTAACATTTCTTTCTGATTTCATTAGGACACTCTTTCATCTTGTTCTTTCTGTAAAATATGAATTGTATTTCTACTTCCCAGGACATTGTCTGCTTCTGCATAAGCCAGCTATTCAGAAAATTGGAAATAGCCCAGGCATCTAAATGTTTGCTATCATACTGCAATCAAAGATGATCAAACATTTGTTTCCAGACATTCGAGATCATATACTGTAATCATTTTCCACAAAATAATAATAATAATAATAATCATCATCATCATCATCATCATCGAATCATAGAATAGTAGAGTTGGAAGAGACCTCATGGGCCATCCAGTCCAACCCACTGCCAAGAAGCAGGAAATGGCATTCAAAGCATACCGGTAGTTTTGTTGTGTTTTTCAAGTTGTATGGCCATGTTCCAGAAGTATTCTCTCCTGATGTTTTGCCCACATCTGTGGCAGGCATCCTCAGAGGTCAGGAGAGAATACTTCTGGAACATGGCCATACAGCCCGGAAAACACACAACAATCCAGTGATTCCGGCCATGAAAGCCTTCGACAACATAATAATAGTTTATTTGTACCCCACCCTATCTCTCCGAGGGGACTCATGGCGGTTTCCAGTAAAAAAAGGCAAACATCCAATGATAATAACATACAAACAGCATATAAATGTCCATGTTGCCTTTTGATTCCTTCCTATATATTAAAGATGGCACAACTAAATTGGTAAGAGACATGATACAATGACAAAGATCCTAGAAGTAGCTCTTCATTTAACTTGCCATCCTTCTTCCATTATTATTCCATGAGCTTTCTTCTAAAGATGTATTTTTTGAGTGGACATGCATTTGATAGAGTACCAGCCAAGTTACTTAAGGCACATATACAACCACTGAAACAACTATGCAAGGGACTTCAATAGTTGGATCATGTTTATTAGTAACAGCCAATTTATAAATTTCATGGGGTTGTTGTATGTCTTTCGGGCTATGTGGCCATGTTCCAGAAGTATTCTCTCCTGAGGTTTCGCCCACATCTATGGCAGGCATCCTCAGAGGTTGTGAGGTATGGATAAATTTCATATAAAACAGCAGCATTGTTTAAGATAAAATGTGTAATATCTAGCCATTAAATTTATTATCAGTGTGTGATATGTAATGAGTCCAGATATACTCAGTGTTTGTATTCTGTTTTCAAAATATAAATGCAGGATTGTGTAGATAGTAAACATATCTTTTTGGGCACAGAATATTTCTACCAGTCGCTGTTTGCCATCAAGTCAATGACATAATGAATGAGAGACTTAACTGAAGCCGGATTTATTCTCCTCCCTTTTTAAAGTTAGTCCTTTTAAGTACTTTGGTCAAAACATGCAGTTACGCTTAAGAGATATCATTTGGAAAACAAATATACCCAAGGACTTGCTGAATTTTACATTGGGAAATGGTCCATGTGTGCAGCCTTGAGCCCATTTGAATGGGTCAATGGAAATTAGAAGAGCAAAAACATGAATTGTCATTATACAAAGGAATAGACAAGTATCAGTTAAAACGGAAGGCACAAAATAAAGGCAGCTAAAAACCAAATATGGAGTGCCTGCCTCTCAAGACTGGTGAGATCATCATATCTTGTATAGAAAAAAAACTTACTGGCTATTCCTAACCTTAGTTAATAGTAAATATTGTGTGTTTTGATTTTGTTTTTTTGTGCAGAAACACAAGAGAATTGTCCCTGAGTTAATTGCTTGTGATCCAAAAATTCCTTCAGATTCAAATGAATTAAAATTAAGGTTGCATTATGTTGATCTCCAACAAAATAGAGTGTTGCCTGCTGTCCCCAATTCTCTATAGTGTTTTTCCCCTCTCACTGCTATTTGGCATGTAAGAAGTGGCTCTGATTTTGCCCCTTGAACTGTTAGCTTGTCTCAGTGATCCTCTAAGTGGTTTTGAAGATGACAAGCCCCATTTCACCTCCAAAAGAACATACAAGAAGCAGGTGCTGCAGAACCACAGTACCGGTTTCCCATTTTTACTTGACTGCTTTTTTGACTGGGACACAGACATTTCATTCAAATTAGCAATGATGTGAAAAGTTTGTGTGTGTGTTGTTGTTTTTTTTTGCTTATATACGCTGACTTTTACTACATATAGTTTAAATGCCACAGTCTGAAATAGCACTTTTGAAATCTGAACAAAGGAATAGACAAGCTATTCAGTATGAAACATTTTGAACCCTATCTGTGCCAAAATGCCAGATCTGTATGTAACTACAGTAGAGTCTCACTTATCCAACATAAACGGGCCGGCAGAACGTTGGATAAGCGAATATCCGGGAATATGGGCCCGGGCTGTGGCGCAGGCGGGAGAGCAAGCCAGCTGCAATTAACTGCAATGAATCACTCTGACCAGGAGGTCATGAGTTCGAAGCCCTCAGAGCCTATGTTTGTTTGTCTTTGTTCTTTGTTAAAAGGCATTGAATGTTTGCCTATATGTGTAATGTGATCCGCCCTGAGTCCCCTTCGGGGTGAGAAGGGCGGAATATAAATGCTGTAAATAAATAAATAAATAAATAATAAAGAGAGATGAAGGAGAAGCCTATTAAACATCAAATTAGGTTATGATTTTACAAATTAAGCACCAAAACATCATGTTATACAACAAATTTGACAGAAAAAGTAGTTCAATATGCAGCAATGCTACGTAGTAATTACTGTTTTTATGAATTTAGCACCCAAAAATCACGATATATTGAAAACATTGACTACAAAAATGCATTGGATAATCCAGAATGTTGGATAAGCGAATGTTGGATAAGTGAGACTCTACTGTATATATTTATTCATCCATCCATCTCCATGTCTTCATATGTGACAGCATAGGTTTTTTGGAATACTTATTGCAGTATCAAAAATCTATGTTAAAAATCTATGTTCAATTTTTTCTCTGAAGCTGTTCTGTGGATCAATAATGCTAGAAGAAATGTAATCTTACACAAAACACCCACTTCTACTGTTTCTAGATTATGACCATCAGATTTGTATCCCCAATTTGCTCTTCCTTTGATATAAGTATCTGTCTATTAGTATTTATACTTTTTTTTATACTTTATACTATTTACTTTATACTTTATACAGAACATCCATTATTGTAAACCTGTTGAATTCTACATTGTGTTGTCGAAGGCTTTCAGGGCCAGGATCACAGGGTTGTTGTATGTTTTCCGAGCTGAAAATCATGAAAATGAACAAAATCTGGCTACCAGTATTAAAAAACTCAAAAATCAGAACAGTAAATAAGAAGCAACACTCTGAGACATGGGAACTAGGGCCAGTTAACAAAGAGTGCCCCCAGGCAGAAAGTAGCTAGTAGATGTAGCCATTCAATGCTAATTAGGGTGATTAACTGCAACATTTACAGCTGGCCTCCAACTGACAAGAGTTCTTCCCTCACCCTGGATTTCCCACAGATATATATAAACCTTCCTTGCTTAATTTCTCCATACCTCACAACCTCTGAGGATGCCTGCCATAGATGTGGGCGAAACGTCAGGAGAGAATACTTCTGGAACATGGCCATACAGCCCGGAAAACATACAACTCTGAATTCTACATTGTTCCACAATGCTCACCTTCTTCCTCCTCCTCCTCCTCCTCCTCCCTCAATTTGTGACAGTGGGGGGGGGAGTATGACAATGCATTTGCAACATTAGTCTGTATAGCTTTTGACAGGGCTCAGCTGGAAGTATCGTATTTCATTGCATAATAGGTGGCAGCCAAGGGAGGTCTCGCAGCTCTCGCCAGCAGGTGCATAGACATTTTTTTCAGCTATGGTACTTCCTTTGGATGGCTGTTGATAGCTGCAAAAAATTCACCACATAATAGTTGCACCCCCTTCCTCCCCCCCAAAAGGGGGGAGTGTGACTATTATGCGATGAAATACAGTAGTTTCAGGAATAATAATAATAATAATAATAATAATAATAATAATAATAATAATAATACTTTATTTATATACCGCCCTATCTCCCAGATGGGACTCAGGGCAGTTTACAGTCATAAAAGCAACACAAACATTACATAACAACATAATACACATTATTAAACAAAGTAAAATAATACAATTATAAAAATAAATCACACTTACATGACCAGATCAAGGGGACGGGAACCATAAACCCAATATATTAAAATGTATAATTTTAGGCTAGGGAAATCTTGTGCAATATATTCAGGAAGGACTGCTTGAGCCTGATTATCGGCCTTGAACACTCCATTTGCATTCTGCTTTTTAAAAAACCAATTGGATTTGTGAGCTCAAGGACTAAACTATGCTATGATCTTTCTTGCAAATAACTTTTAAAAGACTAATTGCATGGTTTCCGAGAGCATGGGAACAGCTGTTTGTGTCAAGTGTTTTCTTATACTTCCACCAGTGAGAAATACCATAAAGCAACATTCGTCAAAATGGATAACATTCTCACTTCATCCCCAGCCATCACAGCCATTTTTGCTAGGGATTATGGGGATAGTAGTCCAGATCACCTGGAGGAACCAGGCTGGGGTACGCTGCCAGCAAATGCACATTTATTATCAATGTATTAAAAGCCCCTAAGGACATGGGACAGATTTATTAACAGATTTATTTTTATTGTGACAGATGCTCTATTCAAGATCCTTTTATTGCAAACACAGCAGGATTAGTGTTACGTATTATACAGCCCAACAACAACAAAATTCTTGATGTCTTGGTTTTGGGCCTGTTCCTGGAGCTAATTCGAACACTGATTCCGAAAATTGCATTGGATAGACCGTGTCAGTTCTAGTTTATTATATATAATTATTATGGTTTTCTATGGGCAAGCAGATGGCGACTGGTAGATGACATATGTTCTGTATCTCAAAAATTAGATAAGGGAAAACTGGTGCCATGTTTGGAATCAGCAGATCAAATATACCTAGTAACAGGGATAACATTTGAGGTACCAAAATGTGTGCTAGCCAATGTTATCAATGTATATGTCAAGTGCAAAAGTACAGCATAATCTTTAAACTTATCAAATGGGACAGTATTCCTATCTCATCATTATAGACCAGCATTTCTCAACTTGGGGGTCGGGAGAAGGGTTTCAGAGGGGTTGCTAAACACCATCAGAAAACACATGTTTTTGATGGTCTTAGGAACCAAATCCCTACACTATTTTCTGTTGTTCATGGGGGTTCTGTGTGGGAAGTTTGGCCCAATTCTATCACTGGTGGGGTTCAAGGGGCTCTTTGATTGTAGGTGAACTTTTAACCTCAGCAACTACAACTCCCAAATGTCAAGTTCTATTTTCCCCAAACTCCACCAGCGTTCACATTTGGGTATATTGAGTATTTGTGCCAAGTTTGGTCCCGATCCATCATGGTTTGGAATCCACAGTGCTCTCTGGATGTAGGTCAACTACAACTCCAAAACTCAAGGTCAATGTACACCTAACCTTGGTCATGGGAGTTCTGTTTGCCAAGGTTGGCTCAATTCCATTGTTGGTAGAGTCCAGAGTGCTCTTTGATTGTAGGTTAACTATAAATCCCAGCAACTACAACTCCCAAATGACAAAATCAGCTCCCCTCCCCCCCCAAATCCCACCTGTATTCAAATTTGGGCTTATCGGGTATTTGTACCAAATTTGGTCCAGTTAATAAAAATACATCCTGCATATCTGATATTTACATTACGATTCACAGGTAGCAAAATTAGAGTTATGAAGTAGCATTGAAAATAATTTTATGGTTGGGGGTCACCACAACATGAGAAATTGTATTAAGGGGTCATGACATTAAGAAGGTTGAGAACCACTGTTATAGAAGAAGGATCAGGGAGAAAATACCAATTTATGGATGATGTTTGTCACTGAAATGACATTTGAATCTGAGATTTTTCAACTCAGGGTGCATCAGGGTGAGTTCCCTTGGGGAGATAGTGCATTATTATTATTATTATTATTATTATTATTATTATTATTATTATGTTGTTGTTGTTGTTGTTGTTGTTGTTGTTGTTGTTGTCATTTACACTGTAGAATTAATGCAATTTGGCTGTGGCGTCAAGGGAGGTTGTTTAGTGAGGCATCAGCATTATTGAGCCAAGAAGGCAAATACCTGGTAAAACTACAAATCCCACAGCCCAGTGCTAGTTACCAGTTTTTAGCCTTCTCTGACAAATATTGCCAGTGATTCATATTAATGTCAAACTACTTTAATTCTACAGTGATGCACCTTCAGACCTTTAGCCACAAGGCTAATAAATCAATTTGCTTTATTTCATGCAAATGTCTTACAATGTTTTTTTCTGAAAAATTAGTTGCTAGGGTGAAATAGGTAGAGTTCAAAAACTATAGGGTTTTGTTTTGTTTTGTTTTTTGCTGGGGAGGAATGGTTAACTTGCTCATACTGGGGGTGGGGATTGCTTTGCTACTGTGCTTGTGTTTAACCTTGTGTAGGAGGACTTATATCCTGGAAAGAGACTTCTCTGCCTGCCACTTGCTGTTTTTCGGCTGCCAAACTGGCAGATTCAGCCCGCAAAGAGTCTCTCGATTTGGTTTTCTCTTGTGACTGCTTGAAAAGGTGTGGTGTTTACTTTCCCTGACTGCTTCTGGGGCCTTGTGTTATTTGCTGACCATATTTTGTGATGAATCATGTTTCGTTCCTTCCCTTTTCTTTTTTTACTATGGTTTCTGCCTATCCCTTCATTTTCTTCCTTTGCTGGAGAAGACGCAAATGCTCACAAGCTAAGAATGTGGGATTTGGGTTCGGGCATTCAGGTGTATCTCTCAATGTGTTTGATCCTTTATTCCTTTTTTATTTTTATTGTGTCTCTTGGACTACAATTCTGCTAAGTCAGAGGACGCCTCCTCTCCAGTTGTGTGGAATTCTGATAAAGTGGCATAAAAATAGACTTTGCTCAAAACACAAAAATCCCACTGTCAAGCAAAATTTGCCCTTCCTCCTTATCTTATCTGTTTTGAGTCACACAAACTATTTGCACAACGCCTTCTACTGAGAAGATGTTGTTTGTATTTGGTTGACTCCCTTTTTGCCAATCTCGGAGCCTGAGTTTTCACCTCTTTTCTCTTTTAAAATCCTCCTCCCCGTGGAAAATGTCAAAGCACGTTCCCCTATTCTTTCTCATAAAGCTTCAGCCGGCCTCATCAAAATCCATTTGTTACAGACGGGATTTTTCAATCAATTTTTCAAGCTGCCTGGGTAAACTTTTCTACGCGGGGGCAGTGGCACTTTGAAAATCTCCTTGCCTTTCTGTCCCACCCATAAGGACTCCTTCGATGTGCCCTTAGCAAATTGCTGCCACGGAATTTAAATAGCCAAAGCTCATTGACCAATAAAGTGACATGTGTACTGTATAACAGAGTTACATAGACCTTGTGACTAGGAGGAAAGGTTATTCAAGCAAAGGTGCAACTAGGACTACCTGTTGCAATTGCAGGCACCAGGAAGGTAAGAGGAAAAACTTATCTTTTTACTGCTTGGGATTTCGTTTGAGTTTGCATTCGTTAAAAGTACGGCTTCTTCTTACTCTTGTCTAGAACATTAGTGTTAAGAAGAGACGAAATAACGATAAACATAAGCCTTGACCCACAATGTTTGAATGTCTGAAAAGTTTGTTTCCTTTCAAGCAATGCCTGCAGGTTTCATAAAGTTTGATATGAAACGACTTCTACTTTTAAGCTTTCCAAATCGCTGCATGCTGAAAAGCAAGTTGCCATTCTTTTCAATGAAGCAAGCAAAACTTGATTAACTTAGCTTTGTGTTTTTCTTGGATCTGATTCTTCCGACCTTGTGAGTAGTTCACTCGTCAGGCAGATATGATAAATTTGGCATTGGGAATTGAAACAATGAAGTGAAGAGATTTGGGTCTTTCTTTGTTAAGTGAAAATAACTCATTACTGTTCTGCGGGTGGTGTTTGCTGCTTACTTAAACATCATTGAAGGAGAATGCCACATCATTCTGCTACAATATGTATTTTACATGTGACCTAAACTGTGGAGGGGGCACCATTTTATCTAGTATTTTCATTTTATGTAGTATTTTTTTATCATTTTGCACCTTTTAAAGTGATGAGGACATAATTGAAGTTTCACATTAAACAAAAAGGTATTGTGACATTGGAGACATATTGAAAGGACCTGCATTTGGTTAAATCAATTGAACATACGTTTTGTTTCATTTTTGCAAGTTCAGCTTCAATTCATGTGCTATGCATGGTTAGCATATGTAACAGAAATGATTGCAAATATATCCAGGGATGGCAGCTTTGTCCTAAACTGTAGTCCTCTGTCCTTGTTATTTGCAAGGCTGCCTATATCAGGTGCACAAACAGCATTTGTTCAAATATGATCTGCAAAATGGCTGCTTTATTTGTCATGTCTGTCTTAGACAGCTTTGCCTTTATGTGTAACGCTGGCATTTAAATCTTCAAAAAGAGCGTTTAAAGTGGTGAATTGCAATTTTACTGGAGGGAGAAATGACAAAATTTCTGCAGCCAACATGAATTAAATTGTAATTGGAATATATTCCAATTATGAAATGGTAGATGAGGTACAGCCTATTAGGATTTATCTGTACATTTAAAGTATACAGTACAATCCCCTTATCCACAGACTCAGTATTCATGGTTCTACTTACCCATATTCCCACCTCACCCAGAAGTGTTTGTGGGCCTCTATAGGTGTCAGTCTGTGGTATGCTTCTGGTTGAAGAACAGGCAAAATATAGGTTTTGCTATTATTCATGATTTCATGTATGGGCGGTGTGTGTGTGTGTGTGGGGGGGAGGTAGAACGTATCTTCTGTGGATATGGAGGATTGTACACTATCTATTTCCCTTCTTGTCCTTCACCCCATTATAAATCTAAACCGATTCTTAGGCTAGATCTACACTGCCCTATATCCAGGATCTGATTCCAGATTTTCTGCTTATCCCACTTTATATTGCAGTGTAGACTCATATAATTCAGTTCAAAGAGGATAATCTGGGATCAGATCCTGGTATATAGGGCTGTATAGATCCAGCCTCCGAAAGCCTATTATTAGAACTTTTAAGACATAAAGTAGCATCTCATTTATCAAACATAAACAGGCCAGCAGAATGTTGAATAAGCAAAAATGTTGGATAATAAGGAGGGTTTCAGGAAAAGCAAAAGTAAATGTCAAATTACGTTATTATTTTACAAATTAAGCACCAAAACATCATGTTTTACAACATATCAACAGAAAAAGCAGTTCAATACGCGGTAACGTTATGTAGTAATTACTGTATATATGAATTTAGCACCAAAACATCGCAATGTATTGAAAACATTGACTACAAAAGGCTACTAAAAGGCAGACTGCGTTGGATAATATAGAACACTAGCTGTGCCCGGCCACGCGTTGCTGTGGCGAAGTATGGTGGTATGGGAAATAAAGTATTGAGGAATTGGTGGTAGTTAAGCTTTCTAACTGGCAGCAATTGGATAAAAACAATTATTCCTCTCCCTCTAATTAGGACTTTATTTTTCTTTTCTTTTCATTGTATGAACGTAGAGGCATGGATGAGGGGTTGTGCTGGTAAGTTTAGTGTATCTGGGATGCGTAGTTTTGTTGTTTTGTCCTAGGCCGAAATTTCATTACCCTTTTATATATATAGATTGGATAAGCGAAGGTTGGATAAGTGAAGGTTGGATAAGCGAGACTCTACTGTAATAGCAACATTGGGTTCGAAAACATGCAAATGTGACTAGATCAATAGGTACTACTCTGGCGGGAAGGTAACGGTGCTCCATGCAGTCCTGCCGACCACATGACCTAGGAGGTGTCTATGGACAATGCCGTCTCTTCAGCTTAGAAATGGAGATGAGCACCAACCCCCAGAGTCGGACACAACTAGATTTAATGTCAGGGGAAAAACCTTTGCCTAGCAACATTGGGTTTGGAAAGTTTGTGTTTTTCTGCTCTTTTAGAGTCGATGGCATGTTAACTTCCAAAGTCACCGATGAATTTTCTACCAAAATTAAACTTTGAACTGGGGTGTAGTTTCTACTGACACCCCCCCCCCCCAACCCCGTCATGCATCCCCTTCAAAGGTCCTCTGTGCTGGTTAAACATTTTTACAAAATGTATAACAACCCTGGGCAAAGGTAATCTAATCTGGCACTTTGCTCAGCGGGGCTAGTAACTGTGTTTCTAAGTTTCAGCCAGAGGTTCAAAGGTTCGCACAAATTTCACAGATCAGAGATCAGGCACAAATTGCTGCACTTTGTTTCTGGGTTCTTCGGATATGATAAATTTCCACGGCGGTGAGGATTGCTTGGTGTGCCTCCCTTTCGGCACAGGGGCAATGCCAGGCAGTTAAGAGCATGTTCGGTGCAAGTTGGCCACTGGCACCCGAGTTTAATGAATAACTAAATGATACCTTAGTCAGGGTGCAAGGTAGATATTATGAAAGAGTCCAAATTGTGAAAGGGGGATGGGATGGCTCTGTGTGTGTGTGTGTGTGAAACAAAGAGACAAATCAGGAGTGGATGACAATAGGGTTAAATGCTAATATGATATTTTTAGCTACACTTAACACGTAATTTAGCCCTGCATCTGAATGAATTGTCACTCTTGATAGCACAGTTTCAAGGATGCCAGTCATCTGATCCACAACCAAAGGATGTTATGCTGTGAAGTGTGCTGTGATAACTAGGAATCTAATCAAGTTTACTCAAAGAAAAAGCAAGATGACAGATCTGCTTTCTTCCCCGCAGCCATTGTACAAGTACTAAAGGATAATGTGACACTGGAAGATAAACATGGTTGGGATTTACCATAAAATATAAATAAATGCATGTTTTTGAACCAAGAATAAGATTGCATCTTATTCATGTTTTGTTTACACTCAGAACAACCCCAGGTTTTTTAAAACAAAGACAAACACAACCTAGTGTAATAGTAAGTTTCTGCTTCTGCGATTTCCTGCTTCTTAGCGGGGGGTTGGACTAGATGGCCCATGAGGTCTCTTCCAACTCTACTATTCTATGATTCTATGATTCTATGATTCTAAGTTAACATTGCTCGGCACATAGAATTTAAAATTTTCATAAACACTTTTGATCCCACAGGGTTAATTCTAAGAACCAAGACTATCATCATGTAGGGCTCCTTTCACACAGCTGAATAAAATCCCATATTTTCTGCTTTGAACTGGATTATATGGCAGTGTAGACAGGAACTAGATATAATATAAAACAGCACTTGCATGCACATTTATTTTGGAAGTATTCAACTGTCCTGGGGTTGATGTTTAGCATGCAGTCATTTACATCACAGGACCGTATCATATTAGGAAATACTCCATTTCTGAGACTGTTTGAGAATTAGTTCGAACAGGTCCCATCACATGACATTTGCCCCATCCTGTCAGTATTCTGCCGGGATCGGTCTGCAAGTGTCACGGAAACGAATTATTTGCAAATGGAATTCTAATAATGTTTTTTTGAAATACTACGGATTCTTGCTGAAGCGCTGTTTTTGTGTGTGAAAGGAAAATCCGTATGCATTCTGTTAGCAGCAATACTTTTTAAAAGGTCATAGAATGATGTAGGATGGTGAGATGAGTCAAAAGGCAGCATTTTCAAATCATAAGTATCGTAATAATCATAAGAATCGTATGCAACCAGTCTCAATACAATATGCATCCAGTCGTAAAAAAAATATGGTATGCATACTGATAGAAACGGATTATATCCCAATATGATATGATCCTTAATGGTTTGTGGTGTGTGTGTGTGTGCAAACTCTACTACAGGCTGAACACCATTCATTCCATCAGAAGATCAGCCTACTAACAACATTGAACATTTTTTCATTCATTCTTATCCAGTTGACTGTCATGACTTAGTTCCCATTCATAATATCTCACCAACTAGAGAAGGAAATGAAAAACTGAGCTGTATTTTCTCAGTGCACTGATTAACATTTTGATACATTTTTATATACATTTTGATACATTTTATACAGCTTAAATGAAATTTTATCCTAAGTTTATGAAGCTACCTCACATGGAGTCATACTGTTGGTCCGCGTTTCTCACTTTTATCTGCTCTGACTAGTAGCATCTCTATTTCATTTCAGATAGTGGTATTTTCCACAATGAGATATGTGCAAAAAATAATGTTTTTTTCTCATAACCAATAACTAGGAAAACACATTGTATCCCATTTCACACTGCACTTTGTCATGAAATCCTTAAGAATCACATTCTGAACTGAATACCAAAATACAGTAGAGTCTCACTTACCCAAGCTAAGTGGATAAGTGAATATCTTGGATAATAAGGAGGGATTGAGGAAAAGCTTATTAAACATCAAATTAGGTTATGATTTTACAAATTAAGCACAAAAACATCATGTTATACAACAAATTTGACAGAAAAAGTAGCTCAATACACACTAATGTTATGTTGTAATTACTATATTTATGAATTTAGCACCAAAATATCACAATATATTGAAAACATTGACTACAAAAATGCGTTGGATAATCCAGAACCTTGGATAAGCGAGTCTTGGATGAGTGAGACTCTACTGTATATCCATATTTCTTCAATTGTAAGATGCCATCAATTGTAAGGCGCACCCTAATTTCGGTGCCACCACTACCAACTAAAATACATAAGATAAACCTGCGCTTCTAAAGCATATAAACATTTTAGATATGTTTATATATAGAGGAAACTGTGTCTTGAAGAAATACAGTATGTCAGCTGTTATCTCTGAGCTTCAGGACTGGGTTTTAGTGTAAATATACTTACTCTCATCCTTGATCATCATCATAGGCTATCACTCAGAACCAAGTATGATTGTTGTCCAACTGTAGGGTGTTGACAGTGGGTCCATAGATGACTGTAGGTACTTATTCTTGATCCACATGTTCTTTCGCAATGAATAGATGTCTATTCATCTACAGTAGAGTCTCACTTATCCAACATAAACGGGCTGGCAGAATGTTGGATAAGCGAATATGTTGCATAATAAGGAGGGATTAAGGAAAAGCCTATTAAACATCAAGTTAGATTATGATTTTACAAATGAAGCACCAAAACATCATGTTAGACAACAAATTTGACAGAAAAAGTAGTTCAATACGCAGTAATGCTATGTAGTAATTACTGTATTTACGAATTTAGCACCAAAATATCACGATATATTGAAAAAATTGACTACAAAAATGTGTTGGATAATCCAGAACGTTGGATAAGCGAGTGTTGGATAAGTGAGACTCTACTGTACTGTATTTACAAATTTAGCACCAAAATATCACGATGTATTGAAAACATTGACTACAAAAATGCGTTGGATAATCCAGAACGTTGGATAAGTGAATGTTGGATAAGTGAGACTCTACTGTACTTCCAGATGGAAGGTGGTTCCAACAAAGATTGGCTTGATGTGCCTTCTTCTTGGCACATTTCTCCCTTTCATCTTCCATTCTTGCTTTTTCGAAATCCACAGCACTGTTGCTAACAGCTGACCTCTAGTTAGAAGGGCCAGGGCTTCCCAGTTCTTGGTGTCTATGTCACAGTTTTTAAGATTAACTTTAAGCCCATCTTTAAATGTCCAAGATACAGTATATGGGAAACAAGGCATACTGTCAACACAACCCTTGCAAGGACTTCCAGGGATGATTCTACTGTGTAGCAATAGGTTCAGACAGAATATTCTGTGGCTGTTTTCTTATATGCAGTTTCAATAGGGAATGTCTGACCCTTCAGATAATACTGGACTACAAATCCCATCACCCCTGGGCAACATAGAAAAAATAATGGGAGACTGTGGAAACTGTAATCCAGCAACATCTGGAGGATCACCATGCTCAGCATTTTTGTGTTGCAGAACAGTGATTGTGGTGGGAAGTTCAAAAACATATTTTAAAAAGAATAGAGATATGCCTTAGGATTTTAAGAAGATGGCATTAAAGATCCTTTTTAGCCCTCTACATTATGTCTCTTTTTTCTGTGTGGATTCCATTGTTTCTTTTTCAGGTTTTCCCTGGGGAGTTTGTGATAAGGAACTCTTAGCGATTCCTCTTTTGTGAAATCCTCATCTCTCCTTGATTCATACCTTCTGTTTTGCTCTTTAAATACACCTTGCTTGTGAAACATATTTACAGAAGAGCAGACTGCTGTCCACCAGCTATTGTTTCCTTTTCAATTGAAGTCCTTGACACGGCTGGAACCAACCAACCTATAAGGCTTATAATCAATGTCACCTCTTTTAAAAAACAGCTGAAGCAGAACATGTTTGGAAGCAAACTGGAATTTAATGCTGAATAAAACATTAGGTTATAGACATAGGAGGCTAAATGCAGAGGTTTAATAACAAAATGGAGACAATACAATTTTCATCCTATTTTTCTATGGATACATTTATATATATCCTGGCAAAGCTTCAAAAGGGAAGTTGTTTTGTGGGGAATTTTTTGGACTACAATTTATTTATTTATTATTTATTTACAGTATTTATATTCCACCCTTCTCACCCCGAAGGGGACTCAGGGTGGATCACATTACACATATAAGGCAAACATTCAATCCAAACATTCATTCAATTCAATTCCCATAATTGCTCCACCGGTTGAAAATTTCTGGGAAATGGAGTAAATAAATTGTAACCTTTCCAAATTTTGAACTAGAACTAATACTAGGGTATTAGCACACTCATGATTCAGAGAGCAATTTTTCCTGTAATGTAGACTGACTTGTGTGCTCATTGTGTGCCTAAAATCAAAGGGAGTTTGTCTGAAGAGCTCTATGCACAATGCAGTGGCTGGTGGTCATTTCAATGGACAACAATTGCATTACTACTCCTTGCTTGTGGAGTACCTGCAAATCCTTCAGCCTTTTCTCCATGTCACAAAGAAAACATACATTGTTGGGGAGAAAAGGGGAAATGACTGCCTAAATACTCTGCCAGATGGCAAAAGCTGTTCTTTCCCATGTCAGTCATACAAAATATTGCTTGATCTACAAAGGCACTGATTAATAGTTTTGTTAATTTGTTCTTTTCCTTTTACATCTCATTTAAGACTTTACTGACAGGGCCTCTTCACCCAGTACGTTTGCTTTACAGAAAATGTACAAGTCAGCAGACAGACTTTTGAAAGCATGCAACTCCATTATATTAAAGGCTGCCATGTCAGCATCACTCTGAAGTTTATCAACATTGCATTTTAATGTTTTATATAGTGAGTGGATAAAATAGTCACCCATCAATGCACATTAGAGTTGTGCATGGAATTCGTTCCTACCATTTCTACCATTTCTTTTGTGTCTTCTGTTTCTTCAGGAGCACAAAAAGGGAAGCCCCCTTCCTGCACGAAAATGTGCTCGAAATGAAAGCCTGCTTTCGTCTGCAGCCAAGCGCCTCCCAGAACTTGCCTCCTTGCCTTGGAAAGACAGTGCATGTGTAGCGTGGCATGGCGTTCAGGCAGACCAGGAGCACGCCTGCAGCTGAGAGTAAGAGGCGCTCGGCTGCAGGCACATGTGCTTTACATGCCTGCTTGCATGCCACGCCACACACGCGCTCTCTTTCCAAGGAGAGTGCGTATGTGGCATGGCGTGCAGGCAGGCCTGGAAAGCATGCATACCTGCCAGTGCCTGCAGCTGAGCACCTTTTACTCTAGAGTAGAAGCAGCAGGTAAGAGGCCTCCTTAAAGCGCACGCCGGGAAGGGGAGTCTGGGTAGGAAGCCCTCCATAATGGTCTGATTTTCGGGGGCCCAAACTGAAAACAGGTACTTACCCTCCCAGTTTCGGGAGGCTCTCAAAAAAGAACACAAAGCCGAGACACAAAAATGGGGTAAGGTTTATCTCGAACGCACAACTCTAATGCACATACCCAAATAACCTCATACTGAAAAACTCACCAAATGAAAAACAAATCGGCAAATTGAAAGAGAAACACTGAAAATGGGCTATTACATGTCAAGTTCACCCACAATATCCTATGTTTAGCTTGTTCACTTTAATAGACGTATTAAATTGGTTGTACATTTCCTGGCTATCAGTGTTTGATTCTTTAAAAGAACTTGAATTTGCTCAGTTAAGCAACTACATCCTGAACTACAGTGTTCCCTCACTTATTGCGGGGGTTAGGTTCCAGGACCACCCGCAATAAGTGAAAATCAGCAAAGTAGGGACACTATATTTATTTTAATATTTATTCATTATTTTAGTAGTTATACACTATTTTAAGTCTTTATCAACCAATCATGTGTTAATAAATCACCTCCTTCTCCTCCCGCTGCCCCTTGGGCTCTTTTTCTCTCCTTCTGGCTTCTCCTTCCTCCCTTCCTTAGGCTGTAAATTGTAATTTTTTATGATTTATAATAGTCTTTTAAGTTTATTGAAAAACCGCAAAACAGTGAATCCGCAAAAAGTGAACCGCGAAGTAGTGAGGGAACACTGTATACTCTTAACAATTGGAGGATTTAGTTGAGTGGGGAAAATTTGGACTACAGACTACTTGTGAAATACACAAGCATTCTTATTTGTATTTAATTTTGTTCTTTGGGAAGGGGAAGGTTTTAGGAAATGTCTTTACTTCTATCCCTTTTTTAAACTACTGGGTATTTCAAAAAGATGGGCCCAGTGTACAGCAGTGTTTTGAAAAGGTTTGTCTGATATGAAGTTCATGGCATAATATCATTACTAAATATAATAGAAAGGCCATAAATAAATGGCCATGTCAATATTGGATAACCCCCTTTTTCGCAGAGTCTTTTTATGGAAATTCTGGTTGTATTGGGGAACTGCACTGCACCGGGGATGTAAAACAACTTCCCTGATC
The DNA here is from genome assembly GCF_035594765.1 of Anolis carolinensis. NCBI lineage: Eukaryota > Metazoa > Chordata > Lepidosauria > Squamata > Anolidae > Anolis > Anolis carolinensis. The sequence continues at coordinate 80,759,307 of NC_085845.1, forward strand.
TTCTGCAGAATCAGTTCTTTTGCAAGAAGAATGCTAAATGACAATAAGTCATTATGTGAAACATGGTGCAGCTTCTGTTATTAACATGAACTCTGATCAAAATGACCTTGGGAAAATGGCAGTATAACAAGATTGATCCCAGGGCCTTGTAATATTTTTAGTGTTGACGTATTAGACCTTTAATCCCCTTTTCTTCTCCCACACTCAGAAATCATTTTTTCTGATAGCCTTATTTCCAAACATGGTACAATATTTTAATTTTATTTTAAAACTATACAAATTTTCACTACCATAGAAGAAACTGTGAATAAATGGACAAATATGAGGAAAAATAGGGGCTGGGAGAGGAGGCATGCTTCCTTAATGTTTTTAAACGTTACTTTCAGGTGTTTGGAGTACTTAGCATTATAGTCCAAAGAAATAACCTTTCCAAACTCTGTTTTCTTGTAGGGAAGTTGTTCAATTGCATATTTAACTTTGTTATACAATATGAGTTGAAATATTTGTTCTGAACAGTGCATTAGTTCCCTGCTTGCAATAAATTGTGTTACATCTGAACACATAGATTGACTTGGATAGAGTTCATAAGTATATGACCATCTTTTGGGGTGGAGGCATGGACTAGAGGAACATGATCCTTTCTTGCACCTTGATTCTCTTACCTTGTAATAATCAAACGGATAGGAATGCAGCCATGCCAATGTAAACATATCACTGAATCATTTGCTGTTTTTCTACAGCAGCAAAGGCAGACCATGGATATAGAAGACGTTTGACTGGTGCTTTGCAAAATTAGTTAAGGGCTACTTTTGTGCATAGGCAATTTTTGTTCCCAAACATATTTTAGTGCTTTTCATAGAATCATAGAGGTGGGAGAGACCTCATGGCTCATCCAGTCCAACTACCTGCCAAGAAGCAGGAAAATTGCATTCAAAGCACCCCCGACAGAAGGCTATATCCAGCCTCTGGTTAAAAGTTTCCAAAGAAGAAGCCTCCACCATATTCTGGGGCAGAGAGTTCCACTGCTGAACAGCTCTCACAGTGAGGAAGTTCTTCCTAATGTTCAGGTGGAATCTCCTTTCCTGTAGTTTGAAGTCATTTTTCTGCATCCTAGTCTCCAGGGCAACAGAAAACAAGCTTGCTCCCTAGAATCACAGAATAGTAGAGTTGGAAGAGACCTCATGGGCCATCCAGTCCAACCCCTCCTCCCTATGACTTCCCCTCACATATTTATATATGGCCATCATGTCTCTTCTCAGCCTTCTCTTCAGGCTAAACATGCCCAACTCTTTAAGCCATTCCTCATAGGTCTTGTTCTCCAGACCCTTGATCATTTTAGTCACCCTCCTGTGGACACATTCCAGCTTGTCAACATCTCCCTTCAACTGTGGTGCCCAGAATTGAACACAGTATTCCAGGCGTGGTCTGACCAAGGCAGAATCGAGGGGTAGCATGACTTCCCTGGATCTAGACAATATACAATATTCAGGACCAAGGGGTCCTGTTTATCTAGCAATGGGGCTTTAACCTGATCACTGGCTGGAAATGGTCTGGGTAGAATTGTTGTTTAGGAGTTCAGTTGTATCATTCATTGGCTGTGCTATATCCCATTAGCAAAACAATTGAAAAGCTTCCGTCTGTATACTATTTGCTACATCATTTACCATCAATAAAGCTTATACAAAAGTAGTAACATATGTCATCGTTCAGCCCTAGATAAACTCTTGGGGGAACCTGAAATTACATCCCATTCCAGCACAGAACAGCCACAACATTTTATTGCCTGCATTTACTGATTCTTTTTCTTTGCAGTTTTCTATAGAATGGTCAGTACAAGTTGGGTATCCTTTATCTGAAATGCTTGGGAACAGAAGTGTATGGAATTTTGTATTTTAATGGATACTGTAATGCCTGTGTTTACATATACAGTTTGTACATAATGAGAATTCTGGAGCTGGGACACAAATCTAAACACCAAATTAATATATGTTTCTCATATATCTTATACACATAGATTGAAGATAATTCTATACATGAATTTTGTATATGAAACAAAATTTGCATAGTTTGAGCCATAAGAAAAAGGTGTCACTGTCTCAGCCACCCATGTGGATGATTTTAGATTTTGGAATATTTTGAATTTCAGAGTTCCAGATAAGAGATGTTCAAGTTGTATCACCTTATAGTACTTTTCTCCTCCCCACCCACTTACCTGGGAAGTTTAGTTTTGTGTAAATAGTTGAATCTTATATTGACAAAGTTGCTCTTCATGTTTGTCTCTTAGCAATCACACTCTCATCTATGAAAATTGTTTAAAATATTGAATTAATGTTCCTTTTTAAAAATCTCTTTGTCTAGGTATCCCTACCTTTTGAATGATTAGAACATAATGACAGCTGAAGATTCTACCGCTAGGATGAATAATGATTCCTCCAAAATGCAGGCAAATAAAGTCCATATTCCCGAAGAACTGGCAAATGTGCCAAACGGACCTGCACTAATACAACTAATGGAACGCACAGGATATAATCTGGTTCAGGAGAATGGGCAACGCAAATATGGTGGACCACCACCAGGCTGGGAAGGGCTCCATCCTCCTCGTGGATGTGAAGTCTTTGTGGGTAAAATTCCTCGTGATGTCTATGAAGATGAGCTGGTCCCTGTATTTGAGACTGCAGGTCGGATCTATGAAATGCGCCTGATGATGGACTTCGATGGAAAAAATCGTGGCTATGCCTTTGTAATGTACACTCAAAAATACGAAGCCAAGCGTGCCGTCAAAGAACTAAACAACTACGAAATCCGTCCTGGGAGGCTGTTAGGAGTGTGTTGCAGTGTGGATAACTGCAGGCTCTTCATTGGTGGGATCCCTAAGATGAAAAAGAGAGAAGAAATTCTAGAAGAGATCTCCAAGGTGACGGAAGGTGTGCTAGACGTCATTGTATACGCCAGTGCGGCAGATAAGATGAAAAACCGAGGATTTGCCTTTGTGGAGTATGAAAGCCACAGAGCAGCCGCAATGGCGAGGAGGAAACTGATGCCTGGGAGAATCCAACTTTGGGGGCATCAGATTGCAGTTGACTGGGCTGAGCCAGAAATAGATGTTGATGAAGATGTCATGGAGACAGTAAAAATTCTATACGTCAGGAATTTAATGATCGAAACAACAGAGGATACAATTAAAAAAGTGTTTGGACAGTTTAACCCTGGCTGCGTAGAAAGGGTGAAGAAAATACGAGATTATGCCTTTGTACACTTCACAAGCCGGGAAGATGCAGTTCAGGCCATGAATAATCTCAACAACACTGAGCTGGAAGGATCCTGCCTGGAAGTGACCTTAGCCAAGCCAGTTGACAAAGAGCAATACACACGTTACCAGAAAGCAGCCAAAGGAGGCAGCGGAGGAGGAACAACAACAACTGAAGTAACTCAGCAGCCCAATTATGTATACTCTTGTGATCCATACACCCTGGCCTATTATGGATATCCATACAATGCTTTGATTGGTCCAAACAGAGAATATTTTGTGAAAGGTTAGTATATAGCGTTTGGTACTTTTTTTGGTGGGGATGTTTAACATGCTTGTTTTATGGATGGGACCTCTTTCTCCTAAGTATGAATTATGTGACATGCCTAGCTCTTAATTTACCTTTCACAAAACACTGAATATATAGTCTACTCCTCAACAGTGGCCCATAATGTGATCGTACCAAGCTCTCTCACACTTTGTATCTCAACCCTCATCCCCTCTGATAAGAAATTTGCGCCTCTCTGTTTAAAAAAGAAGAGCCCAGAGCCATCAATCAAATAATAATAATAATAATAATAATAATAATAATAATAATAATAATAATAATACACTTTATTTATATTCCGCTTTATCTCCCTGGAGGGGCTCAGAGCAGATTACAGTACACATATAAGGCAAACATTCCATGCCTTTTACACAGCAATGACATACAATACATGTACACAGCAAAGATAAAGGCCTTCACTTTTTTCATTTCCAGCGTCTGGAGGCGATGCTCAACTCTGGCCATGGGGAGGTGCACTTGTTCCATTTTCCATGTTGAGAAGCCTGTTGACTGTAGACATCGCCAATTGTGTTTTGTTGGCATGGCTGCATAGGGTGTCCTTTTACCTTCCCGCCAAGGCAGTACCTATTGATCTACTCTTATAACATGCTTTCGAACTGCTAGGTTGGCAGAAGCTAGGATTGACAGTTGGGAGCTTGTCCTGACTCACGGCTTCAAACTGCCAACCCTTTGGTCAGCAGCTTTCCTGCAGTTAGCGGCTTAACTCGCTGTGCTATCACAGCTCCTATTAAGATAGCAGATCGTGTATGCTCATAGGATGTGAAAAAATTTGTGAGTTTCTAAACCAGTGGTTCTCAACCTGTGGGTCTCCAGATGTTTTTGGTCTTCAACTCCCAGAAATCCTAACAACTGGTAAACTGGCTGGGATTTCTGAGAGTTGTAGGCCAAAACACCTGGGGACCCACAAGTTAAGAACCTCTGTTCTAAATAATATCCAGCATTCAAAAGAAGGCAGATATCAAAACATGTTCTTCCTCTTTTCCCTCCTACTGGTTGCATGACCTATCTAGGACTCATTCAACATTTCAGAAATGCATTTAAAGCAGTTTCTGTCAGGACTTCTTCATTATCATTTAGGAATTGAAGTGTGAAAATGCTATAGCAATATTACATTCCTTAAACAGTGTGCGTTTTTTTAGAGAGAAAAGTGGCATATAGATAAATAAAAGCAATAGTAAGAATAATAAGGATCATTTTGTTTTGATGGAAATATTCTTTCTCTAAACCAGTGGTTCTCAACCTAACAGCTGGTGAACTGGCTGGAATTTCTGGGAGTTGTAGGCCAAAAACATCTGAGGACCCCAGGTTGAGAACCACTGCCCTAGACACACATCAGAGGCTTTACGAGAGTCCATCTCTGCTTAGCCTAAAGCTCACTAGTTCTGAGCTTACTTTTCTTGTTTTGGCAAAAGAGATTTCAATGGGATTCTTTTAGGTGGCATTCCCTGAAAGCGGATGACACTTTGAGCTTTCATAGCAACAAATAGATCTTAAGCAAGGTTGCATTTACTCTGGAGGTGGGTACTGAAATACTAAAGCAAAAATAAAATTAAAAGTATCTTATAACTGAGAGTGGATTTTCAGGGTGACCTTCTCCCTCTTAAAAAAAACAACAACAATAGGATTTTGTGTTATTTCTTCATAATTTCTCACAAATCAGAATTTACTACAATGACGGTGAATACCCCAATTCACAAACTGACTGATTTGTAGAGTTGTGTGTGGAAACTGTTTCTCTTCGTTTCATCCATTCTTTCCTTACTTTAGTTCCTTCAGCCGCATGTATTGGGAAGCCCCTCTCCCTATAAAAATCAGCTCAACACAAAAGCTAGCAGGAGCCAATCCCGGCTCCTTGCCTGCTTTTCAACATCACAATTTAATCATTTTTATTAATCCCCCAAGCAAACAAAAGAAAACCCTCATTCCCTGAAAACTACTATTAGTTACCTCTCCTCTTCCAGGAAGTTATTGCTCTTCCTTACCTGGAAGTGGGAATGCCTTGGAAGAATGCGTGGCTGCTGACATGCGCATGCACCTGCCTGCAGCTAAGCCACTCCTCTAGAGTAAGAAACAGCTTTAATAATTTGCTTGCCTCCTTTAAATGCCATGGAATGGAAAGAGTGTGGCTGCTGGCGTATCTCCTCTAGAGTAAGAAACAGCTTTTAAGAAATTACTTGTCTCCTTTAAATGCCTTGGAAAGAGAGTGTGTGGTGTGCAGGCCCAAGAGAGAAAGCGCAGCACCTGCCTGCAGCCAAGCGCCTCTCCTCTAGAGTAGAACAGCTTAAATGCCTAAAATGATGGGAAGGGGAGCCTGGGAAGCCTGCCCCCCCCACCCACCCCCCCGCCCCATAATGGGATGATAGAAAACTGATTTTTTGGCACCCCAGAGTGAAAATAGATATCTGCCCTCCAAATTTCGGGAGGCTTCCAAAACCAGATCCCCCACCCACACCAAAAGCCAGGACACGAAACGGGTCGAGGTTTACCCTGAATGCATAACCCTACTGATTTGTAGAAACATTCGCAGTGCTAATTAATGATGGACATCTTAACAAGTTCTGGTAAAATACAAACAGACAACCAAGTAAAGAAATGTTTCATTTCAGAAAAAATGTATTAATTTAAACCGAAGAAGGAGAGCACTGTGATAGTCATTTCCATGCATCCTGATCTGCAGCACCTTGGGTTAGAGTGCTGCCTAGCTTAAGAGACAGGTTTGGGGGCTTTAATAATAAATAATATTGATGAAACTTTATTCATGTCCTGCCACCATCTCCCAGAGGGACTTGGGGCGGTTCATAAAACACTCAAGGTGTGACACAAAATACAAGATACAACAAGTGCAAAACAAAACATAGGCAACAAACAGTCAAAACAACATCATAAATTAATAGTACCCCCTGGAAAAACAATAAAATACATCAATTGCTGTAGATAAAACTTTCCAAGGCTTTGACAGAAGTAACTACAAGGAAAGAGCACAGTCATCACATTTCCCGATTCCACAAAATAACCTTTTCTAATAGCGCAGAAGTCTCCCCTTGGATGCAGGCCAATGTGTCTACAGAGACGAGCATCAGGCATCCTTATAGCTGCTGTTGAGTTACAATTTCTATTAATCTTAGCCAGAATAGCAAGTGGTGAGTAATGTTGGGAATTGTGATTCAACGCCATCTGAAGGCTGCGATTTATCCAATTCTCAGTTGGTTATATCTTTTTAAAGCTGTACATACTATATAGGTTCTGCTACTGAAAGGAATAGCTCCCACTAGTTTCTGTGGCAGGGTGTCATTCTAACGAAACATTTTACTTTTTTCCCAGTCATATTTAAAAGCCTGTTTAATTAATTAACAAATTAGTTGCATAATACTATGTAACAAAATTTGAAAAATGTTCAGTTCCTGGTTTGATAGTGTTATTTCTTTTTTAATTGTGTGGTACTTACTTTGAAAGTAGTTGTTATACTCCAGAAACATGTTTTTGTGGCTGCCACAAACTATATTGAACTGGTTGATACTTTTTCTCTTTGCAAGATCCTGAAAGGAATCTATTGATCTGGAAGTTGTTGCTGCATACATAGCAGACATTATTAGAAACATTGAGTTTAAAAATTATAGCCTATTTAAATTGTACCTGTCTATATGTGAAACGTGCAGCAAATTGTTAGAGCTGCTTTATTATGTTTTTATTGCTTTGAAAGATGCAACATTGTTTTAAAAAATAATGCTCATGTCACGTAAGTGGCAATGTATTGAAAGTCATAACAAGGAAGATCTACAAGAAAATGTTAGAGTACACCAGCCTGCTAGCCATCTTTATCTCTAGGATACTTCATTTCACTCCTAGTTTACTCCATGTCCATACACATCCTGGTAGCAGCTAGCACTCCAAAAACTGAACACGTTCCCTTTTCATTGAGATATTTAAACAGGTTTTTTTCTGGTTTCCGTTTTTTAATGTGTTCCTTGGTTTTGGTCTCCAATGATTTTTATTCTACTCCTGAAAATTTCAGGGTTTTCTCCAGCATTGTGATATCCTTCTTTTGTTTGTAAGTGGCATTTTTGGGGCTATGTTAATAGGTTAGTAGTTAATGAGGCTTGTAACCAACATTGAAAGATTAAGTATACATTTACATCAGGGCCGGCCCTAGGTAATTTTCAAGTGTAAGCAAGCAATATTTTTGGCAACCCCCCCCCCCCCCCAATACCAATCACTAGATGCAGCTTTGAGCCCAGGTGGGCAGACCCAGGCCCCAGCAAGGCCCCAGCAGCTCCGTCCTTCCTTGCCTTCTTCCTACCTTCTCCACCCGGAGACATCGCTGCTGTTGCTGGCAACTTTGAGGCCGGACCAGGCCAGGCTGGGGCCGGGGGAGTCGCCGCTGAGTCACCCAGCAAGAGGCGGAACTACGCCCCAGAAAGACCCCAGCCGCTCCCTCTCTCCTTGCCTTCTTCCTACCTTGGCCGCCTGGGATGGGGCGCCGGGGCCATTGCTGATGATGCTGGCCGCTTTGAGGCCGGGCCGGGCCAGGTACAGGGGAGCCGTTGCTGCTGCCGCACTGTCCCCTGAGCCACCTGGCTCGGGAGCCAAAGTACAAACTTCTCCTCCTCCTCCTCCTCTTCCTCCTCCATCTCCTCCTTGGCTCTTGGCTCCCAGGCCGGGCGGTCAGGGGACGGCGCAGTGGCAGCTGTGGCTCCTCCGGGAGCTGAGAGCCAAAGAGGAGAAGGAGAAGTTATCCTTCTCCTTCTCTTCCTCCTTGGCTCTCAGCTTCCAGGCCAGGCGGCTCAGGGGATGGCATGGCAGCTTTGAGGCCAGGCCAGGCTTGGGCCAGGAGAGCCGCTGCTGCCACCATGCCATCCCCTGAGCCGCCCGACAAGAGGTGGAGCCAGGCCCCAGCAAGCCCCCACCACCCCGGGTGAAGGTAGGAAGAAGGGAAGGAGGGAGGGAGTGACTGGGACTTGGCTCTGCCTCTCACAGGGCAGCTCAGGCGGCGGCAGCGTGGGGCTTCTTTGCACTTTCCCCCCTTCCCAGCTTCGGAGGGGCGCTGGGAGCCTCCCAGTTGCCCCTCCGAAGCCAGGAAGGGGGGGAAAGTGTGAAGAAGCCCCACACCGCCACCGCTGATGCTGCCTCTTCACCTCTTCCCCCCCCCCCCCGGCACCCCCCAGACGATGGTGCCCAAGGCAAGTGCTTAATTTGCCTTGCGGTTGAACCGCCCCTGATCTACATTGTAGAAATAATGCAGCTTGACACTGCATTATAAATGCTGTAACTCAGTGTTGTGAACTCCTTAATGTATTTTGGTGAAGCACCAGCATTCTTTGGCAGAGAAGTCTGCAGACATTGTAGAAGTATAGTAATCCAAACAGTTAATTACACAAATTAGACGTGCCCCAAGGAAAGCAAAATGTAAGGAGCTGCAAAACTAATTATTATTTCTAACAGACTAATTCAGCTGTTTATGAGACAGAATAAAATAAGCATTTCATCACCATTTCCATAAATCATTCATTGAGGCACACTGCATTTGTTACTTCTTGATGCTTTGTCTTCACCACTCTTGATCTATATCTTAATGTTTACCACATAGACTGCAACTTTACAGTCTGTCTAGGCATGTACGTACTACGTAGTAATTCTCCAATATGTATAAGAATAAAAACCCTGTGTATAAGACTTAATCTGTTCCTCTGTAGAAGTAACTGAATATCCAGGGTTGTCTTTGCGCTACTGCATCAGTTTAGGATCAGCACGGCAGTAGTTCCTACAGTTATCAAATCTCACGAATGTGGAAATGTGTAGGATGGCTTGAGAAAAGGCACATACATACAGAGACAGATTGAGCTGTGTCTGTGTATCTGTGTCTTTAAATCATTTGTCAACTTATGGTGATCTCATGAATTTGATAGTTTTCTAAGACAAGATTTATGACATCCGCTTGGTATCCCATTCATATACGACGACAAAGTAAAATGGTGCTTATTACACAAAGTAGCAAAATCAAGGTTAGTTTCTGGGATTTACAAAAAAAAAATCCAAGCTGAGGATGGTTGAATTTGTGGATATAGAATCAAGAATATGGAGGGCTGATTGTACTCGGGGTGGTTTTGCCAATACCTTCTTCTGAAATATAGCCTACAGCACCTGGTATACTTTGGAAGCCTCTCAACCAACATTAGTCAGGGTTAATCATGTCTTATTTCCAAGATCAGTCAGGATCTGATTATCCCTCACTACTTGATATAGTGGTTGGGCTGATAAGCACTGCAATTGAAGTATATACATTCAAAACAAGACAACACTACATGGGGCAGAGTTTGAAACTTGATTGCATTTCAGTCTGTAGCCACCCTAATGATCAGGCCAGATATCTGTCTATCTAACTCAATCAATCAATCAATCAATCTTAGATTACAAAAATTAACCTGCCAGTATGTTTCTGTTTCTGACAACGTGTTACCTACAATGATTGAGGAAGAACAAGATATAAATGTAATGCATGGGAGCAGGCTGGTAGCCTCTCAACAGCCTGGGACCACCAACTGGTGTTTGAGCTTGGTTGTCCTTTCACATTATTCATTTGTAACACAGTGTTCTGCACTTTATAAAAATATAGACTTCTCACCCAAAGAGCTCTAGTGCTTCATCAAACTACAAACCACAGGATTCTACAGAATACAGTCATGGCAGTTCCAGTGGAATCATATTGCAATGATTGTGTAATGTGGAAGGCCCGCTGAGAGATGGCAATTGCCCCTATGCTTTTTCTAAATAGCCTTTTTTCTCTACCCAACCTGCATCTGATGTATGTTTGGCAGGAAACCCAAGGTGAAAGAGGCTTACTTAGTCTTTGCTTATGATCTTCCAACACCAAGGCAGGCCGATAATAAAGGTTGTTGCAGTGATACAAATTGATTTAACTAAGAATTTTATCTCCATAGTGTTGTTACCCACAAATAATGGCCTTTAGCATTTGCTGTTAGAACGTTTTCTGTTCTGGCATTCCCCCCAATGCCAGAACAGAACCTCTGCAGAACCATCAACTAGGTTAGATGGGTAAAATAATAATAATAATAATAATAATAATAATAATAATAATAATAATAATAATAATAATAATAATAATAATGTTTTTCCCTGACTTTAAGTCTAGTCGTGTCTGACTCTGCGGGTTGGTGCTCATCTTCATTTCTAAGCCGAAGAGCCAGTGTTGTCCATAGATACCTCCAAGGTCATATGGCCAGCATTACTGCATGGAGCGCCATTACCTTCCCACCAGAGTAGTACCTATTGATCTATCCACTTGTGTATGTTTTCAAACTGCTAGGTTGGCAGAAGCTGGAGCTGACAGCAGGAGCTTACTCTGCTCCCCAGATTCGAACCGTCAACCTCTTGTTTAACAAATTCAGCAGCTCCGCGATTTAACCCACTGTGCCACCAGGGGCTCCAATAATAATAATAATAATAATAATAATAATAATAATAATAATAATAATAATAATAATGCTCATTTTCCAATACTTTTGCAAAGATACTGTGGGATTTCCAAATCCAGACTGACAAAGTTCTGGAACACAACACACCAGACATCACAGTTGTGGAAAAGAAAAAGGTTTGGATCATTGATGTTGCCATCCCAGGTGACAGTCGCATTGACGAAAAACAACAGGAAAAACTCAGCTGCTATCAGTACCTCAAGATTGAACTTCAAAGACTCTGGCAGAAACCAGTACAGGTGGTCCCAGTGGTGATCGGCACATTGGGTGCCGTGCCAAAAGATCTCAGCTAGCATTTGGAAACAATAGACATTGACAAAATTACGATCTGCCAACTGCAAAAGGCCACCCTACTGGGATCTGCGCGCATCATCTGAAAATACATCACACAGTCCTAGACACTTGTTATTGGTCTGCATCTCCCATTCAACCTTAGCCAGTATAACCAGTAGGTGAGGGATGAAGGAGTTATGCTCCAGCAACAAACTGGAAGGCGAGAGTTATCCACCCCTGCTCTGGGACAAATAAAACAGCACTAGAAAATATTATTGGGCTAGACCACATACAACCAACAACGAACATATGTCTAGATACTAAACATTTTTCGCAAGCCTGTAACGTGGCCATAAAGTGGATAACAGCCAACTACTAGTTTATCTGCTTAGGACTGCAAATAATGCAAATGACTCCAAAAGTCTTAGTAATCTTCCCTCCAGCCCTTTCTTTTAAGTATTGTATTCTTTTCAATGAATGCTATTGTTGCTTCTGTGTGCCTAGTTTTTCTTCTTTTTTATTATTTTAGACCTCTGTTTTTCTTTCCAAGCAGGCAGCGTTAGAGGCAGAGGACGGGGTGCAGCAGGCAACAGAACACCTGGCCCAAGAGGTTCATACTTCGGGGGATATTCTGCAGGCCGTGGCATATATAGCAGATATCATGAAGGGAAAGGAAAACAGCAAGAAAAAGGATATGAGCTTGTACCTAATTTGGATTTGTCTGCTGTCAGCCCAGTTGCCATTAAACCTGGCACAGGTTGGTATGCTTTTTGGGATGGGAGAAACATTGGCATGGTAGTAGTTGCAAATAAATTCTCATTGTATTTTGAGGGTTCCTTCAGCAAGAGAAAGTAGAGATTGGGAAATATACTATGTTGGGCTACAGTGCTCAGAATACCTCAGTTTTCTAGACCATTCTGGAAGTTGTAGTTCAATAAAGTCATTTTTCCAACCTTGAAGCCAGAGAGATGTTAAAGCCCCCAGAGTGTCATTGGCGATGTGTGTGCTCCTACACCCCTTGTTATAGGTTGTAGATATAAATAAATAGAAGCTTTACCACAGTTTCTGAACCAAGATATATCCTGCAGTATAATAGTGTCACTCAGGCTTGTATAACAAGTAACAGTATCTTTAATTCAGTTCAAAAGATCAAACAGGGCAACAATATGTACAGCAGTCTCTCTGAATTCACACCGAGAACAGAGAGAATAAACAGTCTTTAAATATGCCTCATTTGCCTTATAAATAATCAGGTTTTGGAGAGTTGGCAGCCATTTCCTTCCCGACAATTTCTAGTCAGCGCTATCTTCACTCTCCAAGCAGTTAAAACTGTTTGTCTCAGCAGCACACTAGAGACAGTAGCCAATCGGAATCCTGGCTCCTGACTGGCTCAGCCAATCAGCTGTCGACACATGCCTTTCCAGTCAATCCATTACATCATGGTGTCTACAAATCCTCAAACCCCTCTCCTATCAAATTCCATTTAGTGAATCCAAACACTATCATGGGTTATGCAAGTCAATTTCATCACCTGAAATTCGAAATGAAAACAGAACGAAAACAGAATGAATTCTGTGCCGTTTCACACACTCCTACCCCAAACTGTTTGTGGAAGCCATTTTTTAACAAAGTGACATCAACCTCAGATCACTTCTGGATAATAAAGGACCTCTTGAAAATGGTCTTGGAGATTAAAATGTGGGGAAATTGTTTCTCAAATCTCCCAGAAGTGCTGCGACTCATTGATGGAGGGAAAGGACACAAAATTACATTGCCAAACAGTAAGCTCCTTGGTGGATCTAGTACATTTTCCCCCATAGTTTGTGTTTCAAATCTGGAAGAGGTGCCTGTGATTTGCAGGTGCTAGAGCTAGGATTTTCTGATTCTTCTGTGCTGTTTTGGCTTATACTTTTGCCCTGGAGATCAGCATTTGTTTTATGGGTTTCCAGAATGATGGCATGTGTGTATGCTGGTTTCCTCCAATAACACTACCATCAGCTGGAGAAAGCTGACACTCAAAAGACACAGGTATTTCTGGGCCGTGCTCAGAGAAATTTGGACAAGACTGCAAGGTATGACTCAGCCATGGGTACGGCTCTGTGTGTCTTCAAATATTGCATGACGTGCCTTGGAAATCAGTGTTCTTGAAATATTTTGCCAGATTTTGACTTTGGATAAACTTAATATTGGCATGCCTGTTTCTGGAAATAATATCATTGTGCTCCCCCCCCCCTTAAATCTGGTGAGATGTATTTGGAAAAAAATATATAAAATTCACCTGGAATGATGACCCAAATGGTGGCAGGCAAGATTTTGGACTAACAGCGTAGTAAATCATCAGGCAATCTGATTTTGTATGTCATGAACAACAATCTTTCATCTTTCACTGTCACAACAATGGTTTACAGACTGACTACCTCTGTAGAAGGTCTTTAAGGAATCAGCAGTAGAGGAGTGTAACTACTTCAGTAGCAGCCTATGAAATCCTGGGCTTTATGGTTCAATGTGGCAATAGAGCTTTCAGTCTGAGAAAGTCGAGTCTCACTTATCCAACGTTCTGGATTATCCAACGCATTTTTGTAGTCAATGTTTTCAATACATCGTGATATTTTGGTGCTAAATTCGTAAAAACTGTAATTACTACATAGCATTACTCCGTATTGAACTACCTTTTCCGTCAAATTTGTTGTATAACATGATGTTTTGGTGCTTAATTTGTAAAACCTAATTTGATGTTTAATAGGCTTTTTCTTAATCCCTCCTTATTATCCAACATATTCGCTTATCCAACGTTCTGCCGGCCCGTTTATGTTGGATAAGTGAGACTCTACTGTATATACTCCTATGGCAGTTACAGTGGCCCCTTTTAAACTATGTAGTATGAAAGGTCCTTTAGTCTAGCACTTGAGCGTCCACTGAGATAAGAAATTCTCAGAGTGATCTTAAGCCTGTCATATCTCAATATGATCTACCTCATAGGGTGGTTCTTAGGACACTGAACTGTGGAAGAAAAGCAGCAGGATATTTATTTATTTATTTATTTACAGTATTTATATTCCGCCCTTCTCACCCCGAAGGGGACTCAGGGCGGATCACATTATAACACACATAGGGCAAACATTCAATGCCCATAAACACATCAAACAGAGACTGAGAGACACACACGCAGAGGCAAGTTAACTTTCTTCTGAGGGGATGTTCGATTCTGGCCACAGGGGGGAGCAGCTGCTTCATCATCCACACTGACGGCACTTCCTCATACCAGGTCGTAAATTAGTTAATCTTGCCTCCCCACTTTTTTTATAAGTGGTACCTTATTTCCTACTTGATAGATGCAACTATCTTTCGGGTTGCTAGGTCAGCAACGAGCAGGGGCTATTTTTTATTTTTAATTGACGGGTGCTCACCCCGCCACGGGCTGGCCTCGAACTCATGACCTCATGGTCAGAGTGATTTAAGGCAGCTGCTCAACAGCTGCGCCACAGCCCAACTAATAAATATGTAATAGTGGCTTATGCTTAAATAAGAACATTGGCCATGGTATAGTCCAGTGATTCCCAAAGTGGGTGCTACTGCCCCCCAGTGGGCGCTGGAGTGATCCAGGGGGGTGGTGATGGCACTTATTAGGACAAGGGGTGGGGCCAGAGGAGTGGCGGGCCCTCTTCACAAGTGCCGGAGACAGGGCTGAGCACCTGAGACGCCTGCTAGGACACAGGGGCGGAGCTAGAGGAGTGG
The DNA here is from genome assembly GCF_035594765.1 of Anolis carolinensis. NCBI lineage: Eukaryota > Metazoa > Chordata > Lepidosauria > Squamata > Anolidae > Anolis > Anolis carolinensis. Next base: position 80,774,401 of record NC_085845.1, read on the forward strand.
GAGTGGCTTCTTCCCAAGAGCCCAAGACAGGGCTCAGAATCTATATCTCTCCTAAGGCGCTTGTTGGGACACAGAGGACGGAGCTAGGAAAGGAGGTGGGGCCTCCTTCCAAGAGCCTGAGACAGGGCTGAGCCTTTATACCTCTCCTGAGAGGCCTTTTAGGACTAAAGGGCGGAGCTAGGGGTGGGGGTGGGGCCTCTTCCCAAGAGCGCGAGACAGGGCTGAGCCTCTGTATACCTCCTCCTTGTTAGAACACGGGGGCGGGGTAGGTTCAGCCCCATCAGGCACTTGGGAAGAGGCCCTGCCCGCTCCTCTAGCCCCACCTCCTGTGTCCTGGCAGGCGCCGCAGGACAGGGATAGAAGCTCAACCCTGCCTCAGAGCTCATAACTCCGCCCATCTCAGTCCTGGCCACCCATTTGTGGCCCCACCCACCTCCCCTCGCAGCCCTGCATCTTGGACTAGGGGAGAAGCTCAGCCTCGCCCTCTTGAGCAGGAGCCACGCCCACCCCTCTAAGCCACGCCCCCTTTCCAGGGGGTGCTGAGTCATATTTTTTCTGGAAAGGGGGTGGCAGGTCAAATAAGTTTGGGAACCACTGGTATAGTCCATTCCAGGGATAGGCAACCTCCCAGATGTTTTAAAGTACAACTCCCATAACCCCCTATCAGCATGTTGAATGTTCAGACATTGTGTGGATTGCTGTTCGCAATATCTGGGGAGGGGTATGAAGTTGGCTATGCCAATTACCTGCAAAGATCTGGTCTTTCCTTTCACCTGCCACATGAGAGCCTTTTAACTGCAGACCTCAGTCCTTCTGCATATGGTCAATGGGCCATGGATTTTAGATACAGAAACAAAAACCAAAGAACCTAATAATTGGTGGAATAATATTGTGGGTGGAATCATTTTACCATCCTTTGATTCAAATTTGATCAAGGATCTGGAGGAAAAGATGTAAAGTATGGTCCCCGTGATTTTACCTAACCACTTATTTAAAATATGACCTCTTTAAGAGTTTTCTAGGTCCTCCAGGTGATTATGTGGAATGTTTCTACCCAAAGTTAATATAGAGTCACAGTGGAAGACCTAGATAATTCCTAGAGGCAACCTCTCTGGGAATTTCCTAAGCACCCCCCTCCTTTGCAAAATTGTATGGTAACTTCCAAAGGAAATCTTTTCTTTCAATGGGGATCACTATCATCAATGATTTTCTATTTCCTCAATATGTTCAGGAATGTATCCCCATGGATAAAGGAGTTATACTATATTTTGTGCACTGTGGGCCACCTAGAGATCATCATTTCTGTATTCCTTATGCATACATTAGCATACATCTGCAATGCGGATCTTTCCCTCTCAATCTCAACATACTACAGTTGTAAATTGTGCCATGTTTAGCGTTGGTACTCTCGAGAGGCAACTGGAGCTGCTCTCAAGCTAGCAAAGTAGGTTACTTGCAACTTGCATATCAGATTTATAAGTAGCACTTTGGAAATATGAAACATTTCTGAATTTTGCAGAGAGCAAATGGGGGTAGTTTTTAGTCGTGTCTGGAAGCTGGTTAGTGTTCTGGTTCCTACACCAGCTTTCATATTTGTCTATATTAATTACAATACCCATCAGCCCCCGCTAGCATGACCAGCAGTTACGGAATGTGTCAGGCTGGGAAAGGTTAACGTCATAACTGAGATTTATTTTTTCAACAGAGAAGTCAAAATGAAAATGAGCTGTATGAGTTAGTGGTCTCAAGCTAAAATGTAATAATTCATCTGATCCTAGAACTTTGGAGGATAGTCATGTCATTGGTCATGCTGGGACTCTGGGAGTTTCGGTCCAAAAAGTTATTTTTCTGCTAGGTTAAGGAGTGGAATAAATTTTAGTTGTAGTCTAATGAACAACGTTGTTTTTTCACATCTGACAATGCCTTGTTCTGGTCTGTTTTAGTGGCAATTCCGACTATTGGTACCCAGTATTCCATGTTTCAAGCTGCACCAACAGCAAAGATGCTAGAAGACGGGAAGATCCATGCGGTTGAGCATATCATTAGCCCTATTGCTGTCCAGCAGGATCCAGCCAGTGCCGCTGCAGCTGCAGCTGCCGCCGCAGCCGCTGGAGCTGTGATGCCTGCCGTTTCAACCCCTCCTCCCTTTCAGGTAACTTTTAATTCAGTGGTTTTTACTATGTTTGTATGAAATAGACAGAAAGCCTGCTTTCATGCTGTAATCACACGGTTTTTGGATTTTAAAAAGCAAAATCCAGAACAGAACCCAAGGCTGTTGAATGCTTAGTTAACTTGGAAATTTCAGTTAGATCATGTGTTTCTTTCCTATGCCATAATCTTCCTTTGAACTTCATGTCCACACTTCTACAGTGTCCCTTACAACAGAGGATTCATCCACATGTTGTACTGTTTCAACATGTGGTGAAACTCATATAGGATGAGAACATGAAGATTTTCAAAGTAGCTGTTGGTACTTGGAGTAAAATAGGATCTCCTTATATCAAGAAAAATAATCCGCCCTTGTTGCTAAAATGCAGCGCTGGGGCTTAGTGTTGCCCTTTAATCCCCAGGGAGATTAGACTGGCTCCTTCGTTGTCCACTTTCTGCCAGAGTCTAAAAACATGGATGTTCCGGTGCGCTTTTGAGTGAAGAGGCCACCAGCCCTCCCAATTTTATAGATTTTAGTGTTTTAATGCGATCGGTTCCTTGTCCCCCGCCCGTCTCTATTTTACTCATTGACTTTACTCAGAGTTTTGTACCAAACACCCTCTGTACACAGTTGATGTCTTGGTTTTAATAATGGTCATGTTATGTTGTTTTATAGCTATGTTATTATATTGTGTTTTAAATTAATGGACTGTTTTTCTTATGTAAGCCGCCCCAAGTCCCTTTGGGGAGATGGAGGCAAGGTACAAGGATAAAGTTGTTGTTGTTGTTGTTGTTGTTGTTGTTGTTGTTGTTGTTGTTGTTGTTAAGGCAGTGTATCCCTTGATCCCTCTGGACTCTTGACAGCCCTTTGGCCAAAAAAAGAAAGATAATAAGTTTGCTATTTGGAAACATCTAGAAGCACCAATGCACTTTTTAAATTTATTGGAGGGGTATTAATATTTTTAAATCCCCACCCCAGTTGACATCTGGCATTGAATGTTTGCCAATTTTTTGTTGTAACCTGCCCTGAGTCCCCTTGGGGATATAGTAAAGATAAAGATAAAGATTTTCCCTTGACATTAAGTCTAGTCGTGTCCAACTCTGGGGGTTGGTGCTCATCTCCATTTCTAAGGCGAAGAGCCAGCATTGTCCGTAGATGCCTTCAAGGTCATGAGACTGGCATGACTGCATGGAGCGCCATTACCATCCCACCGGAGAGGTATCTATTGATCTACTCACATTTGCATGTTTTCAAACTGCTAGGTTGGCAAAAGCTGGGGCTAAAAGCAGAAGCTCACCCTGCTCCCTGGATTTGAAACACTGGCCTTTCGATGCTATAATAATAATTTTATTTTTATCCCGCCCTATCTCCCCAAGAGATAGGGTGGGATAACAATAAAGTTGTTATTATTATTATTATTGTGGGGGGTCGGATTATTTGTGTTTTGTCAGTCTATTCCCCAAAGTAGAATTACAACCTCATCAAATGGGGTAAATTTCAGCGGCAACAACGATTCCTCCTTAGTTTTTCAACGGAGGCCGCTGGCCCCCATCCCATGATGGACAGCTACTTCTGGCAGGGCTCCATCACAAAACTAAAGAGGAACTGGTGTATGCCGCCATGGCGACAACACGGGTGGATTCCTGTGTTACATTGGGATCTACAGGGGAAGCCAGATGGAGGACACTTCCCCCCATGGGATGAGGTAGGGAGGAAGCTGGGCAATGTGGGGCTTTGGGTGGTGGGATCCCCCTGAGCACCACCGGATTCACCACACCGCATGGTCACCCAACACCCCGCATTGCCTGACTTCCTTCGGTGACACATATGATAAGGTCCTTAGGCCCTAGACCTTTTGGGTGGGCCAACCTTGTTTCAGTATAAAGAATGCATAACTGGGTCCTATTAAAATCCATTTGGGGTTGACTGTTGAAATCAATTTTTTTTTCCAGGGTCGCCCCATAACTCCCGTATACACCATGGCTCCAAACATGCAGAGAATTCCAGCTGCAGGAATCTACGGTGCCAGTTATGTCCCATTTGCTGCCCCGGCTGCAGCAACAGCAACGCTAGCCACACTACAGAAGAATGCAGCTGCCGCAGCTGCTGCTGCAGCTTACGGGGGATATGCGGGGTACATCCCTCAGGCGTTTCCAGCCGCAACCATCCAGGTTCCGATCCATGATGTCTACCAGACCTATTGAGACTTCTGGCTATTGGTGAAGGTGGGATAGGTTATGAGAACCCTGAAGGAACATTTGACTATTTATGAAGAATGAACCTATTGCAGAAGAATATGTCTGGATGTCTGTAAACCGATAAAACCTGGAAGTGAAGTTTATATCCAATGCATCATGTTTGAAATCTTTTATACACATGAAGTTTTTACTAACTTTTTAGGCTTTTAAAAAATATGCCTATATTCCTACATTTCTAAAATGGCTTGTTTTTCAGGGCCCATTCTTCTATACAGGTTTATATACAATAGTGGTTGTTGTTGTTTTTTTCAATTTTTATCTTCACTATATTTGTGGTATGAAGGTTATTTTTTAGCAAGTTCAGCACTCCAGAGATGTCTATTTTGTAGTGCCTTTAATAATATATCAACTAAATGTTTAAAAAGTGCACCTGAGCAGGTAGGGAAAAGTTTTTAAACAATATATTTTGAAAACTATATTCGATATTTAAAGAGTACATGCAATAGATTTTTAAAATATATATATCTATATATATATATATAAACACAAATGTGTGTCTTATTTAAAACGTGAAACTGGAAAGTGCAATTTGAAAGTGCTTGAGACCTCTGCATTGCGTCCTGGCACTTGTATGGTTTCTTTGTTATCTAGAGCCACATCTTAACATCTGCTGTTATAAAGAAGCCCTCTTCTGTTTGCTCAAGTTGAATTATGCTTAGTGTTAAAAAAAATAGTTTTCCATAGAACCATTTTTTTTGTATTCAACAGAATTCTGTATATTTTAGACACACAGCAGAAACAAACCTTTTATATAATATAAGAAGATTAATTTTACACATTTCTTTACGGAGGTAGTTAACTAACATTAAAAAAACAAACTTGGATTTGTGTGTCCTTATGGTATCACTGCACATGTGAATTCCGAATCTAGATTACTCCAGACCTTACCCACAGGTTTCTGTATTCAGAGCTGTCCCTCTGTTAAAAGCTGGCTTTCTATGAATTGTTAAATCAGAATTCTTGCCTTCTCAGTATAGGGTTTTGCATATAGAAAACAATTGATGTAATTCTTGGTGCCTCCAGCTAAAATAATCAAGTTGCAGTGATAGCTTAGACTTTGGAGAAGTCTAAATTTGTGTCAGTGTAAGGATATTATGTTCCTACATACGGAAGAAATCATACAATGTGTTTATTTATGCAAACACAATACTCTTTAATCATACCCTTTTATCATGGTCAACATGTCAAGAGAGACAAAGATACAGAGAGGGAGTATGGACTGTGTTGTCGATGGCTTTCATGGCCAGAATCATTGGTCGTCGTGAGTTTTCCAGACAGAATGGCCATGTTCCAGAAGCATTCTCTCCTGACGTTTCGCCTGACCTCTGTGACAGGCATCCTCAGAGGTTGGAGGTCTGAGGATGCCTGCCATATATGTGGGCAAAACATTAGGAGAGAATATAATAATAATAATAATAATAATAATAATAATAATAATAATAATAATAATAAAAAATTTATTTCTATTCCTTCCTATCTCCCCAAAGGGACTCAGGGCAGAGTCCAACAAACAATGGCATACATTCAATACCTTCAAAAAACATAAATATTGGCATAAAATCTCAACAAGACCACACATATGAATACAGCGTTAAAAACCTAACATCAAATTAAACCTAATATTAGTTAATTGAGTATAACATAAACCAATATAATCAGACAGAATGCTTCTTGAGCATGGCCATACTGCCTGGAAAGTTCACAGCAACCCGGAGTATTAACTCCTTCCTCTTCTCGATATATTGTATTATGTTGTCTAAAATCCCGGAACACAAAACAATGCCAAAAATGATCTCTTGATTATCTGGTTATTTTATAGATGAATCCATTTTTTTAGTCTCGGTTTACCATTTTCTACATGGTAAGAACATGAATGTATAAAGAAAGCTCTAATTGGCAGGCCTGCCCTGAACTGGCTGTTCCTAGATTTTTATATTTGTTCAGGCTCATAATGTAAGGAGGCATCAACTCAGCTTCAATACTAACTAGCATATTACCTTCTAAATGTTTGCCATCCAGTTCTAACATGGCTAAATAATACAGATGCAGCCATTTAGAGTTAAGGATCAGCAAGTCTTTCCGTTTTCATTTCTTCCCTATTCATTGATCTCAGGTTCATTCCCTTCTGAATATGAATGACATCTTCAAATTCTGGTGACTTCTACTCAGAATTAACCAAGATGCAATTCTCATTCGTTGTCAATTTTTAATATTTTTGCCATTTTTTAAAAAACCAGAAGGCCACAAAATATACCTTCTTAAGAAGCTTTGCTCCTACCACATTGCAATGGCATTCTGTATCTTCCCAGAACTATTCTATATATGCAGCCCTGGTTTAAAACCTTGTCAAATAAGTAAATGTGTAGATGGAAGGCATATGTGGGAGCGATCTGGAATCCTTCCATGTGCAAAGATGCAATAAGAGATAGTTAGTTGTGATTTCTTATACCTCTTTCCAGCATACAGTTTTTCTCATCTCTGGCCACATCCTTGCATGTGAACAACCGCCTTTTCATTCCCATGTGCTCTTGTGTTCCCGGACTTCTTGTGTTCCCGGACTTTAAATACGAGTTAATACTTTTAATACCATAGCAGAGACAAAGAATGTATACTAGTATAATCTAGGACCAAATGTGCCTTATATAAAAGAAAAAAAATCCCACCTACAACATCACCCTGCTCTTTATAGCAGCTTTACTAGATTTCACATTGAAACAAGGGTGTAATAGTACAATTAAATGGAATTTATTCTCTTGCCTTATTATCCCTTCCAGCCACAGTTCTCGTTATTTGTAAGGGGAGTTCCACATGCACACTGGAGAAGGAAGGATTGGGAAAATTTGGATTTAAATATAATGATCATGTAAATATTTTCAAAATATATTTTCAAAGTCATGTTATTTTGCTGTCTGTTATGGCCATGCCACAGAGCCAATGTTTTATTTCAAAAAGATGTTTGTCAAGTAATATTATTGAAGTATTTTGTGGCCTGTTTAAAGGCTTTTAGTTAGTCATGAAGCGAGTATAAAATGCTGAAAACATTGCTTTGGACTGTGGTTCAGTCTGTGTTATGTGACATGCCCTGGGAACACCTAAATGCTATATTAAAGTGAGGTGTGCAATAAATAATATACTATTGATGGGTGGATCTGAAGGACTTTGAAGGCAGCTTCTGTAAACATTCGGAAGTAACAATAGTGCTTCCTCACCTGCTTCTCCCCAATCACTTTGAAGAGAGGTGCCATAAGTCTAAAAATCTCCTATTGCTGGAAGAAAGTCTAGAAACACTATTGAGATGGAGAGGTGTACTGAGGTATGCATACAATATTTTGGGATGTCAATCTGTGCATGTAATGGTGCATTTAATGGTCAGTTTTGCACATAGCAGTAAACCAGTTTGTGATTTGTTGAATTCTGGCTTCTTGATGTAGCTGAACCCATGCTTACAAATAAGCCATGATTTGTCAAAGAGCCACACACCACAATGAGAAGCCATGGTTTCTTGTTGGTTTATGAACTCTGATTTGTTAAAACCATGGCTTCTCATTCCGTATGTGTTCCAGAATTGCGGGTTGCCTCTTACATCTTCCCCGAGAAGGAGCTGACAAGTGGTAAGATAAAACAAATTTTTCTTTAAAAAACCTCACAGAAAGAACAAGTGGTGTTTCTGGTTATTTGTGGGACAATTCATGTCTAAATCAACAAACCATGGCTTAATGTGGTATGTATATGAGGCCAATGTGAATCCCTAAAGCATACGTCAAATGCATGGGCTTAGATCAGGCATGGGTAAACTCAGGCCCTCCTTATTTTCCTTGTCCTCTTGGCATAAGGATATAGTGGCCCACTGCATCCTTATGCCAAAAAGACGTAGGAGGGAGGGAAGCATGCAGCAGCTGAGAGCGCTATTCAGGGCTCTCAGCCACCACGTGTCTCGCTGCATAAGGATAGTGTGAGAGACCCCATCCTTATGCCAGGAGGATGCCTTGAGGAAGGCATGTGGGGCCTGAGAGAGGTGCCAAGGGGACAGCCCGAGCATCAGGGGAGGAGGAATGGGGCAGTCGCCACATGTCTTGCCTTTCTCCCAGCATATGAATGGGGTGAGCAGCCCCATCCTTATTCCAGGAGAACAACCTAAGGATGACCCCTGCCCTGTGTGTGCCCGGCCCCCATCCCCCCCTGGCCAGGCTTGCAATGCGGCCCCAAGGCAAAAAAGTTTGCCCATGCCTGGCTTAGATAATGATTATTTAAACACCACTGTATGCAGTTCATTATCATTTCTAATAGAGTCTAGTTTGAAAAACTTCTCTGAATTTAAGTTAGAAGATGAAATATGCATATTTTCAAGAGTATCTTTTTCATAAATAGATAGCTGTAAATAGGGGTGTGAAACAACAGAAATCTGTTTTGTTTTCATTCTGTTTTTGTTTTGAATTTTGGGTGCCCCCTTCCCCTGTTCTGTTTCCAGGAAAATTCCCGGAGATTAGGAGGGCTCCGTTCAGATTCGTAATTTGGGATCCAGGGTTCCGTTTCCATTTTGGGAAGGAACTTCCTGAAAACAGAACTGGAACCAAGGGGTGGGGGGTGGGACCCGAAACCTGAAATGGAAATAGAAAGAAAACAGAACTGATTCCACCCATTTCACACACCCCTAGCTGTAATTGTTTGTTTCCCTTCCAAAGGGTGGCCCTTTAAAAATATGCCTACTATTGCTGGAATTACTGCTACACCCTACCTCAAAGGGCCACCTTAACTACTGAAGTACTTTAATCTAGCATCCCAGAAAAGTCCTGTTGCCCTTGAAGTACAAGCCTCAAGAAGGTGCATTGAACTTTTACCATAGCCTAGTTCTCCTGTCTTTGGACTTATCACATTAATAGAGGCATTTCAACATTTCACAAATAGTGGAAGATGAATTCTGCTAGTTCTTAAATAAATTTTTAACCCATATGGCCAAGTAGTCTTTCCACAATTTTCTTCCTCCCTCTTCTTCTGCACTACGCAAGTCCTCACAGAACGGCTGCTAATAGTAAAAGGCAGTGGTTAATTTCCTGGACTATATCTCCCAGGAGGCCATAGTGGATTAGGGGATTCTGGAAATTCTAGTATAAAAGAGTATGTTTCAATGTTCTGGGCTATGCATCTTTTTCTTCTCTTCAGTGCATCAGCATGCAATAATAATGAGACCTGAGCCTGTATTATATACAGTATATGAAATACTCGAGGGCTTGCACCAATAGATCCAGGTACTTGTGTTGTTGTTTTTCTACATATTTCAACTTCTTTCTGTATTTTACATGGGCATGTATAGTATCTTCATTACCAGCAAATACCAAACTAAAACAGGGCGATACTCTTTCAAATGCACTTGTCCATAGGAACTCTGGGCAGGGGCAAAGGCTGAATGCCGGGGAGTCAAACCACTGAGGTCCTTCAGGCTTCACATGAGCCACCAGTCTGTGGTTTGACTTTATTACCATTTCTGAACCATTTCATTTATACACTACTGAAGCAAATTATGACTTGAAATGTGAACTTTTTTTTAGGTTAAGAACAAACTATTATATATGTTTGCCTTATTTTAAAACGTGCTGTTAGCGTGGAGGTTCTCCTGTATTTCTGTTCTTTGTGTGTTGTTGTTTCATTTAAAAATGCTTTCTTAGAAGGTAGTAAATAAAACATTTCTTTAAAACAGACCTTTGTTGTTATTCTAGAAAAGTTTTTTATTATTATTAGTATTGGGTTGGTCATTTTTGTTTAATTTTCAGGTGATCCTTTGTACCAGAAATAGGCCTATATTGGCAGCTGCTTGACTACTTCTTCTCTTGATATTGTGACATTACATTGTAGATTTCTTGATTGCCATTCCTTATAATGGGCTACAATAAGCAGCGGTACAGAAATACCCAAAAATGGACAGGTTGCTGGGCTTGTCATTTGTGGTATACATTTCAGAGAGGAAAGGGGAGGTTCTCATTCCTGCCTTGGTCTAGCTATAAAAGATGGCCCACAAAGCAAATCCTCTACAAGACTTGGGACTACAGGGATAAAACAAGGTTATTTAAAGTCTCAACATAAATATAAAATTTGTTTCTCGAACAAAAAAAAAGTTGAAAAATGAGTAAGTATTAGGAATATATTTATAACCTGTTAGGATTATGATACCAATATAGTTAGATATTGGTGCAGAGTAGCAAAAATGCAGAAGACTAGGGGTTTATGTGAGCAGAGGTGAGAAAAAGCAAAATAGGCAGCCTCCCTTTCCCTTTAAAGAGTCATGCGCATAAAATAAGCATCAGAGACATCAAAAGCAAAATAGTAAAAATACGATTACTCACAATCTTGTATGATGATGTTCATACAGGTAAAAACATCTTAGTTCCAAAAGAATACAGTTCAGGATACTACATATCTCTTAACAAAGAGTAACATCAACATGGCATGGCAGGATCAAGAAACAGGAAGAGCAAAGAGCCAAAGAGATAGAACAAAAGAAAGTCTTTCCTTTTATGCTCCAAATTCTAAAGGCATATGTCATTTCCTGTAAGTCTCCAGGAAATATACTCCCATTTCCCACATTTCCCATTTCCCTAAAATGGTGCCGTGAACTCTGAAATGCAGCTTGGCTTCAGGTTACTAAGCAACAAACAAAACTAACTACATAAACCATCCCACATTGAAAATGCATACAGGATTGCTAGATAACCCAACAGTAAGATGACAGAATATTACGTACAGATCAAAACTCTCAAAATGTAGTGTTTTTTGGTTAATTTTGTAAAAATTTGTTCAGATTGATTTGATTTTTTTGGAAACAAGCTCCGCAAATGGAGTGGTGTGATCTTATTTATTATTATTTACTGTACTTCTACCCTGCTCTTCTCACCCCGAAGGGGACTCAGACTGGCTTACAACTTGGCCACTTCAGTGCCGCATTACAAAACACAGTGAAGAAATACATCATATTAAACAATAAACAAATAGAATATATACATACAATAAAACTATTAAAAACATTTAAAACATAACCCTAAACCCATGGTTGCCTTTCACACTTCTGCATTTGTGTCTGTTCCATGTTGCATTATTGCCCTATTCCTTAAAGACCTGGTTCCAGAGCGAGGACTTATTTTTTTTCCCTGAACACCAGGAGGAAGGAGGCCAATCTAATATAGTCGGGGAGAGAGTTCCATAGCTGAGAGGCCACCACTGAGAAGACCCTGTCTCTCATCCCCACCAGTTGCGCTTGCGAAGGTGGTATAACTGAGAGCAGGGCCTCCCCGGTGGATCTTAATGCTCTATCTGGTTCATAGGGAGATATAAGTTTGGACAGGTAAGTTGGGCCTATAGTATAAAATGTCTAATAAGTGCACTGTTATAAACACACTGTGTAACACAATTTTTGTTCCTGGGTAATAAATGTCATTTCCTAATTGGGTTTATCACAAAACATGGGGAAAGTTTATTAACCTGCAAAAACTGCAAGGACATCTTGCAGCACATTTTGCTACATGACTTCATCACACACAAATAAGTGTTTCTACACACTTAAGGAACTGCCACCTATGGTTCCCTTTACACGCTGCAAGCTTCAAATGTGGGATGAAGGTATCTTGCAGTTTCTAAAGTGTGGGTTTTTCCCACAATTCCTGAGTTGATTGGCAAGTGACTTATTTTTTAATTCTCCACATAGAGACGCATAAAAACGCCCAATGAAACATGTGATGGGAAGCCTCCCTTGCCCACTTGAAAATAAAATGATGACGTCGTCATGGAGGGAGGAGTCGCGATGGGCAGTATTGTTTCCTTTCTTCCACCATAACTTTTAGAACCAAAGAGGTATTTAGCAGAAGTATATTAGGGGAAAGGACACCAGAAAAGTGGTTTCTTAAGCCTGCCTGATGCCTTAACTCAGGTATAGTTGAAGGTTATCAGAGGAAAGGACCTCAGAAAAAGTGTTGTTTTTTTTTTAAGTCTGATGCCGTAACTCAAGGCTAATTGAAGTATATTAGGGGAAACAATCCCAGAAAAAGTGGTTTCTTAAGTCTGATGCCGTAACTCAGGTCTAGTTGAAGTATATTAGAGGAAAGGACCAAAGAGGAAAAAGTGGTCTTTTAAGACTGATGCCTTAACTTAGGTCTAGTTGAAGGATATTAGGGGAAACGATCCCAGAAAAAGTGGTTTCTTAAGTCTGACGCCGTAACTCAGGTCTAGTTGAAGTATATTAGAGGAAAGGACCAAAGACAAAAAGTTGTCTTTTAAGTCTGATGCCATAACTCAGATCTAGTTGAAGTATATTAGAGGAAAGGACCCCAGAGAAAAAGTGGTCTTTTAAGACTGATGCCTTAACTCAGGTCTGGGTATGAGGACAAACAACAGGGAAGGGAATATATGTCTCCCTGTATGATGGCAAATCAAACAGATAAGTCTTAAAGAAAGTGGAGAAAAGGATTAGGTGTAATGGGGTAGGAAAATCTTCCATTTAATTTCAAAATGGGACATGGAAATGGGACAAGCTCAAGGAAAAACCAACAATTTGCTTCATTTTACTTATCCCATAGTTTTTCAATAAATATCTCATAGAGTTTCAACCAATTCAACATAGTTTGCAGCAGCCACAAAAACGAAGTTTCTGGAGTTTAACGATTACTTTCAAAGTAAGTACCACACAATCAAACAGGAAATAAAATTTTCAAACCAGGAACAGATTTTTTTTCAAATTTGGTTACATAATGTTGTTGAATGTCCTTTTGAAATCAAATTAGCACTCAAAAACGTTGCTCCCAGATCCTCCAACCATCAAAAAAGTAATTCTCCAAACTCTGACAATCTTGGATGGCAATGTCAAAGAAATAAGGTACACTGACCAATTTACAAACAGAATTTACAAAAATTCTCAGCATAGCACTGGAATTTACATGTACCAATATATGGCAACTTGGAACCTGCAGTTCTTTTGTGAAGATTAGGTGTGAGGAGGACATATGTCACCTTCGCTTTACTTCGTGCCACAGATGGAACAGACTAAAATGTTCAATTAAATGTAACTGTTATTGCCACATTACCAAGAAATCTTCTTTGTGAAATGTCAGCAACAATTTTAAACAGGGGAAAAAATCAAAATGTTTGCTGTTGTGCCCACAATACCATAAGCTGCAACTTTAACGCTACAACATAAGTTCAGAAAATGAGGAAAGAGCAGTTGTTTTACAATGCTGGAAGGCTGCCATTCTTTAATTCTTTGTGTCCCTAGCAAAGTAAATTCTAGTTTGTTTTCATTCAGGATAATAAATAGATCCTTCCTGAAAGGGCATTGCATCCTGTGCCATTTTCATAACCATCATATTTAAAACACAGACTTGTCTAATAAAGCCCTTTTTACATTACACACTTATAGTGCTATGGTTCTACTTTAACCCCTTTGGCAACATCCTATGGATTCCTGGGATTTGCTGTTTATGGAGAGGTATTCCGAATTCCCAGCCAGAAAGCTGTACTGCCTCAACAAAAGCCAGGCTTTCATAGAGCAGTGGTTCTCAATGCCATGATCCATTAATACAGTTCGTCATGTTGTGGTGACCCCCAATCATAAAATTATTTTTGCTGCTACTTCATAACTGTAATTTTGCTACTGTTATGAATCGTAATGTAAATATCTGGTGTGCAGGATGTATTTTTATTCGCTGGACCAAATTTGGCACAAATACCTTATATGTCCAAATATAAATACTGGTGGGGTTGTGGGGGGATTGATTTTTGTCATTTGGGAATTGTAGTTGCTGGGATTTATAGTTAACCTACAACCAAAGAGCATTCTAAACTCCACCAACAATGGAATTGAACTAAACTTGACACACAGAACTCCCAAGACCAACAGAAAATAATGGAAAGGTTTGGTAGGCATTGACCTTGAGTTTTGGAGTTGTAGTTCACCTACATCCAGAGAGCACTGTGGACTCAAACAACGATGGATATAAACCAAACTTGGCACAAATACTTAATATGCGCAAATTTGAACACTGGTGAAGTTTGGGGCAAAGAGACCTTGAAGAGAAGGACAGGTAGAGAGATCTTCAGCCTTCTTTGCCAAAGGGATTCCTAAGACAATCAAAAATATGTGTTTTCTGATCGTCTTTGGCGACCCCTCTGACATACCCCTCGCAACCCTTCAAGGGTCCCGACCCCCAGGTTGAGAAACACTGGCATAGAGTGTTGTCATGACATTTGAAGTGGAATCATAGTGCTATAATTGTGTGAGGAGAGAGAATACTTCCGGAACATGGCCATACAGCCCGGAAAACATACAACAACCCAGGTCTCATTCCCTTGATTATAGTTACGTAAACTCTGCTTTGTATTTGTTACTTTACATATCAAGCAGGAATACTAGTGGAAATACGATGTATTCTATATTACTTGATGTAATGCTTTGTAAGCTTATATGTTTAGCCAGGTTGCACACATGTGCATTTCTTTTTGTGTAGCTCTTCAATTTTCATCGCTATGGATTCTTACTTTGTTTTCATGCTGCATGATTGGGATTTGAAAAAAAATGAGAGGCTTTATAAAGAGGATTTGGTTTAACAGGAGTTGACACTGCTGTTAACTTTCTTTTTTAATTAAATCCCTCTCCCAAGAAAAGCAAACTTCCTTGTTACTCTGTTTTGTCCTTGTAGCTAGTGCACAGGCCAAGGAGAATAAGGAAATGTACAGCAATTGGCATCTGGCCCATCTGAAACTAGTTTTTCAACATTTTGCAAGTCACTCTGGTTGTGTGATATGTGGAGACAAAAACCAAGTCTCGTGATCTTTTTCCTATAGAATTTGTCTAGAATAGAATTGTAGCTATCAAACTGCAATAGATCTTATAGATTTTTGGAAAACTTAAAATCTTTTAAAATAGATGGGAATTATATTGTCCTGCAGCTATTGTCAGGCTACATTTCTCAACATTTCTCACCACTGACTCTGGAGGTCAGCATAGTTTGTGTTAGCCACAAAGGGGTCTATTAGCATTGGCATTGCTTTCATTTTATTGCTTGTACATGTACATTCCATATACTGCAATATTTCACAGATGTAAACCAGTACATGTGTTGCCAAGATAGCAAAAGATATGCAGCAGTTCGCTTTTGCCTAAGTCTGAAGAGTTTCATTCCAACCTTATCTCTCCCCACTGCTGAATTAAATGAAATGCTAACTCTTTTTGCTCTTTGGCCCATTTTCTCAATTAAAGTAAGCAGAGGGGAAAAGGGTAAATCTGAGAGATGTGTATCAATGGGTCTTGATAATAATATTTATATTAATATTTAAAACAGCAGTTATTCTGGCACACTAAGCTGAGTCTGGGAGAGCAGTGCCTCCCAATTACATCCGATATGTATCAATGGGTCTTGATAATAATATTTATACTGATATTAAGAATAGCAGTTATTCTGGCACCCTAAGCTGAATCTGGGAGAGAAGTGCCTCCCAATTACATCCAATATGTATGAATAGGTCTTGATAATAATAATAAAATTAATAACTATAGTACTCTGGGGAAGACCCAAAAGTTTAAAAAGTTGGTGGGCTAAAAGGGGTCGAAATGCCCTCCATGTGTGGCGATTTTCACCCCTCTAGCCCAAAAGCCGAGCTGGGGGGGCGGGGGGGGGGGGGGGTGAGCCTCAGAAGCTCTCCCATTGCAGCCAATGGTTTGAACATTTTCATTTTTTCATAAGCCAGACCAAAATTTGTGTCGTATAGGCAGCCCATTTTTGTTAGTGGGACACAAATATGAAAATGAAACAACACAATGAAACTACACAAAACAAACAGCAATTCTATACGAATGCACACTACTAGTGGGATAGAAATATTTAAAGAAGTGGATGAACCCAGTTACTTGTCCCAGCTAGACTATACTTAGTGAATGAATAAGAACTTTTAGCATCAAGTAATTGGTCTAGTAATTGGAGTTGGCCATTGCTATTTCACTTCTACTTTGATATTTTCATTGTAAATAAGGCTGATTATATAAAATTCAGTTGAGATAGACATGACATTTTTTGCTGTCACAGATTTTGCTGTTACCCTAATTCTGCAAGAGGGCATGGATCTGCTACATTTCTTCTAACTGTGCCCATATATAAAGCTGAATTCTGCTCTCTTTAATAGAGGGTGATGGGTTCAATGACTGGGCATACATTACAAAGAGGCTGGAGTATCGTGGACTAGTTAAATTTGGTTAGAATCCCTTACTTTCATGTGGGAAATTAGTGCAAACCCAAGCTTCATTAAATTCTTGGCAAATCTAGTTCTCTATCTTTCATTTTGCCTTCAACGACAGCATAGGACCTCATTGCCTTTAGCATTTAACTTACAGCCTGATAGATAGGGATCATGGCCTGCTAAGAAGTGAATTTTAAAAACTAAAATGCTCAGAATCTCGCAGCCAACAGAGCTATTGCCCATCTTTAGAAGCAGTTGTACTTGACTTACACCCAGAGAGCACTGTTAACCCAACCAACAATGGAACAAACTTGCCATGGATAATGGGACTTGCACTACCTTCACTAATACTGTGACCCCCACCGACAATGGACTGGGACCAAACTTGGCACAAAGAATCCCCATGACCAACTGAACATAATGCAGGGTTTAGTGGGAATGCACCTTGATTTTGGAAATTATAGTTCACCTACATCCAGTAAGCACTGAACCCAGCTGATGTCAGATCTGGACCAAATTTGGCACACAGACCCAACATGACCAATTGTACATACAGACTTGGTTTCGGGGTGATTGACCTCGGATCTGGGAATTGTAGTTCACCCTTATCCAGAGAGCCCTGAACCCAGCCAACGATGGATCTGGACTAATCTTGGCACACAGACCCAACATGGTCAAGTGCAAATACTGTCAGGGTTTGGGAGTGATTGCTCTGGGAATCTGGGAGTTGTAGTTCATCCTTATCCAGACAACACTGAACCCAGCCAACAATGGATCTGCTCCAAACTTCAGTGATATTACCGAATATCCCAAAACAAATAATGCCTTCTTCTAATAACCTGCGCACCGCCAGTAAATAAGATACAAAAGCAGTTTTAGTGGAAGAAAAAGATTCAGTCCTGGATATTAATTAATTCTCAAATTGTTTCATCATAATACCAAATCAAATAGTATATCAGTTAAATACGATTTATAAGACATCCTGCTTCCACTCTCATTGAAAGAATCATTAAAAGATTCAGGCATTTTGTTTAAGGGGGGGTGACATGGAACAAGTGGGGGGATTTTCCTTAAAATGATCTTCGGGGTTTTCCAAGCATACGTGCATTCCGTTTTCAATTCAGTGAAGTAATATAACAATTGTAGCATTGCAAATTTTCATAGTAATGGAAAGTGAGGGTTCTGTTCCGAAACAATGAAATGAACAGAAGTAATTTATCATTAACAGGTTCAGATCCAATGCTGCCCTCCATGTTGGCTGAAAAGTACACTCAGCTGAATTTAATAGAGCTGCCGTGTGCATAGGATTGTAGCCAAAAGCAGAAGATATTTATTTATTTATTTATTATTTAAAACATTTATATTCTGCCCTTCTCACACCAAAAGAGACTCAGGGCGGAGCACAACATATATACGGCAAGCACTCCATGCCAGGACATAAAACAATTATAAATATACACAAACATTAAAATCAGTTATATCTACTTTAAAATCAGCTATTTAAACCAACTCAGGACACCATGCAGCAGAGTAGGTTTCCTATTATTACCTCATTGCACTGCCCCAAAGGCTTTGGTCCCAGAGCCACTATCTATCTGAAGGACAGGAGGGAGGGGGCTGATCTAATCTTGCCAGGTAGTGAGTTCCATAGTCTGGGGGCAATCACTGAAAAGGCCCTGTCTCTCATTCATGCCAAAGAGATCGACCCAGGAGGCTATTTACCCAGCCTCCATTTCCCCCTTAAACTTACTGGAGAGTCCTCCCTCTGTCTGCAAGCCTCTTGACTAAGCTCCTATCATGTCAAAAGGATATATCAGGAGCTTTGGAGAGGAAAGGGGGAAGTTAGGGGAGACTGACAAGAGGGTGGCAGGGCCATCCAAGTTCTTTGGGCTCCTGGAGTCCAAACACTGTGATAGCAGTGGTGAGTGACCCTTGGGACTCATCCTTATTGGAAGGTCTAGATCTTTTGGGGGTTTTTTTTTTTAACCCAGGGTAAACCTGGAAATCAAGGTTAATCCAGAACCCATCACAAGCTTTAGGCTTGTGTAGAAGAACCCTTGGTTGGTAGAGATTATTGTGATAGAGAGCCCCAGTCATTTATTGTTTTGCGCTATTCCTATAGATAATAGATAGGGTATGGTGCTGACACACATCCCATTGCCAGCCCTTCTGGAATCCTGCAAGCCATACTGGGTTATTTTGTGATACTAGGAGTGGTGCTGTGATCGTAATTTGGTTCTATTTGGAGATATCTTCAAGTGCCAGGAGCACAAAACAATGAATACATGACATACAAGCCTCTGGATGTGCAGTTCTCCATTTTAACTTCTCCAGTTAAGGAATTCAGAAAGATGTGGGGAGTGGTGGCTACACAATTTGAGATACTTCCAGCATAACAGAATCTTGGAGTTGGAAGGGCTATCTAATTCAATCCTCTGTCATGAAAGAATAGGCAAGCACTCATGAAATGTAGTTGTCTAAACACCGGTGAAAGATTTCTGAACACGCAAGAAGAACCAACCATGGCAGCCAATCTACGGGAGCCAACCACAGCCCAGATACTAGCCTGGCTGCTTTTCAACCAATCGGATTGGCATGGGTTTTCTGAATAGCTGTCAAATTAGTAAAAATGCTCTATATTTTCCATTATGTTGTGTCAGTACTTTGAGAGCTTACTCTGCTGGTGATTGGTCATTGAGAATAAAGACCTCCGTTTTGCCTTCAAACCTGTTTGTGTTTCTTTCAAATTTCTGGCTGCTTGGCACACCAGGCTTCCAGCTCTGATGTTTAGTGAAGCTGAAAGACCCAGAAAATGCCAGAAGTGAATATATTCATTGGATGTAGATACATAAAATTATGGAGACTGATCCCGTGGATACAGGGGTTGTACTGTAAATAGTACTGTATTGCTAATCAGTGCACTTGGTAATTAGCTTTTATTTATAGAATCAAGAAACTCATGACAGTCTTTACCCCTCTGACCCATTTATTCATCCTGTCTTACACCTTCAGCTCATAGTTGGTTATAGTGGATGATCAAGAGATGTCTGTGTGATGCCAGAATCAGGCAACTCTCTGATGAAGCTTGTTACATATAATCCATTTCCTCCTTTTGATTCCTTCCTGGTATTTGTATAATTGCACAACTGACTGAAAAGGAGATGCTCAACTAATCCCACAATATTGCTTGTGAAACATAGAGATGAAATTACAGGACTCAAACATATTTTTGTGTTGACTCTTCTTCCCAGAGACATGGGAACTGTGGTGCTAGAAAAAGTGTTTGCCTCGCTCTCTTTTTCTTCCTCCACCCAAATTGACTTGATACTGTTGAAAGGCTGAGACAAATAATTCTTCATTATATTGTTTACCTTTTATTAGGATCAAGGAAGAACCAACACCTTGTAGAACCGAAGAAGAGATTCTGTATTTTGAAATTATGTAATGGTACCAGATGAGTGGGGCTTGATGAATCCAAGGCTGGAGTTAAAAATGCTGGAAGAAACATTAACAACCTTAGATATGCAGATGATAGCACTTTGATGACTGAAAGTGAGGAGGAGCTGAGGAGCCTTATCACCAAGGTGAAACGAGAAAGTGCAAAAGCTGGGTTGCAATTAAGCATCAAGAAAACCAAAATTATGGCAACCAGACTGACGGATAACTGGCAAATAGAGGGAGAAAATGTGGAGGCAGTGACAGACTTTGTATTTCTAGGTCCAAAGATTACTGCAGACACAGACCGCTGCCAAGAAATCAGAAGACGTTTACTTCTTGGAAGGAGAGCAATGACCAACCTCGATAAAATAATGATGAGTAGAGACATCATACCAACAATTAAGGTCCGCATAGTTAAAGCAATGGTATTCCCTGTAGTCACCTATGGATGCAAGAGCTGGACCATAAGGAAGGCTGAGCGAAGGAAGATAGACGTGTTTGAACTGTGGTGTTGGAGGAAAATTCTGAGAGTGCCTTGGACCACAAGAAGATCCAACCAATCCATACTCCAGGAAATAAAGCCCGACTGTTCACTGGAGGGAAGGATATTAGAGGCAAAGCTGAAGTAATTTGGCCACACCATGAGAAGACAGGAAAGCTTGGAGAAAGTAATGATGCTGGGGAAAATGGAAGGAAAAACGAAGAGGGCAAGATGGATGGATGGTATCCTTGAAGTGATTGGCTTGACCTTGAAGGAGCTGGGGGTGGCGACAGCCAACAGGGAGCTCTGGCGTGGGCTAGTCTATGAGGTCATGAAGAGTCGGAAGTGACTGAATGAATAAACAAAAACCAGATGAGTTAATTTTATTACAAGACATATCACATTGAAAAAAATCCAAATGACTTGAATGGTTCTAGACAATTCGTGTGGGTTCCTTGAGCCTTTATCTTCCTTCTTACTAGATGAGAAGTAGGTACAGGTTCCCATACAATAGCACAGGCAGATTTTTGGAACACAGTCAATCCCATGATTGATATATCATTAGTCAATAGTCAGAATGACTTGAAGGCACACAACAAGACCTTTAAAAAAGAAAGCATGTCTACCCAGATCTTGTGAGCAAAGAAGAGATCTGATGATTACCCAATTGTCTACTGTGTTACAAGATTCAAATGATGCATCTCCAAAACAAAAAATGAGCAAAGAGATGGAAAAGAAATGGGGTGCATCTACACTCTAGGATTAATGCAGATGACACCACTTTAACTATCATTGTTGTCAAACACGACACCCCCCCCCCCCCCCGGTCAAATTATATTAAATTGTCCCGCTGTGGCGGGGACAAGCCATGGCCAGCAAGGACTTTTTTTATATATCTATTTTACAAACATTTGAAGGTTCAGAGGAGCCCGGCAGCAGCTAAGAGCACCCAGGATGCTTTTTGACATCATCTTTCCCTGTTTGAGTAGTTATATTGTTTTGTAACCCTAAATAAATGTGCACCTTCGTGTGTTATCCACTATATCTGCTTCTTTGTATTCTCTCAGGTCTCCCTGAGTCTATTACTCCTGCTTTCACCTCTTGCTCTCCTATTGGCCAGTGGCCGCCGCAGTCCCGCCTCTCCAGAGCCTAGTCAATCATGGCAAAACCAGTTCCAGCTGGGGCAGGGGTGGAAATTTCAAAGGGTTTTACCATATTAAAAGTCTGTTTTTCAATGCTATGGCATATCAGCTTACTTTGGTGGATTACTACGAACTGGCATCACTTCATCTGACTTGAAACAAATACCTTGGTGGCTTCTTCAACTTGATGAGATTTTTATTTGGGAACATTGGGCTAACTTCTTCGTATTGCCAGGCACAAGGATCTACAGGTGGCCTGTGGCCGATATCGGATCTGCTAATTGGGACTCAGTATCCGTGCTTCAGGTTTTGCTATCCGCTGCCCGGATCTCACTATCTGTGACTGCCTTAAATTGTTCTATTTCACCATTGCTAAAGATTATGGATTAATGAAAGTTGTATTTTTACAAGGTCTTTAGCCTTCTCTGTCAAAAAGTGCTGATGTCTACGACTACCAGTATTGTGCCATGGCAGTTAAAGTGGTATCAAACAGCTTTCATTCTAGTATGGATGCACGCCTGATGATTAGTCAATTTGTCAACAGTGTTATGAGATCTGAATTATGATTGGCCACACTGTACAACTTCTTTCATCCTTCACTTGTCACTGCCATTTACAGAGTGCCTGTGAATGTTCAGGGATTATTAACCATCCATATTTGCTATAAGAGCACTTGCTTTCTTTACATTAGTGTAAAAGAGCCCTTGGAAAGCAGCATCTTTAGGCTCTCTGCCTCTCCTCAATGGAGAATCATTTGCTCATTTGGTGGATAATGATTTTGTAATGGTGTTCTATGACAAGAGAATCCAGTCTCAACATCATATTTGGAAGTAGACTGAAAAATTACAATAGAGATCAAACAAATAATTCTCTGTTGGCTTCTTTCCTCTCTGCCAGGAAGTTCCTCCAGTAGACTTTGAGATGGCAGTTCCCATAATCTCATTCCTGGCTGTGCTAACAAGAATGGATAAGATTTGGAAGCTCATCACTATTCCTACTAGTCAAGTATTTGCAAAGTCCACAACACTGATATGTGTACTGGAACAAAATTTCCCAGGTCTAATTTCTTTAAGCCTTTTTTAAAGATATTAATAAGGAAGACTGGAGCAGTGAAGAGCATGTCTGAATACCAGAAAACCTCCTCAGAATCACAGGCACATTCATACAACACAGTTATAGTGCTAGGATTCAGCTTTATTTGCTAATAGCTTAGGTGGTGCCTGGGTTATTTGAGAAAGGCTTTGTTTGTTTGGGGGTGTTAGATAATATCATTTAGTTAATTAGTAACACTATTTATTAGAAAAAGCGCGTCTTTGATTTTGTTTTTTATGAATGCTGTCATTAGAAAATACATAAAGATGTGGGTGACCTACAATTCCCAGTATTGTGGGTCAATCCTCCCCAAACCAGACCTGTATGCACAACTGGCCATGTTAGATCTGTGTGTCAAGTATGGTCCAGATCCGCCATCGGTTGGGTTCAGTATGCTCTGGATATAGGTGAACTACAACTCCCATATGCCAAGGGCAGTCACCCTCAAACCTTGCCAGTATTTACAGTTGGTCATGTTGGGTCTGTGTGCCAAGTTTGGTCTAGATCTGACATTGGCTGGGTTCAGTACTACTGCAAATCCCATTGTCTATGGTCTATCCTTCCCCAACCCTCACCAGGACATAAAGTGTGCAACAGGGAGTCTGTGTGCCAAATGTGGTCCAGGTCCAACATGCATGGGGGTCACAGTGGTCTCTGGAAGTGAGTGAAGGTACTGCAAGTCCCATCATCCATGGCAAGTTTGGCCCAGATCCATCATTGGTAGGGTTCACAGTGCTCTCTGGATGTAGGTGAACTATAATTCCTATAAATCCAGGTCAATTCCCCCCAGACCCGGTCATGGGGGTTCTGCCTGCCAAACGTGGACCAGATCCATTATCAAAGGGGTCACAGTGCTCTGCCTTGATGTAGGGTGAATTATAATTTCCATCCTGTTGAGTCAGTCCCCCTGTTCAGTTGCTGATCAATTCCTCTCTGTTTGCTGTGTGTCACAGGAAAGGGTAGGAAAGGGTTAAGGCAGAGGCAGTGGGCGGGGTCATGCAAATTCCACATCAAGATTCCCGCCTGTGGTGGCAGAAACACCTAAGATTTAGGATGAAATTGTCGCGGAATGAAAGCATTCCTTGGGTGGTGGGCCGTAGTGTTTGGGGAGGGCATTGACAGGGTTTTGGACTACATATTCATGGAGCTTACTGTAACCGCAATGTCTGTGGAGGGGAGTGCCTTTGGAAACTTCTCTGCAATTGGAACTACAGTATAGCTTTACTGTGGGGGCCAGATGCCATCTGTGTAAATGGACACCTCTGCCACATACACATTTTTCACTTTTATTATGTATACAGATACAGATGGTGACATCCTATGGAATCTTGGGATGGGCAGTTTAGGGAAGGAGATTTAGAATTCTCAGCCAGAGATGCTCCTGCCTCACTGAACTACAAATCCCAGAATTGCTTAGCATGTTGCCATGGTTGTTGAAGTTGAATATAGCGCAATTTTGAAATGTGAATGGGTCCCAGGACTTGACAATTTTCTGTATAACAGTGAAATTAATGAGGATGGGCTGGTGGATAATTCTGGTATGAAAACTACATTCAGTACTTGAAATACATGGTCTTAAATTTTCAAAAGGTCTGTTGCAATTACTTAGTATTACTTCTAGTTCTTCCACTATTAATTCCCAGCATTGCTTGGTAATGTCATCCACAACCCTTCTTGTGAACAACAAAACAAACACACCACTCATGCAGTCATCAACAATTGGGACAAAAGACACTGAGAAAAGAATAAAAATCACATTAAAAGGTGTTTGTATTAATGAAGTCAGAAGGAAATAATAGGATATAGGTGAACTGGAAAAACCTGCAGGATGATTGTTTAGCAAATACAGGTAACAAAGGTCAGCTTTGTAGATCCTGTGGTTTCACTCCAGAAACCTAAGGAGCAAAGCACATTCGGTGGTTTGGAGAACAAACTGAGCTTAATAAAAACACAGGGAATTAGCTCATCATAAGAAAGGTCACATCAACATAACAGGCAAACCAATCTAACAAAAACTTTGCTCCATGGAATTCTGGGGGTTGTAGTTCTGGGAGAGAGACTAGGGATCCCCAAAGGTAATTCTTAGCAATTGCCCAAACTGTATCTAAGGAAACCAAAGTTTAATGTCTGTCTTTTTTTCCTACTGAACTGGAAGCCATAGAAAATGTTTGTCCCCAATCCATTTGGCATCATGTGCCATTTTGGATGGCCACATACGATGTGACATTACTGTAGACTTGACTGCAAGAAGATGAGCAATTCTGGCTATAGCAGGTGAAGGGCCTTTTAAGAATTAGGCATAGCATAATGGTTGTTGGAGTACAACTATAGAAACCTCTTTGGCCATGTTCTGCCTCCACCCTGTCTTAACAATTTGGAAGGTGAACTGGCTTTGCAGGGAACAGATTAGAGACAATATACAGTAGATTCTCGCTTATTCAACATAAACAGGCCGGCAGAGCATTGGATAAGTGAAAATGTTGGATAATAAGGAGGGATTAAGGAAAATCCTATTAAATGTCAAATTACATTATGAATTTATAAACACCAAAACATCATGTTTTACAACAAATTGATAGAAAAAGCAGTTCAATACACGGTGATGTTATGTAGTAATTACTGTATTTATGAATTTAGCACCAAAACATCACAATGTATTGAAAACACTGACTACTAAAAACCTGACTACAAATAAAGATAGAATTGCATAAAATGAATTTACAGTAACAACATTGTTGGAAGTTAAATCTGTAAAAAGCTCAGTCCTGTGAAGATTTTTTAAAATCTGTGATCCTTGCCTACCTAGAGAAACTTCTGTGGATCCGGTGGGAGGCAGACTGTGTTGGATAATACAGAACGTTGGATAAGTAATGGTTGGATAAGCGAGACTCTACTGTAGTTGAATCAAAGAAAAATTTATTAACTGACAAGAATTTTAGACTTTCTCTCCTCCTGAGTTTCACTACAACGTCTTTATCAGGAGAGGTAAAATCTTTGAGAGACAGACACAGTTCTGGCTGAACGGAAGCTCTTGAATCTTTATTTTTTCTTATTGTCTCTTTCTTGCATGGCGTTCAACTGTCTCTAAGATGGTCCCAAAATTTAACTCCGACTGGACTTGAATACAGCTCCGACTGGATGTGCTATTTTGTAGATCTTCTGGCCTTCCCCTTCCAGTCAGACAAAGGCTGACTCTTCCAAACACCAAAAATGCCTCGCCTGAAGCTCTGCCCCTGAGGGGATTCTTAAAGGGGCAGGGCGGCGGAGGCCCCAATGCTTCTTTGAGAACGGTTCCGGCCCAGCTTATCTGTCCGAACGTGTCTCCCGCTATGACCCACCTCGAAGCTTAAGATCATCAGATGAGGCCCTGCTCGCGGTCCCGTCAGCCTCACAGGTGCGGCTGGTGGGGACGAGAGACAGGGCCTTTTCAGTAGTAGCTCCCCGCCTGTGGAACACCCTCCCCATTGAAGTCAGGCAGGCTCCCTCCCTCCTATCCTTCCGTAGGAAGGTTAAAACTTGGTTATGGGGCCAGGCTTTTGAATAAGAATCAGTAGCATTAATTACTATGATGTACGCTGGAACTCAATTGGCAGACCCAGTCTTTTAAACTTGAACATGCCTATTTGTATTTTATAATGCATTTTATGAATGTCTTATGTAAGTTAATTTTTAACTGATTTATAGTGTATTGTACAGTTTTTATATGTGTGTTTTATTGTAAGCCGTCCTGAGTCCCCTGTTGGGTGAGAAGGGCGGGATATAAATATTGTAATAAATAAATAAATAAATAAATATCTGGAGGCCATTGTTTTTGGAATATTTTTCAAACTTCCTATGGCCATACCACCCTGAACATGCCCAATCTTACCTAGAATATTTTTCAAACTGAGCCTTCGGAGTCTGGAGTGATCCATAGAAAAAAGCTGGAGCGGGAGGGGGTTGACAGGGCGCTGACTCAAAATCCTAGGGTCGAAAGAGACCCCAAAGGCCATCCAATCCAACCCTATTCTGTCCTGCAGGGAGGCACAATCGAAGCACTCCTGACAAACAGATGGCCCCTGTTACAAAACCGTGAGAGAAGGAGACTCCGCCACACTTCTCATACCTCTTACTGTCAGGAAGTTGGGTTGCAGTGAGTTTTCCGGGCTGTGTGGCCATGTCCCATTAATATTCTCTTCTGACGTTTTGCCCACAATTATGGCAAACTCCTTTGTTGGGAGTGATTTCCGGCCATGAAACTCTTTGAAAACACATTGTCAGGAAGTTGTTCCTAATGTTTAGGCTTCCAATCGCCCCCGCGGACATGGAAGGTCCGCCAATCACCTGTCTGCGTGGGCGATTGGAAGCCTGGGGGGTGCCAAAATTGGAGGGGGCGCCAAAAATCCGGCTTGTCTATTCGTGAAAATTACCTAGGGGCAGCTCTGGACCTAGGGTGTATCTATACTACAGAACAAATGTAGTTTGATATCACTTTAACTGCCACAGCTAAATGCTATGGAATTCTGGGCTTTGTAGTTGGGTGGAACATCAAATTTTGGCAGAGAAAGCTAAAGACTTTGTAAAACTATATCTCACGATTCCATAGCATTGCGCCTTGGTAATTGATATCAACTGCATTAATTCTACAATATAGATGTATCCCACATCTTCTGCTTTGGATAGAATGATGAAAATTTGTATTGTGAGAACTTTCTATAGTTTCATTATCATCATAGACAACTTATTGTGTAAATTGTCATGGATGAAACCTGTGGTTTAGACCCATTGGGACTTTGAACTTCTGCAAGTATCTGGGGTCAGTTAAATTGACCTGTCCCGGGAGTTGATGAATCCAAATGGTTTCCTGTTGACTTAAAATGTATTGATTCACTCACTCTCCATGCTCTCTTTGTCTCTCTCTCACTGAGTTCATTTACACTGTAGAAATAATGCAATTTGACACCACTTTAATTTAATCAATGCTATGGGATCATTGGAGTTGCATTTCAGTGATGTACCAGTGCTCTTTGGAAGACAGATTAGTATACACTGCTTTGTCGGGCTTATCACCAACTTGTCCCTGGATCTTTTCCACTTTTCCTTCATTTGCTTTTCCCCTAAGCAATGCCTTCTCAGAACCATTTTATCTATAGGTTGCAAATTGTTTAATTGCCTGTTATTAAAAGAAGAGAATCTCGTTCTACCAAGCAAAATGTTTCAAAGTTCAGAAAGAAATGGGAAAAAAACGCTTCTGTGATCTGCGGGACGAACTGAAGTACAGTTTCATACAAACACTGAAGGAGTTGATGGCCTTGCTGTCAATGACATATGGGCCTGATATTGGAGTTTAACAAAGAATCAGGCTTTAAGATTTTCATGCCTTTCCTTAATAGAAAATAGGATCTGAAAAGCTACTTGTCAGATATGCCCAGCAGAATTTAGCTTTCCCTTCCCTCTTCACATAGTATATCACAAACTGTTTGCTTGGAAGCACGCCTTAGGTCAACTCAAACTTTTCATAATTCTAGTAAAGGTAAAGGTAAAGGTTTGCCTCTGACATTAAGTCCAGTCGTGACCGACTCTGGGGGTTGGTGCTCATAACCATTTCTTAGCCGAAGAGCCAGCGTTGTCCATAGACACCTCCAGGTCATGTGGCCGGCATGACTGCATGGAGCGCCGTTACCTTCCTGCCGGAGCGGTACCTATTGATCTACTCACACTGGCATGTTTTCGAACTGCTAGGTTGGCAGGAGCTGGGGCTAACAGCGGGTGCTCATTCCGCTCCCGGGATTTGAACCTGGGACCTTTTGGTCCGCAAGTTCAGCAGCTCAGTGCTTTAACACACTACTATTCCTTTATTATCTATCTCAAGGTTGGGGAAGATATGGCCCTTCAGATGCTGTTATGCTAAAATGAACCATATGGATGGAAATTGAGACCCCATTTACACTGCCATAAAATACAATTTGAAGCAACACCGCATTATATGGCAGTGTAGATGGGACCTGGGATATGCGTGCCCAAGTCACATCATAGAGTCAACAAGATGGCAAAAGAAATTAATGAGGAAGAAGATACAGTGGGCTATGGTGCAACTGGTTAGCAGCCAGCAGCAATAAATTACTGAAAATCATTGGTTCGAAGCCCGGGCCGGGATTAAGCTCCCGACCGTGAATAGCCTAGCTTGCTGCCCACCTAAGCAGCTTGAAAACAGTTGAGGCTGTGAGTAGAGAATTCTAGGTACCGCTTAATGCGGGGAGGCTAATTTAACTTAACACCATAAAACTCCTGGCATGCGAAGAGCAATGAGGAAGTACTACCATCAAAAGGACTCGGTATCACAGTGGATGATGAAGCGGCAGCTCCCCCTGTGGCCGGAATTGAGCATACCCTCATGAAGCAAAAAGCTGGAAAATGTTAAATTGCCTCTATTGTCTGTCTGTATGTTGTATGTCTAATAATGGCATTGAATGTTTGCCATGTATATGCGCATTGTAATTCACCTTGAGTCCCCTTCAGGGTGAGATGGGCAGAATATAAATACTGTAAATAAACAAATAAACAATAAACCTAGGAGGGGTTGCAGCAATTTACTTTTTCCTGAGCCTCTTGGGAAGAGAGTGATTCATACTCCTTAGTTTACTGCTAAGTAAACTAAGTCAAGCTACTTTTTGTACTTTGAACTCAATTTGCAATGATTGAAACACATTGAGGCCAAAGGTGGGGAAATGGTAGGAGAAGAGAGAAACTGGAACATGTTAAAAGCAGCTGAAAAAGTGGGATGACAGAGAACTAATCAATACGGCTGAATCAGGGCAGTTGGAAGGTATGGTGTTCTTATAAAAAAGAAGGTGAGCCTTCTTTGCCTATGATAGTTATGGGGGAAGTTTCAATGGGTAAAACTTATCATACATGTTGCTCTGGCTGACATATCCTTTTGTATAAAAATACTAAAGATCCTGGAGTCTCCCCCTCTTTTTAATACAGCTATCCTGGTTCTAATGCTGTCTACGGCTGATGGGATATGCAATCCAGCTATATTCATCAGACCATGCATCATTCCCCAAATGCCTAGCATTTCAGTATCTTAACATTTTGGTCCAGCATTTGGAAATACAGGTTAGACATCCAAAGAAAAAGGATGTCACTCTTTTCTATACCCCTGCTTCACCCTTAGTTTATTTCACTTGGTGCCAAATGAAATCAAAACACAAAGAAATATGCACGCAATTAATTTAGAGGAATGGAGGAAGCAGAATTTTGCTCTTCTATGTAGACTACGAGAAAAGCAAACTGCTGCTGCCTTTCCAAGCTTATCTGTTCTTCCTCATTAATAATGTTTGGCATCCCCACCAGACTTATATGTTGCTTAGCCACACAGATGCCACTTTTTCACAGGTCCACAACTTGGGAGTCCTCCTGGATTTAGTGTTGACGCTTGATCCTCAGATGTCGGCGGTGGCACAGCTAAAATTTGTGCACCAGCTGCGACCGTACCTCGAGTAGTCAGACATAGCCACACCTTGGTTTACATACAGACTGGATTACTGCAATGCTCTCTAGGTGGGGCTGCCCTTGAAGATGGCTCGGAAACATCAGCTGGTTAAAGATCGGCAGCCAGGTTTCTAACTAGAGCTAACTACAGAGAGCATACAATGCCCCTACTAAAGCAGCTGAAAACTTGGTGTATCCTGCAGATTTTTGAGCAGGATTAGACCTAGCCCCCCCCCTCCCCGGCAGGTTGTTAACTAGGTCCTCACTCAGTACTTTACCCGGTTCCCAGCCCTATGATATTCTGTTGCACTTGTCTTGCCTAGCACTTTATAGTTGGCCTTGCCCACTCTGAAGCTCTGGTCATTATATCTGGCTCCACTGATGGAGTATTTTGTAATTGTTGTTTTTTTTTAATGTGGCTGTTTTGAATTGTATGTTCTTGTTTCATGTTTGTTATTCTTTAAAAAGGTAAAGGTTTCCCCTGACGCTAAGTCCAGTCGTGACCGACTCTGGGGGTTGGTGCTCATCTCCATTTCTAAGCCGAAGAACCGGCGTTGTCCATAGACATCTCCAGGTCATGTGGCCGGCATGACTGCATGGAGCGCCGTTACCTTCCCGCCGGAGCGGTACCTATTGATCTACTCACATTTGCATGCTTTCGAACTGCTAGGTTGGCAGGAGCTGGGGCTAACAGCGGGCGCTCATTCCGCTCCCGGTATTTGAACCTAGTACCTTACAGTCCGCAAGTTCAGCAGCTCAGTGCTTTAACACACTTTGCCACCGGGGCTCTGACTTGTTATTCTTTATTATGTTTAATTTGTTGTATGGTTTCTTTGCTATTTTGGAAACCACCCTGAGTCCTCTCGAGGAGATAGGGCGGTATATAAATAGTACTGTTATTACAGTAGAGTTTCATTTATCCAACATAAATGGGCCGGCAGAACGTTGGATAAGCAAATATATTGGATAATAAGAAGGAATTAAGGAAAAGCCTATTAAACATCAAATTAGGTTATGATTTTACAAATTAAGCACCAAAACATCATGTTATACAACAAATTTGACAAAAAAAGTAGTTCAATATGCAGTAATGCTATGTAGTAATTACTGTATTTACTAATTTAGCACCAAAATATCACAATGTATTGAAAACATTTACTACAAAAATGCGTTGGATAATCCAGAACGTTGGATAAGTGAGATTCTACTGTATTACTATTACTATTATTATTATTATTGCTAAATGTTGGAGAGTATTACCTTATACTATACTGACTGGCAAACTGGATCCAGAGGGTAAGACTCTGCTCCGAACCCTGATGTTAGTCTCAACTAGGAGAAAAAATGCCAGTGTTAACTCACCACTCCACATTTGATTGAATTGATTAAATGTGGGGTTAGCAACCAATAATGAAAGGACCAAGGCAGTGACATTTCCAGCCCATCCCCTTTTGGATATCAGCCAGCACACCAATGCCTTAAATCAAAATAGTTTTCTAAGATCTACAAATATATTCTCAGGAATACCTCAGCAAGCGAGAGTCCAAAAGTAGCAGGCTAAAACCTAGAACCTCAACTCATGGCTGATACCGAATGAGAAACTACCCCTTGGGCATACAGACGTCTGGGCAACTTGGAAGGCACTGAGCTGACACCATGAGATACAGAGTCAACCTTAAGAAATGGGGCCACAAAGTGGAGTCCACGACATGCTAGTGAGGAGAAGAGCAAACCACAGACCACCTATTACAATGCAGCCAGAGCCCTGCCACATGCACAGTGGAGGAACTTCTTTTAGCAACCCCAGAGGCGCTCCAAGTGGCCAACTACTAGTCAAAGGACATTTAGTATAATGCCAAGTTTTTTAACTTTATTTTTTTTAATACATTACATTACTGTGTGTTGCAATCTATAAAGGATTTAATCCAAGCTGTGCACCAGTCAAAGAAAAAAAAATGAAAACGAAGAAAATTAAAGATTGCAGCACTTGATTTTTTTAAAAAAGAAACACACAAGCAACAGCCGGAGGAAGTTACAATTGTTTGTTTCTACTGAATTCCATCAAGTCAGCTCCCCTTGTAGGACCTCATTCAACTTTAGATGTTTCTGACAGTTCCAAGGTGAACAAGCTCTGGTCTGATTCCATAAGGGAGGTGCCAGAAAGGCACAGTTTCAATAAAAGAAACAGAGCAAGTGCAAGGGCAGACGGTTGTACGTTGTACAATGTTCTGTTTGTTTTGGCAGCCTTTCCTGTGTGGGGCTGACACTGGGCAGAGTTTTCACAGCCTTGAGTCTAGCAACTGCAAGCAACCTGTTACCAAGTTTGCCTTTCTGCTGACGTGGTTCCTTTGCTGGTCTTTGGCCGCGTGACTCGGTCGGCCTCTCCCCAGGCAAAGCGGGCCTGTGCCTCTTCACCAGCAACTGGCAGAAGCACTTTATAAAATCCACTCACCTATTAAAGGAGCAGGGTGGAACTGGTCCTCCATGGGGCAAAAACACCTTTTGTTTGTATATGAGTGTTTGTTTTCATTTTTCCAAGAAGCAGTTTCAGTTAGGACGGGAAAATTTTTGTATTTTATTCCTACTTTTTCTTCATTCCTCATTAGAAATTCTAAGGCTGGATCTACACTGCCCTATATCCCAGGATCAGATCCCAGATTATCTGTTTTGAACTAGATCAGAGGTCCCCAAACTAAGGCCCTCAGTTTTAGACTTAGGCTCGCCCAAGTCTGAAATGACTTAAAGGCACACAATAACAACAATCCTAATTAACTTGACTACCTCATTGGCCAGAAGCAGGCCCACGCTTCCCATTGAAATCCTGATAAGTTTGTTAGTTAAAATTATTTTTATTTTTAAATATTGTATTGTTCTTTCATTGTTGTTGTTATTGTTTTGCACTACAAATAAGACATGTGCAGTGTGCATAGGAATTTGTTCATTGTTTTTTTAATGATAATTTGGCCCCTCAACAGTTTGAAGGATTATGGACCGGCCTCTGCTTAAAAGGTTTGGGGACCCCTGAACTAGATTATATGAGTCTACACTTCCAGATAATCCAGGATAAACAGATAATCTGGAATCAGATCCTGGGATATAGGGCAGTATATATCCAGCCTATGGCCCCTTCTACACTGCCATATATAATCCAGATTATCTGCTTTGAACTGGATTATAGGACAGTGTAGACTCATATAATCCAATTCAAAGCAGATAATCTGGATTTCCTGCTTTGATAATCTGGATTAAATGGCAGTGTAGATCCAGCCTAAGATTTAGAATAGTTCTGATGTATGAAAAAAGATTTTGTGGTGACAGAAAGTGAAATTTACAACACAAAAATCCAGGCAACTGGAGCTTAACCAATTCAGACTTGAGTCTCCAATCCAGGATGGGATGAGACTAGGGCCCCACACAGCTGAATAAAATCCCAGATGATCTGCTTTGAACGGAATATATGGCAGTGTGGACTCAGATATAAAATCCACATTGGATTATATGGCAATGTGGACCGTCTCCAATAATCCAGTTCAAAGCAGATATTGTGGGGTTTTTTGCCTTGATATTCTGGGTTATATGGCTGAGTGGAAGGGCCCATGCAAGCTGTTTCTGTACATGTATTTCTGGTTGTCTGCAAGCCACACAATCCAAATACGTTCAAAATAGGCATTAATGAAACATTTTCATATGGCTTTCCTCTAACCATAATGCTCAAGTTACCAGGCTAAAGCCAAAAACACTCATTATTTTAAAGATATAGGTGGCATTTTTACTGAATATCTTACCCTCATTTGCTTGGGAACAGTCCTGATTAATCCACTCTTTTGACATGTTTTTCGATGCTTTCCAAAATATTCTAGTTTCTCTTATGTCCTCATGCTTCCCCCTTCATGCTCATATTACTTCACTTGATGC
Source organism: Anolis carolinensis (assembly GCF_035594765.1). NCBI lineage: Eukaryota > Metazoa > Chordata > Lepidosauria > Squamata > Anolidae > Anolis > Anolis carolinensis. The sequence goes on from NC_085845.1 coordinate 80,808,559, forward strand.
AAATTGCGTTCAAAATGCAACAGCAGTTTGCACTCAATATACTCACAGTAAAAGGGAGGGACTAGCAGTTCGAAAACATGCCAATGTGAGTAGATCAATAGGTACCACTCCGGGGGGAAGGTAACGGCGCTCCATGCAGTTATGCCAGCCACATGACCTTGGAGGTGTCTACGGACAACGCCAGCTCTTCGGCTTAGAAATGAGATGAGCACCGACCCCCAGAGTCAGACATGATTGGACTTAACGTCAGGGGAAACCTTTACCTTTTTAAAGGGGAGGGAAAGGAATGATCCTCTTCTCACCCTCCTCTCCTTTAAGAAACAGTTAAAGATACATCTATGCACCTTAGCGTAGGGAGAAGAGGAGGATTAACATAACTGTCACCCCACAGCAGCTATGGTCTAAGTAAACTACTACAAATACTGAACATTTTCTGCAATTTAGTCATTTAATTCGGCCCAGGTATATGCTCATTCTGTGCAATAATGTTTTTACTGAGTGTCATGTTAAAATTTATTGTTTTTTCTAATTTGGAATTTTTATTATAATGAGTATGTTATCATCTTTTTTTAAGTTTGATATTAAGTGATGTAGTTGTGGCACTGAATATTTGCCATTTATTTGTTTGTTTACTGCCCTGAGTCCCTCTGGGAAGAAAGGGCGGTCTAGAAATAAAGTATTATTATTATTTTATTGTATGACACAGCAAACAAGATAGACATGCTGGATTTCATATCACAAAATCACAAGTTGAACACTTCCCAAGCGTTTAAGACTGTGTGATGTATTTTCGGTATTATTATTATTATTATCATTATTATTATTATTATTATTATTATTATTATTATTATTATTATTATTATTATTTCCAAGTGACTTAAGCAAAAGCAAACTGCTGCAACTACCCCTGTTTTTTTCCTCATTAATAAAGTGTGCCCTCTCCGTCACACGATGGCAATGTTGTCTAACAATACATGTGTTCCGAATTTCTTCTTTTTTCAACATACCAGGTTGAAAAGGTCTGGTTTAAGAACCGAAAGTCAAAGAAGGATGGAGCCATTAGGTTATTGCTTTTACTGTACTATGGATGGATCAAAATGAAGCGATTACACCTATCTACTACATGTATCATGTCATTATATGGAGCATCTTTCCTCCAATAATAATCCTCGCTTGTTCGACCTCTGCTTCTTCTATCTTTTTATCCATATAATCCATATTGTCAAATCAGATAATCCACACTATCTGCTTTGAACTGGATTATATGAGTCTACACTGCCATATAGTCCAGTACAAAGCAGATAATCTGGATTGTATATGTCAGTGTAGAAGGGACCAAAGGCAGTGCTAGTTTGTGTGAAGCCTTGAAATGCCACAGCAACCATCTGCAGAAGGAGGTACATCTTTAATATGCTGAAACTTAATATTTGCTTTAGCAGGCAGTGTGCGCTTACTTTTATCCGGTGAGAAGAAAATCCAAATGCAGTATAAAAGATCAAATTCACAGGTGCACCCAATGTAATACAAATTGAGTGTCCCCTATCCCAAATGCTCAGGGATAGATAGTCTCTGTTTTGTATATTTTAATATATATTTTGTGGAAATATGTTTTAATATGTGTATTTTAAAGAATGTTTTAGGTGAATGTGTGTTTAGCAATGTTGTAACTCACCTTGAGCTGTGAGGAGAGGTGGGCAATAAATAAATAAATAAATAAATAATATTGATACATTTTGGTTTTTTTCATATTTTGGCATATCTGTTTTTGTATATATTCCTCGCAGTGACAACAAGGCTGAGAAAGAAACTAACCTTGGATAGTGATATTACTTGAAACCACATATATTCATTTTGGACAATGAGATGGGAGAATTTATTAATGGCTGTTTGTTCACTGATGGGTCTATAAGGTAAAGGTTTTTCCCTGACATTAAGTCCAGTCGTGACTGACTCTGGGAGTTGGTGCTCATCTCCATTTCTAAGCCGAAGAGCCGGCGTTGTCCATAGACACCTCCAAGGTCATGTGGCCAGCATGACTGCATGGAGCGCCGTTACCTTCCCGCCGGAGTGGTACCTATTGATCTACCCACATTTGCATGTTTACCAACTGCTAGGTTGGCAGGAGCTGGGGCTAACAGCGGGCGCTCATTCCACTCCCAGGATTTGAACCTTTTGGTCCGCAAGTTCAGCAGTTCAGCGCTTTAACACACTGTGCCACCATAATTATGGACCATAATAAATATTGTTATTTGTTATATATATACATAATGAGATATCATGGAAATATGATCTAAATCTAAGCACAAAATCCATTTACATGTCAAATACACCTGAAATGCATAGTCTGGTTGTAATTGTATACAATTTTAAAAACAGTTGTGTGCATGAAACAAAGTTTGTGTACAATAAACCATTAGATGTCATTGTCTGAGCCACCTATGTGAACACTTTTGGGGGGGTATTTGTGATTTTGGGATAAAAAATGCTCAACTTGTACAAAAAGAATCACATCAAATCCAGATAGGACACAGAGAAACTGTAAATGTCAGAAGTGTCTGAAAATTATCCCAATGCAGTAGAGTCTCACTTATCCAAGCTAAACGGGCTAGCAGAAGCTTGGATAAGCGAATATCTTGGATAATAAGGAGGGATTAAGGAAAAGCCTATTAAACATCAAATTAGGTTATGGTTTTACAAATTAAGCACCAAAACATCATGTTATACAACAAATTTGACAGAAAAAGTAGTTCAATACGCAGTAATGTTATGTTGTAATTACTGTATTTACGAATTTATCACCAAAATATCACGATATATTGAAAACTGACTACAAAAATGGCTTGGATAATCCAGAGGCTTGGATAAGCAAGCCTTGGATAAGTGAGACTCTACTGTATTTACCTTTTATAGATGCCATGTTGCGGATAACAGTGGAGTGGCATAGACTTTGCCTTCAAAAGGCAAAAGATGAAAAATGTTATTTTGAAGGGACTATAACACCTAGAATATTCTCAAATTCTCGAAAAGAATTGCCATATATTTTCTTTTACCAGAACTCTCAGAAGTTCTGAGATGTTGGGAAAATTATTTGACGGTAAGACATTGGGGAAATTATTTGATGACAGGGTCGTGGTCATCCTCCCACCCGATGATCTGATTTATTCCGTATGGCATATAATGTGAGAGACTAACATGGTCGTACAATTGTACACTGGTCAGTGGTCAATTCATGCTCAAAATAGATACAAATTGAGGTGATTAGAGAAGGTTCTGATCTGCGCAAAAGCTGAGGAACTGATCATCTAAGTGACTATGTTAAATGAAGGAGTGGAAAGTATTTTGGAACTCTTTCTTGTTGTGCTACTTCAACTCGTTTCTGACCTAAGGTGATCTTACTATAGGGTTTTCCTGACAAGTTTTGTTCCTCTGAGGCTGAAACAGTGTGACTTCCCTAAGGTCACCTAGTCCTAACAAATAACTTTCCCAAACTCTATGAAAACCTGGGGTTCCGTTCTTGGCATTTCCTGCTTTTCACTTATGGAAACCCCATGAATTCCATATGATTTTCTTAGGCAAGAAATACTCAGAGGTGGTCTTACCAGTTCATTCCTCTGAAATACAGGTTGCAGCTGTGTAATCCATACTAATTCTGATTGAGTGCAGTATCATAACCTTTTAAATGAGACCATGGTGCACTATCGCCCCCTAGTGTTTACACTAGGAGAAAAATATTGGTTGAAATGACTTCTTCTCACCGCCTGATGTCGCTGTCTATTCCAATATGTCTATGCAGAGTCCATTGAAAGCAATCAGTCACGAACTACAGAAATATGGCTACAGCAGATTTCCATAGTTGCAGGTTCAGCAATCTAATATTGTCCTTACTGCATTTCAAAAAGTAAACAAATTTCTTCATGATGACGATATATTGTTCTTATTCTTGTTGTCTTCCCATAAAAAAATAAATTACTTTGATATAATACTCAAAAATTCCCCAGTACTTTCATTTCTGCTCTTTGAGGGTCCTTCCAGACTGGCCCTTTGAGAAAGGATCTGATCCCAGGTTTTCTATTTATCCTAGAAGGGTCTCAGGGACCTTGTACACAGCCATATATCCCAGAATATCAAGGCAGATAATGCACAATATCTGCTTTGAACTGGATTAACTGAGTGCACAACTGCCATATAATCAATCTTAATGTGGATTTTATACAGCTGTGTGGAAGGAGCCCAGGACTCTTAGGGCCGTTCCAGACAGGTCCTATATCCCAGGATCTGGTCCCAGGTTTTCTGTTTATCCCAGATTATCTGGCAGAAACTCATATAATCCAGTTTAAAGCAGAAAACCTGTGATCAGATCCTGGGGTATAAGGCCTGTCTGAATCTCTCTTACATTCACTTGAAAAAACAAAACAAAACCAAGCCACAATTAATTTTATTTATTTAGTTTAAACCAATTCATTCTACATTTAAACATATTTTAAAACAAAGTGGAAACAGAAACAGCTCAATGTCATTTTTGGAATCAGCACACAATAAAAACATCCCCGCTCCAAAATATTTACACCCCTTTAAATATCAAAAAGTTGTTCTTCAAATATGGGTTTCTTAAGCGATAGACGTGATCCACAACAAGGACAGGATTCAGTGCCATTTCTATTGGTTGATAGCTTCAGAGTGACCATAATTATAGGATGGACTCTATGGGACCTGATCCGAAATGTCTCACTGAAAATAAAGATTGAACTTGTCACCTGGAATCCCGAAGCAAAAACCCCCACATATATGGGGAAACCAACTGTCTGCTCATTTGGAAGAGCAGGCAAGCTAAAATCACCGGGGAACACAATCCTTTCATTTACCATTACAGAGTATATATTCCACATAAGTGGGATAAAGATGATGAAAGCAGACATTAAAATTAAAACTCCCCCAACCCTGAAAAAAGTAAGAAAAACCTTTTCCGGTCTTGCATTGCGGAAAACGTTCCACAAGGCAAAAAACATGCACACTAGAGCTAAAGACAGTACAACAATTGCGAAAGGCATCAGGTCCTGAGCGATTAAAATTTCCGTTGGCAGGGACTGATGTTGCTCCAGGAATTCCTGGCATTGCCTCGTGGGCTCACCTTCAGGAGGATGATCCACAAAACAAACTCTCCAGATCCCGACCCAAATCTTGGCAGGGCTGGTGCCAGGCACATCCTTTGAGTGCCACACTCTCCATTCGTCAGCTCCTGTTGCAATAACGCAGAGAACCCAACCTATCACCGCAAGGAGCAGGCCACATAAACGTATGTAAGTCAGTTGAATGAACCGAACTCTAACTGGGAAGTTGTCTTCAGCCGAGGATAACCTTCTTCTGAGCCACTTCTCCATGGTGATCAATCTGCAGATAATGAAACAAGGCAACCTGTATTTATGGAGTTATGGACATGCACATTCTCTCACATGGGAACCTGCCCTCTGTTTTGGAAAAATTGTGATACACAGGTAAACCCTTCTCCTGGTTTGATTTGAACAAGCCAATTTCTATGACCAATGCCCCCACATATTACTTGACCCACGTAAATGGAGAGCCTGCTGCAACACATGTCAAGATTAATTCTTCTTGTTGACACTTTGTCTGTTGGCAGGAACGGACTGGATGAGGGCAAAGAAAACAAGGTGTGACCCAGACAACACAGAAGTGCTCCAGTCACAAGGCAGGTCAGGGAACAGGGACCCAACCTATGTGGGATGGGATTCGATCAGGTAATATCAACAAAGAATGGCTCCTCCACTCTTTCAAATGGGTTTCTGACCTGTCACACAAGACTCGAATATGGCTGGTGATCTCTGAACTGGAATATGGTTCAGGCCCTTTGAGGCGCAAGACCTGAACCTGGAAAGCGATCTGTCATAGATGGACCTGAACAACAGACCAACAGCGATGATCTTTGAACGGAGCACCATGGAAACCGCTCTTCAGAGTTCTGAAACTGTTTAGAATGTTGTCCATAATTCAAAAACTTAATATTAAGAGATCAAAGACAGATTCCACCTTGGACGTAGGGGAGTCGTCTATACAGTAGAGTCTCACTTATCCAAGACTCGCTTATCCAACGTTCTAGATTATCCAACGCATTTTTGTAGTCAATGTTTTCAATACATCATGATATTTTGGTGCTAAATTCATAAATACAGTAATTACTACGTAGCATTACTGCGTATTGAACTACTTTTTCTGTCAAATTTGTTGTATAACATGATGTTTTGGTGCTTAATTTGTAAATTCATAACCTAATTTGATGTTTAATAGGCTTTTCCTTAATCCCTCCTTATTATCCAACATATTCGCTTATCCAACTTTCTGCCGGCCCGTTTATGTTGGATAAGTGAGACTCTACTGTACTTACCATTGGACAGCAACTCTAACAGTGGACCAATGGATTTTTTCCAAAAAAAAATAGGAAGCAGCTCAGCAGTCCTATGTGGCTACTCATTCAACGTACATTAAAAGCTGTCATCACATAACAATATTTGCAGGTTTCTTTTTTAAATTGTGTGCCATCCTTCCACTCTACACTGAAAATAACAGTAGGTATTGTATTTGTGTTTGTTTTAAAAGGACTTTCAGGCATTATCCCAAGTCACCGCAAGGAATCACATTGCGGGGACACAGCTTACCCACTGTCCTGAAATAATTAAATAAATAGAAGTCACCTGCATCTTTTTTTTTTTCTTGGAGGCAAGATGTTTCCAGATATGTGACACGGACATTACATGGTTGTTAATATGCGGAATGTGGGGAAATAAGCAAATCACTCCTAATGCTGAAACACAACATTTAGTTTGTTTCCCTTAGTCAAGCATGTGGATTTATCAGTAAGTAAAAACCTAAGATCTGGCCTTGGGTAATTTAGATATCCTTGCCCGTTCATCGGTGCAGTTTAGCAGAACCTAGAAAATTCCTTTTCACAATAAATGCATTCTCATGATTTGATGTTATGATGACAATTTGTTGTTTTCCCTCCCACATTACATAGTTGGAACTATGTGTGACTTATTACCCCTCTTTCATGTTTGATGCTCTAAAATCATATTAGAATGGATAAGAATATAATACTCAAACTAGTCCTGTCAGAATGCTTTTTAAATACCCTAAAGTTCTTTTGAATTAATTAAATTCATGTATTGTATTGTTCACGGCTTTCATGGCCAGGAAGTGTTGTGTGCTTTCCAGGCTTCAGAAAATGCTATCCACAGATTCAGGTGAAACGTCAAGAGAAACTGCTCCTAGAACATGGCCATACAGCCCAGAAAATGTAGCGGAACCTTTGTGCTCCGGTCCTTGTTTGAGCGCAGTGGAGGAATGGAGACGGACAACTGAAGGAATTCCAAGAAAGCAGTTTTATTTCGCTAATGGCCACTAGGGTTCCCCCTCGCACAAAGTAAGTGCTTCTCCAGGGAGAACAACCAGTGGCCGGCTGAGTAAATATTTATACACACTACAGGGTTCGGGTTATGCCCGCCCACAAGCAAATTCATTGGCTTAGAGTTGTGATGCTGCCTGACTTGGACCCAATCAGTGCTTACCAGCGGGCCGGCTGCACCCTTTCTGTGCCGTGCTCACAAATCATTCAGAGCGCCTGCGTACGCATGCGCTGTTTGTTTATCTTTAGCTTTCATTTCTTCAGAAACACATGATTTCCCAGAAGTCACATGTTTCTGTGAGTTTATGCACCCGGGTCGCTAGCTGTCGCCATCTCTGCCCATATATGGTATTTCCTGGGGTTCTTTAACCTCCCGCCTCACTCCCCCATTTTCTTTTTGCGAAGCGCATGTACAAAAGCTGAAGCAAAGCATTATGGTTCCATCCAATCCCGCTTGGCTTGGAGTATGGCTATCTTTTTTTCAGGTAAAGATTGTGTGACACACCTAGTACACATTTGCATCATTATTGGAGTGCAGCACATAACTATGAGAACAATGAACAATCCTAAAATCCCTACCAACAATATGTTCTTCAACCATTCTATTGAGGGTAACCAGCTAGTCACCCAGGAGAAGGGAGACCAACCTTCTATCTCCTGGACATTATTGTAAATTAACTTTTGTAATGACTCGATGTCATCTTCAATAGTACTATTCAAGTTATGAAATTTCACTACACAACGCCCTCTAACCATGGCGCATAACCCCCCCCCTGGCCGCCAGTAGGTAGTCAAGGGCCAACTTATGCTGTAGGGCCATCTGGCTGATTTCTTCTACTTCAGACTGGATTTCCCGGAAAATTTTACCAGTGGCATTTATGGACTTTTCAAGGCGGCAAGTCAGGCCTAGAACACTTCTACGATTTGCTTGAGCTACAATCCCTGGGTAAGCACCCAGTGTCAACAAGCCTGTGATCAGGCCTCCTCCTACACGGGAGGCTTCTGAACCTGACAGGGCCTTGTTAATAATGACCTCATCCGAGCATTCTGGTCCTAGAGGGCCTGTTTGCACAATGTCCCGTTTCAGGCGCTGATGCCTTTTGTGTAAGACCTGAACTGGGAATGTCAAATAACCCACACCGACACACTGGTAGTTGCCGGGGTGATAATTTGTGGCCCATTTATCAAAGAAAAACCATAGATTTGGATCCCTAATTTGCCATAACGGACAGAGGCTTTTACCTAGGCTCAGTTGGGTTAATTGTTGCAGTATGTTCATATAAGATTTTAGGCCCTCAATAGAATCATTCACACTAAATGTAGGATAATCTGGATACATGCTAGCCCACTCGGTTGCGGTTAGATTTAATCGTGAGACATAAGATGTATTAAATCGTCCATGTAGATAGAACCGGTCTCGACAATGGGAATAATTGCCTAATCGGGAAAAGAACGCCTGCCTAGTTCCCCAGTGTTTCCACTCAGAATTCCATATTCCCGATCCTCCACAACAGAAGCACAAACCCCTGGTGGAGGTGTGGTATCTAAACCGTCGAAACCGAGTTTTATTTATTTTTTTCGGTATGCTAGAAAACACGGTAGGTGGACCCTCCTGAGCCTTGGACAATCCCTCCAACACAATCTGTGGTTCATCAATTAAATCGGGAAGAAATGAAAAATCTCCTACGGTGAGGGGGTGTTCATATATTAATGCTACCTCTTTCCCGTGCTGCTCAAACATATAATTGGCATGTTCTTTTATCCAATTCCCATGTGCTCTTTTTCCAAAAGAGAGAATAAAACTCAGCACAAATAATATACCAAACACAGTGCGCTTTCCTCCCCTCCTCATAACTTGTCTCCCACTTTTTCCTCTCAAAATGTCTAGCCACCATCTCCCGGAGAGCGCCTTTGTTGGGCCATGCTGCGACATACTTGACCACCGACGCTCCGTTGCACCCGAAGGGATCAGCTTCATGGCCTTGTTGACCCCTTAGGGAGTTGCCGGATGGTCCTGAGTCTCAGGTCCTCACCAGGAACTCGCTCCGTCCGCCACTCCTCAGGTGCTAGTTTTACACGGGTGTAATGTATCCACGGCTTAATCTCCTTCACCTTCACTGCAGTGGGGGTAGACAGGAGCACAACATAGGGTCCTCGCCACTTGGGTCCCAATGGCTCAATCTTCCAATCCTTGACCAGAACCTCGTCACCTGGTGAAAAACAATGTAGAGGTGTGGTAGGGAATGGTGGGTTCAATTCAGAAATGTATTTTTCTAACTGCTGCATTTGTCTGCCCAAAGCCTGAACCTGGGCCAATGTCTGTTTCTCTCCTATGAGGTGTTGCTCAGCTCCTGTCTCTAAGGCTCCCTTCAAGTTCAAAGGGGGTCGTCCATAGAGTCTTTCAAAAGGGGAGAGTCCTGTCCGTTTGTGTGGTGTACATCTGATTCCTAATAATGCCATGGGCAAAACCACCGTCCACGGCAATCCTGTCTCTTGGCAAAGTTTCCCAAGCTGAGCCTTTAATGTCCTATTCATTCTTTCCACTTTTCCAGAAGATTGGGGTCTATATGCACAATGTAACTTCCATTTTATGCCCAAAATTCTACATAATCCTTGCACAGCCTGTTGAATATATGCGGGGCCATTATCTGATCCAATTTCTAAGGGTATGCCAAATCTGGGAATAACATCTTTCATTAGAGCTCTTGACACCTCTACAGCCTTCTCAGTCCTTGTAGGGTAAGCCTCCACCCATCCTGTGTATGTGTCCACGAACACCAGTAAATATTTGTATCCTTTGTATGGGGGCATTTCTGTAAAGTCAGTGACTAAAGCTTCAAAGGGTACCCCACCCACATGTTGGACTCCTGGTGGCTTGAGGGGTCCTTCTCTGGGGTTATTTTTGATACATGTCCAGCATCTTCGGGCTGCTGCTGCCGTTAGGCTATGTAATCCATCGATATACAACTGTCGTCCTAGCAGATTTGCCAATGCCATTTTTCCTAAATGTGTGTTTTGGTGCATGTGTTGGACTAAGTGCCATGCCAAGTCCTTAGGGACGTAGACACGGGCGTCTGGCATCACTATGAGTTCTCCTGACCACTGACCCTTCTCCTTTAAGGCCCATTCTTCTTCCTCTGGTGTATATGTAATGTTATGTTCAGTTAATTCTACCTGTAGGGCCATTACCTGATGTTCAATATAGGGCAGCCTAGCTGCCTCTTTGGCTGCCAGATCAGCCTGCCTATTTCCTTGCACTACGGGATCGTCTCCACGTTGGTGCCCTTTACAATGCATCACAGCCACCTGCCTTGGCTTCCAAACCGCCTCCAGGAGATCCACAATCTCTCCAGCATGTTTCACGCACTTTCCTCCAGACGTGAGGAGCCCGCGCTCCTTGTACAGTGCTCCGTGTGCATGGAGGGTAGTGAAAGCATATTTTGAGTCTGTGTAGACGTTAACCCGCTTTCCGCTTGACAATTCCAACGCTCGGGTCAGGGCAATCAATTCGGCCTTCTGGGCAGAAGTCCCCGGGGGCAGTGACTCTGCTTCCAGCGTCTCTCCCCCCCACCGAACAACCGCATAACCTGAGTGTCTTTGATTATTTTCCATAAAGGAGCTTCCATCTGTGAACAGAGTGTCGTCCACCTTAGTTAGTGGCACATCCTTCAAATCCGGTCGACTGGAGAATACCTCATCCATCACCTGGGCACACTGATGGATCGTGGTGTCTCCTGGAGTCGGGAGCAAGGTGGCCGGATTCAGAGTGGAGCAAGTCTCCAGGGTCACCAGTGGGTTGTCACACAACAATCCCTCATATTTCATTAACCTCTCACTTGTGAGCCAGCGCGGTCCCTTAATGTCTAACAGTGCCTTAACGCTATGGGGCACCTTAACTGTCAGTGGCTGTCCTAGGGTCAATTTATTCGCTTCTTTGATTAAATCTACTGATGCTGCCACAGCCCTCAGGCAAGGTGGCAATCCACGAGCCACTGTGTCCAATTGCTTTGACAAGTAGGCAATCGGCCTTTGCCATGAACCTAGTGGTTGGGTCAATACTCCAACCGCTGTTCCTTCCCGCTCTGCAGCGAACAGAGTGAATGGTTTTTCCAAATCGGGCAGTCCTAATGCTGGAGATGACATCAATGCTTCTTTTAATGCCTTAAATGCCTGTTGACATTCTTCTGTCCACTCAAATGGATCTTCTCTTCCACCTCTCGTAGCCTGGTACAGTGGCTTAGCCAACACGGCGTAGTTGGGGATCCACTGTCTACAATATCCTGCTGATCCCAAAAATTCCCGCACCTGTCGCCGGGTACTGGGAGTGGGGATGGCACAAACAACTTCCTTTCTTTCAGCTCCTAACATCTTCTTTCCTTCGGTCAGATGGAACCCCAAATATTTCACCGTGGGACAGCACAACTGGGCCTTTTTCTTTGACACTTTGTAACCCTTTTCTTCCAATGTCTTGAGTAATCTCAAAGTATGCTCTCTAGTGCCTCCTAGTGTCCGGCAAGCGATAAGCAGGTCATCTACATACTGAAGCCAAATTCCCTCTTCCTTAGGTATTACAAAATCCTGTAAGTCTTTGGCCAGGGCTTGACCAAAAATGGTCGGGCTGTCCCGGAACCCCTGAGGAAGGCGTGTCCAAACATACTGGGTCCTTTGCCCTGACTGCTGAGATTCCCACTGGAAAGCAAAGATCGGTTGGGATACAGGGGCCAATCGAATGCAAAAGAATGCATCCTTTAAATCCAATACAGTAAACCATTTGGCAAATGCTGGTACTAGACTCATCATGATGTATGGATTTGGCACTACCGGGGTTAGGGGAACGGTGACTTGATTTACAGCCCGCAAATCTTGAACTGGGCGATATTCTCCTTGTCCTCCAGGTTTCTTGACTGGGAGCAGGGGCGTGTTCCACGGGGAACTGCATGGTATCAATATCCCATGCTGCAGAAGTCGCTCTAGATGCTTTCTGATCCCCTGCACTGCCTCTCGACTGACGGGATACTGTGGCTTACATATGGGTCCCATTCCTCTTTTCACTTCCACCACCACCGGTGGAACATATTTAGCTAATCCTGGAGGATTATCTTCTGCCCACACTAAGGGAGTCTCATGCCATGGCCATTGTATTTCTTCAGTAAAAATCCTAACTTGAAACAGTCTCCATTCCTCTTCCATGGGAAATGATAGTTCCATTTGTCCATTCTTCATGAACTGGAGTTGTGCTTGTAATTTTGATAAAATGTCCCTTCCCAATAAAGGGACTGGGCAGTCTGGGAGATATAACATCTTATGCTTGACCTGATGTCCGGCCAGATTGCAGGTGCGTTCCTTAAGGAAGGGGCACTTCTGGGTCTTCCCAGACACCCCTATTACTTTCGTAGTTTCCCGAGTTGGTGGACTAATTTTTGTATTTACTACTGATTTTTCGGCACCTGTGTCCACTAAAAAGTCCAATTGTTGGTCCCCGATTTCAAGTGTGACCATCGGCTCCCCGGGGTCCAACAAAACAAGAGCCTGGCTTCCTCATTCCTCTCCTCCATCCATATCTTCCCATTCTTCTTCCATCACAGCTGCTGCAGCTATCACCTCTCTTGCAGGAAAAGGTACGTAGTTCCCACGCCCTCTTCCCCTTCCTGGGTTTCTTCCTCTCTCAGGCCTTCCTCTTTCTCTCGGTCCTTCCTGACTTCCTTCTCTTCCTTCTGGGCATTCACCTTTCCGGTGTCCAAACTTCTTACATTTAGCACATTGGTCTCGACCTAACCTCCGAGGGGGCCCTCTTCTTCCTCCTTGTCCCCCTCTGGCATATCCTCCTCTTCCTCTCTGTCCACTTGCACTTTGTTCCATCATGGTAACTAATGCTTGGTATTCCTGCTTCTTCTTCCTGTCCTTCTTCTCTTCTTCTACCTGGTCCCTCGCCATATAAACTTGATCTGCGAGTGCCAACAATTCATTCATAGTCTTTCCTAGAAATCCTGGTTGCTTTTGAATCTTTCTCCGGATGTCAGGAGCCGCTTGACTGATAAAAGACTGTTGAATCGCCCTCCTACCGTTTTCATCCTCCAAATTATATGGGCTATACTTTCTATATGCTGCCTCCAGCCTTTCCAAAAAGGCTGTTGGTGACTCAGATTTTTCCTGTACCACTCCCTGAATTTTTACAATGTTGACGGGTCGCGGCGGGCCCCTCTTTACCGCTTCTACCAATATACGCTGGAATCCTCTCAGTCTCTGCAAATGTCCTTCTTCTGCGGTGTCCCATTGGGGATCTATTTCCACAGGAAACCTCTGTGCTCCCCACTCGGCTGCATCACCATCTTGTGGGGCACCAACCTGGGCTATGGCTACCCCATTATTCAACACTGCTCTTCTCTCCTCTGATGTGAACAACATATTCAACAATTGTCTGCAATCTTGCCAGGTGGGATTATGGGTTGCCATAATCCCTTCCAATAGCCTAGCCATAGCTTGGGGTTCTTCACTATAAGGTGGAGTATTATTTTTCCAATTCAAAATGTCACTACTACTGAAAGGCACTACCTGGTATGCTTGAACTATCTCATTCCTGTTGTTTATCACAGGCACCGTTCTCAAGGGCATCTGGAGGGCCGGTCCGGTCGGTGAATCACCAGGCCACACCGGAGCTCCATGTCTCCGAGTTTGTGCCGGAGAAGCATCACTGGGCATCCGTTGTGACTTCTTCTTTTCCTTTGTTTCCTCCTGATATTTTTCTAGGCTAGGATAGTGTTTCTTGGCCGCTTCGGTTGACTCCGAAGAGTAGGGTGGGGGTCTCGTTCCTAGTGTAGGTGCACCGGGGGCTGTTCCCTGGGGTGGGGGGGGGCGGTGGCAAGGGTGGCGGCAATAATTCCTGTTGTCTAGCCTGTACACTCAACTGTAAATCTGGGTAGTCCTCCTCATTGGATTGGAAAACTTCCTTCTTTTTCCCCTCCTTCTTCACCACCATACATTTGCCATTCCTGCACTGTCGAACCCAACCTGGATCTTCTCTAACTACCCGTTCCCACGTAGCAATATAGACCCACTGGTTCGGATGATTCACAGCACAATATTCTTCCACTGTTCGGATCAGTTTCAGATCCCACGTTCCTTCTACTTGCCAACCTAAACCAAACTCTGGCCATTCTCCCTGACACAAATTCCTCAGTCTATAATCTCTCAGGTCCCTTGGATTCCCTGCTACGGCTCTGATAGCAAAAGAGCCAAAATTATCTAAGATGCATTGTAAGGGAGTGGAGCTCTTTGAATTTTTCCCTCCCATCCTGCCTAATAGAGGGGACTGTCCTGGCCTGGGCACCCGGCCACTCAATGGCATGCGTCAGGAAACACAAGACAGAACCCCTTTCTACCTCCCTGGGAACTTTTTTTTGTCCCTCCCAGCGCTGGCGTTCCCTTAATATCTCATGCAAACCCCTATACTTGCCAGATTTCTGTAGACGTCGGACCAACCTTCGCCCCTGGGCTTTTTTCCCTGGATCCTTTTCCTCCTAGCCGGTTTCTATGGAACCTCGCTGATGTTGCAGCTCTCACCGTCAGTCGGCGTTGGCATCAGAGGCAAGCACCGTAGCCGGTCTTGTAATATTCAGGGGCCCCTTCTCGTCTCACGGTAGTTGCCTCAGGCCCCCACCGCTGAGTTGAGGCCGTCCCGCCAACGGGATCCGTCTCCAATCTCCTGGCCCGTCTTATAGGAAATCACGTCGGGGTCACCAGAAAATGTAGCGGAACCTTTGTGCTCCGGTCCTTGTTTGAGCGCAGTGGAGGAATGGAGACGGACAACTGAAGGAATTCCAAGAAAGCAGTTTTATTTCGCTAATGGCCACTAGGGTTCCCCCTCGCACAAAGTAAGTGCTTCTCCAGGGAGAACAACCAGTGGCCGGCTGAGTAAATATTTATACACACTACAGGGTTCGGGTTATGCCCGCCCACAAGCAAATTCATTGGCTTAGAGTTGTGATGCTGCCTGACTTGGACCCAATCAGTGCTTACCAGCGGGCCGGCTGCACCCTTTCTGTGCCGTGCTCACAAATCATTCAGAGCGCCTGCGTACGCATGCGCTGTTTGTTTATCTTTAGCTTTCATTTCTTCAGAAACACATGATTTCCCAGAAGTCACATGTTTCTGTGAGTTTATGCACCCGGGTCGCTAGCTGTCGCCATCTCTGCCCATATATGGTATTTCCTGGGGTTCTTTAACCTCCCGCCTCAAAACCACACAACACCCAATAATTTCATTTCGTGGCATCAGTTAAGGTGGTGTCATCCCAATCTTTGCAATCCTTTTGAAATCATCACTCCCATTTCAGGTCTCATTACACACAGAAGGCAGTTGGTTACCAGCAACCTTGTTGTTTGTAAACTGGTGATTCTTTCTAAGCGTAGAGTTCCTGCAGAATAGATTGCCACAGGACAGATCCATCTCAGTTCAAGAACCATTGCTGTCAGGATGAGAGCCAAGTCTAAGGCCCCATCCACTTACTTACTTAGGCGATCCCTCATAGTTCGAGGATGATGGTCCTCCATTTCTGTTATCTTGGGGATGGATCCGTAGATGGCTGAAGAGACCTATTCTTGATCTGCATTTTCTCCTGCAGTGAGGACATCGGTTTCCAGGTGGAAGGCAGTCTCGATCAGGGTTGGCTTGATGGGCCTTCCTCTTGGCACGTTTCTCCCTTAAGCCCTCCGTTCGTGCCTCTTCAAACTCCGCAGCACTGCTGGTCACAGCTGACCTCCAATTAGAGTGTTCAAGGGCCAGGGCTTCCCAGTTCTCAGTGTCTATGCCACAGTTTTTAAGGTTGGCTTGGGGCTAAGCCAAGCGAAGCCAAGCCCCATCTACACTGCCACATAAAATCTGGATTATCTGCATTGGATTATATGGCAGTGTAGACACATATAATCCAGTTCAAAGAAGATCATGAGAATTATCTGCTTTGATAATCTGGATGATATGGCAATGTAGAAGATACATTCTCAACCTTTACTTTCTCAGATTTTACAGGGAAAATCCCATAGGTTTGTCCTGTGTTGTTTGAAATTGCTTGAGTAACCCCATCCTAGAGTGTTCCCATCATCTTTTCCAGTTCCTTTTCCAATAAAGGAGCAAGGGTTTTGTGATATGGCGAGCATAAAAGGTAATACATAATATTAGTTCCTTGCAAAGAGGAGTCTAAAGCATAAGCACTTGACCACGGTTTGGGACTCTTACTTATCTCTCTTAAACTCACTTGGAGAAAAAAAACAAAGCAAAGTCACAGTTAATTTTATTTATTTAGTTAAAAACAAATAATTCTACATTTAAACATATTTTAACACAAAGTAAAAACAGAAACAGTTCAATGTCATTTTTGGAATGTGCACACAATAAAACAGCCCTGTTTTAAAATATCTACTCCCCTTTAAACAATAAAAAGTTGTTCTTCAAATATCAGTTTATCAAGCGATATACATGATCCACAACAGGGACAGGATTCAGGGCCATTTCTACTGGTTAATGTCTTCAGAGTGACCTTAATCACAGGATGGACTCTATGGGACCTAATCCAGAATTTCTCACTGAAAATAAATATTGAAGTTGTCACCTGGAATCCCGAAGCAAAAACCCCCACATATATAGGGAAGCCAACTGTCTGTTCATTTGGAAGAGCAGGCAAGCTAAAATCACTGGGGAACACAATCCTTTCATTTGACACTACGGAATACATATTCCACAAAACTGGAATAAGAGTGATGAAAGCAGACAATAAAGTTAAAGCTCCCCCAACCCTGAAAAAAGCAAGAAAAACCTTTTCCGGTCTTACATTGTGGAAAATGTTCCACAAGGCAAAAGAAATACACGCGATAGCTAAAGACAGGACAACACTCGCGAAAGGCATCAGGTCCTGAGCGATGAGAATTTCTGTTGGCAGGGACTGATGTTGCTCCAGGAATTCCTGGCATTGCCTCGTGGGCTCGCCTTCAGGAGGATTATCTACAAAACAAACTTTCCAGATTCCGACCCAGATCTTGGCAGGGCTGGTGCCAGGCACATCCTTTGAGTGCCACACTCTCCATTCGTCAGCTCCTGTTGCCGTAAGGCACAGGACCCACCCGATCACGGCAAGGAGTAGGCCACATAAACGTATGTACGCCAGTTGAAGGAGCCGAGCGGCACCTGGGAAGTTATCTTCAGCCGAGCATAACCCCCTTCTGAGCCACTTCTCCATGTTGATCAATCTGCAGATAAAGAAACAAGGCAACCTGTATTTATGGAGTTATGGACACGCACATTATCTCACATGGGAACCTGCCCTCTGTTTTGGAAAAATTGTGATACATAGGTAAACCTTTCTCCTGGTTTGAAAAAGCCCATTTCTATGACCAGTGGCCCCATGTGTTACTTGACCCACAGAAATGGATAACCTGCTGCCACACATGTCAAGATTAACTCTTCCTGTTGACACTTTGACATTGGCAGGATGAGATGCAAAGAAAGTGAGGTGTGATCCAGACATCACAGAAGTGCTCCTGGTCAGTCACAAGGCAGGTCAGGGAATAGGGACCCAACCTATGGGGATGGGATTCAACCAGGTGATATCAACAAAAAATGGCTCTTTTAGGTAGGTTTCTAACCTGAAACACAAGACTCGAATATGGCTGGTGACTGACCTCTCCAGCAGAAAACCGGAAAATGGTTTGGGCTCTTTGGGAAACAAAACCTGAAGCAGGCTTGCTTGCGATCCTTCAAAGAAGCACCTGATCAACAGACCAGCTGCGATGATCTTTGAATGGGGTGCCATGGAAACCGCTTTTGAGAGTTCTGAAACTGTTTAGAATGTTTGTTCATAACTCAAAAACTTAATATCAAGATATAAAGACAGATTCCACTCTGGACGGGGCGGCGTTTGCAGGAGTCATTAGCTTCTGTTCCCCCAGATATTTCAAAGTTGTCTTTGCTTACCATTGGACAGCAACTCGAACAGTGGACCAATTTTTTTTTCCCCAAAAATTGAAAGCAACTCAACAGTCTACACTGTCATATAAAATCAAGATTTTCTGCTTTGGATTATTTGGCAGTGTAGACCCATATAAACCAGTTCAAAAAAGACAACGTGGATAATATAGTTTTGCTACAAAGTACCAGTGGAAGTAGTTGTACATCGTGGGATGGGAGCCGGTGGATTCTGTAGCAAAACTGAAGAGGAATCTGCATAGCTGCCAAATTTTGGCCTGAATGATGGCATCACTAGAATCATAGAATAATAGAGTTGGAAGAGACAACTGAGACATCCAGTCCAACCCCTTGCTTTGCTGGAGAAACAGAATAGCTATATTCATGTTTTATTTAGATTGTTGTGAACTGCTCTAAATAATCAAAGTGGCATAAAAGTGCAAAAGATCGAAACAGCTTTTTACTTGACAGTAAAAAAAAAATCACCTCTACACAAGGAAACTTTTATACAGTGTTCCCTCACTTATTGCAGGGGTTAGATTCCAGGACCACCCGCAATAAGTGAAAATCCTCAAAGTAGGGACACTATATTTTAATATTTATTCATTCTTTTAGTAGTTATACACTATTTTAAGTCTTTATCAACCAATTGTGTGTTGATAAATCCCCTCCTTCTCTTCCTGTTGCTACTTGGGCTCCTTTTCTCTCCCTTTGGCTTCTCCTTCCTTCCTTCCTTGGGGTGTAAATTGTAATTTTTATTATTTATAATAGTGTTTTGGAGTTTATTGAAAAACAGCAAAACAACGAATCCGCGAAAAATGAACCGCAAAGTAGTGAGGGAACACTGTAGACACTTCTTTTTTTCTTTTTAAAAATATTTTTATTGAATTTGACATTTTGCAAAATAAAGACACACTAAACTGAAGAGACAAAGGTTAAGTTGCTAGTAGAGACAAGATATCCTTCACCTTGTAAAGAATTTACATAAGAATAAGGAAAAATTGTGAAAGCGTGGAGAGAAAGAAGGAAAAAAAAGATAATATAAAATGCTAAAAAAAAAAGAGACTTCCATCTATTGTATGGTGTTTTACATAGAGTTCTATCAATAATCACGCTTCTTCTATCTTATCTGTCTCCGGCATCGCCTCTCCTTCTTTATTTCTCTATCCAGAACTGTTGTTTTGCATTCGTCCCATAACTATTATGTCTTCAGATTAGTATTTTGATTTTTTTTGTTTTTTGGTCTACCTTGAGTATTTGATAACAAATTTCTAAGCCTGTCTATATTCATAATCTCTAAAATCTTATTGATCTAGGATTCTAAATGGATTAGTTTCTTTTGAAGTATGGAAGCTGGAAAGTGGTAGGTGTGTGTTTGTGTATGAGTTGTTATTTGCTAGATTTTCTTTGAGAGTTTCTGCAGTAGAATAATTAAGAAAGTGAGCGCAGGGCCCTTCCAGACAGGCCCTATATCCCAGGATCTAATCCCAGGTTTTCTGTTTATCCCAGATTATCTGGCAGTGTGGACTCATATAATCCAGTTTAAAGAAGAGAACCTGGGATCAGATTCTGGGATGTAGGGCCTGTCTGGAAGGGCTCTCAGATGCAAGAAACCTCTGCTCGCTCATTCTCAGCCTCCAACCCCTTGTCCAAATAGGTTTACCATATAAGGGATTGTATAATCTTTTTGATCTCACAGGACTAGTGTAAAGGCTACAGATGAATACATTCCAACAAACCACTTTCTTTTTCAAGGGGTGGGCATTGACCCCCTTGAACTGATCATGGTGTTGGATGTACATGTGAGGTCAAATGCAAAAAATAAATAACCATATGATAGAAAGCCTTATGATAGATTTGCATTACAGATGGTTTACACTGGAAATAACTTGAAAATATGCGACAACAATATTTACAGTGTATACTTTTTTCTGTGTACAAGTGTAGACATCTATGTGAAAGTGAGGAAGTACGGATCTATTCAAGTGATGTACAGAAGTAATGGATGGTCAATCTTTCACATCAGCATATCTATATATATAAAAGAGTGATGGAATCCTGGCGACCGCCAAAACAACAAAACTAAACACCCCACAACCTCGAAAATTGACAACACAACCCATCATCCACGCCTCTAGGTTGATACAACAAAAAGAAAAGAAAAATAAAGTCCTAATTAGACGGAGAGGAATAATTGTTTTTATCCAATTGCTGCCAGTTAGAAGGCTAAGCTCCGCCCACTTGGTCTCCTAGCAACCCACTCACCCAGGGGACAGGCAGAGTTAGGCCTCGCTTAGGCCTCTTCCACACTGCCTATAAAATACAAATTATCAGATTTTAACTGGATTAGATGGCAGTGTAGACTCAAGGCCCTTCCACCCAGCTATATAACCCATTTATAATCTTATATTATCTGCTTTGCACTGGATTATCTGGACTCCACACCTTTACCCTTTACCTTAACTACCACCAATTCCTCAATACTTTATTTCCCATACCACCATACTTCACCACAGCAACGTGTGGCCGGGCACAGCTTGTAGAATATAAAGGTGTAATTTAGAGGGGCTGGCTTCAAGAGAATCATAATATTTTCTTTCCACTCCCACTGCTTGTAGCACATGCCACTCATATTGCTGTGTTCCTTTGCTGGTATGAGAAGTGGACCTTTTCCTCAGCCACTTTGTAACTGATGAATTTGCACTCAGTATGGCCCTCAGCTGTGTGCCGTCTTAACATTAATCCTAGCCTTTGAACCTTGCATTATGCATGACAGTCCTGATGCGGTTACATCTTTAATTAGCCTACACAAAAGGCACAACCAGCCATTAAGAATTCTATGTATCATTTATATGATCATCTAGGATTCTAGATCATCTTCCTCCCATAAATTTTGTGGGGCAAGGGGGAAAAGGACAATGACAAAGGTATCGCTATTCCAGTGTCTTAAATTGCGGTCTCACCAGAGTGCAACCCATTAACTGCAGCAATTATGAAAATGAGTTTCGTTCCATGACCTTTTGACTGGGATCTCTTTTCGGTGCCACCCTGCCTTTGTCTGGATCCTGTATCAGGATTTCCAAAACAAGCGCTGGTAATTCACTTGGCACAATTTAATGCTTTCCGATTCCCAGAACTTGGAAAATATACTGTTTAAACCATAACGCTTAGAAGTTAAAATCAGCTTAGCCACTGTACATCCAATGGAGGAGCCTGGATTTATAATCTTAGGACAGCGTTTCTCAACCTGGGGATCGGGACCCCTGGGGGGTTCATGAGTGGGTGTCAGAGGGGTTGCCAAAGACCATCACAAAACACATATTTCTGATGGTCTTAGGAACCCCTTTGGCAGAGAAGGCTGAAGATCTCACCATCTGTCCTTCTCTTCCTTTTTGGAAACAGACGGCCTATCCTCCCACTAAAAGCCCAATTTGCCCAATTCTATCATTGGTAGGGTTCAAGGAACCCTTTGATTGTTCACATTTGGGCATATAGTATTTGTGCCAAGTTTGGTCCAGATCCATTATTGTTTTGAGTCCATGGTGTTCTCTGGACAGGGCTGTAGCCAAAGGGGGGGGGGGGTTAGGGGTTCACTTGCCCCCCCCCCCTGAAAATTTTAAGGTTAAAAAAACGGGTTTACTCATGAATTTTAACTGATTAACCAAATCCCCATGAATGTCCACTGAAGTTAATCGATGGAGCCTGATTTCTAAAATATTTTGCGTTATAGAACTACTCTTCATGATTCACCAAAAAAAAGTTTCAACTCCCCTACCCACAAATTTTCTGGCTATGGCCCTGTCTCTGGATGTAGATGAACTTCAAAACTCAAGGTCCATGCCCACCTAACCCTTCCAGTATTTTCTGTTGGTCATGGGGAGTTCTGTGTGCCAAGTTTGGTTCAATTCCATTGTTGGTGGAGTTCAGAATGCTCGAACTATAAATCCCAGCAACTACAACTTGCAAATGACAAACTCGATTTCCCTCAACCCCACCAGTGTTCAAATTTGAACGCATCAGGCATTTGTGCCAAATTTGGACCAGTGAATGAAAATACATCCTGCATATCAGATATTTACATTACAATTCATAACAGTAGCAAAAGTACAGTTAGGAAGTAGCAACGAAAATAATGTTATGGTTGGGGGTCACCACAACATGAGGAACTGTATTAAGGAGTCACGGCATTAGGAAGGTTGAGAACCATTGTCTTAGGACCTTATCCCACACACACTGGGCTCCGTTTCCACAGGCTTCAGAAACAGAGTCCCGTAGAGGCCATTGCATGACATAAAGGCAACAACAACAATTTATTGATTAGCCAGTTGGCCTTATCAAAGACAGACAATACAAAAACAACACACAACATACATCTGGTTCACTTAAAATAAAATACAGATATACAGGTGTCTGCCTGCTTGGTGCCAATCTAGTTTAGCTAAAGATCTATGCATCAACTATCCTCATCTCCCCTGCACTGCACCCCAATCTCATCTATGTACTCTGATCTCCTTTTAGCAGCTTTAAACAAATACAGGGCCACTTTTGTTGTCAGAATGGGGTTATAACCGGCCAACAAAAATGAATTTTTGGCCTCAATAACCCAGCTTGTTTTATTACCAATAAAAGGCCATAAGTATTGTTTCCTTTCTTTTTTATATAGGTTACAGTTGTGCAAAATGTGGTTCAAATTTTCAACTTCAGGGCTGCCACAAATACATAATCTTTCTTCATACGGGATATGATTGAATCTGCCGTGTCTCTCCATGGACTCTATTTGTTCGAATCTTGCCCTAGTGAAAGTGATTCTTAGGTGTCTTGGCATATCTGCTTTTAGGTACAGTGCCCTCTGGAAATTACGTTTAAAGCGTCCTAACCACTTCAGAGATCCTGTATTAGACAGGGTGGCTATGTCTTTTTGGGCATTTCCACTGGGACTCTGTTTCTGCTTTTTAAGGAGTTGGGTAGCACTAGAAAGTAGGGGAAAGATAGACCTCGACAAGGAAATGGCATGGGATGGCTGATCATTCCAGAAGATGGACCTCGATGGGAAGGAACAGAGTAAGACGGTTCCCTCTGCTTTCCCCAGCTTTCCCTTCACTTATGGGATGAGGCCCTTAAACTAATGGTTGGGATTCTATATTGCAGTTATATTATTGTAACTTAGAGTTACAAATCTGTAACTGTTCCATATTCAGTGATACTATGTAGTTATGACCATAGCATTATTGCCACAACTCTAAAATAATCTCAACAGCCAAGAGCTGCTCTGAGCTAAGGAGTTCTGGTCAGCTGCTAATTGGGGAGATGGAGGGTGACATTTCCAACCCTCTTCCATCAGTGAGTGAGGCTGCGACAATATGACAAACAGGGCCCTTATCATAATTCATTGGTGCAGCCTCCCTCATCGGTGGAAGGGGGCCGGAAATGCCATCGTCCAAAATCTTCAACTGGCAGCTGCACAGATGTCCTTCACTCAACGTGGTTATTGAAATTCTTAGACTACATAGAGAAGCCACTGAAATCCACAAGCACATGGACAATTTCAACATAAAGGAGGAATCCAGGAAAATGAACAAAATCTGGCTGGTAAAGATAAAGGTTTCCCCTGACGTTAAGTCTAGTCTTATCTGAATCTAGGGGTTGGCGCTCATCTCCATTTCTATGCCGAAGAGCCGACATTCAAATCAAATCAAATCATTTATTTCAGTCATAGACCAGCACAGGTCTATGACCGAAAGTTTGGCAGTTCAAAGAGCTGGCATTGTCTGTAGACACCACCAAGGCCATGTGGCCAGCATGACTACATGGAGTGCTGTTACCTTCCCACTGGAGCGGTACCTATTGATCTACTCACATTTGCATGTTTTTGAATTTCTAGGTTGTCAGAAGCTGGGGATAACAGCATGAGCTCACCCCACTCCCTGGATTCGAACTGCCAACCTTTCAGTCAATAAGTTCAGCAGCTCAGCGGTTTAATCCACTGCGCCACCAGGGGCTCCTAAAATCTGGCTATCAGTATTTTAAAAACTCTAAAATCAGGACACCAAATAAAGAATAACACTCAGAAAACAGGAAATCCAGACATGAAACAATCAGGGCCAGCTAAGACATCCCAACAAAGGATTCCCCCAGGCAGAAAGCAGCCAGGTGTTGAAGCTGCAAGGCAATTCAATGCTAATCAAGGTGGCCAATTCACACTTGCCTCAAACAGACAAGCGTTCTTTCTCCCACCCTGGACTTTCCACAGATATATAAACCCCACTTGCCTAGTTTCCAACAGACCTCAAACCTCTGAGGATGTGGGCCACAGATGTGGGTGAAACGTCAGGAGAGAATGCTTCTGGAACATAGCCATACAGCCCAGAAAACACACAGCAACCCAGTGATTCCAGCTATGAAAGCCTTTGACAACACATAAGAAACAATTATCTGCCTTTTGTTCCATCCAAAATTAGCTGCTGGAGGGAGTTGTCTCATTCTGACAGAACTAACCCTACCTTCAAATGTCGGGCTCTTTGTACAGATTGAGCCTTGAGTGTCCTCAAATGAGACATCTTAACATGTGAGAGGATTTGAAAACAAAAATCAAAAATGCCTAACAAAAGCATAATTTATTGAGAAGAATTGAAATACACATTTCAAAGATCAGTTTTTTAAAAAAGAAATACCGTTATAATTCCAAAGAGAAAAATAAATAAATTCTATTTTTTGAACATATAGGTCCAGGAATACTCTGGCCACACTGGCTAAATTGATTAGGGATTCTGTAATCTTTCCCAAAAAGTAATTTTTCCAAACTTTTGCTAAAGTTTGCAGTAAAACTTCTGGTGGTCCAGCTAGAGCCCAAATATATATTGCCCATTAAAGAGCTTTGCCCATAACCAAAATGCTCATGAAAAACACCATAATAAAAAAAATCCACATGAAGAAACGGTCCATCACTTTGGCTACCTTTTTCCACTCTACCCCTTTTGCATGGTTGGCTTTCTGGCGTCTCACACAGTTCGCAATATATTCAATATTCTTAATCAGTATCCGGTAACAGGAGCAGCAGCTCACAATATCCCGACTATTTTCCCCTTGGACGTCATAGCCGTTGCTTACGTCTTCTGGGAACTTCTTTTTCAGGGTGCTGTCATGGTTCCTGATATTAGCCAATGGTTGACTTTTCCTTTCGTATTGTACTGGCTCTTTGGGGGACGTATTGGGTTTTTTCAAGATTAGGTCTTGTCCTTTTGCATGCTGTGAACTTGTGCAATTTTCACCAACATCATAAACAAAAAAGATCTTGGACATGTAGTCTAAAATCACGACCCTCGCCCAGTGTGGGACAGGTTTGGCTCCTGATCCGCAGTAATGAATATTCATGATGATGATTGTCAGTGCTGTGGAGGCTGTGATCATTGTCATAGTGGCGATGTAGTATTTACCTGCAATGTTGATTCAAACAGAAGCAGTATTAACCTGTGCATGAAAAATCACATCACAATAGATATAAACAAAAACAGGGTGGCCACCAGACTCCCATTGAGTTAGAGTGAGGAATGCATAAATACTTCCAGTGATACAAAGTAAATTCCATTCTGATCCCCTCAATCTGTATTTATTGGGTAGCAGCCACTTCAGTTGACAGGGATCTGTTCCCCGTTAATTGGGAAGCAGCTAATTGACATTCCCATCCCTTGTAATGAACAATTTCCAGTGAGATAGGTAAAAGAAGGACCCTGTTGCAATTACCACTTGTACCAAATATCACTTGCTACAGGAGAACAGACCACAATTGCTACCTAGTAAGTAGGGAGTAGGGAACCTTCATGGTCCCTATGTATCTCCTAAATGGCTATGTGAAAATTGTGAATATGAAACAGTCACAAGTGCATACCTTTAGGATATGCATTCATAATCATAATTGAATAAAAAGGTTATAGAGCCCATAGAGCTGATAATGACAGCTTGGAAAAATTATGTTTTGGACTGTATGATCAAAGGAATGTATGATCAAATGGGCCAGAAACATAGGAAGAACTATAATGTTGGATGAATGGGAAATAATCTGGAATAAAAAGCTAAAATAAATCTACTCGTATGATTTGAAAAATGGCTAAAAACGATGCACCAATGGTACATGACCCTCCAAAAGGTCGCAAAATACTCAAAAGACCTCAATAACAAGTGCTGGAAGCATGGGAAATGTGAAGGATCCTTCCACCACATGTGGTGGTCCTGTAAACAAGCCAAAATTGTCTGAAAAGGGATTCAAGAATCATGCCAAAAAATCCTCAAAGTAAAGATTCCACTGAAACAGGAATTCTTCCTATTGGGGATGACTAATGTGGAATGGGAAGAAAATAAAGACAAAATATTTACTTATATAACAACGGCGGCAAGAATTGTGTTTGCAAGAGTATGGAGACAAAAAGCAATACCATCAAAAGAAGATTGATGAAATAGAGAAATGGATAGAGAAAATGGTAGATATCATGAAAATGGATAAACTGACCTCCTTGGTTTCCAAATTGCAAGGTAAAAAGACAGACTGGACCCTTTTCAGGTAATGGTTGAAAGTGAATAAAATAAAGATGCTAATATAGATGGATTAGAAGAGATGACAAAAACACCACCACTGATAAGGAAGGACATTGTAGAACTTTTTCTTTTTTTTCTGTGTTCTCTATATGCACACACCACTACAAAGAAGAATGGAAGCACATCATCTTGGGTTTTTTTCTTTTTCTCCCCTTTTTTTCCCCATTCCTTCTTTCCCCACCCAGACACTCCTTCCTATCCTTCATATCCCCCCCCCCCGAAACACACCCACTCCCCCATATTACCTAATCCACATACCCACCTCTTTTATTGTATAATGAAAATTTTCAATAAAAACTATTTTTTTTAAAATTATATTATCACTGTCTATAAAACATCGCGGTAGTGTGTGATGACCTACCGATCAAAGGTACATTTTCAGAAGGAGGCATGCTTTCGGCAACCATAAGCTGAAACACGGTGAGGGCCAGCAGAACAGTGACTCCGAGAGATACTTTTTCTCCAGAGTCCGCTGGAAGGTAGAATCCCAATGGAGCCAGAAAAGAGATCAGCAGGCAAGGGAGCAACAGGTTGAAAATGTAGAAAGATGACTTCCTTTTCAAAATCAGGGTGAATGTAACATCTGGATAAGGCTCTGAGCAGCAGCCATAGGTTATCACATTCCTGACAGCTGGCATGCCATGAATCTCCCATTCCACATCTTCTATAAAGTCGGAGAGGTCACCGCTGTCTAAAGAATTGAATATATCTACCTGATTGCCATTGTAAGTCCAAGAACCAAAGGTAAGATTGCACTGTTGGCTATCGAAAGGGAAGTAAGAGACATCCACTACACATGAACTTTTGGTTATAACGGGTGCGTCCCAAGTAATTTTTCCATCATATCTCAAAACGATGTTTGTATTCACTGGCTCAGAGAAGTCATCATCAGCCCTTAGAAAAGAACAAGAGACAAAACAACCCTGAGAAAATGAGGAAGCGGAACAAGGTAATCAATGGGTGATACATAAACCCTTAAAGCAGCTTTTATTATAATGTAAATGTAAAATCATCATTGGCCAGAATGTCAATTCGCATTATGAATGAATCACCTACACAAGCATTTCTCAACCTGGGGGTCGGGACCCCTAGAGGGGTTACGAGGGATTGACAAAGGGGTCGCCAAAGACAATCAGAAAACACATATTTTTGACGGTCTTAGGAACTCCTTTGGCAGAGAACACTGAAGATCTCTTCAGCTGTTTGGCCCAATTCTATCATTGGTGGGCTTCGAGCGGCTCTTTGATTGTAGGTGAACTATAAATCCCAGCAACTCCCAAATGTCAAAGTCTATTTTCCCCAAACCCCACCAGTGTTCACATTTGGGCATATTGAGTATTCGTGCCAAGTTTGGCCCAGATCCATCATTGTCTGAGTCCACAGTGCTCTCTGGATGTAGGTGAACTACAAACCCAAAAGGTCAATGCCCACCAAACCCTTCCAGTATTTTCTGTTGGACATGGGAGTTCTGTGTGCCAAGTTTGGTTCAGTTCCATCGTTGGTAGAGTTCAGAATGCTCTTTGATTGTAGGTGAACTATAAATCCCAGCAACTACAACTCCCAAATGACAAAATCACCCTCCCCAATCTGTATCGTGTATTTGTGCCAAATTTGGTCCAGTGAATGTAAATACATCCTGAATATCAGAAAATTGCATTATGATTCATAACAGTAGCAAAGTTACAGTTAGGAAGTAGCAACAAAATTAATTTTATGGTTGGGGGTCACCACAACATGAGGACCTGTATTAAGGGGTTGCGGCATTAGGAAAGTTGAGAACCATTGACCTACACCCTCTTCCATGTTGACAAGAGTTCATTATTAAAACTGGAATGTTTTTATGCAAGATGGAAATACAGGGCTTGTGTTCTTCCCAATGTTTTACACTCCCAACAACTCCAGTGGTCAGGGTTGGTGAAGGTTAGAGTATAACAAATCTAGAGGACAACCAGTTCTCATATAAGGTAATACAATCCTCCCTGGACAACATTTATGGGACCAATTGCCCCATAAAATATTACATTCACAAACAAACATTGAATAAAGAAGAGCTTCATGTGAGTCTGTAAACAGCACATAAGAAATCAAAGATGATTTAGCCTGATTTGTGCTTAGTTCACATCTCACCTCATCTATGATTTCACCAGTACATGCTAAACCCATCTTGTTTAAACGTTAAGGCTCCAGGAAAATTCTCTGCTGACAGTTTGATTTTTTTAACAGAAGGAACAGCGCATTTTTTACTTTCCTATTGTAATGTAGACTGAAGATGGCTGGGCAAAATCTTCAGGATGTAGTTATCATTAGTTACTTCTTGTGGCATTCCCTTCTCTCCAAAGATCATAAACATTATTGGAGCCCTCGGTGGCGCAATGGGTTAAACCTTTGTGCCAGCAGGACTGCTGACCAAAAGATTGGCAATTCGAATTTGGGGGTGGGGTGACCTCCCATCTGTCAGCTTCAGCTTCCCATGCAGGGACATGAGAGAAGCCTCTCACAGGATGGTAAAACATTCAGATGTCCCCTGGATAACGTCCTTGCAGACGACCAATTCTCTCACACCAAAAGCGACTTGCATTTTCTCAAGTCGCTCTAGAGACGGGGGGGGGCATTATTTGAGGTGGCCCCATCTGTGCCATTCAAATTTTTGAAGAGCTTGGAAAAATCTAGCTGAGTTATTCTAGAATCTATAGCCAATTTTTCCAAGTTTGGATTTCTGGCCTGAACATCTGTCACCTCTTCCTATCATACTTACTTGTTATACAGGACAATGTCTGGTCTCCATACAAGATTGCTGGGGATCCGAATAGAGTCCAACCCATCATATTGGTCTTTGTCCCATTTCAGAAAGGCATCATACCAACTTTGTCGAATCCACAGGTAAGCTGCCAAAATTTGGTTTCTCTCATCCTGAGGCATGATAGAAGGACAGTATAAACTCAAGCAGAGGATTCTACCAACTTGAACCAGTTGTGCATCGAGCTTAGCATTAGCTACAGCCACGTGCCAACAATGACTTTTCCAGTGTGTCAAGCAGAACCTTTTCCAGATTTACTGAGAGATTTTGGGAAACAAACCTGGGAACTTTTACGTGGAAAGTATGTGTATTTCCATTCAAATATGGCTTTTTTCATTAATGTGTCTGGGATCAATACAAGATTGAAAAGTAACTGCTGTGGATAGTTTTTTTGTGTGTGTTTTGTTGTGTTGTTAGATTTCTCTATATTATTAGTTTTGTATGTGTTCATGTATTTAATATATTTAATAAAACATTTTTTAAAAGAAAACTGATTTTTTTTATTCTGGTGCAATATTCAGTGTTGGTTCATAGAAAACCTGCCACAGTTATTAACTCTTTAATGTCTTGTGAGTGAGTGTTGACCATTCTTTACTTGCTGTATTATTTTGTGGTAATGAAACAATGTAATGTGGTTAATGAAGTATGTTAAAGATACCACATTGGTGGAATCGGAACTTGAATTTCACCTACGCAATAGATCTTAAGGAGAATTGGTATAAAATGTTCTTTAGATGGTACATTATCCCACATAAATTAGGATTTTTTTTACAAAAATATGCAAAATAAGTGTTAGAAATGTGGAATGCAGGAAGGCACATTCTACTACATCTGGTGGACACGTGACAAAGCTAAAGATTATTGGAAACAGATTCAGGAAGCATCCCAAAAGATTCTTAAAATTAAAATCCAACTGAAGTCAGAATACTTTCTACTTGGAATCACAGACAG
The DNA here is from genome assembly GCF_035594765.1 of Anolis carolinensis. Classification (NCBI taxonomy): domain Eukaryota; kingdom Metazoa; phylum Chordata; class Lepidosauria; order Squamata; family Anolidae; genus Anolis; species Anolis carolinensis. The sequence continues at coordinate 80,839,263 of NC_085845.1, forward strand.
TGATATGGACTTGGACCAACACAGAGAAATTCTCTTTAATTATTTGGCAACAGCAGCAAAAATTGTATATGTGAGGAACTGGAAAATTAAAGAACTACCCACGAAACAGCATTGGTTAATTAAAGTCATGGAAATTATGGACATGGATAAACTAGTCCAATTGATATCAAAAGGAACAGTGAAACCCAGCGGATTGGCAACGATTTAAAGACTATATGAACTCAGAGAGAATGATAATAATTTGAATATATTAGGCAAACTCATGAAAGATACTCCCATTAAAAACAAAGAAAAGGAAAAACATACCAAAGAAGAACTTTAAAAAGACCAAACATGAAAAGGAAGATTGGAAGACACCAACCCCCCTTCTTTTCCTTCCCTTTTCTCCCTCCCTTTTTCTCCCCCTTCCTTTTCTTTTTCCATTCCTAGTATCCCTGAAATTTCTAGTATCACCCCCTTACAGTAGGACTCCCTTTATTTTGCCCTCACTATCCCTCAATACCCATTACCATTATCCCAAAGCCTTTTCCAATTTTTACCTATATGTACAGACTGAAAAACTTTAATAAAAACTATAAAATAATTTTTAAAAGATACTACATTAGGCTATTATGTTATCAATATGGGTCTTGACTGTTGCATGTGTTCAAGTCATTTCTGACCGATGGCTCCTCTAAGCCAAACCTATCATGGATTTTGTTGGAAAAAATTGTCCGGAAATGTTTGCCTTTGCCTTCCTCTGAGACAGAGAGCGTTTCCTACTGGGTTTCCATGGCTGTGGCAGGATCCACACTGTCCTATATCCCAGGATCTGATCCCAGTAACTGCTTATCCCAGATGATCTGACATATAATTCGCTTCAAACCAGATAATCTTGGATCAGATCCTAGGAGATAGGGCAGCATTGATCCATCCTGAGTGGGGATTTGAACCCTTGTCTCCAGAGTCATAGCCTACTACTCAAACCACTGCATCACGTAACATATTAGGTATATATTGTTTTAATTAAGTGATTAAGGCTTTTTGGTCAACTGTGATCTTGTTTTGAGTAAGTTCTTGTCTTTATACAGTGACAACACAAACAGCAAATTAATTAATCTACTTAATTTTTTACAATGTGAATTTTCATGGATTTTAGCTCATTGCACCAAATCCATAAAAATGTATCCAGAATTTTAGGAACAAATGCACAACAATAATGGTTAACCCCTTCCCACTTCTAGAAATGGAAAGTACTGACTGTGTGACCATTACTTTATTAGCGTGCATGACATATACACTAGGGACCCTTCTACACAGCTGTATAAAATCCACATTGAACTGGATTCTCTGGCAGTGTGGACTCGAATATTCCAGTTCAAAGCAGATATTGTGGATTATCTGCCTTGATATTCTGGGTTCTATGGCTGTGTGGAAGGGCCCTAAGTGTGAAATTAAAGCTAATTTAGTTCCTTGGAATCTGAACTCAAAATCAAGCATACACTTGCAGATGCTGGACTGTGGTGGAGGCTCCTTCTTTGGAGGCATTTAAGCAGAGGCTGGATGGCCATCTGTCGGGGGTGCTTTGAATGTGATTTCCTGCTTCTTGGCAGGGGGTTGGACTGGATGGCCCATGAGGTCTTTTCCAACTCTACTATTCTATAATTCTATGCATATGTTATATGCTGACATTCCATTTTTGTACATTCAGTCAGACACTTTATAGTACTAAGACCCCTTCCACCAGTGCTAGGGTTGCCTTAGTGTCGCTAAGATCAGAAATGGTTTGAAGGTACACAACAACAACAAAACAACCGCAACCACAACAATCTTACTGGTAACACCCTGATTGTTATACTTACCATATCTTTTATTTGGGAAAGTGTGATCTGAAGAGTGACATTCAGTACTGAATCTGTATCTTCCACTGGTCTGAGAGCATTTGAATAGTCTTGGAAAAGTTCATTAAAAAGCTGTTGGGCATACTTCCCTTGTGCTGCATCGGCACCTATTCAAAACAAATCTATTCAGTGTATGTATTTCAAAAGTGAGGAGTGTTTCTTTATTTAACTATTAACTTGGGTACCTGGCATTGCCCGGGTTATTCGAAAAAGTAATTTTTTAAATTGTACAAAATGCATAAGGTTGTAGCTTAACTACACCTGACATTATGCCAGGTTAACCCCGAGAAACTCCATTAGTTCTTAAAGTTGGGCAAGTTTGCTCTAGATGGATCAGCGGTGGGGTTCTGTGTTTTCTGTCTGTAGGGTAAACTACAGCTCCCACTATGGTGAGTCAGTCCTCTCAAACCCCTCCAGTAGGTTGAGTTAGTCATGGGGGTTCTGTTTGCCAAGTTTGTTCCAGGTCCATCATTGGTGGAGGTCACAGTTTCCCTGGTTGTGGGTGAACTGCAACTCCCAGAAAGGAAGGTCAGTTCCCCCCAAATCCCTCCAGTAATCAAATTTTGGCATATCATGTATTTGCGCCAAGTTTAGTCCAGATCCATCGGTGTTTGGGTTCACAGTGCTCTCTGTATGTAGATGAACTATAACTCCCCCAATCCAAGGTGATTTTTCCACAAAGACCTCCAGTATTTTTTGCTGATCATGGGGGAGAGTGCAGAGTTTGGTCCAATTCCATCTTTGATTGCAGGTGAACTATACATCCCAATATCCACACCTCCATAATGTCCAGGCCAATTTCCCTCAAAACCCACATGTATTCAAATTTGGGCATATCAGGTATGCATTCCAAATTTGGCCCAGATCCATCATTGTTTGGGTTCATAGTGCGCTCTGGATGTAGGTGAACTACAACTCCTATAGGTAAAGGTAAAGGTTTCCCCTGACGTTAAGTCCAGTTGTGACCGACTCTGGGGGTTGATGCTTATCTCCATTTCTAAGCCGAAGAGCCGGTGTTGTCCGTAGACACCTCCAAGGTCATGTGGCCAGCATGACTGCATGGAGCGCCGTTACCTTCCCGCCAGAGCGGTACCTATTGACCTACTCACATTTGCATGTTTTCGAACTGCTAGGTTGGCAGGAGCTGGGGCTAACAGCGGGCACTCATTCTGCTCCCGGGATTTGAACCTGGGATTTGAATCTTTGCAAGTTCAGCAGCTCAACGCTTTAACGCGCTATGCCACCAGGGACCCCACAACTCCTATAAATCCCTCTAAAGACCGGCAGTATTTTTGTTGGTCTTGGGGGTTCTGCATTCCAAGTTAGTTGCAGGTCCATCATTGGTGGAGATCAGAGTGCTCTTAGATTGCAGGTGAACTATACATCCCAGTACCTACAACTCCTATAAATCATGGTGAATTCTCCCCAAACCTCTCTAGTATGTTCAGTTGCTGATCAATTCCTATGTTTGCTGTGTGCCAAAGAAAAAAATAGGTACAAGTTATGGGAGAGGCAGTGGGTGGGGTCATGCAAATTCCACACCAATGGAGGGAGTAAGAAACACTGGGATGTCTGTGGTGGAGGAAAAACAAAACATCTATGATAAAATTGTCCCCTTCCGAAAGCTTTCAATTGGGTGGTGGGCAGTATGGTATTTGTGGAGGACATTGGCAGGGCTCTTGTACATGTTCATGGCTCTCTCCATAACCTGCAATGTCATTGGAGGGAGGGCCACTGGTGTCTCTTGAGTAATGGGAGCATTAGCTATTTGTGGAGTCAGGAGCATAACTGTTTTTTGACTAAAATTAGTTTAATCAGACACATTAAGGGAAATCCTTAATACGAAAAAAATGGAAACAGAAATCCAAGTAGAAAAAATATAAATATAATAATAATAATATAATAATAAAACTTTATTTGTATTCCGCCCTATCTCCCCGAGGGGACTCAGGGCGGATTCCAACATAAAATGGCAAACATTCAATGCCTCCATAAACAAACAAATATTGACATAAAAATCCCAGAGAAACCCCACATATAAAAATAAGATTAAAACCTCACATCATTTTAAAATCTAACATCAATAAATTAAACCTAACATCAATCAATTAAACTACGTGTAGTCAAACAAAATTATATAAAAATTATATAAAAATCCAAACAAGCATCGACATTAGTTTACAACAGCCAACTAGAGTTCACAGTGTGGGTCAAACGTTGACCATTGGGCTGGCGTCGACTAGGAAGGTCCAATACAATACAGTTCTCATAAATAAAATAAAAGCAAACATTGAATGGCAGATTGGTGAAATTCAATTAAAGTTTAAATGGCACATAGAATAATCAAACTAGCTAGTCATAAAAGCTGTAATGTTAACACAAGCATGTGAGGATTGTTAATTTAATGAATATGTGGGCATCATTGTCCTTAATTGTAATCAATTCAATACCATCAGACTGTAATAATTCTAATTCAGGTAGAAAGGTAAAGGTTTTTCCCTGACATTAAGTCTAGTTGTGTTCAACTGGGGGTTGGTGCTCATCTTAATTTCTAAGCCGAAGAGCCAGTGTTGTCCCTAGACACCTCCAAGGTCATGTGGCCGGCATGAGTGCATGAAGCACCATTACCTTCCCGCTGGAGCAGTACCTATTGATCTATTCACATTTGCATGTTTTAGAAGTGCTAGGTTGGCAGAAGCTGGGGCTAACAACAGGAGCTCACTCTGCTCCCCAGATTCAAACCACTGACCTTTCATCAGCAATATTTTGCCTTAAAATTCCACAGGAGAATGGCAAGTCTTTGAAGTTTACAACACCTACTGGTAAATAAGATGCACGTGTAAGTGGAGATAACATTTTGTAATTAACATATGACTATGTAAGCCCCCGGTGGCGCAACGGATTAAACAGCTGAGCTGTTGAACTTTCTGACTGACAAGGTTGGAGGTTCAAATCCAGGGAGCAGAGTGAGCTCCCGGTGTTATCCCCAGCTGTTGCCAACCTAACAATTCAAAAACATGCAAATACGATTAGATCAATAACTACCGCTCTAGCAGGAAAGTAACAGTGCTCCATGCAGTCATGCCGGCCACATGACCTTGGAGGTGTCTATGGACAACGCCGGCTCTTCAGCTTAGAAATGGAGATGAGCACCAACCCCCAGAGTTGGACACGACTAGACTACATGTCAGGGGAAAACCTTCGCCTTTACCTATATGAACTGATTAAAACATTTTCAATAATAAAAGTCTTCAAAAAAGAAAAATAGGTAAGGTGCATTAAGAAGTAATTTTTTGGCATGGCTGCATTACATATTTTAACCAATTTCAAAACCTTTTCTCTCTTAGGACCCTAGGCAACTGATCCTGAAATCTCTTTAGGTAAAGGTAAAGGTTTTCCCCTGATGTTATGTCCAGTCGTGACCAACTTGGGGTTGGTGCTCATCTCCATTTCTAAGCCGAAGAGCCAGCGTTGTCCATAGACACCTCCAAGGTCATGTGGCCAGCATGACTGCATGGAGTGACGTTACCTTCCTGCCGGAGCGGTACCTATTGATCTACTCACATTTGCATGTTTTTGAACTGCTAGGTTGGCAGGAGCTGGGGCTAACAGCGGGAGCTCATTCCGCTCCCGGGATTTGAACCTGGGACCTTTTGGTCCGCAAGTTCAGCAGCTCAGCACTTTAACACACTGTGCCACCAGGGCCCCCGAGAACTCTTTATGCATCCCCAAATGTCAATATTGCTTCATTTAAACAAATTAATAAGTTTTGTCACACTACCACCCCAAAATCCTGGGCTGGGGGATTCTGGGAGTGGTCATCCTTCAAAATCGACTTTCCCGTGTTCTGCTAAATTATGTTCCAACCCTAGATTGCAACAGATCCTTCACTGAGATTCCACAGCCATACATATCTTCCCCAGAAATCCACTTTCATACATCCTGCTATAGAGAAAGAAAGCCTCTTACCATGAAGTATTCCGATTGTGAAAATGCAGGTGAGACAGAAGATATAGAAGGCTAAGCTGGTGTTCATTGTAGCAAGATGTGTTTTCCTGGGTATTGTGGGAACAAGTTTAAACTGCTCTGTGGAGGAAAATAATCATCGTCTTGCCAACCCACAATGAATAAAAACAGCAAAGAGAAGAAACTGCTATATGTACTCGTTCTTATCCCAGCTTTAGCCAGTCTGCCTTGTCTTCTGGAGTGCCAACTGTTGTCACCCACCCCTTTTCTCCATCTTTATGAGCCTTTGCAAGTCTGGTAACCTGAGACTTCTTTGCCAAGTAAAAAGGTGAAGGGATGTAATAAGGAAACCATTCTTCTCAGCTTCATTCAAGCCCTCCATGCTCAGGTTTCCTCCCTCTGGAAATAGAACTATCAAGCTAGAATGCATTCCAATAATACTCCCTTGCAAGTGAGCGATTTTTCTTGAAGCAAAAACACTAGCTCAGGGAAATCAGCCTGGTCCAAACAGTAGGGAAATACCTACTTATTAGTTCAATGCTTTGTTTGTTTTTAATTTTTTATCTTGGTTTAGAAAATAAACTAAGTGGATGCTGACATTTCAACCTGTATCTCAGAAAATGTGTTTTGTGTGTGCTGAGATGAAAATGCTGCTGCCCAATCCATTGTGGGTTTATTTGGAAATAAATCTTCCTCAGTTCAATAAAACTGGATCCTAAGCACTGACAAAAGAGCAGTGAGGTGATCAAGGTTACATGACACTTCTTTCCTTTCATTCCTAATAATATTTATTCAGAATGTGAAAAGACGGTTCCTCTTTCTTTTACTTGGCTAAAGTATTTCTATGGGGGCAATTGGTTCAAATCAACCATCCGGTTTGAATCTAATTTAAAAAGAAATGTCACAAAAATAAATCTTCTTCTTCTTTTCTACAGAAAGTATGAAGAAACCCGTTTTATTTTGTTTCGATGGGCAGGTGTTTCCGGTATAAAAAGAAAAACATCTCTGTGGTTAGACTTCTTTCCGTTAGTGGATACACCATCTCATTCACCACCCAATTGGTGTTGCACAGAGACTGAACCACAGCATTTAGGGCTTGTTTGAAAAATCCAGTGCAGGAAGTATGCATGGTATCGTTATCCTAGATATCATTATTGATCTTGTTAGGAAGTACTTAGTGTCCCTAATATCCTGCTAGCAGCATGTCAAGTATATTGCTGTATTTGCTCCTCCGGTTCATCGAAACAGCTTGTAAAGGCGCCATGACAGGCCGAGGCACCGTCAGCCGCTTCCTCTGCAGCGTCATGCGCAACGTCCAGTTGCCAGTTGCAGCACTTCACCCTCACCTTCAGCATGGACGCCATAGCACACACAGGGCCAGAGAATACATTGAAGAAAAAGTAGTGGACTTTGCCAGACAGAACCCAATCAGGCCTTAGAGATCATCTGTATTTGAAAGCCTTTCCATACAGATAACCCCAGCATTCAAGGCCAATGGCACCCATTCACAAACAAACCCAGTTTACTCAATGTGCAGAATGTTAGTCAGTGGTGTCAATATAGAATCATAGAATCATAAAATCATAGAATCGCAGAGTTGGAAGAGACCTCATGGGCCATCCAGTCCAACCCCCTGCCAAGAAGCAGGAAATCGCATTCAAAGTGTGATCGAGGTGACCACCCCCCCCCCAGGACTTTGTAAAAGATAGTTCAAAAATCAAGACTTTATGTTCTATATTCCATATATTTATAGTAGAAGGTGATTGAGACTTTTTACTGGAGTTTACTGTGGTTTACTAAAACTCTCTGTACAAAAGGTGTTTGACCTTTTAGCCTGAGGCAAGAAATAACAACTTCATGAATTGTAAAATCATGCTGCTAAAACTCCACTTTTATGAATTTCCATGCTGGGTTCTCCAGATGTTATGATCTTCGTTCTTATCAAATATTTTCAATTGTTTATATCATTCATGATTCCCCTTTATGCAATGTAACTCACTTTTATGGATTCTCCCTTATTTCCATGAAATCTATCTATCTGCCTATATGTATTTGTACTCTTTGGGATCCCCGGAAAATATGTATTTTTCCCAGCATGGTTTATATTCCAACTTTATTTTATTTTTCATTTTATTTCATATAATTGTCAAATCATGAAATCAAATAGGAAATATTTTGAACTCAACCTGAACCCCAGAACTTATCCCATTTCCTATGACCCAGGCTTCCTTTCCCAAAAACAAAAGGATAATCTGCCACCGCTAAATCCAATCAAATTCAAATTGCATGGACAATATAGGGCTTGAGTCGCCGAATTCGGAGTTTGCTGACCTAAAGGTGATTCGCCCCAAGGCAAACATTGTCATATCTCACCCAAAGGAAAAACCAGGACACCTCAGGAAGGCGCCCTGCAGAGCCTGTCAATATGGCTCATCACCACCCATCTTTGCTTCCATCTCTGACACCCCAAGGCATATCTAAAATCTGTATACGTGACAGAAACCCGGACACCCTTGATTGCTGCCATTAATAAATTAAGCACCCTTTAGAAATCGGTCTAGCAGGACTTAATCCGCTAGTTCCTGTCCCGTCACCTCATTGTTTCGATAACTCCCGCCTTCTCTTTCCTGATTGGCCCGAGTAGAGACAAAAGGCAGCTTCCTATTGGGCCAATGGAGCAAGGCGGGAAACGAAAGCCCGCCTCGTTCAACCTTCTAGCCTATCAACGATCAGATGGGCGGGGAAGCAGGGCGGGAAATTCAAAGGGTTGTCAGACTGAAATTTTGTATAAGTATGGCTTTATTTTGATTGTATGGTACCCTAGTAGACCGAATGATCGCTACTAGAGTCCTCTTCAGCTGAATTGCTCAATAAAGACTCCTTGGCGGATTTTCCTTCAACTTTGGCGGACCTTCTTCATTTCGGCTTCAGGTTGTATTGCGGCTCGTAATTCTCCTTTTGGCTTCGCCAAGGTCCGTTCTTTCAGGACCGGATCGGGTCTCTCCTTAAGGGCCCGATCCCCTAAAACGCGGTCGACAACAAAAGCACCCCCGACAGATGGCCATCAAGCCTCTGCTTAAAAGCCTCCAAAAAAGGAGCCTCCACCACACTCCGGGGCAGAGAGTTCCACTGCTGAACAGCCCTCACAGTGAGGAAATTCTCCATTAAATATGGATTTAAAAAACAGTTTGTAAAAATTCAGCATTCAAATTCTCCTGATATGGGAATTTTGTGTGTGTGTGTGTCAGGAGCAACTTGAGAAACTGCAAGTCGCTTCTGGTGTGAGAGAATTGGCCGTCTGCAAGACGTTGACCAGGGGACGCCCGGATGTTTTGATGTTTTTACCATCCTTGTGGGAGGCTTCTCTTATGTCCCTGCATGGAGCTGGAGCTGATAGAGGGAGCTCATCCATACTCTCCCCAGGTTGGATTCAAAGGGGCAACCTTCAGGTCAGTAACCCAACCTTCAAATCATCAGTCCTGCTGGCACAAGGGTTTAACCCACTGCACCCCCGGGGGCCACATGGGAATAGCAAGTAAGAAGAGATCCAAATTGCTGCATGACCATAATGAAAGACACATGAAATGCAAGTTCTAAAATGAAAGTATTCATTTAAGAACAGATAAAATCCACCTCAGTTCTGATACATAAGAATTCAAACACATAAATTGACTATGCAAGTGATTACTGATTAAAGATTTTTGATTTTAAATAAGGTACTGTAAAAGGGTCACCAAAAATTGGCAGCATTGCCTAGGGTTTGTCTAAACTGGCCCTATACTCCAAAGCGCACCAAACGTAGCTCTGGGGTGTTCAAGTGACATCCAGGTACTTATGGTCATTTGTCACATTAAGGACCTCATCACATGATGAGGTCCCCAATGCCGATTTGCCAGTCTCCATGGCATATCAGCGGGGCAGTGGGGCAATCTCGGCACACAACACACTGTTTGGCTGGCAGCGATACTTCCCAATGGGGAAGCCCCATTGTCCCTAATGGAACACAGGGAAGTTCCCATGTTTCTACCACAGCAACCTAGGACACTCTGCCCAGTTGAGCAATGGAGCTCCACCGGAAGTGAGGCTACATTGTGTGATGGGTGGCGTGGATCTCACTTGTTCAACTGGGGCAGATTGCTAAAAATTCCTCATGTGATGAGTTCATAAGTAACGTCTGCCTGAGTCTGGCACTTTGGATGAGTGTGGACAGAAAGACTGGCTCTAAGCCAAATTGGTCTGTGTCCACATGGGCTGGCACTGCCATCCTCGTTTCCCTGTGCTTGGCAGAGCAGGGAAAACGAGACCACGACCCAGTCATCATGGGAGATGGCTGTAGCAAGGCACCAGCAATAGTGCCTCCACAACCAGATAAAGGGGAGATTCTCTTTGCTGATGTCACCCAGTGATGGTCTGGCGCTCTCCTAAAGCTCCATGGCTATCTGCCAAAGCAACAGAGACAGCAAAGATGAGGTGGCATTGGAAGTGGGGAAAGTTCTCTGATTGGCTGCCAGGTGCCGCAGCCCCTCCACGTGGAGGGAGTTTCTCATCCGGTATCAGCCACTGACAGAAGCGACCCTAGGTAATTTTGCCTCGTAGGCAAGCCTAGTGGCAAGCCCCCCCCCCCCCGAAATTGCACCCCCCCAAGGCCCCGCACATACTTGCGGCAGCGGCGGGGACCATTGGGTCCCTCCTCGCCTAATGCGGAAGTCCTCAATTGAGGCCTAGCTCATCTTGCGAGACCTTGTAAGAAGAGCTAGGCCTCAATTGAGGCCTTCCGCGTTCGGCGAGGAGGGACCCAATGGTCCCCACTGCCGTTGTGGGGGCGCCTCAACAGCACCCCCGGTGAAATGAGCCACAAGCAGGTGCTTACATTGGCCGCTACGTTGGGCCAGCACTGGCCGCTGATTGAAGTTCTGAGTTTTAACCTGCCAGAAAGATGACTGAGGGAAAATCAACTCATTTGAAATGCTTGGTAAAGTAGAAGATAGTAAGAAACCAGATAGATAGACTCAATCAAAGTGGTCCTAAGTTTGCAATACCTGAGCAGAGCTTTTAATGATAGGGTGACTACAAGATACCTTGGCAGAAATGTATTATGGGCATTGCCCCTCCAAAAAGTAATTATTTCCCTCCAGCCAAAATGTCCCTCACTCCATAAATTTCTAGCATTGCAGAAATTTAAACAGAGAGTCATTTGCACCTAGGAAATTATATATAATTTTATGTGCTTAAAAAGAATACAAAATAAAACCTTCTATTACAGGATTTTTAAAATAGAAGAAATTATCTTCTACCATCTGTTGATGGGACAAGAGAACAAGTGGAAATCTGACTTCCAGTCTTTGGAAGCTCATTTACACCTACATTAAAATCTGGGGTCAGTCCAGAGTAGCAATATTCCAGAGTTGCTCCAAGGGTGACAGCACTCCATGTCCATTCTACAGTGGTGATGGGGTAGAATCCACACCATTCAACAGGTCCAAAACCAGTTCGGTCCTAATGTTCAGGTGGAATCGCCTTTCCTGTAATTTGAACCCATTGCTCCTAGTCCTAGTTTCAAGTGCACCAGAAAATAAGTCTGCTCCCTCTTCCTTATGGCACCCTTTCACATATGTATAAATGGCTATCATGTCCCCTCTCAACCTTCTCTTCTGCAGGCTAAACATACTCAGTTCTTTAAAACGCTCCTTGTACGACAAGTCCCTTCGAGGAGATAGAAGCAGGATACAAAGATAAAGCTATTATTATTATTATTATTATTATTATTATTATTATTATTATTATTATTATTATTATTATTATAGGGCATGGTCTCCAGACCTTTGATCATTTTAGTCCTCCTTCTCTGGACACCTTCCAGCTTGTCAATATCTCTTTTAAATTGTGGTGCCCAGAATTTGACACAATATTCCAGGTGAGGTCTAACCAAAGCAGAATACAAAGGCACTATGACTTCCCTCGTTCTAGACCTGTGATTCCGTGGACCACCAATGGTCCACAGCCTCACTATTACTACACTATTGCAATGAGAGCGACTGGTCTCACAAAACCCTCTTATAGTGACAAGGCAACGGGGATGTCAGGAGCGGGGAGGCTGACCACCCACGAAAGGCGTGACAAGCCTCCTGACTGTTACTTCTCCTCTTCCTCCCTCCCCCTGAGCAGAGCCGTTCCATGTGGTGCCTGGAAGCAGGGGCACCTTGGTGTCTTCATTTTTAGGCCTTTAATCTCTTAGGTGATTTTGAATTGTGAGCCTTTCTTCTGGAGTATTAGCTATCCCTCCCAATCTGGTTTCATCTGCAAATGTGATAAGCAGGCCTTCTGTACCTTCATCCAAGTCACCCTTGACCCAGTTAATACTAACTCTGAATCCAAGACATAAACTTTCAGTTTATCCTCTTGATATGTGCCTGTAAGTCACCTGTCATCTTATAGTGGCCCCATGAATTTAGTAGAATTTTCTTAGTTTATTTTTTTAACTTGACCCAGCTGCTGTACCTTTACTGACTTGAACAGCAGTCATGAACTTCTGAAAGTGTCCTGTGTCACCAAGAAAATATTTTGAAAAGAACCAAATATAGACCACATCATTTTTTCCCTTGTGATATAGTGGTCATAGTGGTCATTGACAATTCCTTAAGAAACTAAAGGATGCTGTTTACTACAAATAGCTTTATTATATAAAAAAGATTCTGATGTAACTAGGTTTCAAAAACATAAAAATTGTGTACATACAGTTTTAGTGCTAATTTGAAATCAGTAACATCAAAAACACAACTGTAATTCATAAGCCTCCACTTCGGAAGAAGTCCCACTGAAATCGTCAGCTATTTTATGTGGCTTTTTCAAGCTTCCAGTTGTATAGGAAATGACATTTATGTATGTCTTTTTTCACCTAAATTTAAGCCTCAAAATGAAACACAGTTTCCATTCTGCCCCTTCAGAATTCTGCCCCTTTGGTGTGACAACCTTTATCTTGAAAATGAAAGATAGTTAATCGTGACAGTGTAATCACCGGTAGTACAACCACCAGCAGCAGCAGCAACAAAAGAAAAAGAAAAAAAGCATAATTTATGGTAACACAACGGAAGGGTTCTCAGGATCTTCTGGGCACATGTTGAGATAGCAGTTTCCTGCCTGCTGTTCTTTCACTTGTGCGACTAATCCAGATACAAAGAAAGCCAGCACAGATCAGAGAACACGTTTTGCATTCTCGGTATAATGCCTGTTACAGATAGTTTTGAACTGAACTAAAAACACATGAAGACCAGCTTCTATGCCTTGAACAACAGCTTGGTCTTCAAAAATCAAGCAGTAAAGACTTTCATGGCATAAAGATAAGCAGAACCAGCTGGCAATGGCTGCAGATCAAGCTGATATTGAAAAATACAGGAGCACTGACTTCTAAAATGTCCATGTATGGGGGATCTGCCCATGTGAATACTAGCGAGGAAATTGTGGAGAATGATATCTGGATTAGTTTTGGCAATAATTCCAGGATATTAACGGGAAGCAAGTCTTTGCACAGTGTGTAACCACCACAATATGTAGAGATGGCCATTAACTTAAAGGGCTTTTAAAAAAGTACTCAGATATATTAATTGGTGCAGCGGATTAAACCTCTGTGCTGCTGAACTTGCTGACCGAAAGGCTGGCAGTTCAAATCCGGGGAGTGGGCAGCTCCCGCTTTTAGCCCCATCTTCTGCCAACCTAGCACTTCTAAAACATGCACATTTGAGTAGATCAATAGGTACTGCTCTGGCGGGAAGGTAATAGTGCTCCATGATGATGCCCACATGACCTTGAGGTGTCTATGGATAACACCGGCTCTTTGGCTTAGAAATGGAAATTAGCACCAACCCCCAGAGTCGGACTAGACTTAATGTCAGGGAAAATCTTTACCTTTACCTTATATTATTTACAGTAACTGTAAATTGTAATCAGTCTTGCCTCAGCAGAGCTTGTCTTTGGGAATCCCTAGCACTAATCACCAATGATTAGAGATTAGGGAAAGCTGAAGTCTCAAAGGTTGAATCATTGGTGATGTTATATTAGCGAGCCATGGAGTTGAAATCTAAAATTAACTTTCTCCAAAGCTTGAAATTACATGTATAGAAATTAAAAGTATAAAGACAAGCAGCAGAAGATAATTTTGCTTCCATCCTCACAGTTGTGAGCTTTGAGAGGCGACCATTTCTGAAAACAGGATGTTCAACTAGATGTCTAATTAGGAATGTGATGGCTAATATATGGATTTTGAGATTTGAGAAGATAACAAATAGCTGTTGTATGTGAATTACCCGAGTATCTGCCTAGTAAATTAGATGGGACCATAAGAACTCGTAAAGATATTAACAATTCCAACTTGTAAATTTCATGGATAGATTTATATGACTGGGTTACAAGGAAGCTAATCTTCTCATTTATTCTTAAATCAAGAGTGTCCATTGAGAGGAGACAAACTTCACCAAGGAAGCCTAAACAACTTTTTAAAATATAAATAATATACTTAGTTTAAAATTCCACATCCAGGTCTTATGCACATATTCAGTTTTCTTTTGACCCTGGCTTTGAACACAGTATTTTTCTAACAGAAACATGTCATTTCCTGTCACCAGGGAATCCTATGACCTTTCAAGGTTTTTGTCAGTAACATGATACTCAGCAGTTTCAACAACAACAAAAATCCCAATGTTAATATGGGAAATACCTGCATAAGTCTCTGAGATATATTTCATTAATTCCACAACATAAAAGGAGAAAGTATTTCTCCAACAGCAACTCAGCTTCCGTTGTTAAATAAATAGGCTCTGAAATCCCACATCATAATAATGGTGGTTGTGCTGCCATTCTTAAATCTTCAAGTCTGGCTTCCCATCAGTTTACATGCTGGGGAGGGGGAAATGGCACCAGTGCCATATTGGAATTGGGTCGGTCCAGAATTCCACTCAGATTCTCATGGGGAGAGGTCCTGACGCCAACCAGGAGAAGCCTGCATCAACCATGAAGGTGGCCCTGTTTTTCATCTGCTGAAATGAAAACACTCTGTGGCAGGAATTAACTCAGTTTTGTGATGATGGCCAAGGAGACTGCATGGAGCTTAAAACACCTTGCACTCGTTGACAGAGAAAAGATTCCTCCTGGCTCGCTTTTTTGCTTGGTTCACTGCTGTCCGGACGGCACACTCAAAAACCTGCTGCACTCCCCTGTTAGTGAGAGAGGAGCACTCCACATAGCCTTTGGCCCGAATGTCTTTGGCTAGTCGCTTGCCATGCACTGGGCTGATACAGGCTGCACTATGAGGTCCCGTTTCCCTCTGGTCAGTTTGGGTCGCCACCACTAAAATTGGGATCCGGGGCAAGTGCGTTCGGATTTCCGTGACCCATTTGTTTCTCAAGTTGAGGAAAGAGTTGCGATTGGCCACCGAGAAGCACATTAAGACGACATCTGCTTGTTGGTAGGAAAGCGGACGTATGCCTTTGAAGGAATCACCACCAGCAGTGTCCCAAAGGCCTAAACTGATCTGGACACCATCTAGGAAAACATCAACACCTGTGTTTTCATAAACTGTTGGCCGATACATATCTGGAAACGTCTCTGATGTAAATCGCAGCAGCAGGGCTGTTTTCCCAACGGCAGAATCTCCTACCAAAACGCATTTGACTGAGTCCAACATTTCCTCAGAGTCTAGAATAGTGTTTGAAAGCACAATCCCAGGAAGGCTGCTACTGTTTAACACCATTCAGTTGGAATCCATCATGGCCTCCGTGGCAGTTCTCGGAGAACTCAAGGACTCCAAATCTCTTGCTGTCCCACACTATTCAGTGCTTCAATAAGTCCAGTTAGTTTCCTACAACAGTAAGACAATACATCAGCATTTTATTTGCAAGTCACAAGTAAAGGTCATTGTGTGTTTGTGCATGTGATATGTGCCTTCAAGTTGCCTACATGAATTTCACAGAGTTTTCTTAGATAAGGAATATTCAGAAGTAGTTTGCCAAATCCTTCCTCTGAAATATACCTTCGTATTCAATGGTGGTCTCCTATCAAAGCATTGACCAGATTTGTACTTGCTTAACTTTCAAGATAAAATAGGGAGTATTTCTACACTGACCACTTAAATCAGTGTGAGAATGGATTAACTAAAAGTGGCAATTAAATGCTGCACAGGGCTGATATGGGTTAACTTAATGTAAGTTGGGAGAAAGGCAGAATCCTCGTCTAGAATTTGGGTTCTAGCTCAATTTCGGGGAAGTCAACCACAGCTGGCTGCAATCTATATATATAAATGAGTGATGGCATCATGGCGACCCACAAAACAACAAAACTACAGGCCCCCCAACCTCGAAATTTGACAACACAACCCATCATCCACGCTTCTAGATTGATACAACAAAAAGATAAAAAAATAAAGTCCTAATTAGAGGGAGAGCAATAATTGTTTTTATCCCATTGCTGCCAGTTTAGAGGGCTAATCTCTGCCCACTTGGTCTCCTAGCAACCAACTCAGCCAAGGGACAGCCAGGGTTCAGTTAAGGGATAGGCAGATTTAGGCCTCACTTAGGCTTCTTCCACAGATTCTCTAATTTGCACTGGATTATATGGCAGTGTAGACTCAAGGCCCTTCCACACAGCTATATAACCCATTTATAATCTTATATTATCTGCTTTGCACTGGATTATCTTGACTCCAAACTGCCCTATAATCCACTTCAGTGTGCATTTTATACAGCTGTGAAGAAGGGGCCTCATATAATCCAGTTCTAAGCAGATAATATAAGATTATCAATATACAATATACAATTCCTCAATACTTTATATTCCATACCACCATACTTCGCCACAGCAACGCGTGGCCGGGCACAGCTAGTTGTCTTATATAATAATAATATCTTTATTCTTATATCCCATCCCATCTCCCCAAAGGGACTCAGGGTAGCTCACACGGTGACCAAGCCCAATGATACACAATAAAATACAACCACATATATACATGTAAAACATAAACATAAAATCTTGACTGCCATCCCACGTTCTCTAGGCTCAAGCGGCCTGAGGACATTGTATACAGCTCCCTGTGTTATCATCATCCCACCCACCTCAGTCTCTCAAAAGTCCTTTGCTTGGTCTCACTGAAACTGTATCTACACTGCCATATAATGCAATTTCAGAATACAGATTACTGCATTGACCTGGGTTATATGGCAGTGTATACTCATATAAACCAGTTCAATGCAGTCAATCTGTATTCTAAAACTGCATTATATGGCAGTGTAGCTCCATCAGCTCTATCCTATTGCACGCCATAAATCTGAAACCATAGAAATTTATTTCATTGCTTGGTGCATATGCCTACACAACTGGAAAACAAATGTACTTGCAAAGCATATAATAATGGAATTTGACATTTTTCTAGATACGGTAATGAAAAAATTACTTTCATAGACTCCCAGACTATTAGTGCTGTTTTATAAGAAATGACTTTCTCAACATCTGCATTTTCCCTTTGTCTGCCACAGGAGACGTACTGGATCTTTCATGTTCAGTAAGGAAGGTGAATCTTACCTCGTGAGTATTTGCCTCCAACATAGATTCCGTCTTCTTCTTCTGATGAGATCAAGCTGGAAAGAAGAAGCAAAACACCTTATTCCAAATTCATTTTGTTTTCTCCATATGTCTGATGAAGCAAGCTATTGACAAAAGAGCTCCTATCCATATGTTCTTGCCATAAATTAATCCAACAGCTCCTGAGCAACGGATTTTAAAATCTCATAAAGAGCTTCCATCCAATCCACTCTGGTGGCTTTTGTTCCGACTTCTGCTCAGCAGTACTTATAAGGCAGGCATGGCGTAAGAAAGCATTTCCTGGAAGACAATACTTACATCACAAATGGTTCATTATACCCTGTAGAAAAAAATGACCCATCCTGACTTTCAAATGCTCCAGAAGAGTATATCCAAGTGATATTTCTGTAAAGTCAAGTTAATTAGGATTGTTGTTGTGTGCCTTCAAGTTGTTTTGGACTTAGGACAACCCTAAGTCTAAAATTTAGGGTGGGGAGCAAGTAAATGATCTTGGAGGCCTTAGTTTGGGAACCTCTGTTTTATACACTTACAAAATAATTTGTAAAGAAATCTTGCGTATGTTCAAAATAATGATACTTCATGAGGTCCTTAGTTTTTTTGCAAGAGGTTTATTGGATGTCTTTAGTTCCTTCTACTTTTAAAAAGCCAGCAAGGAGAATACCGGGTATGAGGCAGAAGTGACTTTCGTATTTGTTTGCCCTGCAAACAAAATATACATAACATTTTGAGAGTGACTGTCGAGGAAGAGCAGCATTTGATTTGAAAGATTAGAATCTCAATTGAAGTTCACTTTGATACATGAGAGTTTCTTAATTTTTGTAGTCTAGAATCTGTCTGTTAAAAAATAGCTATGGCAGTATTTAAAATGTATGTCAAATATATGGGTCATTGACAGAGGAAGACCTGCATTTCCAAACACAGAAATAGATACTGAAGACAACTGCACCTCACCCACCCACATATAAGCTGTGGTGCAGCTGGCTAGTAACCAGCTGCAATAAATCACTACTGACCATGAGGTCATGAGTTTGAAGCCCTGGTCGGATTAAGCCCCCGACCATTAAATAGCCCGGCTTGCTGTTTACCTAAGCAGCCTGAAAGACAGTTACATCTGTCAGTTAGGAAATTTAGGTACACTTTATACGGGAGGCTAATTTAACTAATTTACAACAACATAAAACTGCCAGCAACAAGTGGAAAGGAATGAGGAAGTACAGCACTCGGTGTCACTTGTGGATGGTGAAGCAACAGCTCCCCCTGTGGCCGGAATCGAGCATACCCTCATGAAAGCTGGAAATGTTAAAACTGCCTCTGTGTGTGTCTATACTATATGTTGTTTGTCTGATGGCATTGAATGTTTGCCATATATATGTTTATTGTAATCCGCCCTGGGTCCCCTTCGGGTTGAAAAGGGCAGAATATAAATACTGTAAATAAATAAATAATACTTAGGAGATTTCTGATAATCTGTTAAGAGACAGAATAAGTATGAACCTAATAAACTGAGTTAAATTGCAGTTTTGCCCTCCCAAATCTTTGCTTATGGACTAATAAATGGGATTGCTTTTACGAACCTTGGTTACTTTGTTTCAACAGACTAATATGGCACTATGAGAGTTCTTGGTAAGAGTGTTGTGTTAAGACTTGGAGATGTTGGGCGGTCACTCGTTCATAGGGTGGCCATAAAGTGACATCAATTTGATGACAAATAACAACAATGACATCAAAATCAATATACCTAAAATAAACTATTAAGATATTTTCATTAAACAACTGACCAGTAGAATTCTTCAGCAAAAAGTAAACTTGCCAGCTGAACATCTTAACCAGAAAGAAACACTTTCAAAGCTGTCTTCTAAAATAAACTGTCTTTAATAAATGGCAAAATCCATCTAAATTCCAGGGCAGACTTCACACAGTACTAAGATTGCTCCCTTCCCATACAAATACGCATTGCTTTTGACCATATAATGCTGTTCAGTGCAGTTCATACTGTAGTATATGATCAGTGTGGAACCAGTGTAGAGTATACTAGCCAGAGTAAGGCTGACCAAATAATGCTTCTAAGGAAAGTGTTTAACTAGCCATGATGCCAGATGAGAGACTCCTTCCTGGGCGACTTGGAAGGTGCTGAACAGACTGCGCTCTGGGACCACGAGATGCAGAGCCAACCTTAAGAAATGGGGCTACAAAGTGGAGTCGACAGCATGCGAGTGTGGAGAAGAGCAAACCACAGACCACCTATTACTATGCAGTCTGAACCCTACCACGTGTACTATGGAGGACCTTCTTACAGCAACTCCAGAGGCACTCCAAGTGGCCAGCTACTGGTCAAAGGACATTTAGTATAATGCCAAGTTTTTTTTAACTTTGTTTGTGTTTGCTAATATATTGCAACTTGTGTCCTCGGTTCACTTCTGACACAATAAATAAAATAGCCATGCAGTACTTGCTAGATCAACTGTACTATAACCCCTATAATTCCCAGGGACAATTCTAATAATCCACAACAAAGGGCAGCAAGTTGAGAAAAAGTGCTTTAAGTTATAAGGACATTTGTATGTGAACAAACAGTCCTTCGACTGTGCCCATCATGGAGTTTGACCTCTTTCCCACTATTTAAGCATTTATTGAAGCCTAGCTTCTTTTTTCATCCACTTTTGCTGCTCTCCATGTCCACAGCAACAACAGCTTGACCTTAAAATGACAAGCTTCAACCTTGCACAAACTATTCAGGAATGGGGCACACTCTGACATCCCCTCCTATTCCTTGCAAGGGTGCACCAAGCTGTAAATATGCACGCTCCCGCCCACAGCTACTAAACTCACAAAGGTACTAAATGTTTGCAACCATTCATTGTGCCTGGCTGACTTTTCCAACATGATCCTGTGTACAATGATCCCAAAGATCACAATGATTTTAACTTCTAACAAACTATCAAAGTCTCAAATTACAGAGGTAGCAGCAATTGCAAAGTCCCTGTGGAAACTGATTTGACACCATGGCATTATGCAGCCAAGGAAAGTAAAAGGCAACTGCTGTTTTAAAGTAATGATGCAGCTGGAGGAATTGAACCCTGAATGTTGAGTTGTGTTTGACGACCTCGTCAGACAGGCAAAATTGCTCATCCTATGACAGTTCGACTTCACTTCAGGAACAAAGCCCACCAAATCCCATCATACGACGTAGATCTACTTCTGGTAGGGCTCCGTTCCTGAAGTGAGGTCAAACTATCGTAAGAGGCAGCTCCGACAACCCGGGAGGCTTCCTGCGTTGCATAGAGAACAATGGGGAGAAGCCGGTGGTAATGCTTCCCCCATGGATGAAGTAAGGAGCAATGCGGTGATACAGGGCACAGATTCCCCACATTCTCCACCAGATGTGCAACGATCTTTTTTTGAATCCCTCCACTATTGCCTGGATCAGTGACCTCAATGTGATGAGGTCCAAAATGTAGATCTAAGTCTAAAAGGTAAAGGTTTCCCCTGACGTTAAGTCCAGTCATGTCTGACTCTGGGGGTTGGTGCTCATCTCCATTTCTAAGCCGAAGAGCCGCCGTTGTCCGTAGACACCTCCAAGGTCATGTGGCTAGCATGACTGCATGGAGCGCCGTTACCTTCCCGCCAGAGCGGTACCTATTGATCTACTCACATTTGCATGTTTTCGAACTGCTAGGTTGGCAGAAGCTGGAGCTAACAGCGGCTGCTCACACCGCTCCCGGGGTTTGAATCTGGGACCTTTCGGTCTGCAAGTTCAGCAGCTCAGTGCTTTAACCCACTTCGCCACCGGGGCTCCAGATCTAAGTCTACTTCATCATATATAAAACTAGAATACAACAACTAATAACTCAATCTGAAACCTATACAACCCACACTACTAAACACATATCAAACATATAACAACAAGAACTATTCTACATGGCTCACATCCATTCCCTATTGATTTCTACTTCTTACTTTCTGCTCCCTTAAAATATCATTATATATCCACTATTTTACTTTTAATAACACTTTTCTAAATCAGAAATCTAATAGTGAAAGTTTGTTCTCATCTCCATTGTAGGAAAATAATAAATGAATCATAGTCTTTCTTAAAATTAGTTAAGGATTTCTCCTTGATGAATGTAATCCATTTGTCCATCTCAGCTAATTCACACATCTTCATCAGCCATTCTTCTTACATCGGGATAGCTGGCTCTTTCCATTTTTGGGCATAGATAATTCTAGCTGCCATAATCATATATAGTACAGTAGAGTCTCACTTATCCAACATAAACGGGCCGGCAGAACCTTGGATAAGCAAAAACGCGGGATTAAGAAAAAAGCCTACTAAACATAAAATTACATTATGATTTTACAAACTTAGCAGCAAAACATCATGTTTTACAACAAATTGACAAAAAAGCAGTTCAATACACAGTAATTTTATGTCGTAATTACTGTATTTAAGAATTGAGCATCAAAACATTGCAACATTTACTACAAAAACAATGACTACTAAAAGGCAGACTGCCTTGGATAATACAGAACCTTGGATAAGTGAAGCTTGGATAAGTGAGACTCTACTGTAATACTGTTCCATGTTTTCACACGACTTGATTATCCAGCATTCCCAACAAGTAAAGCTCCAGTTTCGTCATGATTTTAGTTGTAACGATTTCTTCTAACATCATGTGTCTTTGAGTACAGTATTTCTGGGCCGTTTTCCAAGACCACCACATATGGTAAAATATCCCAATATTTTTCTCATACTTTCACATTTGCTAAGACTGCCTTTACATGTGTCAGAAAGCCCCTCTGGCGTCAGATACCATCTATACATCATTTTGTAAACATTTCCTTTCAAATCATTTCAAACTCTTTGTCCAAACCTTTTCCCATTATTCCAATTGAATCTGTATACCTATATTTTGTGCCCATTTAGCCATGCAATCTTTCACGTATACTTCCTCCATGTCATATTTTAACAATTTGTTCTAATTCTACTTCAGACTGATCAGAGGACTTTCCTGAAGATTAAAAAGTGAGTCATATTTTCCAAGATAAGGGTAGCTGTGCGGTAAGGGGTGAATTTCACCATCTCAACCTGTAAAATTTGTTTTCCTCCATGCTCTTTTAAAAACTTCCAGATTCTGAGACCTGTTTGAGAGTGAGCTGCGCTGCCTCCAAGTGTGGTGGATTCTCTTTCTCTGGAGGTTTTTAAACCAAGGCTGGATAGGGTTGTTGTGAGTTTTTTGGGCTGTATGGCCATGTTCCAGAAGCATTCTCTCCTGACATTTGGCCCACATCTATGGCAGGCATTCTCAGAGGTTGTGAGATATATTGGAAAAACTAAGCAAGAAAGGTTTATATATCTGTGGAAGGTCCAGGGTGGGAGAAAGAACTCTTGTCTGTTGGAGGCCAGTGTGAATGTTATAATTAATCACCTTGATTAGCATTAATGGCTGGATAGCCATCCATTGGGAGTGCTTTGTGTCTTCCTGCATGACTGAGGGTTGCACTGGATGGTCCCTGTGGTCTCTTCCAACTCCACGATTTTATTATTTTTATCTTTATTTTTATACCATCCCCAACAATAGAGACAATTTAAGTACTGTGGAGTCTCACTTATCCAACATAAACGGGCCGGCAGAACATTGGATAAGCGAAAATGTTGGACGATTTTACCATTTATGTGTTTTAAATGCAATTTTTTATCCTGTATTTTTGTTTTTATTGATATATTTTATTACTGTTTTATCTTTTTATAGTGTGATTTGTATTATGTTGCCTATGTTTTGTTCTATGTTGTTTGGGCCTCTACCCCATGTAAGCCGCCCCGAGTCCCCACGGGGAGATGGTGGCGGGGTATAAATAAATTATTATTATTATTATTATTATTATTATTATTATTATTATTATTATTATTATTATAAGGAGGGATTAAGGAAAAGCCTATTAAACGTCAAATTACGTTATGATTTTACAAATTAAGCACCAAAAACATCATGTTTTATAACAAATAGACAGAAAAAGCAGTTCAATACAAGGTAATGTTATGTAGTAATTACTGTGTTTATGAATTTAGCACCAAAACACCACAATATATTGAAAACATTGACTAAAACAAATTGGCTTCTAACAAATTGACTACAAATAAAGATAAAATTGTATAAAATGAACTTACAGTAACAACATTGTCAGAAATTAAATCCATAAAAAGTTCAATCCTTGCTGCCTAGAGAAACAGCTGTGGATCGGGGTGGGAGGCAAACTGCGTTGGATAATCCAGAACGTTGGATAAGTGAATGTTGGATAAGTGAGACTCTACTGTAATGCCAAGATGCTTAAATTTCAGAATACAGGGCTACTGTGTGTCCACACTTTTAGAGCAACCTCTTGGTTGGGAGACACTTAAGCCTCTTGTCTTCCAGAAGTCATAATACAGAGCTTTCTTCACTGCAGAGTTACTCCGGGCAGGAATGAAAGCAAGACAGGGGAATCTTTTGTCCTCCAGATGCTTGGACTACATCACTAACAATATCCTGCTGACTGGGAATTCTGGAATTGGAATCAAAAATACCTGGAGGGTCAAAGTTCTCCCATCCTTGGAAAGTGGGGGCAAAAAACAACATTCTGGTCACTTTTTACAATACAATTAAATACAGATTTTATAGCTATTTTTATGTGCCTTCAAGCTGATTCTGACTTTTGGAGATGCTATTGTTGGATTTTATTGGCCAGAGTGTTTTAGAGGAGATTTGCCATTGCCTTTCTCATAGCCCAGATACTTGCCCAAGGTCACCCAATGGATTTTCATGGGATTTAAATCATGGTCTCCTCATGTTCTTATACAACACTACAGCATACTCATTCTGTATTACTTCTGTGATATGTATTACAGTAGAGTCTCACTTATCCAACACTCGCTTATCCAACGTTCTG
Organism: Anolis carolinensis; assembly: GCF_035594765.1. Classification (NCBI taxonomy): domain Eukaryota; kingdom Metazoa; phylum Chordata; class Lepidosauria; order Squamata; family Anolidae; genus Anolis; species Anolis carolinensis. The sequence continues at coordinate 80,863,619 of NC_085845.1, forward strand.
GATTATCAAACGCATTTTTGTAGTCAATGTTTTTAATACATCGTGATATTTTGGTGCTAAATTCGTAAATATAGTAATTACTACATAGCATTACTGTGTATTGAACTACCTTTTCTGTCATATTTGTTGTATAACATGATATTTTGGTGCTTAATTTGTAAAATCATAACCTAATTTGATGTTTAATAGGCTTTTCCTTAATCTCTCCTTATTATCCAACATATTCGCTTATCCAACGTTCTGTTGGCCCATTTACGTTGGATAAGTGAGACTCTACTGTACTTGAAAAGAGAGTTGCCAGGTGTAGGGCTTCTTAGCTCCAACTGTTTTCTTGGGCTTTAGTCATTAAAAGTTCAGTTCTTCTAATTGCAAATACGTTCAGAACCAGGCCTGATTGTTTAATTTTTGCTTTTAATATTTTTGTAAGTAGAACTACTAGTGTAAACGTAACATTTTTCAAAGAACCACACTTGGAAGAATAATTTACAAGCAATGTCACTACCTGGAACAAGGCATGTGTGTCTTTCTTTGCACATGTATGCCTGCATGTGCAATAAGGGTGATGCAAAGTGACATTTTAAAAGTAACAGCATGGGAACAAAGTCAATTTTAGAAGAACAAATTAAACTTTTATTTATAAAAGCTAAATTTATAGATGGTATTTTCAAGATATTTTCACTGAATCTTTTCAAATTTTACACCATTCTTTTATCGGTTCTCTAATGAGAAAGAATGTAAACAACAAGTAAAAAAAGCAATACGACTTAGTTTTAAAATATCATTATGAATAACAACAATATATTGCTTGCAAAATACTATATTAGTGACTATAAACTATATTGTAGGCAGCAAGAAGAACTGACTGACTGAAAATGCACGCTATGAATCCCTTATCCGAAATGCATAGCACCAGAAGTGTTTGGGATTTTGGATTTATTTATTTATTTGTTTGTTTATTTGGATTTTGGAATACCTGTATTTGTATGATGAGTATATGATGAGTTATCTTGGAGAGGGGATTTGGATATAAACATGACATAAATATATGTATCTTATGCACCTTATAGATATAGCCTGAGGGTAACTTTATACACAGAGTGTTTAAAGTTTGTATACACTAAATAATAAGAAGGCCCTGCTCTCGGTCCCACCACCATTTCAAGTACGACTGGTGGGAATAAGAGAGGGCCTTCTCCATGGTCACCCCCCACCTCTGGAACCCTAAAGAAATAAAGCTGCCCCCCTTCCTCCTGTCCTTCAAAAACCATCTGAAGATCTACTTCTGCTCACCAGCATATGGAGAAGAGGAGGATTAGATAATGAGAGATCACTACTGGGCCCCTGGTTGAGAACTATATCATATTTAGACCTTCCTAGTCCATGCCAGCCCAATGATCATCATTTGACTACATAACCAACCCACACTGTTTCATGAACTCTAGTTGGCTGTTGTAAATTAATGTGGATGTGTTAGGGATTCCTCTTCTTCAGAAGAGGAAGGGAAACAGGAAAGTGTTCATGAATCTGAGGGTGAGTTGGAATCTGAGGAGGAGATTTTGCAAGCACCCACATTTCAGGAGAGGCTAAAGGAAACAGAGCAGAGACGTCTCGCCAGAAATGCAGCTGAGTAATTAGGAACTGCCCTAGCAGCTGTGAGGGGACTCAGGGCTATAAAGCAGAAGCAGGTGCAGCCAGCTCTTGCTGGTAAAAAACTGACTCTTCGCTCCCCTTGTGCCTGCTTCAAGTCTGCACCTGGGAAACTGCTCCTAAGGATTTATTGCTGTTTCTTTGTCTGAAGTAAGACTGCTATTTGATTTGGGAATTTAACAGAGACTAAGAACTGTGTTTACCCTAAGACTTCCTTGCTTCCTTTTGCATTATCCCACTGAGTGTGCTGTACTTAATCTTTTGCTGAAATAAATCAGTTTTCATTTACTTACCACAGTGTTTTAGGTCTGTTCTTGAAAGACAAAACAGGACAGGATGTTTGTTTAGATTTTGTTATTATACAAATTCGTTTGACTACGTATAGTTTAATTTATTGATGTTAGGCTTTAATTTGATGTTAGGTTTTAATGTTATTTTCATATGCGGGGTTCCTCTGGGATTTTATGTCAATATTTGTTTGTTTTATGGAGGCATTAAATGTTTAACATTGTATATTGGAATGAGCCCTGAGTCCCCTTGGGGAGATAAGGCGGAATACAAATAAAGTTATCGTCGTCGTTGTTGTTGTTGTTGTTGTTGTTGTTGTTGTTATTATTATTATTATTATTATTATTATTATTATTATTATTATTATTATATTACATGACCCACTGAGCCATCTCACCTCCCTAAGACACAGGAGCTTTAACACAGTTGTGTCTCATACTAGGGAAAGTTGAAGAATGCTCTAAGGCAGGCCTGCACAACATGTGGCCCAGAGGTGGGATGCAACCCACACAAGGAGTTGGTCCGGCCCGCAGAGGGACAAAGCAACAAAAGCACAATGCCGCCCACCACCACCCTCAGCTCCATGTTCCTGGCACACAAGGCTTTATCCTATCTCCCCATCCTCTTGTAGCTATGCCTCCAGAAAGAAAGAAAAGGGGGAGGCACTCTGGAAGGCTTTGACTCGAGATCTGTATCTAGTTCAGGTTCATGTCCAGGCTTTTTGGCCGAACACACCTCCTTGTACAAACCTGTCCAGGCCCTGAGATGTTCAGGAGAGGTCATTTTCTTGATTCCATTTCCATCTCAAGCTCAGTTGATAGGAACGAGTATGCTCAACTTGTATTATATTATGTAACAGGAACAAATTATTTTTAAGAAGGAACTTCTCAAACTCTGCAAAAAAAAAACTTACAAAAAGGAACTGCTTGAACATAGTAAAAGCCTGATGGCCAGAGAACTGGCATTGTTGCTGTTTATTCATTCAGTCAAGGACTATCCCACGCTAGAGCTCCCTGGCAGCCATCGCCACCCCCAGCTCTTTAAGGTCAAGCCAGTCACTTCAAGGATATCATCCATCCATCTTACCCTTGGTTAGCAATGACCTGGCTGATTATCCCCTGGTGCTGACCATAGCTGAACATTATTAATTCGCTGGATCAGTTTGCCATACCCCGCGCCCCTCCTTGCCAGTTGCTGATATTTCCCCATCACACATGGAGAAGTGCCACCGCATGGCTTCCCCCTGTAGTAACTCTGTTGCTCCTGATGGAACATGGGGAGGCTCCCACGCTAGTGGCACAGCATCGTAGGACACTGCTGTCCCAATTGAGTCACGGAGCCCTGCCAAAAATGAGGCTACGTCATATTGATGTCCGAAGCGCCAGCATTCAAATTGATTTGAACCCGCAGCGGAGAGTTCCGCAGATCCATCACCAAAGGAACAGAGCGGGACCGCAGCAGACTATTATTAAAAGATTTTTTTTCTTCACTTTCCCTTCCCTGAACTATGTAACAAATCCCCCCAATAAAAGTAGTATTCATTTTTAACAGTAACACTCTCTATCTGGTTATTTTGTGTCTTTCCCTGACTCCTTCTTTTACACGCAATCCTCCCCCTCCCTCTCTCTCTAACCCGTCCGTCCTTTAAACTCTGGCTGAGGCTCCTCCGCCATAGGTTAATACGGCAGACGATACAAATTGGCTCATATCTTTATCAAAATTACCCCTAGCACGCTCTTCTTCTAGTTCTAACCCTTCCTAAGGCTCCTGACCCAAGGACCACCAGTGGAACCAAAATCGGTCCAGTTTAAAACTTTGGATCAGCTGACTGTCAAAAAAGCCGGCTCCGATCGCTCCTTTACAGCCACAGCCGCTTCCCGGCTCCCGCAGCGAGCGGATTGCCTCTGCAGGGACACAAGCTTCTCCCAGGACTGATGGTAGTGGACTGCCATCTCCCCTGGAAGGGAAATGTAGTTTCCTCAAGGACCAGCTGTGATCTCTACTGCAGAAAGGACTCCTGGATGAATTTCTTCTATTCATTCATCTTCATTTTTATGAATGACCGGACTTCTCATTCATATACTTGTCTTCAGTTCTATTAATCGCCAGGCTACCAAGAACAGAGATCGACAGGAATTCTTTCACTTTATTATTTTTATGAACTTCCAATTGCCTGAGCTGTTTATGAACTTTTCATGAATTGCATGCTTATATGTTTATGAAATATTGGAATCAATTCTTTATTTACTGTCTAGCCAAATGTCACTTGGTCTATAGGTCCCCTGGAAGATTCCCAAATTCATATATTTTCCTATATATATATATATATATATATATATATATATATATATATATAATTACAAAAAAGAAACCGGATTTACTCTCTGCTTTAAAGCCGGAGAGGATTTGAATTTCCTCCCGGTCCCTAAGAAACCCGCGATATGGCCAGATTGTTTACCCCCTCCCCAGCCTATATTTCCACTCAGAACTCACTCAATTTCAAACCAAAAATACCCTTTTCATATTTATGCCTATAATTGTCTAGTCTTAAAAATGCAACCAGCAGAAACCACCTTGGACCATTTTTCCTCGGCTCAACAGCTGACTGTCAAATCGCTCTCGTTGCGTAAATAGCCTCCCCGATCAGCGCTATTAACGCAGGGAGGGAAAATGAGCTATAAGTGTTAATATTTAATACTTTTTCTGGCAGTTTTGGGGTAAAATGGCTATAATATGATTCTCTATATCACCTAGTATGTTTAATCAATGAAGGCACAGTCTGAACTCTAGCTGAACCCAGAAAATATGTATTTTTCCCAGCATGGTTTATATTCCAACTTTATTTTATTTTATTTCACATAATTGTCAAATCATGAAATCAAATAGGAAGTATTTTGAACTCAACATGAACCCCATTTCCTATGACCCAGGCTTCCTTTCCCAAAAACAAAAGGATGATCTGCCACCGCTAAATCCAATCAAATTCAAATTGCATGGACAATATAGGGCTTGAGTCGCCGAATTCGGAGTTTGCTGACCTAAAGGTGATTCGCCCCAAGGCAAACATTGTCATATCTCACCCAAAGGAAAAACCAAGACACCTCAGGAAGGCGCCCTGCAGAGCCTGTCAATATGGCTCATCACCACCCATCTTTGCTTCCATCTCTGACACCCCAAGGCATATCTAAAATCTGTATACGTGACAGAAACCCGGACACCCTTGATTGCTGCCATTAATAAATTAAGCACCCTTTAGAAATCGGTCTAGCAGGACTTAATCCGCTAGTTCCTGTCCCGTCACCTCATTGTTTCGATAACTCCCGCCTTCTCTCTCCTGATTGGCCCGAGTAGAGACATAAGGCAGCTTCCTATTGGGCCAACGAAACGAGGCGGGAAGCGAAAGCCCGCCTCGTTCAACCTTCTAGCCTATCAACGATCAGATAGGCGGGGGAGCAGGGCGGGAAATTCAAAGGGCTGTCAGACTGAAATTTTGTATAAATATGGCTTTATTTTGATTGTATGGTACCCTAGTAGACCGAATGATCGCTACTAGAGTCCTCTTCAGCTGAATTGCTCAATAAAGACTCCTTGGCGGATTTTCCTTCAACTTTGGCGGACCTTCTTCATTTCGGCTTCAGGTTGTATTGCGGCTCGTAATTCTCCTTTTGGCTCCGCCAAGGTCCGTTCTCTCAGGACCGGATCGGGTCTCTCCTTAAGGGCCCGATCCCCTAAAACGCGGTCGACAACAATATGATGGGCAGTTTGGGGTTCTGAGGCTCAACTGGGCAGAAATATCCCAGGATCTTGAACTTTCCTTGTGTGGTGAGGTCAAAAGACAATACTATTCTTTGGTCCTGATCCAGACACCTATGCTAGTTTTCAGACACACTGTAGTAGACATACTCTTTTACTTTCATGGACAGCTTTGCATATACCAAGGGATAAGCTACCTCCACTGAATCTGAAAGAATTCCTTTTCTGTTCTTACAGCCCCAGATAGCATTGCTAGCAGGGCTGTAGCCAAGTTGGGGGGGGGGATAAGGGTTCAACCTCCCCCCCTTGAAATTTTTCAGGTTTTAAAAAAACCTGTTTTACTCATGAATTTTAACTGATTAACAAAATCCCCATGAGTGTCCACTGAAGTTTATCTGTCTTGAGTGTCCACTGAAGTTTATCAATGCAGCCTGATTTCTAAATTATTTCATTGCTATTTTTTAATTATGTGTAGGCATCGAATTGTTGCCAAGTGTGTACGCCGCCCTGAGTCCCTTATAACATATAACACCAGTGCTGCAGCATCTGCATTGGCTTCCAACTGATTACCGTGGTCTATATAAGATGCTAGTTCTGACCTTTAAAATTCTTTACGGCCAGGGCCCATCGTACCTTAGGGATCATCTCTCCTTCTCCCATCATCGGAGGTCACAACAACCATCCCAACGCGACTTACTTTATATACCGGGTCCTAGAGAAGTGCACTTGGAAAGGACCAGACGCAGAGCTTTTTCTGTTTCTGCCCCTGCCTTATGGAATGCCTTGCCGCCTTATATGAGAGCCATGCGTGAGTTAGGGCCTTTTACCCTAGCACTCAAGACCTGGCTCTTTACTAGAGCTTTTAATCTATGTTAATTTTATCAATATTTGTATGTATGTATTTTTATCCTTTACAATTTTATCTTGTAAACCGCCTAGAGCATCTTGGATGGAGGGCGATTAATAAGTAATTAAATTATGATGATGATGATGATGATATAAATGTTGCAAATAAATAAATAAATAAATAATTTTGCGTTATGGAACTACTCTTCATGATTCGCTAAAAAAAGTTTCAACTCCCCCCCCCCCCCCCCATTTTTCTGGCCATGGCCCTGATTGCTAGTGATTCTAGTCGTCTTTAAATAAATTGGACTGATTTAGTTAATACGACTTTAACAGAAGAGTAATGATCTTAATCCCTTGTAGCACACTCAGCTAACTATTGAGCAGTGAAAGAAACAGAAAAAGCACTCCTTACTCATAATATTTCATGTTGTTGTGGATCTTCCAGTCATTTCTGAGTTACGATAACCTTAAGAGGAATCTATTGTGGGGTTTTGATGGCCAATGGAATAATGAAACCACACATGTATCAGTAACTGGGTTAAATAAGGGTGACTTTATTTGACCTAGAAACTATTTAAGTTGGAATTCAATCTGGTAAGAAGGAAGAGTGTGGAGCAATGTGACGTGGGTTCAGCTCAGACTAGAGACCTCATCAAATTGAAATACTCCAGCCAGGGGTGAGCGGCAGCATCTGTGGGGCAGCGGAGCAAATCCAGCAGGCAGCTGGATTAACCATTGCCCCCATTGCTCCCTTCCGCATCCCATGGGGGGAAACATCACTGCCCAGCTCCCCCCCCCCCTTGCCAGCTTTCTGAATGAGAATATGGGAAACCTCCCGTGTTCTCAGGGCTCCATCCTAGGACACTTCCAGAATGGAGCCCTGTCATCATGTGGTGGGTTCTGGCAGGCTCCATCTGGGCTCTGTCCAGGAAGCATCCTAGAATGGAGCCCAGACCTCATGTGATGAGGTCCTAGGTGTCAACCCTTAACTACCACCTCAGCCTTTCCTTGGGTAAAACATCTGATGCCCAAGGGCAAGTTGCTAGTTGGGTTGCTCCGTAGACAACTCTATACTGGAAGGTAAATGGCTCCCCAAGTTGCAATACTTTATAATAAGAGCAAGCCACCAAGTTAGCCTTAAAGGTAGACTCCTTCCTGAACCACATTCACAGGACCTGTACGAACCATTCCAGAGACCCGTGCTTCATCAAAAGAGTGGCAAGATGTACATTTAACTCTTAAATTCTTCCCACGCTACTTGACGTTAACATCCTATTTACAGACAGCACCACTGTGCGAACATCAAAGCTTACCACGTACAGTATGGGGTTGACAAAGAACAAAGAAACAATCAGGGAAAATTCCTGCCCAGCTCCAAAGAAATCAGTAAAACGCATATTGCATTAATGGTGGTAGGGTGGATCATGCTGTAAAAATCATTCACTAGCCTCCCACTCTGCCCCAATCATGTGAAACATTTTATCATGAAGCACCATCACATGGTACTCTCTGGCCTCTTCTCATGAAGGCCATCAAAAGTGTATTCTCTGCTGTGTTTTATGTAATTGAATAGATTTGTTTAATGGTTTTGTTGGTTGTAACTATGTATGTTTAATATTTCTATGTCTATTTAATTTGTATATGTGCTATGATTTAATTCATACCTTGTTATAGTTTTTAGTGTTAGCTGCTTTGAGTCTCCTTTGGTAGAGAAAAAGTGTTTTATATAAATATATCATCATCATCATATAATATATCCTGCTTTGCCATTCATTGCACACATCTGAGTATGTATTCTTAAAATAATTTGTTCAGAGAGGGTTTACCATTGTCTTCCTCTGAGACAGAGAGTTTGATTTGCCCAAGGTCATGGCTGAGCAGGGATTTAAACCCCGATACCCCAGCATCCTATTCCAACATAAGTGATAAGTAAGGTAAGGTTTTCCCCTGACGTTAAGTCCAGTCGTGACCGACTCTGGGGGTTGGTGCTCATCTCCATTTCTAAGCCGAAGAGCCGGCATTGTCCATAGACATCTCCAGGTGATGTTGCCGGCATGACTGCATGGAGCACCATTACCTACCTGCTAGGTTGGCAGGAGCTGGGGCTGACAGCGGGCGCTCATTCCGCTCCCAGGATTTGAACCTGGGACCTTTTGTTCCTCAAGTTCAGCAGCTCAGCACTTTAACGCACTTTGCCACCAGGGGCCCATATAAATGATACTATGTTGTAAATGTACACTATGTTGTATGTTGTAAATTTCCCATGATATTTCTTACTATAAGTTAAATAACTTCAGGGACACTAAGGGTGAATGGCACAGCTGATCTCTGTATGTTTTTCTCTCTACCATTGTTTTCTATACGTCGTGCGGTCAATGTGAGGTAAAGTAAATTATACATATACAGCTCACACTGCAATTGATACCCTCGAGACAAACACATGTAGATTTTCTGCAGCTAAATTTCCCCTCAACCATTCACTCAATTCCTGCAGATATTCATGATACCATCTTAGGGATCCTCCAGATCCGTCAGATGTGTTGGTATTCCTACTCCAAAGAGAAATTCTTTCTAAGACATATTAGAACAAAATCGCCCCTCCTCTTCGCTTTCTTTTTTTATAGTATACCAGTGAAATGATACTTTTGAACAATAACTTTTAAAATGAAATTAAAAATTTGGAGAAAAGAAAATTGGCCTTTCAAACCATTGGACTGCCTCAGCAATACATGTCTAGGGTTGTTGTGTGTTTTCCGGGCTGTATGGCCATGTTCCAGAATACAGCCGGGAAAACATACAACAACCCTGTGATACCGGCCATGAAAGCCTTTGACAACACAAATCCATGTCTAGTTTTTAAACAAACCTTGTAGAGTTCACGTACATATCCAAGACATCACTACAAATAGCCCTCCAAAAGAACAGAACTGGTATACAAGGGGCCAATAACAATAGAGAACCCCCAAGGAGCTATATCTCAAGAATTCATGCTTCTTTAGATAAACATAGAAGAACCCTATATTTATTTACAGGAGAATCAATACCATCACACCCAACAACAAGAAAGACATTCTTGCTACAAGATCAAACAAGAAGACACAAGACTGACTGGTCATCAGTTAAAGAGTATCTCCAGCAAAAACGGCAGATTGTATTTGAGTAGAGTGCTTTGACTGTGGGAAGACGAACAGGAAGAGATCAGAAATTAATAGATAGAATAAGGGTGAAAAAGGTAGCAAGTATGGAAAGAATTAGGATTAAATAAATGAGAATCATTATCCCTGTGGAATGGACCGGAGGACCATTGCATCTATCTGCCAACTCTTTTCTCCTTCTATTTTATTTTACCATATTTTATTTTATTTTATTTTGTGTTTCTCCAGTCTCTTCTCCCCCTCACTTTTTTCCTCACCCTGGTGTTTTTTCTTTTCTTTTCCTCTTTCTCCTTGTGATTGTCCTGTGGAAGCATTCAGGAGTTAAGAAAACTCTATATGTAAGATGTAGGTACTCTAAAGTAGTGGTAACGAATGTTATCCATACTTATAATTTATATTTTTTTCTTCACCCTTTTTGAACTATGTACACCCCCTCAAAAACTTTCAATAAAGATTTTTAAAAAACCAAGAAAGACGTGTTTGTAAGAAAGCAAACAAGTCATTTCTGCCTCATAACTGGACTGAAAATCAGATTGTAGAAGATTGAAATATTTATTCAGGGAAGCATGAAGCTAGATTGTCACAATGTGCTCAAACACCTTATTTTAACACATGTATGAATAATGTGGCCCTCCAGATATTGCTGGACTGCACTTCCTGGCAACGTACAAATAGTGAGGAATGCTGGGTGTTGTAATCCAACAACATCTGGAGAGAGATGTGTTCCCCACCTTTGTTGGCAAAACAATGCAATGTTAGAAATACAGACTATGTTTGGTTCAGTTTTGGAGACCGAAGGTCTCTTGGAACCAGAATGGTATAGTGTTGGAGTGTTAGACTAAGACTGGGAAAACAAAGACGAGAATCTTTGCTCAGGCACGGAAACTGACTAGGTGATCTTCTGCAAGTCACACCTTCTCAGCTTCAGTGGAAAGCAATAACAAACCTCTAAATAAATCTTGTCAAGAAAATGCAAGTCACCACAACTCAAAGTTGACTTGAAGGCACATAACAAGAACAGCACAGAGATCTGTTTCTGAACCAAGAACGCAATGCAGCTTCCTACATTACGTCTGGAACCAGATTCTCTGTGAAGGAGGTATTTATAGCATCTGCTGTCCAGCTAGATTAGCAAAGGGCAACTTCACTGGATCCAGTATCCAATTTTACATTCGTTGGATCTCCCAAGGGTTATGTAGACAACAAGGGTGGGCAGGATGGCTGGAAGTCTACTTTTCATCTTGAAAAATTGGTATTTTCGACATTGCATGTAGTCTCTGCAATTGAAACAGTGATTTGCTGCTTCTCTATTTCCAGGAAGGCAGTACATACTTCCTCTTTTACTTTGTCCAGCAAATGGTAATCTCAGGGGCACATTATGTCCATCTCTGAAACTGTCCTGAGTTGAAGGTCTTAATCAGCCAGAAAGGATAAAGGGCTGAGAAACGTCTTCAAACCACATATATGCCATAAGAGCCCTGAGACACAGATTTAGATCAAGGAAAGTGTATAGAAGAAATCTCTCCTCTCTGAGAGTTGCGTCATGGATCAAATTCAATGCGCTCCCGCACAGCAACTTTTACTTAAAAATGAAAACATCAGCAACAGGACTACGGATCCTGTAGTTTACATGTTAAAGACTAATCAATTTATTCTGCAATTAATTTATTTAGCCAAAAACTTACTTCATCAGACGTAGACTGGGCGGGAGTGCATAATGTCAGCAATTACAAATCTTCTTACCCTCCTCCTCTATACATCATCTTCTTGTAGAAATGATTCTGATCAAAAGTGCCTCTATGGAATAGTTCTTTACACACTGAAAAAGAGAGAAAAATGATAAGTATTACAACAGAGTAAATGTTGGAATTTATTGAGAAATAAAAAAGAGATGACAGATCATTCTTGATTATTTATTTATTTATTTACAGCAGTTATACCCCGCCCTTCTCACCGGAGAGCTCACTCAGGGCGGCTCACATAAATTGGAAAAATGTAATGCCCAAAACACAATTATAAAATCAAAACAATAAACACAAAACAGTTAATAATACTATTAAAATACATTATAAAACTTAAAAACATATATATAATTAAATCCATTACAACCACAGTATTCTCTTCTCTACTGAATAAAACGACTACCTTCCTTTCTTATGCATTTTACCTGGCAGTTTAAACTGGTCTTTAAGGAATACCTCCCAGTTTAGCTCCTTTCTGCAGATTGTCTAATGCAGCATTTCTCAACCTGGGGGTCGGGTCCCCTGGGAGGATCACGAGGAGGCTTCAGGGGGGTCACCGAAGCACATATTTCTGATGGTCTTAGGTGACCCCTTTGGCAGAGAAGACTGAAGATCTCTCCGCCTGTCCTTTGGCCCAATTCTATCATTGGCAGGGTTCAAGGGGCTCTTTGATTGTAGGTGAACGATAAATCCCAGCAACTACAACTCCCAAATGTCAAAGTCGATTTTCCCCAAACTCCACCAGTGTTCACATTTGGGCATATTGAGTATTTGTGCCAAGTTTGGTCCAGATCCATCATTGTTTGAGTCCACAGTGTTCTACAGCTCCCAGACTCAAAGTCAATGCCCACCTAACCCTTCCAGTATTTTCTGTTGGTCATGGGAAGTTCTGTGTGTCAAGATTGGTACAATTCCATTGTTGGTGGAGTTCAGAATGCTCTTTGATTGTAAGTGAACAATAAATCCCAGCAACTACAACTTGCAAATGGCAAAATCAATCCCTCCCAACCCCACCAGCATTCAAATTTCGGTATATTGGGTATTTCAGCCAAATTTGGTCCACTGAATGAAAATACATCCTGAATATCAGATATTTACATTAGGATTCATAACAGTAGCAAAATTACAGTTATAAAGTAGCAACAAAAATAATTTTATGCTTGGGGGTCACCACAACATGAGGAACGGTATTAAGGGGTCGCAGCATTAGGAAGGTTGAGAACCACTGGTCTAATGGAATTAAAGAACCTAGAAACCTCCAGGCCCTGCGTTCTTGGGGAGTCTGAGAATCATAATCCAAGCCTCAACAGAAGGAGCCTCCATCACACTCCAGGGTAGAGAGAGATTTCCACTGGTAAACAGCTCTCACAGTGAGGAAGTTCTTCCTAATGTTCAGGTGGAATTTTCTTCCCTGTAGTTTGAAGCCATTGTTCTGCGTCCTAGTCTCCAGAGCAGCAGAAAACAAGCTTGCTGCCTCCTCCCTATGACTTCCCCCCACATATTTGTACATGGCTATCATGTCTCCTCTCAGCCTTCTCTTCTGCAGGCTAAACATGCCCAGCTCTTTAAGCTGCTCTTCATAGGTCTTGCTCCCCAGACCCTTGATCATTTTAGTCGACCTCCTCTGGACACATTCAAGCTTGTCAAAATCTCCTTTCAATTGTGGTGCCCATAACTGGACACAGTATTCCAAGTGTGGTCCGACCAAGGCAGAATAGAGGGGTAGCATGACTTCCCTGGATCTAGACACTATACTCTTACTTATGCAGGCCAAAATCCCATTGGCTTTTTGCCACCGCATCACATTAGCTCATATTCAACTTGTTGTCCACGAGGACTCCAAGATCTTTTTCACATGTACTGCTCTCGAGCCAGGTATCCCTCATTCTGTATCTGTGCCCATTTCATTCCTGCTGCTGCACCATCACCATCTACAATAATATAATTTCAACTATAGTACAGTGGACTGCCATATCTGCTGGAGGTAGGTTCTGGGACCTGCATGGATACAAAAAAAAATGGATGATCATACTCCATATTATTAAATGCCGGTGATGTGAATGCACATGCTTCAGCATGTCTGTGTTCATGTCATCGTCATATGATAAAATGGGACATGATGATCCATAGTCAGTGGAAATCACAAATCCAGAGCCTGTGGGTCCAGAGTGTCGATTGTAATTCGAAAGCACACCAGAATTTTAAAATAAAGCAGGCTCTCTGGAATGGGTATTGGGAGCGTTGCTCTGCAATGGCTCCAGTCCTTCTTGGAGGGTCGTACCCAGTTGGTGAAGCTGGGAGATTCCTTCTCGGACCCCTGGCCTTTGACCTATGGGGGTTCCGCAAGGTTCTGTTCTATTTCCTATGCTCTTCCAGATCTACATGAAACCACTGGGTGAGATCATCCGGAGTTTTGGAGTTAAATGCCATATCTACATGGATGACACACAACTCTACTACTCTTTTCCACTAAGGAAGCCCCTCATTTTCTGGACCAGTGCCTGGCTGCTGTGATGAACTGGGTAAGGGCTAACAAACTGAAGCTTAATCCTGCCAAGACAGAGATCCTCCAGGTCAGTCGTGTGGCCGATTGGGGTATAGGGGGGCAACCTGTTCTCGACAAGGTTACACTCCCCCTAAGGAGGCAGGTCCGCAGTTTGGGGGTCCTCCTGGACTCAGCACTGATGCTTGATGTCCAGGAGGGCCTTTGCACAACTAAAACTTATGTGCCAACTGCGGCCGTACCTAGTGAAGTCTGACTTGGCCATGGTGGTCCATGCCTTAGTTATCTATAGATTGGACTACTGTAATGCGCCCTATGTGGGGCTGCCTTTGAAGATGGTTCAGAAATTGCAATTAGTACAAAGGTCGGCTACCAGGTTAATAACTGGAGCGAATTACTAGAGCAGTCAATCCCCCTGTTTAAACAGCTCCACTGACTGCCGATAAGCTTCCGGGCTCAGTTCAAGGTGCAGGTTATTACCTACAAGGCCTAAACGCTTCTGGACTTCTATCTTCGCAATTTCATCTTCCCCTATGAAACCCCAGAGGCTCTAAGATCTGTGGGGGAAGCCCTTCTCTCACTTCCACCACCATCTCAGGCAAGTTTGGTGGGGACGAGGGAGAGGACCTTTTCTGTGGTGGCCCCCCAGCTCTGGAACTATCTCCCCAGGGAGACTAGACTAACACCCACCCTGTCCACGTTCCGCAAAGATTTTAAAATGTGGCTGTTCCATTGTGCTTTCGATTAAGCAGTTCACAGGAAATTTGGTCCCAACTATAATTACCATCAGTCCTCAGACTTTATCCCTGTCCTTTGTCCTATAGGACATCACTCCTTCAATCCTAATTTATTATTGCCCTTGCATTTTGTCCATCAGCCCTATTCTGAAGTATATTGCGCAAGTTTCCTTCTCCTGAATTCTAGTACTTATTACGGTTCAGACTATTGGTTGTTATGCCTCTGTTTTTACATTATTGTTTTCTGTAATGTGTTTGATTTGAGTTATGTTTTAATCTATGCTTGGTTTTAATCTTTGTTTGGTTCGGGCTTGTTCCCCATATAAGCCACCCCACGTCCCTTCAGAGAGACAGAAGCGGGATATAAAAATAAAATTATTACTGTATATACTCGAGTATAAGCCAACCCGAATATAAGCCGAGGCACCTAATTTTACCACTAAAACTGGGAAAACTTATTGACTCGAGTATAAGACAAGGGTGGAAATGCAGCAGCTACAGGTCAAATTCAAAAATAAAAATAGATATTAATAAAATTGCATTATTTGAGGCATCAGTAGGTTAAATGTTTTTGAATATTTATATAAAAGTGAAATTTAAGATAATAATAAGATAAGACTGTCCAACCCTGAATACCTATATACTCAAGTATAAGCCAACCTGAATAGAAGCCGGCCAGGACCCTCACTCGAGTATAAGACGAGGGGAGCTTGTTCAGCCCTAAAAAAGGGCTGAAAAACTAGGTTTATACTCGAGTATACGCAGTATTATATTATTATTGATCTAGGCCCAGTCAATGACATTGTGGTAGCAGATGTGAAGGACAAGATGGGGTTTCCACATCCTGCGTGCCAAAGCCAGATAGACAAACATTCAAAACCTACTTCTACATAGGCAACACAACTCTGCCTTTCATCATATTAAGAGAAGTAGGATTGCTTAAGTTTGTGTCTAAGTAAGTACACAAGAGTTTCCCTGATGCCTCACCACTTCTCCCTACTTTCTATTATTACATATAGGTGTAATAATGGAAAAATCTGATTGAGATTTCTTTCATTTTTTTTTACATTCAGCCACAGCCAACATGGACCAATGTTCATGCATGATGGCTCTTTTAGTCTAATAATATCTAAAGGAACTACTTTCATCACCCCCGGTCTACAGGAAAGGACACAATTACAGCCAGGTTTTAAAACACTGATTTGTTGGCCCTTTGTATCCACATATTGTAGCCAATATCAAGGACCCCACTGTACATGCTTTCAAATGCCAAATACAGTTCTGTTTGTGAAATACAAATATTTTTATCTTATATTTTATGATGTTAAAATTAAATAAAGATCAAACGGCTCATGACGAAAACAAAATAATTCCAACAGAAACAGATAAAAAGTGCAAAGATTTTAAAATATAGATGCCTAAAACTTATTAGAAAGGTCTCTTAGTGAAAGTAAAGGTTTCCCCTCGTTGTGACCGACTCTGAGAGTTGGTGCTCATCTCCATTTCTAAGCCGAAGAGCCGTAGTTGTCCATAGTTGTCCATAGACATCTCCAAGGTCATGTGGCTGGCATGACTGCATGGAGCGCCGTTACCTTCCCGCCGGAGCGGTACCTATTGATCTACTCGCATTTGCATGCTTTCGAACTGCTAGGTTGGCAGGAGCTGAGGCTAACAATGGGCGTTCATTCCGCTCTTGGGATTTGAACCTGGGACCTTTTGGTCTGCAAGTTCAGCAGCTCAGTGCTTTAACACACTGTGCCACCAGGGGCCCCAGAAAGGTCTCTTACCTGGTGCCAAAAAGAATACAAAACCAAATGGGCTTAGTTTCAGAGTGCTATCTTTAGGTGAATGCTGCCATTGGCAGTTCCCTTGCTCTTCTAAATGCACACCTTGCCCCGGTTAACAAAGGTACCATGGGAAGGGTACAGATGACTGCTTTAGTGTCTGGTTTGATAAATATGGAACAAGACATCTCTTCAAAAAACCTGAATATCAGCTGTTTTAGAGCGCAATGATTCAAAATTTTGGACTGTTCTCATGTAAAATGTTGCAATAATCTAAGCCAATGTCCAGTTAATGATATTCTCTCTTTTGGGTCAGACCTGATCTGTTGGAATCCATGGCTGAGATCCTGCATCAGTTTGGCAGGATGCGATTTTGGCCAGATTGTAACCTAAGCAACTTCATACAGAAGCTGCTCAATTCACCACTGGCTAATGTTAGCTGAATTTATAAAGGTCAATCAAATAATTATAAAGCTCTGCCAATTGGCTCCACTGACTGCCAGTCTGCTACCGAGCACAATTCAAAGTGCTGGCTTTAGCCTATAAAGCCTTAAATGGTCCGACCCAGTTTACCTGTCCGAACGTATCTCCCCCTATCAGCCACTTTGGAGGCTAAAATAATCTGGGGATGCCCTGCTCTCGATCCCGCCTGCTTCACAAGCACAGGTCCTTCTCAGTGGTGGCCCCTCAGCTGTGGAACTCCCTCCCCAGGGACATTAGCCTTCAGCCTTCTAGGCTTCAGAAGGAAAGTAAAAAATTTGGCTTTGGGATCAGGCTTTCAGTGATTAGTACAGTGCAATACTAGACTTGGAATTATGGATAATTGACAACGGAATGGCCTTGGACTATGATTTTCTGATGATATGATTTTAATATTGAATGTAATGTTTTAAATGTTTAATATGTATTTTTAAATTTAATTGATTTTAAGTCTCTGTTTGGATGTATTTTAAGGCATCTAATGGTTGCCATATGTAAGCCACCTTGAATCTTCTACGAGGTAGAGAAAAGTGGGGTAGAAATAAGGTAAATAAATAAATAGATACATACATTGTACATGTACCTTCCCCTCTCCTCTGCATATGTACAATTTACCGGGCAGCTATGAGTATATTATATACCATGCCACGCTGGAGACAGATAGCATTTCAGCGATCCAGAAGCAAGATGTTTTCGGTGTATTTCAGCTGCAGTTGGACACTGTTTGGCTATTCCTGCCCTTCCTTGGTTACTAAATGGCTATAAGAGAAGCACAAGCCACTGCTAAGTAAGACCCCTTCTACACTGCCATATAATACAGGTTACCAAAGCAGATAATCCACATTAGCTGCTTTGAACTGGATTATATCAGTCTACACTGGCACATAATCCATTTCAAAGCAGGTAATCTGGATTTTATATGGCAGTGTAGAAGGAGCCTAAGTTGCCAAGTGGGAGTCATTGCACCACGGAGATATTGCCTACCTCCTTTCGCAGTAACATATTGATATCACCAACAAGATTCCAACCAATATAACTAATTTAAGTCCATTTGATTTAGGTCGTTCAATTCTGATTAGGTACGGGTCTAGTGTTCTGTAATGATGTGTGATTGTGTATCTTCAAGTCGTCTTCATTTTACGGTGGCCTCATTAATTTCATAGGGTTTTCTTAGGCAAGGAATACTAAAATGTGGTTTTGCCAGTTCCTTTTTCTGAAATGTAGCCTGGCATTTGTTGGCGGTCTCCCATCCAAGCAACAATTAGACCTGACCCTGCTTAGTTTCCAAGATCAGGCAAGATATTTATACATGTACATATTAAATAAAATTAAATGCACCTCATTGAAATGGGATAATAACTGGCTGGACTGTACTCTAAACAACTTGTTCATGCAACTTCACAAAAAGGCTTAGCTCATAACTGGCTAATGTTTGGTGAATTTCTAAAAACATATGATAATTAGTCAAATTAAAAGAAAGTGACTTGCATCATATGGCAGAAAGTATTTTGAAATTGACTTTAAGATAGCACTAAACCAGGCTTTGTTACTCTAACCCAACCTATCACTTTATCCTCTAGTCTCACTATCATCTGAAGTTGTCTTGTTGATTTCACCTTTTCTTCTTGGAAGTTCCTTATTCTTGGAAGTTCCTTATTCTTGGATCTGTCCTCACAGGTTAAAAAAATAGATATGAATTCACTGATAGATCTTTGGATAGTTTGCAATAGATTAGTAAGATTAGCATCTCTTTTGGAAGAGATGCTTGAATGAAATAATTCTATGCCCAGAAATTTGCTTTGATCATTAGAATTGAATGGAAGCTACAGTCCTTCCATACCCACAAAAATCCACTTCTGGTTACTCCATTCTTACTTCAATTCCGTAGAATAATTTGTTGGAGGTAACACCTGAGGATAGGAGGAGAGCCATTATGTTGGTACTAATCCTTCATATATACTAAAGATTTCCAGTAGATTTACCACCAGTAGACCCAGGTCTATAATTTGGCTACCTCTGGCCTAAAACCAATCACCCTTCCCACATATATGCTATGGTTTACTACACAAGGCCTTGAATATGTGCTAATCACTATAAATTCAATTAAGTTCTGGAACACTTATCTCAGTAGTGCATGAACTACTGAATTATGATAGATTTCCCCCTCCCTCCCAAGTTTCTAAACACAAAACTATTTGTGCAGCACTTTGGGAAGCATGAGTACTTTTGTGAGCAGTGGGAAACCCCCCTGTATGCGTTACAGAAACTAAAATAGTACAACCAAGTCTGAAATCTCACTTATTTTAAGAGGTGCAATTAAGTTTGCATGTGACTATTGGAACAGAATCGATGAGAAATGTTATAAGTTTGACCAGATGTTGAAAGAAAGGAAGGAGAGAAGGAGCAAGACCGGGAAAAAGACTTACCAAATCCAGACTGCTAAACAAGGTCCCTTGTCAACTTTGGCAGCAAAATATTTTCAGAGTTGATAAAACATGTCCCATTTTCTGCCCAGCTGTAATTTCACAGCAGACTATCAACTTCACTTTTATAAAGCAAAGGAACAGCTTATGAAACCATCAAGCTTTCAAATGAGCTCCAGCAGTTTCTTCAATGACCAGTTGTTCCAGTTGCTTCAACAGTCTGGAGGCAGTAGGAGCTTCAAAGTAAAGAAGAAGAGATCAGGGAATCGTGATGTGTGAGACAGTTTCCTGAAGACTTCTCTGCTCTGCCTATGTGGGTGTTATTGTGGGCTGGTGTGGGATCACTGAGTCTCAATCAAAGCGAGGAGGAAGCGCCTTATCTGAAGCAGCTTGTTTCTCTCTGCCAGTACTGTTACCATCTCTATCTCCTCACCTCGAATCTTTTTGCTTTTAACCCCTGCACAAATTACAAGCACAGCTTTGCTTAGGAGTATCTCCACTCTCACTATGAAAGTGAGGAGGTCTTCTTAAGTGCTTTTGAAATAAGTTTCCAAGCTTTGCTTCAGACAAAAAGCCAAAAGGGTGATGAAATAGGTCTCGGTGGTGGCTAGGGAAGCTTTTGCACAATTAAAACTTGTGCGCCAGTTGCACCCGTACCTTGGGAAGCCTGACTTGGCCACGGTGGTCCACGCTCTTGTTACATCCCAATTTGACTACTGCAACACGCTCTACGTGAGATTGCCTTTGAAGACTGCTCAGAAGCTCCAGCTGGTCCAATGCATGGCAGCCAGGCTTCTCACCAGAGCGACGTACAGGGAACGCACAACTCCCTTGTTACGCCAGCTCCATTGGCTGCCAGTCTGCTACTGAGCACAATTCAAAGGGCTGGCTTTAGCCTATAAAGTCTTAAATGGTTCAGACTCAGTTTACCTGTCTGAACGTATCTCCCCCTATGAACCACTTTGGAGGCTAAGATAATCTGGGGAGGCCCTGCTCTCGGTCCCGCCTGCTTCACAAGCACAGGTCCTTCTCAGTGGTGGCCCTTGGCTGTGAAACTCCCTCCCCAGCAATGTTAGATCAGCACCCTCCCTTCTAGCCTTCAGAAGGAAAGTAAAAACCTGGCTCTGGGATTGGGCTTTCAGTGATTCATACAGTGCAATAATAGACTTGGAATTATGCATAATTGATGACGGAAAGGCCTTGGACTATGATTTCCGGGTGCTGTGATTTTAATATTGAATGTAATGTTTTAAATGTTTAATATGTATTAATTTTAAATTTAATTGATTTTAAGTCTTCGTTTGTATGTATTTTAAGGTATCTAATGGTTGCCATATGTAAGCCGCCTTGAGTTCCCTTCAGGGTAGAGAAAGGCAACGTAGAAATAAGGTAAATAAATAAATAACATTTCCACCTATGTTGGGGACTCAGAGCAGGTGACTCTAAACAAATCAAATTGTTTAAGGTGCTTGTCCTCTTAGCAAAACAGAAATGGGAGTCATACATCACATTGATAAGTGATTTCAGCTCCACTAAAATCGTGGGTTTGAGGGACCGGTGTGCCTAGCTTTCCAGAAGACTAAATCAGACACAGACAGGTAGATGGCAAAATCAGAGGTTTATTCTCAATGGTCAGAGAGGATGTCAGTGGAGAAAACACTCAAAAGTACCAAAGTACTGAGATATAATAATAATAATAATAATAATAATAATAATAATAATAATAATAATAATAATAATAAAAATAATAATAATAATACTTTTTTTTTATCCCGCCACCATCTCCCCGAAGGGACTCGGGGCGGCTAACATGGGGCCAAGCCCAGAAAAGACAAAGTGTAAACAAGTTAAAATATAAAACCAAACAATAAAATGACAAGCAGTATAAAATCAAAAAACTAATTCAGGCACAATTATACATAAATACATAAAACAAGATAAGAAGTTTTAAAACCATATCAAATTTCACCACCAAAAGGACAAAGGAATAAAAAGGGGTCGAAGTAAAGTGTGTAGTAACTAAGTTATTCCATAAAGTGCCTGACCGAGTGTTCCAAAATTTCCAAGATAACGTTAGGGGTAGGATGGGGTGGGTCCAGAGAAAAAGTGCAGAGTGGCGGCATGGTTGTCAAGGAGTCTGTAGTTTCTTGTTTAATCAAAAGCGTGCTGAAAGAACTATGTCTTAAGAGATATCACAATTGCTAGCAGAAAGCACTTTTATTTCATTTGATAGTTACTCAAGAAACCTACACCAGCTCCTGTTCAGCTAGGATCCACGTCCTGAGTGGCTCAGGACTTTGTTGGACATCATCACAGATTGGCTTTTCATGGTGGCGGGAAATTCAATAAAGTATCATTGGAGCATTTCAAGAGTTAGTCCATTTATTGATCAACCTCCAAGAGGGGTGCAGAGAAGAATGTGGTGTGTCATTGGGAAATTAGTCCATGATGGGCATAATGGGTTGACTCCAGTGAACACAATTGGGTTAATCCAAAGTACACAATGAGTGTTTGTGAATGACAACCATTTCAATGGTTGAGGGTGTCTTGGTGCATGGGTGACAGATCTTTCCCACAGATAGCCCCAATCTTATCAATGGGAGTAGGAAACAAATCTGGGAACTCTGACACAAATTCAGTGAGTGCCCCCCCCATGTCTCCCAGTTCACTGTGAAGGGATTATGGAAATTAAAAGAAGGGGTTTGGATGTGTTCGGAGAGCATTCCAGAGGCAATTCATAACAAAGGTTACTATGAGGCAAGGTTATGTGTGCTTGCTATGTCCCTAGTGGAGCCACATCCCATATTTTATATACTTTTATACATTTCACAATTTGTGAGGTCTGATTTCTTGATATCACATGCATTCTACCAAACGTTTTTTGTACTCCCCACAAATGTCCAAAAAAATTGTTGCCCTCTCCCCCTGGGCAACTGAGCTTCCCAAAACATGAAGTATGTGAATCTTTTAGAAAACAAAGTACATTTCCCACACGTCAGTGAATACTTTTTGTTGTTGCTGCTGCTGCTGCGTTCCTTCAGTTCCACTCCTTTAAGTCACTTCTGTCTTCTAGTGACCCTAAGGTCATGGGGTTTTCTTGACAGAACTTGTTCAGAAGGGACTTGTCTTTGCCTTTCTTTAAGAATGTGAAAAGTTGACTTTCCCAAGGTCATCCATTGAGTTTCTATGACTGCATGAGGATTTGAATAAGAAATCCTTGTTATACCCCTCCAAAAACATATGCTGTATATACTCAAGTAGAAGCCTAGTTTTTCAGCCCTTTTTTAAGACTGAAAAAGCCCCCCTCGGCTTATACTCGGGTGAGGGTCCTGGTTGGCTTATATTTGGGTCAGCTTATACTCGAGAATATATGGTACATTTATTATTTTTTCTATTATTATTGGTATTATTACATTTATTATTATTCTCTATTATTGTTGCTACTATTATATTTATTTTACTTTATTTTTATTATTTTTATTAATACATTTATTATTTCACTCTGATCTTATTATTATTATTATTATTATTATTATTATTGCATTTATTATTTTACTCTATTTATTATTACTTGTATTTTTTCCTATATTTATTATTATTATTATTATTATTATTACATGTATTATTTTACTCTATTTTTATTAACAGGATACATAAGCACATTTACATTGAAGAAGATGAGAATAATGATTTCATCAGAGTTGGACAGTCTTATCTTAAATTTGAGCTTTATGTAAATATTCAAAAGCATTTAATCTACTGATGCCTCAAGTAATGCAATTTTATTGGTATCTATTTTTATTTCTGAAATTTACCACCCTCGGCTCATAATGGAGTCAATGTTTTCCCAGGTTTTTTTGTGGTAAAATTAGGTGCCTCGGCTTATATTCGGGTCGGCTTATACTCGAGTATATACGGTAGGTTTCCTAATTGTTGTCTATTTTAAAATAAAAGTCACCAATAACTTCTCACTGAACTCCTGATGATACTGTTGGTTTGGACTTAGGTCACCATTGCAAAGTTGATTCATTTCATTCTTGAATGGAGATGAGCCAATCTGTCACGGGCTGTCATTTCCTTTTACATTCTATTTTCAAAAACAGCTTTAGCTAAGGATATCATGCCTCTGAATGAATGGCAGGAGGAAGTAATGGGCCGGATAAGGAAAAACAAATTGAAACTAAGTCCAGACAAAACAGAAGTACATGCCATTAAGGGTCCAAATCTGTGGATGGAGGTGTGCCAACCAGTTTTGACTACCCCAGGACTGTGAAGGACCTGCCAGAAGAGATCCGACAGCTAAATCAGCTGTCAAAATTGAAGATGCAATTGAAGACCCACCTCTTCCAGCAGGCCTACCCAATCAATTTTAACTTGTGAATTTTAATCTGCATTTTACCGCTGTATATTTGTGATATGCATTTTACAGTGTTCTGTTCTATCATGTTGTGCTCCACCTCAAGCCGCAAGGAGAGGCAGATAATAAATTATTATTATTGACTCAAAAACACAGTATGACACAGTAAATGAGATGTATATTCTGGGTTTCGTATCACAAAATCACAAGTCAAACACTTCCCAAGCATTTAGGACTATGTGATGTATTTTTTAAATGATGTTCACAGATCCAAGTAAGGTGGCCTTTTGCAGTTGACAGATCATGATTTTGTCAATGTTTATTGTTTAAAAATGCTGATTGAGATCTTTTGGCCTGACATCCAGTGTGCCGATTACCACTGGGACCACCTGTACTGGTTTATGCCAGAGCCTTTGCAGTTCGATTTTGAGGTCCTGATAACGGCTGAGTTTTTCTGTTATTTTTTGTCAATTCGATTGTCACCTGGTATGGCGACATCAATAATCCAAACTTTTTTCTTTTTCACAACCGTGAGGTCTGGTGTACTGGGTTCCAAAACTTTGTCAGTCTGGATATGAAAGTCCCACAGTATTTTTGTGTGTTCATTTTCCACTACCTTTGCAGGTTTGTGATCCCACCAGTTCTTTACTACTGGCAGGTCGTACTTGTGACATAAGTTCCAATGAATCATTTGGGCCACATAGTTGTGCCTCTGTTTGTAGTCTGTCTGTGCGATTTTCTTACAGCAGCTGAGGATATGATCAATGGTTTCATCAGTTTCCTTGCACAGTCTGCATTTTGTGTTGTTGTTGTTGTTGTTGTTGTTATTATTATTATTATTATTATTATTATTATTATTATTATTATTTAAAACATCACATTTTTGTTCTAAATAAATTATCTTCCAATCCTAGATGTAAACATGTGGCTATGGCTACGTACATACATGTATATTTCTTCTAATAGTGAAATAATTTACACAGTTGGATGGATTCCTGGGCAGACCTGGCTAAGGTGCTATGATTACTATATTCTTCTTTATGTTTGAAAGCTTTTATAAGACCATGGGATCCCTGCCAAGACATTTAGGAGGCACAAAATCTATTTCCATGAACACTATATTTCAGACCAGCCAAACTATTTTGAACCAGAACCAGATAATGGGTCTTGACCATTAAAATTAATCATATGTAATGACTGTTGTTATTTCGTAATGAACTAACAGTTGCTGACAGCTGCTTGCAGTGGTTGTCTTATTATGTTAGGGATAACCCCAAACTCTTGTTTTCTTCTGCATTTCTGGCCAGAGACAAGAAAAGAAACCAGCGCTATGCAAAACAAGCTTCTCTCTGCTTACATTTACATGGAACTTCTTGAGTGTGCGGCAGTCAGCCTTGAGTCACTGGTATTCCACTGAGAACTGGTTCAGGGTAGCTGCCATCAATTCCATCCATGTGGCAAATTAATAAGCTGAGTGGGATGGTGAAAGTTGTAGACCAATACCTCTGAAGACTGCCAGGTGGGGAAAGCAACTTTGGAGGCCTCATCACACTTGAGCATTTATCTACTTTAATCCAGTTTAAATGCTGTTTGACTGTCTCCTCAGAATTCTGGGATTTGTAGTTTAGGGAGAGACCTTTAAACTGCTCATCCAGAGAGGCCCTGTGCCTCCCTAAACTACAAACCCCAGAATTCTAGACAAAACGTTTAAAGTGGATAAATGCTCGAGTGTGATGAAGCTCTAGGACAATGAATAGCTCTAACATTTCTAAGTGTGTCTCATGAATTTTTGGAGAGGAGGGTGAGTTGAGTTGTACTCGTACATTGTGCACACCCAGCTATTTTAGAAAAAGCATTCTTTGGGTAGTGTGATGGTAGCTGTGGCAAACAGTTTGTAGGACATACACCCTCGGGACACAGAATCAAGGGATTCCGGGTTTTTGTTTCATTATTATTAACTGATTTCAGTAACACCTGCCTTCAGCCCCCATGAACCCACCCATTCCTTCAGAGAGTAAATAATGAATTTTGCAATCCTTGCACATTATGACTCAAAGTAAGCTAAGAAAGCAAGAAACGTGTTTATCTGATAGTGTTGATTCTGCTCCCTTGAGCCAGATGTTCTTCTCTGTTGCGTGCCAATGAAGAAAAATAGCCCACAGGAAGAGGTGGTATCACTGTACAGCATCAAAACACATTTTGGTTCTGAACACTGCATTTACCCGAATGAGGCTGTCACATGCACCAAACTCTCATTGCACATTAAGGTTGTTTCGTTTATATCAGTGAAGCAGCTTGTTGTCTTCTTCCTCCTCTGACTTTAATTCAGAGCAATGCCATCTAAGTTGTTTTAAATCTTCCCCCCAAAAATCACATGTTTACTCAGAGGACACTTCCAGGCAGCACTAAATCACGGGTTTTAAACAGGGGCAAAAAATCCCAGGACTTCAGAAGGGGTCCACATACAATTTTTTGTTCCAGATTTCTTCCCACTGATTTAGATTTATACTATACCCAAAGTCTTTTGCCCACTTCACTTGGCAGTCTTTGACCTGTTCTCCTTCCGTTGTCCAATTTAGTAGTGTAAATTGAAATTTACAACAGCTACCGAGATACGAGAGAATTGGTATAAGATGCAATTCAGGTGGTACTATACCCCAGTTAAAATAGCCAAATTTAGTAAATGGTCATCTAACAAATGCTGAAAATGTGGCAAAGAGATAGGAACTTTTTATCACCAATGGTGGAAATGCAAGAATGTCAAAAAGTACTGGAACAATATACATCAAATAACACAAAAAATATTACAAATTAAATTCCCACCTAAACTGGAAATGACATAACAAGCCCGAAACTGAATAAAAATCAGGATAAAATCGTCTTTCTGATAACCACAGCAGCAAGATTAGTCCTAGCAAAAGTCTGGAAACAAAAAAAGACTCCCTCCATTGAGGAATGGATCCTAAAATTATTAGATTTAATACAAATGGACACCTTGACACAAAAGCTGAGGGATGGAAAAAGAAAACGGATTGGACAGGCTTCAGAGACTTTATACAAAACAGCAGATATACATTTACATTAGATTTATCTGACGTATGACAGACAATATTCATAGAAGTGTGGACTGGATAATAAAATAGATGCGGAAAAACTTCAAAACTAATACTCTTCAGGAGGACAATGGGAAGTCGATAAATTTTAACCCACTGGGACAATGTGGGTCCTTTTTTTCCCCCCTTCTCTGCTGTCTTTTCACCCACTTTACCTCCCCAGCATTTCTCTACACTACCCCCATGGTTTTGTTTTCCTCACTTTCGCTATAAAAATCACATAGAAAATAATAAAAATCTATATTTAAAAAATAAAAAAATAAAAAGGGGTCCACATACAAACCTGCTAATCCAGTCCAACCCCCTGCTTCTTGCAGGGGGTTGGACTGGATGGCCCATGAGGTCTCTTCCAACTTTACGATTCTATGATTCTATGATTCTATTTCTGCCTCCATTGTCCAGACTTGCTTCTTTGTTCTGAGATTTAGAGGCCCCCAAGATGACTTCCGCTGGAAACCTCAACAACTTTTTTTTTAAAGCCCTGGGATGCAGATATACTGATACACAGATATGCGGATCTCTGCAAAAGTTCCATTCTTTGGTAAAGTGATGACAAATTTAAAACAAAACAGAATGAAATTGATAAGAGACCTCCTAAACACAGATGGGACAACTAAGGATTGGGAAACAATAAAAGACATTTGTGGTCAAACTAACTGGCTTCTTTGGAATGGACTGAAACAAAGAATTATGAATTGGAAAAAAAGAAGGTCCAGAAACAGACTTTGACCAAATTTTAAAGTGGAAATTATTATTATTATTAATAATAATAATAATAATAATAATAATAATAATAATAATAACTTTATTTTTATACCCCGCCGTTATCTCCCCAAAGGGGACTCAGGGCGGCTTACATGGGGCCAAGTTCGAATAAAAACAATAGCAATATAAAACACAACAATAGACAAGAGACATGCACAATTATAAAAATTTAAACATTAGCCAATAAAAACCAATGACAAGAACTAATTAGAAAAGAAGAAAGGCCTGATGGGTTTTATATATAAGAAATTAATTGAAAAACAATATAAATTGAAACAAACATTGGCCAAGATATGGAAAGATTATAAATATCAATGACTCAGACATTGAACACTGGATCAGTTCAATTAAAAAAAATCAAACACATAAGGATTAAACACAAAGGAAAATACTGACTAAATGGTATAGAACCCGAATCCAATTAGCTCATATAACTAAATCAACCACAAAATTGTGTTGGCACGGATGTGGAAAAATTGGCTCATATATTCATATGTGGTGGGAATGTGACAAAGTACAAAAATTTTATAACAAAGTAAAGAAGGAAATGGTAGATTTAACAGGACATAAATTGGTTTTGAAAAATAAAGAATTCTTCATCTGAAAATTAAACAAGAACGAAAACGCTAAGGACTGGGGGGAAATTATAAAATACATGATAGCTGCCGCTGAAGCAACAGTTGCCTTGGGTTGGAAAGAGCAAAGAAAGTGGGAAGTTTTAAAATGGTATGAATACCTGGCTGATTTTATGCTCCAGGGTTACATCCTTGAAAGGAGAACTAAATATATATCAGGCCAAATAAAAAAGAACTGGGATCTGAAATGGGGAAGACTGATAGATAACGTCAAAGGACAAAGAAAATATAAAGAACTGAATCATTCTCTTTTTATGATTGATCAATTAAAATAATATCTGAATGAAAGAAAGTACTGTTCCCAGAGGTTGGAGGGAGGGGGGAGGGGTGAAAAACCAATAGACACAAGTGGGAGATAAAGGTGGAATTAGCAAGGATAATAATACTAAGAATCATTTGATATGTATATTGAAATGATAATGGATTTTGATATTATTCTACTCATGTTTACAATAAAATATATTTTTAAAAGTTCAATTCTTTGTCCTGGCCAGAAAAACTGTACTCTCCATATGTTTCATGAAGTATCTGCCACCCAAACAAACCTAATGGGGTAGGAAGACTTCTGCCCAAGTCAGCACTGCACAATGAAACAGGAAAATACTTTCAAGCCAGGAACAGAACTTTGTCATTATTCACACTTTTTAAGAGCCTGGCAGCCTGGCCATCTGTCCAGACAGGTTTGACTGTGTACTTGTAGCATGGAACAATAGGGTGCTGTTCCTGGGTTATACATGGCTGCTTCTATTAGCCACCTGTATGATCATGGTTCTCAGTATTTACATTCTTCTCCAGCACATCCATGTCCTAACAGCAGTAGTACATTTTTGCCATTTATTAAACTGTACCCATGTTGTCTGGGTCCCTGGTGGTGGCGCAGTGTGTTAAAGCGCTGAGCTGCTGAACTTGCAGACTGAAAGGTCCCAGGTTCAAATCCCGGGAGCGGAATGAGCGCCCGCTGTTAGTTCCAGCTCCTGCCAACCTAGCAGTTCGAAAACATGCAAATGTGAGTAGATCAATAGGTACTGCTCCGGCAGGAAGGTAATGGCACTCCATGCAGTCATGCTGGCCACATGACCTTGGAAGTGTCTATGGACAACACCGGCTCTTCAGCTTAGAAATGGAGATGAGCACCAACCCCCAGAGTCGGTCACGACTGGACTTAACGTCAGGGGAAAACCTTTACCTTTACCTTTACCCATGTTGTCAGCATACACCCAACGAGGAACCAACATGTATAACCCGGCAGCATCATCCTGTTGTTCCTGGCACAAGTACACCATGAAACCTGTCTGCACAGGTGGCCATACAACAAGGTCTGACTAATTACGGTAATGGAGAAATTCTGTTCCTGGTTTGAAAGTGTCTCTACCCGTTTCATTGTGCAGTGCTGACTTGGGCAGAAGTACTTAATGTGAAAATACTTTTTGCACCCCAGGAACTTCATTTTTCTGACACAAACTTCATTAAACAGGTGAAGGACAAAGTTCCTATTCCCAGGACAAGGTTTTTGCCTTCTACTCAAGTGTCACCTTCTTTTTAGGAAGTGACCAATCAAGAACAAATATGTAAAACCCAGGAACAAACCCGAGAAAAAAAATTCTGTGATTTCTGATTGCAGGGACATACAGGCATACGAAGATATGGATATTCGGTTAAAAACGGCTATATTCCCACACTTGGAAATCTCACATTTTTTGCCTTTCGTAGCTCCACTTGTACTTGATGAGAAAGGTAGTAGCTAAAATGAGAGGGATGTTGAGGATTTTTATGTACTGTATGTGTATAGTGTTATTTGTCTTTGTGTATGTCTGATGTTCTACTCTTTGGTGGAAAGGGCATTCTAAACACACAGTCATCATCTAATGCAGATGAATGGGATAGGCTGGCAAGACCCCCATGCATGCAATGGAAGTTCTGCACACCCAAATAACTGATTGTGTCAAGATCCAACACCACTTTCAGTGCTCTCCTAGGCATGTCTACATGGAAATATGTCTCATTTGGAATGGGACCATATACTGGGAAAAGCACAAATAGGATGTAGGTTTTATAGTTAAACAGGGATTTTCACTATCTTTCGTGGAGCCCCCGGTGGCGTAGTGGGTTAAAGCCTTGTGACTTGAAGGTTGGGTTGCGGACTTGAAGGTTGCCAGGTTTGAATCCAACTCAGGAAGAGCACAGATGAGCTCCCTCTATCAGCTCCAGCTCCTTGCGGGGACATGAGAGAAGCCTCCCACAAGGATGGTAAAAACATTTTTAAAAAACATCTGGGCGTCCCCTGGGTAATGTCCTTGCAGACAGCCAATTCTCTCACACCAGAAGTGACTTGCAGTTTTTCAAGTTGCTCCTGACACACACAAAAAAACTATCTTTCATGATGTTGGGCTACAACTTCTATCATCCCTGGCCATTGAATATGTTTGCTGGATGTGATGGGGATTGAAGTCCAACAACATTTGGAGCGCTACAGATCTTTCCTCCTTATGTATCAGCTTCTAGCTTTGTATATAGTTCTATATAATTTTACCCTATGAATATATAATTATTATTATTGTCTAGGTTTTAATTTGCTGTTGATGTTTTATGTTGTTTTATCTTGTTACAGTGTTTTAATTCTATTGATCTGTGTTTTAACTTATGTTCATGTGAGCCTCCCCGAGTCCCTTCAGGGAGATGGAGGTGGGATACAAAAATAAAGTTGTTGTTGTTGTTGTTGTTGTTGTTGTTGTTATTCATATTATTATTATTATTTTATTATGACACAGCAAACAAGATAGATATGCTGGATTTCATATCACAAAATCACAAGTCAAACACTTCCCAAGTGTCTAGGACTGTGTGATGTATTTTCAGATGATGCATGCAGATCCCAGTAGGGTGGCCTTTTGCAGTTGGCAGATCGTAATTTTGTCCATGTCTACTGTTTCCAAATGCCGGCTGAGATCTTTTGGCACGGCACCCAGTGTGCCGATCACCACCGGGACCGCCTGCACTGGTTTCTGCCAGAGTCTTTGAAGTTCAATCTTGAGGTCCTGATAGGGTTGTTGTTGTTGTTGTTGTTGTTGTTATTATCATTATTATTATTATTATTATTATTATTATTATTATTATTATTAACCTTTGTAGTGTAAATCAGGTGTAAGCAAGTATGGATCATGGGCTACAAATGTGACTGACAACCCAAACTTGGAAAAAGTTACGTGTTAGACTGCATTTACGCCAGAATATATCTGTCAGCATTGGCCAAAAAAGGAAATGTTCTACAACATTACAGTGTATCTCACCTCGAGTCAGGGTTGAGGTCAAGCATGAAGAGGAACCTTGGGTGTAGTTTAGTGAAATATAAGGCATGGAGTCTGTGATTATTCAGATAATGAAACATGTCTCTTTTCTTCTAAAAGTGCACTGATTTTGAAATTTCTCTGTATCCAACAGGACCACTTTCTTTGAATCTGAACTATCTCATTTAATGTATGACGTCCATTAGGCAGGAAAATATTATGTGAAAGGTTTCTGGTGAACCTTGAGTACACCAATACCATGAGGAAGTGGAACAATTGGATAATCACTATCCTGTCATCATCCTCGGAACCACAACTTCTGTTTTCTTCTAAGTTAATTGGTCCATGTACACGTATGAAAATAGAATAATTAAATCTAAGTTTAGGTATCATTCAGAGTGGCAAATCCAGGTATAAATGTGCTTAGATTAGGGGGATCTACGCCCCACCCCCTATTTTTCCATGTAGTCTTTTTTTCTGGAAAAAATGAAACTAAAGAAAATGGATTTTGGAATATTTTCTTTAAGAATATTAATATTTTGTTTAAGACAAAGTATTCATATATTTACTCTCCCACCCCATCCCAGTTATTTCTAAAAGTTATATAATAGAAAGACCATAACCTATCTATCTATACACATAATAAAAGTGAAAAATGTGTATGTGTGTACGTGGCGGAGATGTCCACTTACACAGACAACCTCTCGCTTCCACACACAGCTATAGCTTTCTCTGAGCAGCATAAACCAATGGCCCTCCCTCCACTGCCATGCAGGTTATAGTGAACGTCATGAACATGTAGCCCAAACCCTGCCAGTGTCCTCCACAAACACCATCCTGCCCCCCCCATACCCAAGTGAAGGGTTTCATGTGGAGACAATTTCATCCTAGATGTTCTGTTTTTTCTCCAGAATGGATATCCCAGGGTTCATTAATTTGCATGACCCCGCCCACTGCCTCTATCTTAATCCTTTCCTACCCTTTCCTATGGCACATAGTTAGCAGAGAAGCCCAGTGCCCAACTGAACATACTGCAGAGAGCTCTGAACTCAGCTGACATCAGATCTGGACCAAACTTGGCAACATGGCCAACTCCGAATACTGGCAGGGTTTTGGGGTGATTGCCTTGGGAATCTGGGAGTTGCAGTTCACCCTTATCCAGACAGCACTGAACCCAGCCAATGACGGATCTAGACAAAACTTCAGTGATGTGACCTAATATCCCAAAACAAACAATGCCTTCTTCTAATAACCCGGGCACCACCGAGGACCCAAGCTAGTATAAAATAATACAAAGTATCTGATCATTTTCATTTCTGGTCTTTGTTTCCTTTTCTCACTTCTTTTTATAAGAATGAATGTTTTATGTCTTCCTGATACTTGGGAAGATTAGCTGAGGCAAAATGATCTTCTCTGTTTTACTAACATTGACGGTTTCTTTTGTTTTTCATGAGTTTTATTTTTGCCTACTCCAAATGAAGTGGCAAAAACATACAATTCAGGACTTTGTGGCTTCATTAGGAACAGAAAAAAATTAAAGAAAATTTGAGAGAATTCAGTTTGAAAGCATTGTCTTATGGAACTG
The DNA here is from genome assembly GCF_035594765.1 of Anolis carolinensis. Classification (NCBI taxonomy): domain Eukaryota; kingdom Metazoa; phylum Chordata; class Lepidosauria; order Squamata; family Anolidae; genus Anolis; species Anolis carolinensis. The sequence continues at coordinate 80,896,719 of NC_085845.1, forward strand.
TACTTTTAATATACATAAAATGAATATTTCATGCCAAAAATACATCATTGTATTGTGTTATAGTTAAGTGCATTATTTATATTCCCCAAGTAACAATGTGGTTTTAAATCTGTATGAATACTAACACCCTCCCAATTTTCAAGGGGGGGGGGGATTCTTTTAAAAAATCAGGAAAAATCCCCCTCATGTCATCAAAATTTCTGGAAATTTTATATTTCTTGTTGAAAAGTCAGTTTTTATTTCATGCCTTTAAGCCTTCTTACCTTCTCAGATGCAAGTGAAAAAGAATAGCATGCACCACAGTGTTCATCTCCACAATATGTCTATTAGTGTTTGTTTGTGTGTGTGTGTGTGTGTGTTTATACTCCTTCAGTTTACCCAAGGACCCTATGAATTTCATACCTTTTTCTTAGGCCCCTTCTACATTGACATATGATTCATTTTTTTCAAAGCAGATAATCCACATTATCTACTTTGAACTGGATTATGAGTCTACACTGCCATATAATCTAGTTCAAAGCAGATACTCTGGATTTTATATGGCAGTATAGATCTAACCTTAGGGAAGATGGTAAGTTGCTGAGGCTTGCCAGCTCCTTCCTCTGAAATATAGCCTACAGCACCTGGCATTCCTTGGTAGTCTCCCATCCAGCACTGATGTGGTTTAGCTTCCCAAGATCAGATAAAATATATTGCTTCATTTGGTAAAATCCTGCACTTGCAGAGCTCAGGTGATGTTGTATTTTATTGTCAATTGTTGACTTTTATGGAGAGGTGGCTGCCAAGGTAGCAGAAATGGTCAATATTTTCTAATGTTACACCATTAAGCTGTATTTCTGGCATTGCAGGGAGATTGATTGATGCATGCTGAAAGAGCACTTTGGTTTTCTTGATGTTCAATGAGAGGCTGAGCTTCTCATATGTTTCTGCAAAAGTGTTTTAGAGTGGCTTGTAGGTCTTCTTCTGAATGAGCACAGACTACATTATCATCAGCATATTGGAGTTCTATAATAGATGTTGTTGTGACATTTGTGTAGGTTTTGGCTTTCAGTCTGCTGAAGTTAAATAGCTTGCTATCTGTCCAGTGTGGTATAGTGGTTTGGAGAATAGGTTCAAATCTCTGTTCGGCCATGAAAACTCAACAAGATGACTTTGAACAAGTCACACACACACACACACCGAATTCTCAGAAACAGGCAAAGGAAACCTTCTCTTAAGGTTGAAAGCCAGTATGGTTATTTTTTTTTTTAAAGCACATAAATCTCCATATTGAAGGAAGACCTCTGAATATCAGAGCCTGGATTGTAAATGAGGAACTACAGCCTTTCCATTTTGTGGTGAGCTTCTCAGAAACATTGAATCACTGTGCAAAATAGGATGGAAAATTAAAAAGATCTTTGGTCACATCTCAGGCCTCTTCTACACTGGCCTATATCCCAAGATCTGATCACAGATTATCTGCTTATCCCAGATTATCTGGCAGTTGAGACTCATAAGCCAGTTCAAAGCAGATAATTTGGAATCCGATCCTGGGATATAGGACAGTGTAGATTCAGCCTCATTCATGGGAAAGAAGCCAGTGGTGCCAAATTCAAAGTGTAGAATTTCCTTCTTTGGACCATAACATCTAGTAACTGGAAGCAAGCTAGGCTTCTGGCTGTGCTGGCAAGGGGATTCTGGAAGATTTAGTTCAAATAAAAGTTGGCATTTTTGCATGAACATTTCACCAAACTCACATTTCCCTATCACCAAGCTACTGTTCCCTCATTTTCAAAGTCTACAAGAAAGAAACTCCTCTTCAGCACTCCTTTAATTCATCTCTTTCATTTATATTTATCTCAGTTGTTTCATCTCCTTATCCTATTGCAATCCCCCTTATTTTACTGTATCTTTTTTTGTCCCTTGCCATTTCCACCTTTCCATGGCACTCTACTGCTCTTTTCAAACTCTGTTGCATATGCGACCACAAGGTTGCTTTGTCGAACAGGCATTCAAAATACCTTTTTTGTAAGTCCTTTATGAAACTATAGATACCAAGCCGTTCACTTCATAAATAAATGAGATTACGATACTTGCTCAACCCCTTCACAAATGGCTAAGTTGACTTGGGATGGTGCGAATTAGTCCAACAGTATCCCAGTGCTGGTCTAAAGTTAACAGATTTACTACCAATATCCAGTTATTTTTTCCTATCACTAAGACTGGATCTACATTGCCCTATATCCCAGGATCTGATCCTAGATTATCTGCTTTGAACTGAATTATATGAGTCTGCATTGACAAATAATCTGAGATACGCAGATAACCTGGGATCAGATCCTGGGATATAGAGCTGTATAGATCCAGCCTATGAAAAACTGAAGGAAGGATGTAACCAAATGATTTCCCCATTTCTGCCTCATGAAAGAGTAAAGTAAGTCTGCTGTGCCGGTCAAAATAGCATAAACTGTAGCTCAATAATTATTTATAACCTAACATGATTTTTCCTTGACACATGTGTTATTACATGATCTTTTCCTTGAGTTATTGTCCACCTCAGGAGAGGAAGCTATTATTTACACATCTGCAGAAAAGCAGCAGACCTTAGTTACTTTGGAGAGGAATGTTGTGTAGTATCACCAGCAACCTCTAGTGGTGATAAAGACATGCTACACTTTTAAACATTTTCAATAAACTTTTTCAGTCCTCGGGAGTCAAGGTAAGGTTATTTTATTTATTTATTTACAATATTTATATTCCACTCTTCTTACCCCGAAGGGGACTCAGGGCGGATCACATTGCACATATATAAGGCAAACATTCAATGCCTTAACGTAGAACAGAGACAAAAGCAGGCTCCGAGCTGGCCTCGAACTCATGACCCCTTGGTCAGAGTGATTTGTTACAGCTGGCTGCTCTCCAGCCTGCGCCACAGCCCGGCCAATAGACAATATTTTTATTTGTCAGTTCCTTTGATGGAAAACTTGTTGAATATAATGTCAATACCTATTGTGTAAGCAATAGGTTTCCAGCCTGTGCTATATACACGCTTTGCTGATAAATCATTATTTATAGAGTGGGCAATTGCCTTAAAAATGCAAGTTGTTCTAAATTCAAAACTACCCAGTTTATGAGGCCCCCAGTGGCACAGTGGATTAAACCAAGGTCGGCAGTTCGAATCTGGGGAGCAGAATGAGCTCCCGCTGTTAGCCTCAGCTTCTGCCAGCCTAGCAGTTCATGCAAATGTGAGATCAATAAATACCGCTCTAGCAGAAAGGTAATGGCACTCCATGCAGTCATGCCGGTCACATGACCTTGGAGGCCTCTATGGACAATGCCAGCTCTTCGGCTTAGAAATGGAGATGAGTACTCCAGTTGGACGTGGCTAGACTTAATGTCAGGGGAAAACCTTTAACTTTACCTTTACTACCCAGTTTTTACTGCCAATTCATTTAGTATATGCCAATCCATTCAATATGTAGAAAAATAGATTAAAGGAAAGTATAGTTACTAAGTATACCTATAGCATATTAAGTGTTGGAGGTGGAGCTAGCATTTGTGGCATTCAGCTGCTCTTATACATGCACTTGGAAGTTAGGAAAGTACTGTGTCTCCATTTGTCGCTATTGTTGTGTGCCACCATGTCATTTCCGACATCTGGTGGCAGCCATAAAATGGGATTTCTTGGAAATATTTGTTCAGAGGGAGCTTCCCATGGTCTTCTTCTGAGGCTGAGTGTAACTTGCCGAAGTGAGTTTCTATGTCCAAGTGGTTTCAAATGCTTATACCAGTGCACTTTGTTGCTTCAAGCTGCAGTTGGGTGTCTCATGACTGAATGTTCTTCCATTATCCATAAGTCAATCAGAAATATCAACATATCAGAAGTTCCACTGGAATATAACCTGTCCTTAAATATCTCTTTTCTTCTTCTTTGGTACAATATAGCATCAATCACAGGATGCCGCTGTCGTTGGTGGGATTCAAATAGCTCTTTGATTGTAGGTGAGCTATAAACCAGGGAAGCTGTGACCACCACCAATGATCCAAACTTGGCACACATTAAAAATGGTCCAAACTTGGCACACAGAACCCACATGACGAACTCAACCTACCAGAGGGGGTTGAGGGTACTGACTCACAGTTATGGGAGTTGTAATTTACCCTACAGCCAGAGAGCACACTGAACCCCACCGATGATGCATCCAGAGCAAACTTGCCAAACATAACAAACTTTAAGTACTGGAGTTTCTTGAGGTTAACCTGGCTTGATGTGAGCTGTAGTTAATCCACAACCTTATACATTTTTTACGATTTTTAAACAATTACTTTTTTAAATAACCCGGGAAATGCCGGATATCCAAGAGTTTGTAATAAAACGGGCTGGGATACAGCAGCCAAAACCACATTTTTACTAGCTGGTTATAACCACATTTTAACAACAAAAGTTGTCCTTTATCTGTAAAAAGCATCTAAAAAGAGATTAGATCATATTTATCAGATTGGTATACAGTGTAAGGGGGATGAGGACATTTAATGTATATACCGTATTTTTTGCTTTATAAGATGCTCTTTTTTCCCCCCAAAATAGAGGGAAAAAGTCAGTGCGTCTTATAAACGCAATATGACCTCACGTGGGGCCGTCCTCCTCCTCCTCCTCCCCCCCTGGCTGCTGAGGGCGGGCCTCTCTCACTCTCTCTCGCCTTCGCCTTCCCTCCCTTCCCTCCGAGGCAGAGTAGGCCCGCAGGAGCGTGGGGTCATCTTTTAGTTCAAATTATTTTTCCCCATTTTCCTCCTCTGAAAACTAGGTGCGTCTTATCATCAGGTGCGTCTTATAAAGCGAAAAATACGGTACTTCAGATTAAGGTATATTTAGTTACAAGTTGATCACCCCCACTTTTTCTCTCTGTACTTGTATATTTATATTTCTAATCGGGCTAGAGGTATACTGTATGTTGTGTTTATATTGGGTGTTTTGATAAGGCCAATTAGCTGATGAATAAAAATTGTTTCATTTTGAGAATCCTCTAAAACTTCTAAATAATGACATCATGCAATTTCTTCATTAAGGTATTTTATTTTAAAGTTCACATACGAAAATCTATACTATAACAACGGAGCATTACAAAACAGAAACCCAGAACAGCTTTATGCATGTAAAACATTTTTTAAAAGGACAAAGAAATCCATGTATGTACTGGCCATAAGATTTGAGTAGTACTAAATTTTAAATCCACACATTTTAATAGTAACAGTATATTTTCTTGTTCAATAGGCTCCCGAAAGTTTTTTTTCTTCTTTGGAAAGAAAAAGATCAATATTATTTCCCCTGCTTTTTTGTGAATATTTGTCATCATCCTGGTACAGGATCATAAGGAGAAATGTTAGTATGGGATTACTGCAACTGCTTATGGCCTGCAGCAATTTCCCTAATTCTCATGACCAGAAAAAAAAGGTAATATGAGCATAGGAATCATTGTGCAGGTAATGCATGTGATCAGTATTTCCCATCTGTTCATCCATTAAAAATGCAGTAAATACACAGATGTACATAATGCATATGGACCAGCCTTGAATATTTTATCCAAGAATTTTAAAATTCATGTATCATGTATATTCCGTGATGTATTTTTTCTCATGTGATAGGAAACAAGTAGATATTAGGTTCTGAAACTTGACCTGCATGCATATGATTAATAGAAACCTTACTTAAAATCCCTCTGTAAATATCTGCTGAGAACAATTTGAGGGAAGGCTTTCATTTCCTTAGGCACTTTTCAGGAAAAACCCAATGCCCTGAGTACATTTCTTTTCAATACAACATAGATTTAGCAGCAAAACAATGATCAGAGATTTAGCAGCGAAACACCGATCCTAATTTATTTAAGGCAAGGGCAGGAATCATGCAGCCCTTCAAATTCTGTTAAGACTGTAACCATCACTGGCTCTTCGCAGATCAGGGATTCCTATTAAGTTTAATAGGAAAGCAGAACAATTATGGCGGTATTACTGAGCCCTTCAAGAGCACAAGATATTATATTCAGATTTAATTTTTAATTTCCTCAGCAAACCCAAGAGTATTTTTATGGATGCATAATTCATCTGTCATATGGCTATTTTTCAATAATCTACTAGAACCTTAATGGCACACAGAGAGGAGTACCATTCTAGTCACTGTCACAGGCAAGTCTTATTAAAATGAGGCTGATTTGAGCAAAACTACTTTATGTAGACATTTTCTAACTGGAATCTTAACAGAAAAACAATCAAATGTATCACATCTTATAATTCTGTCATCAATACCTGTGTAGCATAAGTAACTTGAAATTTTCACACCATAGTTTTCTTAACACGTGAATCTTTTTGACATAGGAAAAGCTTGAAAATGGCACTTACAATTCTCAGAACTCCCTAGAATGGGGTTTTCATCTGGAGCACTTTCCACTTATTCATGTTATTTTTAAGTACTACATGATCTTCTATCATGAATATATGAAGCAAAACTGACATATAGGTCTTGGGCATAATAGGTGAAGCACTCCTGCTCTACAAAGGATTCTTGCACAAATGCAATCTAGATAGGGTTTTTTTTTTAAAAAAGTGGGAGTCAACATTTGTCGATTATGTTAGCAAATACATTACAATTCACTTGGATGGATATATTTTCCTGTCTACATTCACCTCCCTACAAATACTTCAAATCCCTGATCTATAAAAATAGAAGAAATATTTCCCTTCTCCCTATAAGTCAATATATCTGTAATTCAAAAGGCAATGTGGATCTCTGCTACCTCCTCTTCCACACATTCAATATATTGGATTTTAAAGATAAAAATTTATAAATAGTCCCTTTACTTGTGGTGGGAGGGCAGATCCATGTCTAAAAAACAATTTTTACTCAAAGTTCTCTTTAGAAAGACTGGAACTCCCTTAGACTAATGCAATGTAGAAGCAGGCATCAAAACTAGGGCCATTTCAACTAAGAACTTCTGTAAAAAGTCTCACTGGGTATGCATGCAATTTATTTTCATGGTTATATATAACATGCATTAAAATGCCTGAAATTATTTAAATCCTACTATATTATATGTAGTCAAAACCTCTAGTTTTGAAAACATTAGTCCTAGTACCATATTTACTTGAGTCTAACGCTCACCTTTTTTAGCTAAATCGTTGTCAAAATGGAGGTGCACATTAGATTTAATGGTGTGGTTAGAATGGAACACATCATCCCACCTGCGTGAAAAGGCCCAAAGGAACCCAGAGCCTTGGAGGCCGGACAGGGAGGTGTGCTCCCTTGGTTTTGAAGGCCTTGTGAATGAAGCTAGTTGGGAATTGTTTCTCCAGCCTCGGCCTGATGGAGAGGAATGGCTTCCCAAATGGTCTCATTCATGCTTCCTGCCTCCCTGATGTACTATGGTTTAGAGCAGTGGTTCTCAACCTGTGGGCCCCCAGGTGTTTTGGCCTACAACTCCCAGAAATCCCAGCTAGTTTACAAGATGTTAGGATTTCTGAAAGTTGAAGATCAAAACATCTGGGGACCCACAGGTTGAGAACCCAGTGATTTAGAGGGTGTGCTTATCAAGTTTTCAGATGACACCAAACTGGGAGGGATAGCTAATACTCCAGAAGACAGGAGCAGAATTCAAAACAATCTAAACATATCAGAAAAATGGGCTAAAACTAACAAAATGAAGTTCAACAGGGACAAATGCAAGATACTCCACTGTGTTACTACAATGTGTTATGGCAGCTAAAAATATTTAAAACTTGCCAGGTTTTAAAATGCTAATACAAAAAGGACAATGTCAAAAAGGATAGTGCTCCAGACATTCACAGATATTGTTCCATAATCTGAGAAGGACGGTGTTGCAAGATGGAACTGTTGTTTCCCTTTGAAAGGTCATTTCTTGTACAGAAACCAAAATGCACTTCACAACGCAATTCTTAAGAGCAAATGGCCTGCAAAAATAAATATCTTAAAAACCAATACCCCATTCAGTTGTCATGTGGGAAGGGGAAGTAATATGACCAAAAATATCTGCAAAAAATAGGTTTATCAATTTACAGAAAAATATTGTTCTTTGAAGTACACAGTAATTCCAAGAAATTGTGATGTTATTCCAGTATCCATTTACTTCAGCATGACTTTCAAGCAGCCTGGTTTTATTTCTGTGAACCTGGAAATCAAAAGATAATATCACTGAAGATTCACATAGGATTGAATTTAAATAGTAACTTCTAAACTGTTTGCACACCATTAAATTCAGGAGTTCTTCTTATGCTTCTGCAGGACGTTTCATGGATGATTAGTCTTGAATTTAGTTTTACTTTTCTCACAAGGTATAAAATGGCAATTTTGTGAGTTTAAAAAACCCTCTCTGCATTTGGTAGAAAAATAATGGAGTCCAACTAGCTTTTACAATGTGTTGTCTAAGGCTTTCATGGCCGGAATCACTGGGTTGCTGTAAGTTTTCCAGGCTGTATGGCCATGTTCCAGAAGCATTCGCTCCTGACGTTTCGCCCACATCTATGGCAGGCATCCTCAGGGGCTGTGGAGGTTTGTTGGAAACTAGGCAAGTGAGGTTTATATATCTGTGAAAGGTCCAGGGTGGGAGAAGGAACTCTTGTCTGTTGGATGCAAGTGTGAATGTTTCAATTAATCACCTTGATTAGCACTGAAAAGCCTTGCAGCTTCAAAGCCTGGCTGATTCCTGCCTGGAGGAATCCTTTGTTGGGAAGTGTTAACTGGACCAGATTGTTTCATGTATGGGATTCAGAATGTTGTTCTTTATTTGCTGTCCTGATATTAGAGTTTTTTAATACTGGCAGCCAGATTTTCTTAGTGTGTCTGTAGATAATTTGTAGGTTCCTATGCGGTCAGTAGTTCCCTTGATGTATGGTAAGAATCCTTTACCTCTGGGTGGATGTTTGTCTTTACTCTCATGGCTTCACTCTGTCCGCATAGGGAAGCTGATGAAGAAACACAATCTACAAACTATCTACAGACCCACTAAGAAAATCCAGCAAATACCACATTCAGAAAAAGACAAGAGGGACCCCTGCAGGAGTCTACCGTATACCATGCAGTTGAGGTCCTAGTTTCCAATAGACCTTAATAACCTCCGAGAATGCCTGCCATAGACAAAGGCGAAATGTCAGAAGAGAATGCTTCTAGAACATGGCCATATATTTTGGAAAACTCACAGCAACCCAGCTTTTACAATATTTGATAAAAGAGAGAATATAAATCAAGAAAAAGAGAAACACTATAAACAAAAACTACACACAACAGAATTAAAAGAATAATTCAGTTTGTCTTATTTGCACAAGGATGATATGCAATCATGCATTTTCAGAGAAAGCAGGTCTCATATCAGATAGCAAAAGTGGTTTTCAAAAGCAATTTTTGATAAGAGCATGGGGAAAGTGGAGAGATTATTCACAGATTTTTTTAAAAAGAAAAATGGCCAAGCCCAAGTCCTTGGACACTTTTGAAATTGTCCATGACCATCAGATAAAGAAGTTGCTCCTTCAGACATTAAGTGGGATGTTTTCCAAGGTAAAATAAAAGAAATGTTTTAGAATGTGATGCAGGGTGTTTGAGCTAGTCTAGAGAACTTAAAAATGCTCAAATTCCTCCACATTCCCAATCTACTAAATTGCCATTCATTCTTCCTTTAATTATCTAACTGGTTTGAAATGTTATATGGCCTTCATCAACCTGTTACCTTCCAGATAAGTTGTTCAAAATCCTGGTTACTGTGGTGTGCTTTCAAATAATAATAATAGATGCTATATATGATTATGATGATTATTGCCATTTGTTTCCACATTTTTTCCATGTCTACTTTTCCCTAGAAATGTGAAGAGACTATTACCATCACTGGACTAGTGACGTTCCTAATACAGCAATAGCACTGTGGCATTTCTCATAAGCTTGGCTCTCACTCCCTTAGAGAAGATGTACAGAAAATAGAGGGGGCAGACTGCGGACCAAGTAATACCTATATGAAAGGAGCATTATAAAAAGAACTATATATCAATGTTCCTTGAAAATCATTGTCAACTTTTAATGAGTTAAATGTACATGTAGGTTTCAAACCTTTAGTCACAGTATGTCAACCTACCTGAACTTGTGGCTTGTGAGGTATTTCATAACGGCTGGTTTGATGCGAGCAACTCCTCCCTGGCTATGGTTTCCCCTTCCTGTGATCACGTAGAGATATGGCTTACCACCAGCCAGGCTGCACTCTGTTATACAAAAATTGTAACAGTCAGAATATTATCTTTTTAGAAAGCCACTTTTAATACATTTCTGAAAACAAAGCACATGCTCTACTATTCCCTGTAATGTCCCACTCTAACATGCAATAGTATCATAACTTTTTTCTCACTGATGATAAAGCAATTCAATAATTTGTTTTAGTTCCTATACCCCAGTCTTAAATTATTTAATGAATATTCTGATTTTCTCCCACGACACCTAAAGATGCTATACGTTGTTGTTGTTGTTGTTGTTGTTGTTATTATTTATCGTGCCTCTTTGTGGCTTGAGGCAGGGTACAACATGGTCAAAACAAAACACTATTAAATACATATTACAAATATACACAGGTAATACACAGATTAAGGTTTACCCTGCATGTTAAAATTTGCAAGTTAAAATTGCCTGGATAGGCCTGCTGGAAGTTGTATTTGAAATTATGACAGTTAATTTAGCTGATTTATTAAACAATACAGCTTAAAACAATCTGGAATACAGCAATCAAAAAAGCATGAAAAACAAGCCTCTTAAATAAAATTTCATCTTAAAACAATTAAAACATATTAAAACCTACACACTGCACTATCCCAACCAGATTAAAAAAATTGAAGGTTTGTTTCAATAAGAAGGTCTTGGCTTGCAGGCAGAAGAAAACAGGGAAAGAGCACACTGAATCTCTTTGGCAGAGGGCTGCATAGCATCGAACACAGAGGTTCTCAACCTGGGGTCCCCAGATGTTTTTGGCCTACAACTCCCAGAAATCCCAACCAGTTTGCCAGCTGTTAAGATTTCTGGGAGTTAAAGGCCGAAAACATCTGGGGACCTCAGGTTGAGAACCCCTGATCTAACAGAATAGCATCTTTGAAAAAGAAGCTTATGATATTTTAAATAGGGGTGATGGTGGTTGACTGTTGGTGAAGATAGACTGTGGATGGAGTATTATGGGGATTTTGTTTTGGGGTTTGTATCTTATTATGAGGTGTTGGGGTGTTTTTTTTTTTTTTGCCTTTTATATTAGAGGGAAGAGAGAGAGAGATGTTGTTGTTTTGTTGTTGTTAATATATTTATTGATGCCAGTTTTTTCTCTCCACAAGGAGACTCAAAGCGGCAAAGTAGTCACTTACCTTCTTCTTTTTCCTGTAGTACTCTACTCAGGTGATCCAAAGCTTCATCCACATGAAGACCATGAAGGTCCAAAAGATTTTCAGGCAGTTTGGAGGCATTCACCTTCTCAAAGATTTGCAAAGCGGCAGCATGATTTGCTTCTTTCATCTTCTGCTCGTGAAGGCGACCCTTTATAAAAGAGGCAGAGGTTGCTAAAAACAAGTCCAACTCTGAACTCCATCCTACTGGACAACTGCTAGGCAAGGCACTTGAGTATACAGTGACTTCCTAGTTCCATACATTCCTGGGAGAGAAAGATTAACTAGATCCCTTTTAATTTGGCTTCAAGACTGGTTATGTGATGACATGTGAATTCAATTTATGATGGATGGGGCTCTTCTAGAAAACTCGGTATTGCAGTCTGGATATACTCCTGGACTCAGCCCTGATCATGAATGTCCATGTTGCAGCAGCACCCAGGAGTGTATTTCCCCAGTTAAAATAAACTTACTAGCTTCCCCTGTTGCTGAGCATAGATACTCTGGTCATAGTGAAGTACACCTTGTGTTCTATTGTGTGCATTACTATTGCAAACTCTACATGGAGGCTGGCTTTAGAAAGAGTTTAGAAATTTGAGTGATACTGTCAAACTGTTGACCAGACCTCCATTTTGTTCTAGATTTTGTTCTTCTCCTGTGAGTGTGAAGAGAGACAAGATATCTCCAAATACAGTAGAGTCTCACTTATCCAACACTCGCTTATCCAACATTCTGGATTATCCAACGCCTTTTTGTAGTCAATGTTTTCAATAAATCGTGATATTTTGGTGCTAAATTCGTAAATACAGTAATTACTACATAGCATTACTGCGTATTGAACTACTTTTTCTGTCAAATTTGTTGTAAAACATGATGTTTTGGTGCTTAATTTGTAAAATCATAACCTATTTTGATGTTTAATAGGCTTTTTTTTTATCTCTCATTATCCAACATATTCGCTTATCCAATGTTCTGCCGGCCCGTTTATGTTGGATAAGTGAGACTCTACTGTAGTTAGAAAGCTAGGCCCTTACTTTTCTATAGAGAAATGTAATTATTTCAATAAAGTCTTCTATAACTTTAAAGCTTGACTCTGCTCTTGAGTTGCTTAAACTCAGGCCCCTTATACACTGCCATATAATCCAAACTATCCACATTCTCTTCTTTGAACTGGAGTATATGAATCTACACTGCCACATAATCCAGTTCAAAGCAGATAGTTTGGATTTTATATGACAGTGTAGAAGGGAGCTCTATCAGTCTACTGCTGGCACTAGAAGCTTCTGATCTGCCAAACTGCTGATGTTGCTGCTACCGCTTCTTTACTATTTTTGAATGCTTTTTCCTTTTTAGAAATTATCTCTGACAAGACCTATTTAAGCTCATGTATAATTTGCACTAAACATTTTTAAGTGAATTAACAGGACAGACACTCAGATTTGTGGTTACAAGTGTCAAAAATATATTAAATTATGCAAAGCTAGCACAGTTGTTGGTTGAATTAAATTACCTGTTGCACATAAAATGCTGCCACAGGCTTCATTCCCATGCGATATGCTTCCCCAGCTTTTGTCAGACTCTCTTGCCTGCGCTGCTGGTGAAGAAATGCCTCAGCCCTGAAGTCATCATAGCCAGGATAGTCAAAGTCTTGAAATGCGTTCTCACTGAGAATGTCTTCTGGCTCCTTGGTCTTTTTGACCTAAGATTCATAAAATTTGTAATAAGAACATAGTCCAAAATTTGTTAGATGCTCCACGACATGCAGAGAAACCTGCACAATCACATTCTATTTGCTTGGTTCTGAATTTACTGAAGACAATCTTTTCTCTGAAATGGATAATTATTTAGCCTTTACAGAGCTCTCTTTAAAAAATACATATTTGAATGGCTGTGCAAAATGAACCTTACCTTTTTCTTCAAAGCAGTTGGTAGAATGGCACTCTGAGCAGTTTCTTTGGCAATAACTGTTTTTACTGGATCAGCTTCCAGAACGGTATTTAGAAACTGAACAGTTTGTTTCAAAGAATAACTAAGACAAATTGAAAAGAAAAGGGGTGATGGAATAAATTAGCCAAATCCTTCTGCAGCAGGACAAGAAAAAAACACAAGAGAAACATTATTTCTAATCCTTCATGTTCAAATTCTCAATTCATATCCTTGTATAAAATAATAATAATACAAGTAACAAAGGCTTAACAAACCTAAAGGCGATAGCATACCAATGCATGGTATCTTGAGTTACCATTATGTTGCATTAATTATTATTTTGTATCTGGAACAAGGCACCAGTATTTCATTCAAAAAATGGGGGGTAATGGGGGACTTAAAGAATGGGAGGAAATAATAAAACACATATTAGATGCAATTAAAGGCTCAGTTGCCCTAAGTTGGAGGGACCGAAAGAAATGGGATATAAAAACTTGGTATAAATATCTAGCCGACTACCTCCTCCAAGACCATATTAGTGAAATAAAAATTTATTATAGGAGGCAAAATGGAAAGGTCTCATGCCCAGAATAAAGAGGAAAGATAAATATAAAGAATTAAATAAGATTACCCTCATGACTGAACAATTATAATAAGCATAACAAGATTAGTAAACTGTTCCCAGGGGGAAGGGGGAGGGAGAAAGAGGGGAAATGATGTAAAACAGGATACAGGATGAAGAAGAAAACAAAATGATTACTTTTGAGAACCTTAGACAGACAGCTATGTATAAGATTAATAAGACTGAGCAATAATGGAATAGCTGGTGAAACCAAGAGAAAATAATTACATGCTTGATTATACTGAAGTATAAATTTTCAATAGTATTCATGTACCTTTGTATTACGTAAAGTCAAGTCAAGGGTGGGGATTCACAGGTGGGACTGGAGAAATAATACTTGTGTTTTGATTGCGGAATTTCAAAGACTATGCTTTTTATGTGTGTATGTGTATATTTTTCTCACAATAAAAAAAGGGGGAGCCAGACACCAAATCTGAGAGATATGATTGTTATTCACTATCAGTCTTATTTCAGATAGCAGGGGGACCTGGAAAGAACTTCTGATGATGACAAAGAAAGTGGTCTTCAAGAACCCAAGCTATTTAGCACTTTAAATTCAAAGTATTTACTATGTTAAATTTTAAAACTAAGCAGCAACTCTTTTTCCATTAATATACATTGTATTATCAGAAGCTCACTTGTTGTCCTTGAACATGTCCATTAGGAAATTTGGATTTATCGTTGGGAATAGTTCCAGGAGTTGTTTCTCTTTCAGTCTGGCAGCACAGTCTTTTCGAGCCATGAAAAGAAAACCTTTCTACGGGATTAAAATGTATAGATATAATTACATACCTTTTACAGAAAAATAATTTCACCAGTAAAATACAGGTTGAGTCAGTTTATTTTTCCAGAAACAGGCAGTCCCCAGATTATGAACAAGATAGGTTCTGTAAATTTGTTCTTAAATTGAATTTGTGTGTAAGTTGGAACATGTATATTTTTAAGTGTATCTGCAGCCATTTTTTTAGTTTTGGATAGTACAGGGAAGGGTTAATAACCCTGTAACATTTATTTTGCTGTCTTTGCTCCTGTTCAGAAGATTTCACTTCATTTTCTATGCCTGTGCCAACTGGATTTTGAAACTTTTGGGTTGTTGTGGAAACAAGGATTGGGGATAAAGCTCCAGTGGAGACACCTTTTCCCCATAATAACTTACAAAAGTGAATTTCCCTTCCTAGGGGCAGATTTCCACTCACTTCCTGTTGTCTCTTGATGGTGAACAGAAAGGGGGAGGACTCTAGGTTCTGTAGTTTGACTTACACAACGCCCCTATAAAATGTAAACAGGGGAGGGTGAAATCCAAACACATCTGGTTGCTGCAGGTTTTGGGAACGTTGGAAAGCTCCAACTGACTGGCCAATGCAAGTTATGTTTGTTCTGCCCAGCCAATAATGATGGCGGTAAAATAGGAGGCCTGGAAATGTGACACAAAAGGGCCATCGTGGCATGGATTAATTGTTGAGCCACTTGATGGATCTTATGTTATCTACTGCCGCTCACAGGCAGAAATACAGGTAAGACACAGTTGTAATAGGCAATGTTCATACCAGATCCTGTTTTTCTTGCAAGGCAATTTCTTCAGACATAATCTCCCGAAGAGATACTTTCTGAGTCTGGACATTCCAGTGGTCCATGAAAGGAAAAATGTCTGAAGCCACTGTCTTTCCAGCCATTTCATCTGGAGGTAGTTTTCCAGTCTTTTGTGCTTGACTATTTTCATATTGACAAAGGGCACTGTTCAGCTCATCTAGGTGCAACTGCTCAAGTAGCATAGGATCTTCAGGAAAAAAAGATTGAAAAAGAAAAACAATGTTTCAATTAAAAAAAAAAGCTAATGAAAATTTAAGTGCATTCTTTTTCCTGTGCTTTAAAAAATATTGTTGGCAAATTCCAGTCATGCCCCACTCATGATATCCCAACTCCTTTTTTTCAGTCAAATTGGGGGGGGGGGGGGGAGAGAGAGAGAGAATGGTTGCTTTTTCTGCTCCTGGACACTACTTATTGTGATCTCATGGGCAAGAAGAGGAGGAGTAGGACTTATTCGCCCCATTACCATGCACATTGCTGCAGATTCTGGCTCCTTTCCTCTTCCTACATGCAGAGTGTGTCTTTTTTATCCATGCAAAAAAGGGGAGGTACAAGGGGAAACAGATACACACCACACTCATGACGCCAAATATATTTTTCAGGATGGTTTGGGGATAAAACAGAATAACTTTGAATAGGAAAGTCTGAACTCCATGAAGGAAAAATAGAATCAAATATGATTTTATATGAATTTATATTTTTAATTTTTTTTACAGAGACAAGGGTAAAAGATTAAATTCTTGATTTTGCCTCTTATCAAGGATCTGAACTTGGTTTCCTAGAAGCATATTTAATGCACCATCCTACTTTAATACAAGGAAATACACACTTGGTCAAAGATAACAGCACATACTTACTTTCTTCAAGGAGCTTGTTCAAGTCCTCCTCTCTCTTTTGACGCTTCTAAATTAAAATATTTAATAATGAAGAACATATATAAGTACAAGGATGCCGAAATACGTTTCAGAACTTAAAACAATTTATTTAGATGGATTCATGATTCAGAACAGGTTCAGATATGCAAGAAACTAAAATTTTAAATTCTGAAGCAACAATATTTCTTATTGACAAAATGCTAGCTCCCAATACATGTTATTAGAGGTGGGAAATTGCGAGTCCTGTAGAGATCATTGGACTACAACAGCTATTGTCTCTCACTACTGATGATACAGGGGATACCAGCAACATATGAAGGGCTTCAAATTCCCTGTCCTGAGATATAAGAAGAAAATTCACACTATCCTATCATGAACTGTGGTCATTTCAGGTAACTAATGAAACAAACAAGCCAATACTGAGCACATCTCAGTGTAAATGGGCACTCTGAATACAACTGCTGTTACCACTCTGTCCATCAGGCCAAGAACTTGGGAGCAAGATAGGAGATCTCAGAAGGCTAAAGTCTTGAACTCCAGTTGATTTTAAAGACACCTATCTTACTGAGCAATATAATCTGAAGTTGTCCTCTTTCTAGTACCCAGCTCCTGATTCCAATCATACCTTATTTTCTCCATATTAATCTGATGATGTAGGAAGATTTAACATCTATACTGCAAAAGCTACAACAGTTGGACTAAGAGAAGAGAGAATGTCCACTTTCCCAAATGGTAATTCAAATTATTTATTTATTTGTTTGTTTGTTTGTTTACAGTATTTATATCATGTCCTTCTCAAACCAAAGAGGACCCAGAGCGGCCTTATAGTAGGCAGCAATCTGATGCCATAAACATTAAACAGACATATAGTAAAATGAACAGATACAATAAAACACATACGATTAAAAATGTAAAACATCAAAACCAATTATTAGCAAGAACCACATAATCTTAGTCAAAAAGACGTTCCAGTCATGACTGCACATATTTAATTAATGCAATCTCTTGGGAGACACCTGACTGTCATTTTTTTGTTTTTATAATTTGATGAATTTTATATGTTTCTGCTATTATTTTGTTTTGGCTGGTTTCAAATGTTATAGTGTTTTAGTCACTGTAAGTCTCCTTAAGTCCCAAACTGGGAAATATGTAAAAAATAAATAAATATCGCATTTTTCATTGTCTCCTTATTTAAAAAAATAACATGATTCTGTCTAAGCATCATGTACATTTGGATGATCCAATACCATTAGTTAGCAAACTGCTCTCTTCAGTTTTGTTTTTCAAAACTAATTATGGTAACTGAATAAAAGAAATAACACAGTCCTGACAATTAGAAATAATATGACTAACCATAATAGATGCTTTCCATTTCTCATGAATTTCTCTGGCCAAATTGAGATCAATATGAACCACATAATCATCAGAAGTTAGTGATCCTTAATTAAACAATAAGAGACATGGAGATAAGGAATGAAATAAATGAAAATGAGACATTCATGTATTCAATCAGGTATATTAGAAGGCATTTAACACAGTACCATTTTTAAGATATAGTTTTTTAGTTTTAGCCTTTTCCCTTTCAAGACCTCCTGTACATCAATTTATTGCTTTATACTGTAACTGTATTTTCCTTCTTCACATTGAGTTGCTGTGAATCTTGCTGTGTTGCACTTGCCTCCAAAAGATAAGAGTTCTTTCTCCCAATCTGAACTTTTCACAGATATATACACCTCACAACCTCTGAGGCTCCCTGCCATAGATGTGGCTGACACATCAGGAGAAAATGCTTCTGGAACATGGTCATACAGCCCGTAAAACTCACAGCAACCCAGTTATTCCGACCATGAAAACCTTCGACAACACTTTCTCACACTGTTCTTATTTAAGAACACACTGCCCAATAATTTTGTTAATATACTTATGAAATACGTTCTGGCATAAACATAACTCCTTCAAATAATACAGAGGGCATATCTAAAGGCGATAGGCATATAGGACTTTCAACCCCAATTCAAATTGTGTCATAGAAAAAAAACATGTCACAAAAAAGTAAATTGACTCTATGTAAGATTAAATAAATATCCTTCCTAATTGCTGAATGACACAGAGGACAATTTTCCTTACTACAGAACGCAAACTGAAACAATGAAGGTGAAAGGTTCAAGTCCTTCAAAGATAGATTTCTTGAGTTCTACAGGGCCAAAACAAAATTTCTGCAATCTCAGGCCCCTTCTATACTGCCACATAAACCAGATTATCAAAGCAGATAATCTACATTATCTGCTTTGAACTGGATTATGAGTTTACACTGCCATATAATCCAGTTCAAAGTGGATAACCTTGATTTTGTATGGCAGTGTAGAAAGGCCTTAAGACATATTTAAGAGGATAACCCTTTACAACTTCTCTCTTAGCCTGAAAGGAAGGCAAAAACAAATCCCCCGTGAACAAAATTTACTAAGAAAATCCCACAATAGGTTTATCTTAGGCCCCTTTTCTGCCATATAAAATCCAGATTATCTGCTTTGATAATCTGGATTATATCACAACGTAGAAGGGGCCTTACTGTCACCATAAGTTGGAAATGAGGAGAAGGTACACGACAACAACAAATTTTTGACTCTCACTTTAGACACCAGGTTTGAATGAAGCAGGTTTAAAGTTCTCTCTTTTTAATTTGTTCCCCAGCCTCTGCATAGGTGAATGGCAGTCATTCATGCATATGAGGTGGAGGAGGAGATTGTAATGTACTTGAAGATACAGAAATATTGACATGAGATGAATGGAGCCAGGCTGATATAGGGAGATTAAAGCACCCTAGCTGGTAGCCAATTAGGACTGCTACAGATTGCCTCCCTCAATCATTGCTATGGAAGGAGGAAGAAGAGAGAATGACCTACAGCTCCCACATGCTTTCCAGGGATGGAGCTGGACATGTTACTGTTTCAAATAGTTGCTGGAGCAATGACACTAGGAGGAAGGACTGGGGGAAAAAATCACCTGTTCTGTAGCGAAGTTTCACTCCCAATTTAGCTCCAACAAGGATTCAAAACAATAGCTGTCCTTCCCAGCTCCTACAATCTCAGCAACATGCAAGAAGGCCACCATACAAGCTACTCCCACCATAACCTTTCCCTCTTTCTCCTCCCATGGCTGGGATGGAGTACTGTGGACTGAGATAAGAGCACTTGCTTCCTCCTCTAAAAGCCCTCAGACATTTGGCTTTCTGTTACAATGCATCAATTATGTCACAACATCCAAATACCTAGGTAAAGGTTTTCCCCTGACGTTAAGTCCAGTCGTGACCGACTCTGGGGGTTGGTGCTCATCTCCATTTCTAAGCCGAAGAGCCGGCATTGTCCGTAGACACCTCCAAGGTCATGTGGCCAGCATGACTGCATGCAGTGCCGTTACCTTCCCGCCAGAGCGGTACCTATTGATCTACTCACATTTGCATGTTTTCGAACTGCTAGGTTGGCAGGAGCTGGGGCTAACAACGGGCGCTCATTCCGCTCCCAGAATTTGAACCTGGGACATTTTGGTCCGCAAGTTCAGCAGCTCAGCGCTTTAACACACTGTGCCACCAGGGGCCCCTTTGTAATAAATATGGGCATCAACAAAACAGTAATATTTTATGGTACCATACCTATATCAACACCAACCGGTCCAAATATTTCACTTAATTGAATGGCTAATTCTGGAGGTAAGGTCAGCTCCAAACAATCTATATTCACAGGGTTTGACGTAGGTGTTGGGTTCTGTATTTTGGTTATATCATCATATTGACTAGGCATATTGTTCTGTTTCTTTCCTGCTTCCTCTGAAAACAATGGTTTAGACTTCATTTCTTTGTGCTGTTCAAACCTGCCTCCATTATTTCCCATTTTTTCTGTTTGCTTTACATCAGACAACGCCTCCTGAATACATGTATCTTTTACAGCTGAGCACTCCCGATGATCTGAAGATGTATTATCTGTTACCGTATCAAAAGTAGGTTTCAAAGTGATGAAGCCTCCATTCAAATTATCAGATAGCATCGCAGAAACACACACATTGTTTTCATTGTGTAAAGTGATGTTCTGCTGTTCTTTTACTGACACTGAAGCAGAGTACATCTCCTTTGTATGTGTTTTCATATGATCTAAGAAAGGTGCCTCCTCCTTCTCTGCTTCTTCTGCAAGAGCTTCTGGAAGAGTTTGGTTGGAATTTTTGTTTCTTTCTGAGGGAGCAATCAACACATTTGCTAACAAGTTGGGTATTTCAGCATTTTCCTTCAAGGATTCTTTCATTATATGTTGTCCATTATCAACTAAGTTACCTGTGATTTCAGAATCTGAAGTAAATCTAGAAATCACATCCACCGTTTCTTGCTTGTTCTCTTCAGAGTTTGCAACAGCCCCTTCACAATTAACATTTTCTTCAGACTTAAGAGACGGAGTACCTCCCTTCTGCAAGCATTCAATCTCATCATCTTTGCCTAACTTTTCATCAGAATCTAACAGGATTCCTGTAGTCCAATCAATGTCTCTGTTGCATCTTTCATACAAATCTTTTAGTGCATCAAATGAAAGGGACCCAAAGAGTTTACACAAAATATTCAGATTCTCAGATTCATCGACACTGACAAATTCACTTTCTTCCACATATGTGCTTTTCTCATAAGTTACTTTATAAGGTATTTTTTCTGGACAGTCTGAGGTAGCATCAATACCTTTTGGTATGAACCCATCTAGCCTGCCATGTAAAACTTTAGTATCCTGTGAAACAACTATTTTCCTTTCAAGCCTCCATAGAAGAGCAAAATCATGAGGCTCTGTTTGTGAATGCTTGCTGGTTTCTATCATGATGCATTGGTCAGGTTTCTGTTCCAGCTCATTAAACAAAGCCAACTGTTCCTCTGGTTTGCTAAGGGTCAAATTATTGGTAAATGTCAAGGCTAATTTATGGTGCTTCCGTATTCTTTTATTCTGCACTGGCTTCTTCTCATAAACAGTGTCAGGAACTGAGTTATCAGATGTCTGAAAACCTTCCTTCTTTTCACCAATGTTTGCACATGTTCCTGAAAGGCCAACTACCGTGTTTGGAATATTTATGTTGGTATCACACTGACTACTTGCAATCCCTTCTGATTCACTAAGAATTTTCTGAGATATTCTTTTCTGTCTGTTTTGTCTTTGTCCTAGAGAGTTTTGGACAGGCCAGTCTCCTGCTACTTGCCATCCTGTTGTACCTTTTTCTGTATCAGTTCTGGACAAAGAGGCAGAGGCTTGGTGATTGTCATCCTCCTTATTTTCAGAAAGTCCCATTTCCTTCAGAATATCAATCAGGCCCATTTGTTCTCCTTTCTGAATCTTTAATGAATCCAAAGTGGTCATGCTTGCATCTTTATCTTCTTTGTGATCCTTTGTAAATTTTTTGGCTTTTTTCACCCTCTGCCCCATAGTTTGTTCTATTGGCCAGTCTCCCACAAAATTGAACACTTCTGGCCTTATTGGTTTGTCTAAAGTTGAATCTCTTAAGTCCGTAAATTGCTCCTCTGTTGATTTTGTTTCTATTACTACTCCAGTGGACTGACTTGCTTCTACTTGAACTTTGAAATCACTGTTACTGCATTCCTGAATGTTTTCATTGACACAGGAATCTGAGAGTGCCTTTCCTCTCAATACTGTGATGTCAGTTTTAATGATTTCTGTTTCAGAAGAAGAATCAATTTTGTCTTTCCTTGATGATATGTAAATATCCACGTCATCCTGATGGACTCCGAATTCAGAACTACATTCTTGTAAATTATATGTAGTATCATGTTTTTCCTTCTTAAGTTTCTGATTTTCTACTGCAGCTTTTTCTAAGAAATGCCTGTCATCTAGACATTTTATAGGTGAAATAAAAAGTTCTTCATTATCCCCATAAGAATGTATAATTTCTTTCCTGTAAGTGAAAAAACAAAATCGAGTTGTCTTTTTTGTTTTTATAATTATCTCTACCATGTGTATCTCTGCTAAATCTCATCTTTAATACAGTCCTAGATTTTGTTCCTGTTGTGTCTGATTTTATTCTGGATTTCTATAGACCTTTTATTTATCTCAGAATATTTCCTGACAGCTCCTTGTATTATCATAGACATTTTATACCAGCTGTTCAGGTTGGTTTATTTTAAGCAGAAAGAACAGCAAATGATCTGGGATTTTTCAATCAGTCTAAATGTTCATACTGAAATGTGTTTCAGTATTTCCAGATTAAAAAAATAAATAGACTGAAACACTTAAAATGTGCAACATATGTTCAACAGAATATTTCTCCAAAAGAAAAAAAAGATAAATCAGAAAATACGACAAATGGACCAATGATTGTAAAATAAAAATCCTTGAAAGTAGTCCTGATAACAAGTATTAGGCAACAACAAAAAATGTTTGGGCACAGTAAAAAAATTAAACCTTATCCTGTGGATCATTTGTGAGTTCTTCAGTGTCATGATTGGGTATTATGCTATTTCACAGTTTTCTAAGCATCAATGTTTTCATAAATTGCAGTTTAGGGAGACTGTATGCGTCAATAAGTCTTAGAATTTCCTGTCATCCACTGTCACCCCAAAGGCCCATGAAATATATTCATTTTACCCCAGATCCTTTTTCTGATGAAGAATTTCATCACAAGTTCCACTTTTCAATTCATCTGGGATTGAAGAATTCAAAATTGAATTAACAGTCAGGCAACGCTCATACCGTTCCAACATTTTTTTTATTTTTTCTTTAGACACACCATGAATATTTCGCCTAAACATTAAAAAAAAACCAGAACATTTGAGACTGTAATACCATAATATGCATATGCTTAACAAATTTGAAACATGTGAAGAAATTAGTTAGCTTAAGTTGCTTCCTGGGACATCACAATTCAAATGAGGAACATTGCAAAACTTCAAAATTACATAAATTCCTTGATATCTCATTACTTCTGATAAAATACTTATTTTATTAATTCAGTTGAGTTCTAAACTGATCAAAGGGGACTTTTAACACTTTTAATATCAATTTCTATATGACTGTTTAATGACATTTTCTCAAATGTTGAGAAGCTCAGAGTTACAAGTCAGGATATTTTAACAAGGAAACAAAATGGGCACAGACTTGTTTCTTGCCGATATTTTCAAACAATATCAAGTTTAGCTCTTACTGGCAACGGACTGCAGGGAAAAAATAGCATCAAAATTATATAAGGAATAAGAAAGACCAGTAGCCACTGTTCCTGAGTTGATCCACATGTTTATATCTGGATCAGTCAGCATTTGACTTTCTTTACTAAGAAAGAAAATTTGCTGAAGGTAGAATGAAGAAACTGGTCTGAACCTCAAGTGTCAAAAGTCTGAAAGTGTCAAATGCAAGAACAATCCCAAAATTATGCTGTCTGTTCTTAAGTCAATTTAAAGGAATATCTACTAAAACTAAAGATGAAATCCACTAATGAATTACGCTAAGCAATCTCATAAAATCCCATGAGAGGTAAGCAGGAACAACTGA
Organism: Anolis carolinensis; assembly: GCF_035594765.1. NCBI lineage: Eukaryota > Metazoa > Chordata > Lepidosauria > Squamata > Anolidae > Anolis > Anolis carolinensis. Next base: position 80,920,634 of record NC_085845.1, read on the forward strand.
GAGAATGTTTAAAAAAAAATCAGCTGAATTAACATATTTGATTCCAATAAAAGCTGCTCCTTTCTAAACTAAGACTACTTTAGTCTTTCTTCTAATATAAATTGTAATTTAACGTAAGGTATCACTATTACTGTTATTTACCTTTCCAGTTCTTTTGGTTTAAACTTCCACCAAGTATCCGGTTCACGAAATATAACTTTATAGTTGTGTTGCTGTGACTAAGGAAAAGTATAGAAAAGCACAACATGTCACTGTATCTCCATATTCCCCAAAGATCAGGTTAAGAATACAATTAAAAGTGAACCAAACTTTATTTTAGAAACCATCTAATTAGTCATTCCTCTGCTCCTAACACTATTGTTTTCCCATAACTATATGATAGAAATACCCTCATCATAAACATATTATATAAATACATCTATCCATAGGTTATGGTTGTTCCTAACAAATGTCTTGTCTAACTGACTGCTTCCAAAACCAAACGACAGAATGCAACCTTAAAACAGTTATCTGAAAGTATGACCTACTGGACTCAGTGACTCTTGTTTCCAAACAGATGAACATAAGCTTTGGATGCTTGCTTCTCTGAGTGTTAGATATCAAATGATCCATTTAATGGGCCTTGAGCTCATGCTCCCTCCAACCAATGCGCAATCATTAGGCCATTTGTGATCTTCCAAAAAGTATAATATTGACAGACATAGGGCCTATTTCCATGGGTCAAGTACCTTGAAGCTGATCTGGGTTGGGCCTGCCAACTGGATGGAACCTGCATGGCCGAGTGGCACCAAACCCATGTCAGTTCTGCCGCACCGCCATCTTTACTGCCCCTCATGTCTATGGCTTAGCAGCAACCATTGGATGAAAAATTCCTGATGGTAATCACTTGTTGCATCTATTGACTGTGGCCGAAGTGTCAGAGCAACACAAGAGAAGGGAGGAGAATAAGATAGAATTGTCCATTCCTTTCCTCACTTCTGTGTCAAATCACTCCAGTGCAACGAGTGACGACTACTGACAACACTAGGGGAGCAGTGAGTGCCATCCCCTATCCCCAGACTGCCCAAGCCCAAGGAAAGCAACCACAGCTGGTTCTGAATCAGAACCCACCCAACTGTTTACACTACTACAAAGTGTAGCCAACTTTTCAAAATATGGGATAAGTTTATGTTAAGTGGCCTTGGAGGGCCATTATGGTGAATTGGCCCCATATGTCATGTGGACACCATGGGGCCCATTCACCGCATCCTGTCTCATTTGGTGCTATGTTCCTTTAGGTCAAATGCCTAAAGTACCATGGTGCCACCTAACAACAGACATAGAAAACTTTAAATGCTTTTAGTTCAACAACCCTAAATTATAGAATACTAACCAAAACAACATAAGGCTTCATCTCCCAAGCCTGAGTGTTTGTGTTGTCTATTATTATGGGTGTGATCCGTTTTTCGAAAGCTTCTTTGGCTGAAAAATATATCAGTAAATTTTAAAAGTGTAAAAAATTGTACAATATAAGCAACATTTTGTTAGAGGTTATTTAAAAAGTAATTACAGAAAGATAACCAGAAGTATAATGTTATTTCTATGTTCTTATTCTACCCAATTAATAGTTACTGATTAGAAATTATCTACACAGATTTTAACAGATTACATTATGAAGTGTTCTATAAAACTTTTCCGTCTGTCTCTTGAATAAAAAAAAACTATTTTTGTGGATCCCCTAATAAATCTATTATTTGCCTATGTGACAGCACCATCATAAAAAGCAAGGAATTGAGAATCAAACTTAACTTCATTTACACTACACCATCTCTTCATCTACACTATACCTTTTTATTTAATTTTTTTAAAAAAAATAGTTCTTCATAATCACTCTATCCTTTTGGTCATAGTGTATGGGATGTTTGGAATCAGACTATGTTCATCAAATATAAAAGAATGTATGCACACTGATAATAGTACAAAGCAAATTGCAGAAGCTAATGAAAATGCATAAATAGAAATGAGAGTACTATTATAACCTCAACATAATTTGTATCATTTGTATTTATGGGTTTTCTCATTAACCTATGTAATGATTTTCAATACTGACCTTTAAAAACATTATTTGATGTATGAGAATACATATTGCTATTTTGAATCATTATGTATAATGTACTCTTTTCATTTTCCTAGTCCCCAGCTATGAATCCATGGTATTGGAGATTACTGTGCCTCTTCTGTATGACTGATATTTTATTGACCTGATTATGTGAACTTGGCAAAAGAATTCTAAGGAAGTTTGTTATACATAGATGTCAACATGCCTAAACAACAAATTGTATTATTGAACCTGAGCAACTAACAAGTTTTGTTTGGCATCCACTTTTGTGGACTCCAACCCACCAAATCTGATGACATATATCCATGAAGGTTTATTTCACTTACAATTTGTTTTGTCTTTTAAGATGCCACAGGATTATTTACTGATTTTGCTGCAACAGAACACCAAAGCCATCCTTCTGGAAATTCAATAGAATAACATAGCTACCTCTCTATAATATACTTAAGCGATATTTTGTTACTCTACTATATCCATTATATCTCCACTTACCTCGTTTTCGGTTCCATTCATGTGCTTCTGCTAAACAATTAGCATCAAATTGGTACTCCCCATTTTTTTGGTAAAAATAATCATCTGTACTAAGAATGATTCCACCAGGATTATCTTCAAGCAGAGCTCTGTGCAAAATTATGAAACAAATCAAAATCAGATATCGCAGTCTTTCTCCTAAACTCAAAACAAGTTATTTCACCTAAACTCAAGCATGCACACACAACACACTAACTTTTGGTTCATGTGAAGATGAACTGATTTTTTTTTTTACAACGGCAGCATTAGTGATTGAAAAGTCTAAAACAGGACTTGTACTATGTGTTGTTGAAGGCTTTCGTGGCTAGAATCACTGGGTTGCTGTGAGTTTTACGGACTATATGGCCGTGTTCCAGAAGCATTATCTCCTGACATTTCGACCACATCTCTGGCAGGCATCCCCAGAGCTAGTGTTATATAGTGCTATCAAGCCTATCAAGCCATGCATACCAAAAATACATGCACACACACAACAACACAGCCACAAATCCAGATTCAAGAGGTCACTTGGAAACCAACTAACCAATACAGCAAGGAAATAACTGGGGGAACAAGGGCAGGGTTTGTGGCAGAATTCCTAGAGGTTAGAACTTGAGAGCCAGCCTGTTCAAAGGGATCTATTACAATGCCATTCTTCATACCTTCACCCAGAGCAATCATCTGCCCCATGGTTTTGTTTTACATGAGGTCTGGCACCAAATGGCTCTCATTTATTAGAGGACAAAACTGCGGTTTGCAGCAGACCTGAACATTAATGTTAGGAAGGGACCAGGCTTGCATGTATACACACTTAATGCAAAGCCACAATAAGAGCAAGAAAGAAAGAAAGGGAGAGAGAATACTACTTTATTATGCAGCATAAATGAATAACCCACCTTGCCAAATATGATTTACCAGATCCAGGAACCCCTCTAAGAAGAACAAGGACATGACCTGCAAAGGAAGTCTTTCTTCTCACTGCGTGATAACCAGCAAGTGGGTGTAATTGGGAGAAGTTCATTTTTTGACTTCCATCTTTATTCCCCAATACCTTTGGCACAGAGGAGTTGTTGTCCCAGGATTGTGAGAATGCTTGAGGAGAACACATTTTTCGACGACTTCTGAAATCTGAAGCAGGTCTCCATTTCCCAGGGCTGATTGCAACTGGCGTTACAAAGCTATGACTTGTAGTTTGAGGATAAAATGAAGGATAAAAAATAGGCTGTTGTGCATGCTTCTGGAGCATAGAAAATTCTGAATTCCACATTTGCTGAGTTGGGTCAACACTCATAAAAGATGTGAATGTTAAACCAGATCCTGCACAGAGATCAGGCACAGCAGCATTTTTAGGACTCTGATGTACATCTATGACATGTGCCTGGTTTTCAGCACCTTGTGAACTAAAACTATCAAATGCACCTGTCTCAGATTCAGCAAATTCCTGGTGGAGTTGAGTTGGTATTCCATTTACAGTTGTAAAGTCCAAACCAACATTATGTGTTTGAGATGGGTCAGTACCAGATGCTTCCATGTTGGCTAGGGGAATACCTTCAAGAACCACACCACTGTCAAGTACTACTGCAGGCAAACTACAGCTCTCTGGGACTGCTGCAAAAATATCTACTTCATCTAATGGGCTAGACTTTGTCTGAATGTTTGATTTTCTACAAATCAGATCAGAGGCTTTATAGTAATCTGTATTTAATGGTGTAAAGGCGCTTTCTAATTTTTCACTGTCTGTTTCCATTTGTTTTGAAGAAAGCATAGTGTTATAACCTAAACTGGATTTTACATGTTGAGATGACTCCTTAACATAGTCAGGACTACTATAGTACAAAGCCAGAGAAAGATTACCCAAAATCTGGTCATTTTCTGAATCCTTCATTTCACTATCTACATTATGTTCCCCCAAAGAATTATGTAGCAAGGAAAATAGTTCTTCAGATGATAAAGATGTTTCAGTTTCTTTACTGGAGTTCACAGTTTTCATTGAAGCAGAATTTTGGCCATCTGTTTCGGAGCAGGGCTGATTTTCACCAACCAGTGATGCAGATATGGAATCAAAACCTGAGACTTCGGATGTTATATCCTTTGCAGCTGTGGACAATTCCAGAAGGTAATCCATTGTTTCTTCCACTATTAAATAAGGAAAGATCAGTGTTGTGGGAAGCTATACAAAGACTTTTCTCTGGTAAAACACAGGGCTAAACATAACTTATTTTCTTTTGAAGATTACCTTGTTCTCCATATATCCTGCCAGCCTGACTCAGTAACTTTTGTCCATCCTCCAACCAAAAAAAGTTGAAAACTGACAGCTACATAAAGGCCAAGCAGCGGTGCTTTGAGCTAACAATGAGAAGTTAATTTGTTTATTTGAGAATCTAGTATAAATTACTTTTTAATATCAATTGATCAAAAGGTAATACCTGCAACAAGCACATCCATTACACAGCCTGCACGATTCAAAGGGCCCACATTACAAAAAATTTAAATTTTGTTGGCATAAATGCAGGGGAATTTGAGGGTTTATCCATATGTGGTGGGACTGTGAAAAGCTACAAAATTTTTACGAAAAGATTAAGGATGAGAATGAAGGATGATTAGAAGAACTGAACTAAACAAAAACAATTATTTACCCAACCAAAAAATCTTCATGATCAAACAAATAATATAAACCAATGAGTAGAGTCATAACTGTCCCAGAGTGAGAGGGAGGGAGGAAAAACGAGGGAGGGGAGAAATGGATAGGTATAAGTATTAGAGGTATAGAACTGTAAAGGATAAAATGTTATCAATAGAATATGTTATAATAGATAAATAATAATAATATATCATTGTGTATATACAATTGTGACAATGTTATAAATTACTTGCATCTAACTAAATAATAAAAAATGAGAATGAAGGTGGAACTCCATGTTGTATTCAGAACGTATAACCAAATTTTTAAAATATGAGATATTAGTAAAGAAAGTGACAATATTTTTTTACTAATTTTTAAAAACCGCAATGTTTTCTAGTCATAAGTCCCAAATTTAACTGCTCAAATGAAGAAGGAAAGGAAGAGGAAGATACTTAAGAAGTGCCATTCATAACAATCTAAACCCAAATCTTGATGGCATCTGTTGAATAAATGAAAAATATATAGGCAATAAGTATTACCATAAAGAAGAAACAAGTAAGCAAACTATGATAGTGAGCAAAGCGTTTCAGCAAACTCCGGACAGTGAATTATAAATTTTAGGAAAGAATGTTGACTGCAACATTGAAGATAATGATCCTACAACTATGGTGTTTTCAGCTATCTCTCCAGTGAAAAATATAATGACTAACAGAGATCTTCACATTAATAAAATAAAACTTGCTCCATACAAGATAAAACTGATCCTAAAATGTGTAGCACCACCACTTAACTGAAAATCAAAGTTTGCCTTGTCTAGTAGAACAGGTTGTTAGAAGACTGAACATTCCAGTTTCTCCTTCAGACTCGCTGGGCTTTCCAGTGAATCAACGCTGTAACTAACTCTTTCACATTTTCATAAATACTTTGTGGTTAAACATGCATGAAAACACTCAAAATTATAATGGCAATTGTTTCCAAAAGCCTAAACATGTGAAAAAGATTTTGGAGTCCTTGTGGACAACAAGTTAAACATGAGCCAGCAATGTGATGTGGCTGCTAAGAAAGCCAACGGGATTCTGGCCTGCATCAATAGGGGAATAGCGTCTAGATCCAGGGAAGTCATGCTACCCCTCTATTCTGCCTTGGTCAGACCACACCTGGAATACTGTGTCCAATTCTGGGCACCACAGTTGAAGGGAGATGTTGACAAGCTGGAAAGCGTCCAGAGGAGGGCAACTAAAATGATCAAAGGTCTGGAGAACAAGTCCTATGGGGAGCGGCTTAAAGAGCTGGGCATGTTTAGCCTGCAGAAGAGAAGGCTGAGAGGAGACATGATAGCCATGTACAAATATGTGAGGGGAAGTCATAGGGAGGAGGGAGCAAGCTTGTTTTCTGCTGCCCTGCAGACTAGGACACGGAACAATGGCTTCAAACTACAGGAAAGGAGATTCCACCTGAACATTAGGAAGAACTTCCTCACAGTGAGGGCTGTTCGGCAGTGGAACTCTCTCCCCCGGACTGTGGTGGAGGCTCCTTCTTTGGAGGCTTTTAAACAGAGGCTGGATGGCCATCTGTCGGGGGTGCTATGAATGTGATTTCCTGCTTCTTGGCAGGGGGTTGGACTGGATGTCCCATGAGGTCTCTTCCAACTCTACTATTCTATGATTCTATGATTCTATGAAACATCTGTCACTGAAATCTGAATGGAACAAGAGAAGTGCCGATTGTTGAGCTGTTATATGTTAATAATTCTAATTTAAAGTATTTATACTAATTCCAGTAACAGTAACTTCTGATTATAGTTTTGAATCTAATATTTCAGTAACACAGGGGTGAAATGATTAACCCACATCTGACCTAGAAGGAGGGCTATTAAAATGTTAACAGACCAGTTATTTTTTTGAATTAAACAAAAGTAAAATAAAAATAATGAATCAAATCTGAATCAATGTAAGGGTTTTTTTTCTGAAAAATCACATCCCCATATTAAGCACACAAGCTAACACAACTGATAAAATTTTGTTTACCTTGAAAATCACATTCAGACAGCACCATGTAAATGACAGTGGGATCCAAATCTGAAAACATTTCTGAAAGATTGCTGATGAGCTCCTCTTTCTTGGTCCCATGAGGTGTTTGTACCATTGCTCGATCAACTGCTGAGGACATCAAGTCAGCTGGAATTGTTTCTGTGTTTTTGATTTTTTTTGTTGGGCTCACACCTAGGTTTTTCTTTTTCTTTGGCATTTTCTTTCTTAATGTAAATATTCCTTTGTGTTTTATTTTATTTGCATGATGCTAGTTATGTCAAGAACAAAAGAAAGGCATTTTTACAAAGACATATCCAGATTTAAAAAAAACTAGAGTAGAGAGAGGGGACAAGTATTTTAAAACATGCAATCATGATTTATCTTTTATATGACACTTTGTACAAATACACACACAGCCTAACAACTAATCTTGAGATAAAGCCAATTATTTAATACTGAAAAAAATATCCAGATATAGATTTTCTTAGGTAAATTAAGAGGGATCTCTCTCTTATAGAAAAAAAAATGTTACAAGCATAAATCAAATTTTTCAGCAGACTTAACGGCCAAATTTCAAATGTGCCCTATAAAAATATTATTCAACAGCATAATTTTCAATTTATAACAAAGCAATTTAATACATCAGTTGTGTCACCTACAGAACAGTATATTATCAAAAATAATTACCGTATATACTCGAGTATAAGCCGACCTGAATATAAGCTGAGGCACCTAATTTTATCACAAAACTGGGAAAACCTATTGACTCGAGTATAAGACGAGGGTGGGAAATGCAGCAGCTACTGGCAAATTTCAAAAATAAAAATATAGATACTAATAAAATTACATTATTTGAGGCATCAATAGGTTAAATGTTTTTTAATGTTTACATAAAATTGTAACTTATGATAATAATAATAATAAGACTTTAATAAGATAAGACTGTCTAAGTCTGATTACCTATATACTTGAGTATAAGCCGACCCGAACATAAACCAGCCAGGATCCTCACTCAAGTATAAGCCGAGGGGAGCTTTTTCAGCCCTAAAAAAGGCCTGAAAAACTAGGCTTATACTCGAGTATATACAGTATGTATTATACATTCTGGTCTAAGCATTTTGGGAAAGGAAGATTCAGCCTATATACATAGATAATTCTCCAATTGCCTAACAAAGCTTGGCCATATTTAAAATACAAATTGTGCTCACTTGTGCTGATGATGATTTAGCACAGGTGGGTGTCTGGCGATGCTCTCCCCACCAAGAAGGAGGGGTTTTGGCTCGCTGTGTGAGCACCAAATTCACATGAAATCAGTGTATTAAACATCATTTTAATGTGAATTTGTGCCAGTATAGAAGGCCCCTCAGATGAAATACACCAATAATTCATGGGTTCAATGTTTTTAATTTTCAGGGATGGTTACTATAGATGTTACCTAAACTAGTGATGTGAACTTTCTGGAACAATTAGAACAAGCAAAAAAAGTCTGGTAAATTTTCATATGCTTTTAAAAAAAAAAAAAAAGATGAAACTGGAAACATTATATTTTTAGATCACTAATATAAAGAGAAATATAGCTTACATATAAAATGTCAGCAATTTAACTTTAACCAGAAACGACTATTAGAATACTTTCAGTTTTTTGATAATAAAAAATTCTTCCACATAGGTCCCTATGCTTGACTGTTATAAAAGATCACTGCTTCTGAGAGCATTTTTTACTTTATTTGGATAGCATGGTGGCCTGGATATGTCCAAAAATATTGCCTTAGAAATGCACATGGCCTGCAGAATGCATGATTCATGGCCAATGTACATGGGGCACAGAGGTTAAGGATGCTGAACAAACACTATATGCTTAAAGCACTGAACATTACTTTGTGACATCTTAACACAAGACTATAAAAGGAAGATGCAAATATTTACTCACTATGACTTAGATCAAAAAAAAATTCAGTGGTCCCTTCTTTTCCACATTTCATCTGTTTTATGATTAATGACATGAAAGATCATTAATCAATGATAAGGAGTATAAACTCTTCAGTATCTACTACTTCAGACAATTATCCTTTTTATAACTCCTCATGAGAAACATAATAATCCAGTCTGGGTTTTGCTTCATTTGTTTAACCTGGTGTTGGAATTCATTAACCTACAAAAAAAAGTATGCAATAGTTAAAAGTCAAAATATATTTTCTCGTATAAAAGCAGAATTATAATACAAGCCTGCCAAATTGAGGGTCATAAAAACTTTTTAAAGAATGTATGCTGATAATGGTTTTGTAGGAATCTGGTGTTCTAAACTCCAAAATGACTTCAGATTTGCTCCATAATGTACAATTGTTGTTGCTTTGTTGTTACTGTGGTTGTGGTTTATTTATACCAGTGGTTCTCAACCTGTGGTCCGTGGACCACCAGTGGTCCCCAAGACCACTGGTGTAGCCTTACCATTACTACACTGTTGTAACGAGAGTGACTCTCGCGAAACCCTCTTAGAGTGCCGAGACAATAGGGATGTAGGGAGGGGAGAGGTTGACTACCCACAAAAGGCATGACAACAAGCCTCCTAACTGCTGCTTGTCCTCCTCCTCCCTCCCTCCCTCTGAGCAGAGCCGTTCCATGTGGCGCCTGGAAGTGGGGACACCTTGGTGTCTTCATTTTAGGCCTGTTCCTGAGGTTAGTTGGGATGCTGATTCAGAAAATTGGAAAGACCACATCAGCTCTAGATTATTAAATATGGTTTTCTGTGGGCAAGCAGATGGCGACTACTGGGTGGCATATGTTCTGCATCAGAAACTAGAGCTGATGTGGTCTATCCAATGCAATTTTCTGAATCAGCAACCCAAATAATCAAACTGAATCTAAAGTTGCCCAAAAACTGATTAGTAATTCTTTTGGTACTAATGTTGGAGAGTAGTCCCTGGTCATAGTTGTTCCTGGTCAAAGTGATTCCTGGTCAAGTATTCCCTGGTAAAAAAAAAAAGTTGGGAACCATTGATTTATACATTGCCATCAAATGTACATGGTGCTTTACAGTAAAATATGCAAAACAGTTGGTCCTGCCAAAGTTGTACTATCTAAACATATGTGTGAACACATACACACACAGAGAGAAGGAGGAATAACAAAACACAAAACTAGTAATTTAACTACAAAATAAACCATCTAGATAAAATGTAAAACACCCCAAAACCATTATAATACAAAGCAAACTGATTAATACATGTAATCAAAATATGCAAGAATATAAAATAATGTCAAACTAAAATTCTAGAAGTTACAAAAAACAAAAATGTTTCCACTTGAGATTACAAAAAATATGAATAGAACAGTTTTCAAAAGTTCAGAGGTGATTCCAAGAGCAGTGAGTGAGAAAGGACAAAGCTGAGCCAAGGAAGAGGAAACCCTTACTTAGGTGAGAAGCTTAGAATGCGTAAAATGCTGTTCTCAAGCAGGCCAGTAAAAAGAAATAAGGACTGAAAGTTGGGGGAACTAAGTTGTGTAGGGCTTTGAATATTAAAATGAGACATTTATACTGAATCTGAGCACCCTTCTTCCCAGTCATATAACCCAGAATATCAAGACAAAAAATCGTACAATATCTGCTTTAATCTAAGTTATCTGAGTCCACATTGCCATATATTCCTGTTCAAAGCAAATAATGTGAGATTTTGTTCAGCTGCGTGGAAGGGGCCCTAGAAAGACTGGGGAACCAATGCAGAGATATCAAAAGTAAGTAACACAATTAAAACTATAGGCTAAAAAGGTGATATAAGGGAAGACCAGTCAAAACAAGAGTGCAGTAGCCAAGGCGAGAATAAAGAATGAACTATGGTCTAATATACAAAAAAAAAAAAAAAACCTCCCTGCTTTCTTCAGGGAATAAACTGGATTTTATATGGCAGTGTAGATGGCACCTTAGTAGAATTATTCAAGATAGCTAATGGGGAAAGGAAGAGAGAAGGCTAAACATGTTAAGAAATCAGATTCAGCTTTCATGTTGTATTCTAACATACATACTGAGAAATTCCAGACAAGTAGATATAATATTATAGTATTAAAAATATACAGTAGCTTTCATTGTGGAATGAATGCTGCATGTTTTTTATTAGTAGTACAAAGATAAAGATGAATTTCAGGTCCCCCAGCAATAAAGCAGGATAGAATCATTGGTACCATTAAAAGAACCTGCTAAAGATACTGACCTCAAGACACCTTGATGCAAAGGATCATATTCTCTAGATTAGAAAAACCTCAGCTAAGAACTCTTTTCTAGTTCACCATCATAACAGAGGGAAGAGAAAGGTGTTTTTGAACCCCATGTTAAGTTATTAGCTTTAAAAACTTTGGAGGAGCATGAAGACTTCCTTTAGAATTTATCTACATACAGACAGGTGTCAATCTAGAAATAAGTTACTGATGTTAAGAGCACATATCACAAGAGCAGACTGAGATCTTGAAGCCATGTAATTTATGTTATTACCTACCCACCCCTATCTTCTTACAGAAAAAAATTAAGTGTGTGCAATTTTAAATACACACCCTGGGTCCACCGACATTACAGATTTTAACACTAAATTCCTGTTTTCTTGATTAACTGGTTAAGAAATTTTAAATATCACTATCAAACCTACAATTAAGTCAATAGAAACAAAAATTTAGTCTTTAGTTATCATGAAAAACTTCATAGCTCAATTTAGACAATGAATCAGAAACATATTCTTCAATATCTTATTTCCTTTTATTTCTTTAGTAAATTGAAATATTATTGCATTTCTTCCTCCACCCCCATTTTCATATGGATTTTCAAAGAGATCTTCTTAAGTTTTAGTTAAACTTTTGATGTATTTTTAGGCCAATTGCTATAAAGAATAGAAGGGTAGATCATGTAAAATCTAATCATGTTTGTCATAGGCCTCTGTGGTTTATATTTCTACATTTCATGTACAGTGTTGCATGAATTGATGCAATACTTTAGCAGCTGTGGACAATTAAAGTACCAAGCAAGAGGCTACGAACACTAACATACAAGTTCTCTGGACCCTGCTTTGGCCTGTTGTCACCAGGTATAAAGCTATGGAAAAAATACCACTGTAAGACCAGCATAACTCTGACAAATATTTGCCATGACAAAAAAGTCTTTAGGAAGGAGGAAACTTATTCCATTTTCAGCACTGAAGGATGTTGTACACTTTTCAAGTCCTAATTACAAAATGGTCATCTTCACAACTTGCCAGATAAAGAAATTTAAACCAGACATTTGCAATGTCAGATAGCATTAAAATCATAATTTATTTTTAAAATCTGTCCACTCAAAATTAATAAACCCTTTAAAAATGTTCAAGTGCAAGGGACATTGACAGTAATTGATCAGTCTTCATATTTATGTTTTGCAAAACAGAAACAAAATGTAAATAATAATCATCTAGAGGTAAATCTTATTTGAGCAATCAGTGTTTTATTCAACTTTTACTTTGCTAAGTGGATCAATGACATGTGGCAGCTTATAATGTTCTTAAAGGAATATCGAATCATAGAATCATAGAGTTGGAAGAGACCTCATGGGCCATCCAGTCCAACCCCCTGCTAAGAAGCAGGAAAAGATAACCTTGTACACGATTTTCCTGCAACAAGCATGATTTTTAGACTGAAACCTAAAAATAAACAGCATTTAAAAAAAACCCTGTGATGCTGCTACTTATAAACATTTATCATGTAAATCTATGCCCCACTTTTGTTTTTAATGTGATCTAAGGTTTTGATTTCAAAACTACTATTGAAAGTTGCTAAGAAGTAGCCAACAATTTTGCTTTGTGACAGTAACAGAATGAGCATACTATACTATTCAATCTACAGATCTGCAAACAAATACTTCGAAGGAGAATGCAACATATTTATGGGCACTGGGGACATTTGTAAGAGCAAATCAATATTTTCACAAGAATTCAACTTGTACTCTTTGTCATTTATAAGAAATTATTCATGCCTTAGTTTTATTCAAACTATAATTACAAATAGTGGTAAGAAATGGAACTGAAAACCATGCTACCCTAAGGCTCCTTCTCCACTGCCAAATAAAATCCAGAATATCAGCTTTGAACTGGATTATATGGCAGTGTAGACTCAGATAATGTGGATTATCTGATTTAATAATCTGGATTATATGGCAGTGTAAAAGGGGCCTAAAACAAAGTTTCTTAAACTGTGGGCCATGATCCCATTTAGGGTCCACTAACTGAATGATGGGGTTGTGAAAAATGTGTATAGCTTGCCACCTGGTGGCTACTTCAAACATTTAAGTGAATCTGTTAGCAACAACATGCAGAAAATGCCTGTTTTACTTCATAAAAAAGGAACACCAGTCAATCTTGTTTAGAAACCCTTACAAATGCTGGTTTTGTTTGATGGTTACCTTTTCAAATTCAGAAATACTTCCCTTCAAATTTCTGATGGGAAGTATTTCTGAAAAACTAAGTCGGGTTCATAACCCATACTTTGTTGAAATCAAAAACATTATTCACCTACCATTAAAGTTCAATAGGAATCAAGTCTCAAATAATTCAACATGGTTTGTGACAGCCACAAAACGAAGCTTCTGGAGAATAATAACTAATTGCAAAAGCACCATGCAATTAAACAGGAAATAACACTTTTCAAACCAGGGAACAGAAATTGTTTCCCAGTTTTGTTACATAGTGTAATATTATTTTTTTTAAAAATGCATACAAAATATTGACTTACCTATGAAAGTAATAATAGTGCGTTGGATTTTTTCACACATTTCTTGCTACATTCATACGCCGAACAAAAATACATTTTATATATTTTGTATAACTTGTAATGTTAAAAGAACACTAAGAGGAATGGAAGTGTTTGGAAAGAATGTTTCCTCACTTTTCTGTGCTCATACATGCTTTAGTTAACTCTATGCTTTCCCTAATCCTCTCAATGAGTGAGCTTTCACCTTCACCATTGTCACCCGCTCACCGCTGTGTATATTCTGATTTTAATTTTTAAAATGTGTATGTCACAATATATATTTATATGCTGTTTATGAGGCCCTTGGAACCATAAGAAATGCAAAACAGGCAGCCCCCAAGGTTTAAACATCCGACTTACAAATGATTCATAGTTAAGAATGTGGGTGAGACAATAGGAAGTGAGAGAAATCTACCCCTCAGAAGGGAAATTCACTCCTGGAAGAGTTATTACCATAGGGAAAAGGTGTCCCCACTGAAGCTTTATCACCAATCCTTGTTTCCACAACAAGCCAAACTTTTCAAAATCCAATTCTCAAGGGAACAGAAAGTGAGGTGAAATCTTCTGAATAAGGGCACGACACCAGAACAAACCCAATTTGCTTATGATATCCAAAGCTTGCATGTACGTATGTGTGTGTACATATACATAATATACATATACATATATATGGTTGGAGTTACGCTTTAAAATGTACTTGTTTCAACTTACATACAAGTTCAATTTAAGAACAAACCTACAAAACTAATCTTATTTGTAACTTAGGGACTGCCTGTAACTCATTCTTAAATTGCCCCCCCCCTTAAAAATCAAATTACCTCCCACACTGGGAACCAGGGCTCTAAGCACATCTCTCCCTTTCCCATAAAAACCTACAATGTGTAGGTTAACAAACAATAACAAATCTCCAACGAATACATTCATGAATACATACATACATAAGAAGACTATAACTCGAAAATGGTACCTTTAGTACAGGCGATGTCGTTTCAGTCTTCACTCTGGCATTGACAAAACCTCCAGTGGCGCAACTCTATTTGGACTGGCACAGAAGTATCCCTTAATCAGAGCTTGCTCTGTAGCTTTTAAGTAATGAGGAAAAGCAAGGAGAGCCAGGTTTTCTGCTTTCAACTGAAATATAAGAGTCAGCACTGCCAGATAATCTGGAGGCCCTTCCACACAGTCATATAAGCCTCAAAGGAAGAAGCTTCCACCACACTCTACGGCAGTGAGTTCCATTGCTGAACAGCTCTTACTGTCAAGAAGTTCTTCCTAATGTTCACAGAATTGGAAGAGACCACATTGACCATCTAGTTCAACCCCCCCCCCCCCCCCGGCCATGCAGGAAAAGCATAATCAAAGCTCTCCCAACAGATGCCCTCTGTTGAAAAGCCTTCAAAGAAGTCATACAACAACAAAAAGCAAGACAAATCTATGGCAGAGCAATTAAGTCCATGAAACCTGTAGCACCTGAATGCTATGACGTGTACAAATATCTAGGATGACACACAGTCCACTCCTCCACACCCTACGGTAAAAGGGTAGTATGTATTTGCATTATTTACATAAAGCAAGCATAAATAAGACACCACAGAGATACACCCATTTCATTCCTCTACTGATGTTGGAGGAACGTAGTAAGTAAAGATTCTAAAATATGAAATTCTTCACATTGTGTGGATGTGTGGAAATGTTACAGTTTGGTGCCACTTTAACTGCCATGGCTCAATACTGCAGAATCCTGGGTGTTTTAGGCTGGATCTACACTGCCATATAATTCAGATTCTCAAAGCAGATAGATAGACTCAGTGAAAATGATTTTCAATTGAAGATACCCAAAACAGAGAATCTGAAATGTGACCTTCAAACTGGAAAAACAATTCAAATGAATGGACAACCACTAAAGAAGGCCACCGGATTTAAATACCTAGGGTCTCTGGTCTTCATAGATAGCAACACAATGCCAGACGTACGGTAACGAATAAATGCAGCCTGGTTGAAATGGTGGCAAACTACTGCCATTCTGTGTGACTCAAAAATGCCTTAACAACTCAAGGCTAATATCTACACTACAGTTGTCCACCCAGTAGTCAGCCCTCTACAGAGTGCTGGCCAGCAACAAAGGAACACAAACAAGCCGTTAACACAATGGAAATGGAAATGCCGAGATGGACACTTCTCAACCATGTGCCAAATGATGACATCTGTCAAAGACTAGGAATAAAAGCAATCAGCAAGAAAATGCAGCAAGCAAGATTACGGTGGTACGGCCATGTCATGAGAATAGAACCAACACCAGTAGCACAAACAGCACTGCATTTGGAGATGGTGACCAAACAAAAGATGGATGGACACCATCAACGAAGACATGTGTGCTGCCAACCTGAGACCTGAGGAAGCCCAAACAAAGCCCTGTGGAAACTACAATCACAATGGTAACCCGTCAATGGGTCAATGCTTGCTCCATCAATGTTTAACATTTACACAAATGACCAGCCACTGCCAGGAGGGACAGAAAGTTTCATCTATGCTGATGATCATGCCATCACCGCTCAAGCAGGGAGTTTTGAAATGGTTGAACAGAAGCTCTCCGAAGCTTTAGGTGCTCAGTAAGCCTATTACAGGGAAAATCAGCTGATCCCTAACCCATCTAAAATGCAGACATGTGCTTTTCACCTTAAGAACAGACAAGCATCTCAAGCTCTGAGGATTACCTGGGAAGGAATCCCACTGGAATATTGCAGCACACTAAAATACTTGGGAGTTACCCTGGACCGTGCCCTGACTTACAAGAAGCTCTGCTTGACTATCAAGCAAAAAGTGGGCACTAAAAATAACATAATACGAAAGCTGACTGGTACAACTTGGGGATCACAACCAGACACAGTAAAGACATCTGCCCTTGGACTTTGCTACTCTTCTGCTGAATACGCATGCCCAGCGTGGAATACATCTCAACACGTGGCTCTTAATGAGACATGTCGCATTATCACAGAATGTCTATGCCTCACATCACTGGAAAAATTATACTGTTTAGCTAGCACTGCACCACCTGACATCTGTCGGGAAGTAGCAGCTAGCAATGAAAGGACCAAGGCATAGACACTCCTGCCCATCCCCTGTTTGGATATCATCCAGCACGCCAACACCATAAATCAAGAAATAGTTTTCTAAGATCTACAGAGACACTTGCAGGAAGACCTCAGCAAGCGAGAGTCCAAAAGTGGTAAGCTAAAACCCGGAATCTCAATAAGCGTCTAACGCTGGATGAGAGATTCCCTCCTGAGCACACAGGAGACTGGGCCACTTGGAAGGCGCTCCGGCACCACACTCTGGCACCACAAGATGCAGAGCCAACCTTAAGAAATGGAGCTACAAAGTGGAGACCATGAAATGTGAATGTAGAGAAGAGCAAACACCAGGCCACCTATTACAATGCAGTTTGAGCCCTACCACATACACAGAGAACCTTCTTATCGCAACACCAGAGGCACTACAAGTGGCCAGCTACTAGTCACAGAACACTGAATTTAATGCCAAGTTTTATAACTTTGTGTTCTCAAATACATTACAACTTGTACCCTCAATTCGCTTCTGACACGATAAATAATTAAATGGGAAAATAGCTTAGAAAGAAAATCAAAGCAAATAATCCACGGCTGTTTCCACACAGCTGAATAAAATTCCACATTTTCTGCTTTGAACTGCGTTATATGGCATTGTGGATTATCTGCCTTGATATTCTGGGTTAAATCGCTGTGTGGAAGGGGCCCACATTATCTGCTTTGAATTGGATTATGAGTCTACACTGCCATATAATCCAGTTCAAAGTAGATAATCTGGTTTTACATGTCAGTGTAGATGAGACCTTAGGGCCCTTTCTGACAGGTCCTATATCCCAGGATCTGATCCCTGGTTTTCTGCTTTAAACTGAAATAGAAGAGTCCGCACTGCCAGATAATCTGGGGGCCCTTCCACACAGCCATATAATTCAGAATATCAAGACAGACAATCCAAAATATCTGCTTTGAACTAGGTTATTGGAGTCCACATTGCCATATAATCCAGTTCAATGTGGATTTCATACAGCTGTGTGGAAGAGGCCTGGGATAAATAGAAAACAAGCCCCTCCCACACAGCTGAATAAAATCCCTCATTTTTTTGCTTTGAACTGGAATATATGGCAGTGGGGACTCAGATAAACCAGTTCAAAGCAGATATTGTGGGATTATCTGCCTTGATATTTGGGTTATATGACCCTTAGGGCCCTTCCATACAGCCCAATATTTCAAAATATCAAGGCAGAAAATCCCACAATATCTGCTTTGAACTGGCTTATCTGAGTCCACACTCATATAGTGTGGGATTTTTCTGCCTTGATATTCTGGGATATAGGGCTGTCTGGAAAGGCCCTTAGTAGAGGGGGTTTTTTGGACCACGGCTCTCCAACTCTCACACAGCCATATAACCGAGAATTGGTTTATCTAAATCCACACTGTCATATATTCCAGTTCAAAGCAGAAAATGTGGGATTTTAGTCATCTGTGTGGAAGGGGCCTCCAACTCCCATTAACCTTAGCCGGGCGGAAAAGTCAATGGTGGATGGGAGTTGTAGTCTACTGCTTTCCGCCCCTGCCTGAGAAATGAGGGGCTGTGGGGTGTTTGGCGCCCACAACGTTCAGGGAAGCGGCGCATATTTTTGATGTTGTACGACTGCGACGAGAGGGAAAGGGGAGTCTACAAAGTACAGCGTTCTCAGCGCCTCGACGACAAGACGCTAGGACAAAACGACGACGCACTTTACCTCACTGCCGTCTCCGCCTCATTCCTTCGCGCTGCCAAGGGGCTGCTGCTGCTGTTGTTATTGTCTCCGGCGGCGGAAACTTCGGAGCTCGAGTCGCACGGCTTTGAAGGGCTTAAGCGCGAGTAGGCCTCAGTTCCGCCAATGGCCGTCGAGCTCCACCTCACGGCCGGACGGGGAACTGCAGCAGAAGCCAATGAGAAGAAGACGCCGCTGCTTTGGCGCCCCCGCCTGGAGCGTTTGGGAAGTGCCTTTCCTCTGGGGCTGCGGGAGGCATTAACCTCATTATAGGGTTGCTGTGAGTTTTCCGGGTTGTATGGCCATGTTCCGCCCACATATCTGGCAGGCATCTTCAGAGGTTGTGAGGTCTGTTGGAAACTAGGCAAGTGAGGTTTGTACATCTGTGGTGGGAGAAAGAACTCTTGTCTGTTTGAGGCAAGTGTGAATGTGGCAACTGGCCACCTTGATTAGCATTGAATGACCTTTCAGCTTCAAGTCTGACTGCTTCCTGCCTGGGAGAATCCTTTGTTGGGAGATATTAGCTGGCCCTGATGGTTTCCTCTCTGGATTTCCCCTGTTTTGTGAGTGTTGTTCTTTATTTACTGTCCTGATTTCAGAATTTTAAAAAACTGGTAGCCAAATTTTGTTCATTTGATGGTTTCCTCCTTTCTGTTGAAATTGTCCTCATGTTTGTAGATTTCAATGGCTTTTCAGTGTAGTCTGACATGGGGGTTGTTAGAGTGGTCCAGCATTTCTGTATTCTCAAATAATATGCTGTGTCCAGGTTGGTTCATCAAGTGATCTGCTATGGCTGACTGAGAATTCCTGACATAGATGTGGGTGAAACATCAGGAGAGAATGTTTCTGGAACATGGCCATAGAGCCCAGAAAACTTACATCAACCCAGTGATTCCAGCCATGAAAGCCTCCAGCAATACAACCTCATTTTAATTTTCAACCAGAGATGGACAACTAGCCTTCCTGATTCCCCCCTTCCCCTTTATTCCTATAAAGCCTTGGGCTGTGTATGTAATGATGACGGATTATGGGAACTGCAGCCCCCAAATTGCAGTCTTCTTCTTTCTAAACTATTTTCCCAATTGGCGGGATTAGCATTGTGACTGTCATTTCCACAGGGCTTTATTTTCCACACAGCTGTATAAAATCCACATTGAACTGGATTATATGGCAGATTATATGGCCAGTTCAAAGCAGATATTGTGGATTGTCTGTCTTGATATTCTGGGTTATATGGCTGTGTGGAAGGGGCTCCAGATTATCTGGCAGTGCGGACTCCTATATTCCAGTTTAAAGCAGAAAACCTGGGATCAGAGCCTGTCTGGAAGGGCCCTAAGGTCCCATCTACAACCAGATTATCTAATTTGAACTGGATTATATGGCAGTGTAGACTCATATAATCTAGTTCAAAGCAGGTAAAGTGGATTATCTCCTTTGATCTTCTTTCTAAGATATTTTCCCATTTAGCGGTTAGCATTGTGACTGTCGTTTCCACAAGGCTTTGTTTTGGGCATCCTCAGGTCATAGGTTGGCAGCGCACATGTCTTCATCGATGGTGTCCATCCATCTTTTATTTCGTTGCTGTTCTGCAATCTTCAAATGCAGTGCTGTTTATGCTACTGAAGTTGGTTCTCTTCTCATGGCATGGCCATACCACAGTCATCTTACGTCCTTCATTTTCTTGCTAATCGCTTTGATTCCTAATCTTTGCCTGATGTCATCATTTGGCATGTGGTCAAGAAGTGTCAAGCCAAGATCCATCTCAGCATTTTCATTTCCATTGTGTTCATGTTTCTTTGTTGCTGGCCAGGTCTCTGCCCCATATTGGGCTACTAGGCAGACAACTGTAGTGTGGAACTTAGCCTTGAGTTGTTCAGGTATTTTTGAGTCAAGAAAAAGCCAAGAAACAGCTACAAGATTTCCTCAATGGTTTTGGTGAAACAAAAAGCATTTGCTCCAAGTTGAAAAAGAAGAGGAAAGGAAATGGAACAAAAATTACCTGACCTAATTACACAGAACATAATGGTATAGTTCCCTTCTCGCTTTCACT
This sequence comes from Anolis carolinensis, assembly GCF_035594765.1. Taxonomy (NCBI): domain Eukaryota; kingdom Metazoa; phylum Chordata; class Lepidosauria; order Squamata; family Anolidae; genus Anolis; species Anolis carolinensis. The sequence continues at coordinate 80,941,523 of NC_085845.1, forward strand.
GCATTTCACTAATAAAAAGGATGCTTCCTATCCACCTGGGTTACTGTTCTGACTCCTTTCCAAGGTCAGGTCTTGGGAAGAAGTCAGAAACCCATGGAATCTCATGCTCACAAGACACTATGTTAAAAGTACTTAATAAGAAATTATTATGAAACCGAAAAGATCTTGAAAATGCAGCTTGTGTGTCCAAGCACCCAGTAACTATAAAACCAAAGCACAATTACTTTTCCTGTAGAACTCCAGTTATTCCTTGTTGCATTACAATCTTAACAGAAATTGTTTGTGCCTTGAAAAATAATTAGGGTAGTTTTATTGTGTTGGCTTTACGCAAAATATAAGAAGTACAAAACCCACAAAATACCAATGCCGTTATTGACCAACCAAAATGTACAAAATGCATCATGCAAGCTTTCAAAGCTTCATTAGCTTCTTCCTCAGGAAAGGATATGGAGAAAAAAAAACATACAGGAAAAGAAAAGTGTTACTAGTCCCAGGCCCACATTTTGTCTCAGATGTTATTTCTGGCATCAGTTAAAATGATCTGAATTCAGGATCTCAATGCAGGCAGACGCCGCTCCCACCACTCCCTTTCATAGAATCATTGTTGGAAGAGACCTCATGGGCCATCCAGTCCAACTCCCTGCCAAGAAGCAGGAAAATCACATTCAAAGTACTCCTGACAGATGGCCATCCAGCTTCTGCTTAAAAGCCTTCAAAGAAGGAGCCTCCACCACACTCCGAGGCAGAGAGTTCCACAGCTGAACAGCTCTCACAGTGAGGAAGTTCTTCCTAATATTCAGGTGGAATCTCCTTTCCTGTAGTTTGAAACTATTGTTCCACATCCTAGTCTCCAAGGCAGCAGAAAACAAGCTTGCTCACTCCTCATGTATTTATATATGGCTATCATGTCTCCTCTCAGCCTTCTCTTCTGCAGACTAAACATGCCCAGCTCTTTAAGCTGCTCCTGAAAGGGCTTGTTCTCCAGACCCTTTTAGTTGCCCTCCTCTGGACACATTCCAGCTTGTCAACATCTCCCTTCAATTTTTTGGCCATGTGAGGACAAGAGACAAAGGGCAATAAAGGGCAGGTAATAAATTTTAAACTCCATTAGCAACAGAAAAGTCACTTCACTTGTGATCCTGGTTATTCCTGTCCTGTCAAAACTATTTGCTCCTTTGGCAAAGAATATTCAATCCCTCAAAAAAGTACCTTTACTATTACATCTGTTACTGTTATTTGGACTCACCAGATGTTTGTGACAATGGAGACCATGACTTTCTCACATTAACTACATGAACTATAAATTGTTCTCTACTACACTTCAGCAGACTGCAACGGAACCCAATTAAGTTGTGATGGCCATGGAGTTTGCAGCAAATATGGAAAAGTGGTCTACATACTGAAACTGTATTTAAAAAGTGGTGAGTTGGCTGAGCAGGACAAAGGACTCTGATGTCTGCTCATACCATCTGGCAGTCCATATGCTCAAAATTGATTGGTGTGTTATTTTCAGGTTGGACTAAAGTCATTCCATCAGGACTGGTGTTCTGCAAAAATGTTGTGCTCTTGTAATGGGATAAGCTGTAATTAAATGCTGGGTCAACATGTTGTTTGATGTTAAAGAACAGCATAGTAACTGTTGGCATAGCTGGAAAACATTCCCAAGTGTCCACTATTGGCTAGGCTGTCTAATAAGATTGTAACATGGCATGACTTCCACCTTGCCCTAGGTATTGAGAGGAATTAGCTTTAGAGCACAAGCAAAATGTAAACAGAAAAACAAAGGAGAAAGAATATATTTTGTTGACACTACTGATTCAGGGTTAGCTCATGATTAGTCTCAAAGATGCTACATGATACCTTTGCATTCTGACTCGTGTCGTCACAAGGTTTTTTCTACTGTTTTCTCCATCACACAAAGTAAAAAAGTGGCTGCTGCAAAGTTTTATCTTTCTTGTAGTCCAAGAAGTAAGCCTACCTTTGGTTTAGTGAAATAACTCTTAAGGTGTATAAATGTGTCTTGGGGCAGTGAGGGCAGAACAACTTCCTGCTGCTGTAATTTGGAATCTTAAATCAGCTCATCACAACAGGTATCACAGGGTGTATCTGCACTGTAGAATTAATACAGTTTGGAGGTTCTATTAGGGAAGCGCAGCTATCGTATACCCAGGATCGAAGACTGGAGACCTCGGCACACTCCTTCTATACCTGGGACATTGTCCTCTTCCACTGAGTGTGCACCACATGGAGTGGTGAGAGAGGAAGGGGACACTTGCCTAGCCAGCCAGATCAGCCGAATCAACCCTGGTGATCAATGGGGTGACAGATGTCGCAGGCAGATCGCCCTCACATCCTAATACAGTTTGACACCACTTTAACTGCCATGGTTCAACGCTATTGAATTATGGGAACTGCAGCTTTGCAAGGTTTACTAGGTTTTAAGCCTTTTCTGCCAAAGAATGCTGGTGTCTCACCAAATTACAGTTAGTTAGTTTGTTTATTATATCTATTTATGCCTCGCCTTTCTTCCCGTAGGGACTCAAGGCGGCTAACGCTCCACACTAGGCAAGTTTAAAAGGTGCAATAAAAAAGTTACAAAACAATTAAAAGCAATTAAATTGTGGTAAAAGCAAAATTAAAATATAGTAGATATGCTAAAATGGCATTTAAAACTCAAATTCCCCCATCCTACCCACAGCACCCCTTGAATTAAAAAACACAGCACCCCCATTTCATCCAGAAATCCCTGGAGTTGGGAGGGCACCACTTGCTCCAAAACCTTGCACAGAAAGGGAAGATTGGACACTGGCCGATAATTGTCTATTATAGAGGGGTTCAGGGATGGCTTTTGAGTATAGGTCTCACAACTGCCTCCTTTAGGAAAGTTGCAACTTTTCCTTGTTCCAAGGAGGCACTGACCACCACCGTCACCCACTCAGCCAGAAAGGGCAAGGATCTAGAATAGATGTGGTAGATTTCACCTCGCCAAGGATCCTGTCCACATCCTCAGAGTGCACATATTGAAAAGTATTCATCGACACTAGACAAAGCAGGAGCCAAAGTTACATCCAATGGAACTGTATCAATAACAGCATCCAAGTCAGAACAGATCTGAGTGACTTCATCTGCAAAGTGCCTTACTAATTCTTCAGAGCGGGCTGCTGAATGGTCAGTGATTTCTCCTTGAGGACTAATTCCCATGATTCCACAGCATCAAGCCATAGCAGGTAAAGTAGTATCAAATTACATTAATTCTACAGTGTAGATGCACCATAAGCTTCATTAAATTAAATAGAACTTCCTTCTAAACCAGTGGTTGCAAAACGTTGATCCTCCAGGTGCTTTGGACTTCAACTCCCAGAATCCCCAGCCAGCTTAGCAGCTGTTAGGAACCGTGGGAGCTGAAGTCCAAAACACCTGAAGGACCAAAAGTTGAGAACCACTGCTATAAACAGACTGCACCGTAAAATAATAAACACTTAGTTTTTATAAAGCACATAATGTATACTTTTTATCCTTCCTTTAAAAATGGCAGAAATGATACATACTTAGATTTTTTTTCCTTAACTGACATTACCAAGGAAACAGTATACATTTAAAATACTAATTTGCTCTTACAAATTTCCTCAGTGCCTGTATACATATGGTGCATTTCCCATTCATTATTTGATTGATAGGAGGTATTTAGCCTTCCCTGCCAAAGAATGCTGGTCGCTCCTCAAACTACAATTCCCATTATTCCACAGCATTGTACCATAGGAAATAAAGTGGTGTCAAACTATCTTAATTCTACAGCACTGATGCACCCAGAGTGTAAGAGCATGGGGTGGTATTAACATTTGCCATTCGATTACCCTTGTCTTTGGACACTCTTTATCAGCCCAATGCCTACTCAGAAGTCCCCTTCATGCCGGTAGTCCACAGCCCTAGGTCAGAGTTTTCCAAATTGTGTATCGTGGCATATTAGTGTGTTGGCTTCAGCCTGTGTGTTGCATAAGGAGAAAACTATTGAGTCTATGCAAAATAAGCATAAGCAATCAATCATTTTTAATGAAAGTTTTTCATGTGATATGTGATATGACTTTACAGTTTCCAAAGGCAAGTACTTGGTACCCCACTTTGAATATTATATGGTGGAAAACTTAAGTGATAATGCTGAACCTTATTGAATACAATGGATATACTCCCTTGTAGGCTAGACTACAGCCTTCAAACCTTTTCTTCAGAATACAGCAACACATCAAACCACCTTTCCATTATATTGGGAGAGGGACCAGGATCACTATATACCCTAAATGCCACCAAATCCCATTTGGTCGTGGAAAAGCTAAGCAGGGCTACCTCTGGTTAGTACTTGGATAGGAGACCCAACAATCAGTCAACTATATGCTGGCTTTGATTTTGCCATTTTATAATTCACTATACTTTTGTTTATAACACTATGGAACAATTTAAAAAAAAATCTATTCCTGGTTTGAAAGTATTATTTCCTGTTTAATTGTGTGATACTTACTTTGAAAGTACTTGTTATACTCCAGAAAAATAGTTTTTGTGGCTGCAACAAACTATGTTGAATTGGTTGAAACTCAATGAGGTATTCATTGAAAAACTATCGCAAAGTTTTTGCAGTTTAATACACTTTTTCCATGTTTTTATGATAGAACCAATTAAAAAATGACATTTATAAACCAGGAACAAAAATTGGGCTACATAGTGTAATGGGCGTTCAATCTCCACAAATTTGGTATCCACAAGGCTCTGGAATTAAATCCAATGGATAGTAAATCTGTTCTGTATTTTAAAACAAGGAATTGGCAAAAGGGTACTGTTCCATTATCCGGGCAGAGACCACAAGGGGACACTAGATAGAGAAGGATAGTCCATTTTATAGGGGGAAGCGGGTTGAAGGAATTAAACTATTTCCTCCCATTTTCCCATTATTCCCCCCACCCATGTCCCCGTTGTGGAAACAACACTCGTTTATGACATGGGGGGGGGGGGGGGGAATAACCAGAGAAATTAGGGAAAAGATCTTAGGAAGCAATTTCTTGATTTAAGACGTTGGCATGCTGGCTGATATCTGAACAGAGGATGTGCCAGAGATACTTTAAGTGCGATCATTTTAATTGACTTATGTTTAATTCTACATTACTGTTTATATGCAGCAAACCAAAGCAGAATACAAAAGCACCATGATTTCCTTAGATTGAGGGAAGTCATGGTACCTCTATTCTGCTTTGGTTAAACCTCACCTGGAATACTGTGTCCAATTCTGGGCACCACAGTTCAAAAAAGATATTGACAAGCTGGAAGGTGTCCAGAGGAGGGCGACTAAAATTATCAAAGGTATGGAGACCATGCCCTATGAGGAGTGTCATAAAGAACTGGGTATGTTATCCTGCAGAAGAGAAGGTTGAGAGGAGACATGATAGCTATGTATAAATATGTGAAAGGGTGTCATAAGGAAGAGGGAGCATACTTTTTTTCTGCTGACCTTGAAACTAGGACTAAGACCAATGGGTTCCAATTACAGGAAAAGAGATTCCACATGAACATTAGGATGGACTTCATAAATGTACGAGCTGTTAAACAGTGGAACTCTTTGCCTCAGAGTGTGGCGGAAGCTCCTTCCTTGGAAACTTTTAAACAGAGGCTGGATGATTATCTGTCAAGGATTCTTTGTGCTTTTCCTGCATGGCAGGGGGTTGGACGAGATGGCCCATGTGGTCTCTTCCAACTGTATGATTCTATGATTTCAAACTGCATTGATTTTTTTTAATGTTGCGAGTTCTTTTGTCTCAAGAGATAAGAGAATGTATTTATAAATGCAAAAACAATAAAAAATAATATAATAAATATAACAATAATAACAACAATACTGATGTGGTGCCCATTGGTTGAGAGGCGACTTGAAGAGACATACACACACAAATGGAATGCATTGGGGGAGACTTCGGTTGCACACAGAATCTAACTTACACAAAAATCCACAACACTGACATAGCATTGATTTGGAAGGGGAGATATTCCTAATCTCAGTCAAACAGCATCGCCTCCCTTGGGAAATACGAGTAACAAAATGCATTTCCAGTGCCATCCTGCAACTGGATCAAGTCAAAGCACTCATCAAACAACGTATCATAGACACAGAGCGCCAATTTGTTCTAGCCTCTGCCCCAACCTTCATTGTCAACAAAGACAGCAGATATCTTGCCTCCCCTATGGCATACTTAACAAATCTAGAGGTTCCTAATAATCGGAGGGTCTTCACCCTGGTTCGATGTCATGCCCTTCCATCAGCTGTATTCAAGGGCCGATACCAGAAAGACTTGGCCTTTGTGACTTGGGTCACACAGAAACAACTGAATACGTGCTCCTCCAGTACCTGTGCTACAGGGACATTCAATCTAGACTCATTCTACCTTTGATATACAATTACCCAGGTCGCTCAGGATAATTCTACATCACGCTGTTGCTTTCAGATACCAATTCAGTTATAACCCAGAATGTTGCCAAGTTCTGTGCAGCAGCACTTCAAATCCACCGAGTGATGACTGGCTCCAAAAGTTAGCAACCCAACCATCAGCTAACTGAAATAGAAATTAGTGCCCCCCCCACTCCACTCCACTTGTGCCCTGAATGCTCCTACCCCCATCAATTTCCCTCCCTCTCCATCATCTGCTAGTCCCTTCCCCTTTCCTAAATAGTTTTGCACCTTAGCCTTCAACATACCTCTTTTCTCTAGCCATTTAGATTTCAATGTACAATGCTTTTATGAGAAGCATTCTCAGGCATCGTCAGAGGTTGTGAGGTCTGTTGGAAACTAGACAAATGGGGTTTATATATCTGTGTAAGGTCCAGGATGAGAGAAAGAACCATGGGGGGTTCTCAACCATTATGTGCCATCCTCAAGCTGTCCTTCCAGCATAAGGACAGAGCTGCTCACACCATCCTTATGTTGGGAGGAGGGCAAGACATGTGGTGTCTGAGAGCACTCCAGAGGGTTCTCAGCTGCTGCGTGCCTTCCTCCCCCATCCTTTCTGCATAAGGATGTGGTGGGCTGTGGTGGCTTTATGCCAAGAGGACAGGGAAAATGAGGAGGGCCTGAGGTAAGCGCCCAGGGGGCCGCATCCGGCCCCCAGGCCTTAGTTTGCCCATGCCTGGTTTAGCTGGTATTGCACCACCTGACATCCACTGGGAAGTAGCGGCCAATAATGAAAGGACCAAGGCAGTGACATCTCTAGTCCATCCGGTTCTGATATCAGCCAGCACACTAACATCTTAAATCAATCCATGGCTTATACTAGATGCGAAACTCGCTCCTGGACACACAGAAGACTGGGTGACTTGGAAGGCACTGAACAGACTGAACTCTGGCACCACAAAATGCAGAGCCAACCTTAAGAAATGGGGCCACGAAGTGGAGTCCATGACATGCGAATGTGGAGAAGAGCAAACCACAGACTACCTACTACAATGCAGTTTGAACCTTGACACATGCTCAATGGAGGACCTTCTTACAGCAACACCAGAGGCACTTGTAAGTGGCCGGCTATTGGTCAAAGGACATTTAGTATAATGCCAAGTTTTTATCTTTTGTGTTTTTAAATACATTACAACTGTACCCTCGGTTTGCTTCTGATATGATAAAGCCCAGAAAACTCACAACAACCCAGCCATTAAAGCCTTCGACAACACATTTACGTTGTCAAAGGCTTTCAGGGCCAGAATCACTGGGTTTTCCGGGCTGTATGGCCATGTTCCAGAAGCATTATCTCCTGACATTTTGCCCACATCTGTGGCAGGCATCCTCAGAGATGGAAACTAAGCAAGGGAGGTTTATATATCTGTGGAAGGTCCAGGGTGGGAGAAAGAGCTCTTGTCTGTTGGAGACCAGTGTGAATGTTGTAATTCATCACCTTGATTAGCATTAATAGCCTTGCCAGCTTCATTCCTGCCTGGGGGAATCCTTTGTTCGGAGGTGTTAGCTTCCCCTGATTGATTCATGTCTGGAATTCCTCTGTTTTCAGAGTGTTGTTCTTTATTTACTGTTCTGATTTTAGAGTTTTTTAATACCGGTAGTCAGATTTTGTTCATTTGTTGAAATTGTCCACATGCGTATAGATTTCAGTGGCTTTTCTGTGTAGTCTGACATGGTGGTTAGAGTGGTCCAGCATTTCTGTGTTCTGGAATAATATGTTGTGTCCAGGTTAGTTCATCAGGTGCTCTGCTATGGCTGACTTCTCTGGTTGAGGGTTGTTGTATGTCTTTCGGGCTGTGTGGCCATATTCCATGTTCTTTCCAGCCCGAAAGACATACAACAACCCTGTGATTCCGGCCATGAAAGCCTTCGACAACACATTCTCTGGTTAAGTTAGTCTGCAGTGCCTTTCATGTTCCTTGATTCGTGTTTGGGCAATGCTGCGTTTGGGTGATCCCGATGTAGACTTGTCCACAGCTGCATGGTATATGGTAGACTCTTGCAGGGTGATAGGATCCCTCTTGTCCATCGCTTATTCGTTTGTTTGTAGTTAGGCCTGTGGCTTCCCTCCATCTTGGCGGCAAACAAGGAGCACCCGCCGGGCCGCGGCCTCCTGAGAGCGCGCCTCAGCCACCCCGCCTGGACCTTTAAGGCCTCCCTTCCCAGAATGCGCCGAGGCGGGGCCTTTTTAAAAAGGGCGGAGGCGGCTCCCGGAAGATTCCTTTGGGTGTCGTTTCCCGGCCGGCCGAGAGGTGGCGCTATTTCCCCGCCGAGAGGCGCACACGAGCAAGGGAGGCAGGGAGAGAGACACCCAGCCAGCCGCGGGGGAAGAAGGAAGGGAGGACTCGCGGAGGAGGCCGGGTGCAAGGGAGCCCTCGCCGCCCCGTCCTTTCCTTCTTGAGAGGCGCCACCGCAGGCCGCCCAATGCTGCACCTTCCGGAGCTGCAGGAGGTGGGAAGGGAAGGGGGGGGGGGGTTGGAAGTGGTCTCCGGGTGCCGTCGCCTTCCCTCGTCTCCTCCTCTCCGCCCCCCCTTTTTTTTCCTTCGTCGTCGTGGCGGGTTTTGTGAGGGAAGCAGGTCACCTTTCCCCTGCTTTTGAGGATTAACTTGAGGGGCAAGAGGAGGAGGAGGAGGGGTCCTGAGGTGGAAGTTGTGGGAAAGCCCCGCGAAGTGGAGGCAGGGCGGGAAGTGTGGGCCTTTCCTCTCAAGATTGGGCCCAAACCAGCCTTCAAAGGCTGCCTCACAACCCCCCTCCCTTCTTTGCCCCTTCCTCCTTTCCCCCCTGTGGGTTTCTCTGCCCGCTAATAGTTTTGAGGCCTATCAGTTTAGGCCTCGCCGCCCGCTCGAGGCAAGCAAGCAAGCAAGTCAAAGCCTTCCTCGGTGTCGCTTAGGAAGGCCGGCTTTGCTTCCCCGCCTCTCCTTTTTGCCCCTTTCCTGAGATGAAGCAGGGAGGCTCCTTGTATTTTATTTTTGGGGGAGAGGGGATTTTGGGGGGAGAGGGGATTCATTGTGATTGGACTGACAAACTCATCGCCTCGTCGACCCAATGGGCCTAGCACTGTGGGGCCCCTCGTAGTGGAAGGGAGGCCTCGGGTCTTGCCGCTGGGCCTCCCTTTTTCTTTCCCCCCCTTTTTTAATCGTGGGTTGGAAATATGGGGGGAAGGGAGGGAGGCAAGGTTTGGAAAGTCGCTCCTCTCCTGCTGAACTTTTGTTTTCTGACCGATAGAGGCCGGTAGAGGACTGTGGCGACGAGAACTTCCTCACCGGCAGCGCCAGGATGGACTTCCCATCCGCCCAACCAAAGCCTCCTGCCGATGGCAAGATCATCTTCTATCCTCCGGGAGTTAAAGAGATCACTGACAAAATTACCAACGATGAAGTGGTCAAACGCCTCAAGGTCAGACCCGGTTTTCAAATTACATGTGTATTTCTTTCCTTGTTTGCGCTTTCCTCTGTTGTTGTAGCTGTGTGCTTTCAAGGGCCCTTCCACACAGCCCTATATCCTAGAATGTCATAGAATCATAGAGTTGGAAGGGACCTTGTGGGTCATCCAGTCCAACTTCCTGCCAAGAAGCAGGAAAATTGCATTCAAAGCACCCCTGACAAATGGCTATCCAGCCTTTGTTTAAAAGCCTCCAAAGAAGGAGTCTCCACCACACTCCAGGGCAGAGAGTTCCACTGCTGAAGAACTCTTACAGTGAGAACATTCTTCCTAATATTCAGGTGGAATCTCCTTTCCTGTAGTTCAGTGATTCCCAACCTTTTTTTGACCAGGGACCACCTGACCAGACACCACTGTGACCAAGGAGCACTCTCCAACATTAGTACCAAAACAGAATATCCCACAATATCTGCTTTGAACTTGGTTGTCTGAGTCCACACTCAGGTGATGTGGGATTTTCTGCCCTTGATATTCAGGGATGTAGGGCTGTGTGGAAGGGCCCCAAGTCTTTTCAGTTCTTAGCAACTCTTACGGTCCTTCCACACAGCTGAATAAAATCCCACATTTTCTGCTTTGAGCTGGGATATAAAGCAGTGTGGACTCCCTTTGCCACAGCTATATAAACCAGAATATCAAGGCTGAAAGTCCCACAATATCTGCTTTGAACTGGGATATCCGAGTCCACATTGCCATATACTGTATTCAAATTCGAAGCAGATAATCTGGGATTTTATTCAGCTGTCTGGAAGGGGGCCCTCAGATAACCCACTTCAAAGTAGATATTCTGGGATTTTCTGACTTAATATTCTAGGTTGTATGGCTATATAGAAGGGTCCCCAGACAAGCCCTGAAAGAGACTGTTCGAAGGGATTGCTGTGAGTTTTCTAGGCTGTATGGCCATGTCTCAGAAGCATTGTCTCCTGACATTTTGCCCACATCTATGGCAGGCATCATCAGAGGTTGTGAGGTTTGCTGGAAACTAGGCAATAAGGTTTATATATCTGTGGAATGTTCAGGGTGTGAGAAAGAACTCTTGTCTGCTTGAAGCATGAATGTTGCAATTGGCCACCTTAATTAGCATTAAATAACCCATCAGCTTCAAAGCCTGGTTTCTTCCTGCCTGAAGGAATCCTTTGTTGGGATGTGTTATCTGGCCCTGATTGTTCCTGTCTGGAATTCCCTGTCTTCTGAGTGTTGTTCCTTATTTACTGTCCTGATTTTAGTGTTCTTTAAATACTGGTAGCCAGATTTTGTTTATTTTCATGGTTTCCTCCTTTCTGTTGAAATTGTCTATATGCTTATGGATTTCAATGGCTTTTTGGTGTAGTCTGACAGGGGGGTGGTTAGAGAGGTCCAGCATTTCTGTGTTCTCAAATAATATGTTGTTTCCAGGTTGGTTCATCAAGTGCTCTGCTATGGCTGACTTCTCTATAGTATGGCAGACTAATTCAACCAGGATAAGCCAGATACATCTGTGTAAGTGGTCAGATGTGTTGGTATGAGTTTTAGCACCCTAGTTTGGGCGATAGATATATTTAATGTTGGTGACTGATATTTAGATGATTTAAGAACCTCAAAGCTTAATTTTCCCTTCCATTGGAAGAAGCTCTTTATTTAATAGCAGTTTGTGTTGGATGAGAGTCAGATGCATAAGTCATATCAAAACTCTGTAGTTCATTTAGTAGTGAACTGGGTGGTAAAGGTTTGTTGCTATTAAATATAATTTTCTGTTGTCACTGTAGCTGTTTCCACTTCTTCCTTCAGTTTGCTAAGCAGCCGTGTTGGCTTTTTTGATGTTTCCCATTTTTCTTCTATGTGTTAGTTTGTGATTATGATTTTTGCAACTCATACTTCAAAATGACTGTTGTTTTCCTTTTCTTGGATCTTGTTATATGGAGGGTTTGTATCTGCTTGGCACTATAGAGGACTAGAGAAGATATAATGTCTTTACTTAGTATTAATACTTTCTTTGTGGGCAATTATTTTCTGATCATAATGTACTTCTATTATAACACAGTATTTTTGAGATAAATCAAGTTATATTCAGTGTGCTTCATGTTTCTCTAGTAACAGATTATTTTTCAAACTGTAAACTGTGATAATCTTGCATTCTTAAATTACTTCCAACATTCAGATTTTAAAAACATTCCTCCCTTGCTCCCTACTGCATTTTGCTATTAAAGATTTCCAAATGTCCCTTCTTTCCATTTCCATAGAAACCTCATCTAGATTTGAAACTGCTTCTTCCCTCACCCCATTACCATAGAAGCCTCACCCAGTGTTTTAAAATCATTATCCATAACTTTTCCTTCCCATTGAAGCTTCATGTAGATTTCAGGCTTTTTTCTCTATCTTCCCATAGAAATCTCATGTGTTTAAACTTCTCCCCATAGATCCCTTAGCCAAAGAAGCCACACCTCTCCTTCTCCTTCTCGTTGAAGCCTAATAAAGAATTTCAATATTTCAAAGTTCTCTTTTCCTTCCTATTGAAAGCTTATCTTGATTTTAGGGTCTTTCCTCTACATTTCCCTTTTTATCTTCCAATCAGTCTCATCCAGTATTTAAATACTTTTTCTTATCATTAAACCCAAATCCAGAATGTAAACAATTTCCGCTATAGCTGCCTTCTTTTGCTTTTTATTGAATGATTATCCAGATTCCTTTTTTCCCCATGAGTCTCTTATCGATCTTCCCAGTGAACTCTCATCCAGTAGTTACACACTTTCCTCCACAGCTACCTTTTTGTTCTTCCCATTGAAGGCTTGTCCGTATTCTATCATCCTTCTTTCATATCTCTCTTACCCACCTTTTCACAGAAGCCTCATGCTGTAGATAAACACCTTCCCCAATAACATACTCCTTTTTCTTCTTTTAGAAGCTTCATCTCGATTTCAAACTACTTCTACACTCTTTTAATAGAAACATCATTCAGTATTTAAACTACCCCTTTCTTTCCTTACCTTACAAACCTAATTCCTTATTTTCCTTATTTAAACTTAATCCAGGATTTAAGAACTTTGCTCCATAGCTCACTTTTCATTCCCAGGTACTAACATGTTTTCTCAATCACTGCCTTGCCTATCTTCCCATCTTACTCTGATCCAGCACTTCAACACTTTGATCCATTGCTCCCTTCTTTTTTTCATGAAAGCGTAATCCAGTATTTAAAAATTTTCCTCCATAGATAACTTAATTTTTTTGCTGTCCAAGTCCTCTCCAGTATTGAAGCACTTTCATCTGTAGTTCTCATCTTTCCCACATTGAAATCTGATCCAGTATTGCAATACTTTCACCAGTGCATCTTTTTTCTTTCCATAGGACACCTATATTCATATTCTGAGATTACTCAGTTATTTTCTTACTTTCCCATTGAAGTCTGATTCAGTATTTCAACGCAGTAATCCATAGCTCCTGTTTCTTTCACATTGAACAGTTGTCAGGACTCGAAGGTCTTTCCTACTTCACTGCCTTACCTACCTTACAATTGAAGTCTGATCAGGTAGAAAAACACTTCCAAACAAAACTGCCTTCTATTAATTCCCATTCTATGCTTATCTAGTTATGCTTATCTAAGGTCTTTATTCCATCATTCCCTTATCTGCCTATGCATCAATGTCCAATCTAGAATGTAAACACATTCCTCCCTTTCTACCATCGTTCCTTCCAATTGAAGGCTTATCCCATTTTAAAACATAGTTCCATTCTTTTCCTTCTGATTGAAGCCTCATACAGTATTTCAAGACTTACTTCGATAGCACCCATCTTTTTTTCTCGTTGCAGGCATTTCCAGATTGTTAGGTCTTTTTCTCCATTCCCTTGCCTGCCTTCCCATCCAAGTCAGATCCAGGATTTCAACACTTCATGTCCTTCTCATTGAACCTGATCCAGTTTTAAAACTCTTTGCTCCTTAGTTGCTACTCCTTTTATTGATCCAGTTTATCAACACTTTCACTAATAACTTCTTTCTTTCACTCCCCATTGCAAGCTTGTCTGGATGCAAAGGTCTTTTCTCAATCACTTCTGTGTCTCTTCCATCATTTCATAATCAATCTTCCTGTTGAAGTCTAATCCAGTATTTTAACACTGATCCAAAGATACTACTTTACTTTCCAATTGAAAGCTTACCCAGATTCTTAGCTTTCTTTCACCACTCCCCTATTTTCCCATCAGTGCCTGAATTTCAACATTTTCTTCCATAGCTCTCTTTGTTTCCTTCCCATTGAAGGCTTATCCAGATTCTAAGCATTTTCTTCCATCTCTCCCCTACATTCCTTCTTAGTGTTTCAACAGTTTAATGCTATTATCTTGTTTTTCTCATTGAACACTAATGTAATACTTCAACATTTCCTTCCATAGCAATCTTCTTCTTTTCCTTTCCCTTCAATGCTTCTCAGGTCTTTTCTCCAGCATTTCATTACAGATCTCCCCATTGAGGTCTGATGCAGTATCTCAACACTTTCCTCCAAAGCTCTGTTTCCTCCCCACTCCAGTTGTTTCTAGATTCTAAGCTTATTCCTCCATCTCTCCTTTGCCTTCTTCACATTCTTCAAATCTGTTCCAGTGATTTCAATAGTTTATTCTATCGCTACATGTTCTTCTCATTGAACCCTAATGTAATATTTAAACACTTCCCTTCATGACACTGTTCCTTCCCTTTCAGTGCTTATCTAGATTCCAAGGTCGTTCCTCCATCATTTCATTACCAATCTTCCCGTTGTAGTCTGATCCAGTATTTTAGCACTCTCCATAGTTCTTTGTTTCCTCTCCATTGCAGACTTTTCCAGATTCTAAGCTTTTTCCTCCATCACTCCCATACTTACCATCCCTTTCAAATCTGTCTTTTTTCCATCATTTCCCTACTTACTTTTCAATCACACCCCTATTTACTTTTCCATCGAAGCCTGATTTCAAATTTCACCACTTCCTCCATAGTTCCCTTTGTTGCCCTCCCATTAATGTTATATCCAGATTCTAAGCCTTTTCCTCTATCTCTCCCCTACTTTCATTCCCTTTCTAATTTGGTCCAGTGATTCAACAGTTTAATCCATAGCTCCTTTCTTGTTCTTCTCAATGAACCAGAATGTAATATTTAAACACTTTGCTCCATTGCACTCTTCTTTTCCTTCCCCTTCAATGCATATTCAGAATCTTAGGTCATTCCTCCATCACATCATTACCGACATTCCCATTGAAGACTGATCCAGCACCTCAACACTTTTCTCCATAGTTTTCATTACTTCCTATTGAAGGCTTTTTCAGATTCTAAGCTTTTTTTCTACATCACTCACATACTTTCATGCCTTTTCAAATACGTCTTTCTTTCATTACTTTCCCATGGAAGTCAGATTATGAATTTCGCCACTTTCTTCCTTAGCTTCCTTCGTTTCCTTTCCATTGGATACTTTTTCAAATTCTAAGCTTTCTCTACCACTCCCCTACCATCCTTCCCTTTCAAATTTGGTCCAGTGTTAAAACAATTTAATCCATAACTCCCTTTTCCTTCTCATTCCATACTATGCCATAATCTCAAAGTGTTTCCTCCATCACTCTCCTAACCAGCTTCCTATTGAAGTCTGCTACAGCATTTAAACACTTTGATCCATGGTTCCTTTCTTTTCCTTCCCATTAAAGGCATATCCAGATTCTTATGTACTTCCTCCATCACTCCCCTGTCTTCCTTCCCTTGTCCAGTATTTCAATTATTTTATCTCTAGCTACTTCCTTGATATTCTTATTGAACCCTAATTTAATATTTCAACATTTTCCACTATGGACTCTACTTTTCCTTCCCCTTCAACCCTTATGAACTCTTTCCTCCATCAATTCATTACCAATTTTTCTATTGAGGTCTGATCCAGTTTTTCAACACTTTCCTCCAAGGCTCCCTTTGTTTCCTTCCCATTGAATGGTTTTCCAGACTTTAAGCCAGGGGTCCTCAAACTAAGGCCAGGGGGCCGGATGCGGCCCATCAAAGCCATTTATCCGGCCCCCACAGCACAAGGGCTGAAGGGACTTGGGCTAAATGACCCAAGGGATCTCTTCTCTTACAACCCTTATTATTATTATTATTATTATTATTATTATTATTATTATTATTATTATTAACATTAAGGCTGCGTGGCCATCTGTCAGGGGTGCTTTGCTTGTGCTTTTGGTGCACAAAGGAAGAAGGGGGTTGGACTCAATGGCCCAAAGGGTCTCTTCCAACCCTCTTTTTTATTATTATTATTATTATTATTATTATTATTATTAACATTGAGGCTGCGTGGCCATCTGTCAGGGGTGCTTTGCTTGTGTTTTCAGTGCACAAAGGCAGAAGGGTATTGGACTCAATGACCCAAAGGGTCTCTTCCAACCCTCTTTTTATTATTGCTGTTATTATATTATTATTATTATTAATAATAATAATTATTATTATTATTATTATTGCTCGGTGGCCGACTATAGTCCGGCCCTCTAATGGTCTGAAGGATCGTGAACTGGCCCCCTGTTTAAAAAGTTTGGGGACCCCTGCTTTAAGCCTTTCCTCTATCGTTCCCTTTCTTCCATTCCCTTTCAAATCTGGTTCAGTATTTCAACACTTTCCTTCCATAACTCTCTTCGTTGCCTTTCCATTAAAGTCTTTTCTAGACTCCAAGCTTTGCTTTTTCCTCCATTGCTCCCTTATCTAGCTTCCAATCAAACTCCATCCAGATTTTCAACTGTTTCTCCTTACCACCCATATTTTCTTTCTCATTGCAACATGTCCAGGTTTTTAGGTCTTTCTTCCCCCACTTCTTTGAATTCTAAGATGTTTCTTTCATACATTCCCATAGAAGTCTAATCCAGTATTGAAATACTTTTTTGCCATCTCACCCATCTTTACCTTCCCATTGCATTCTGATTAATATTCCAATAGATTTTTCCTCTATTACTTCCTTACCTATATTCCCATCAAAGTCTGACCTAGTATTTCAACATTTTCATTCTTAACTCTCTTCTTTTATGTCTGTTGAAGCTTATCTAGAATTTAAGGTCTTTCCCATCTAAATTTTCCATCACCTGTTCAAACCAAGCCTAATCCAGTATTTCTGTAGTCTGATCCTTAGCTCTTTTTTGTACTTACTGATCCCTAATCAAGTAGTTAATCTGTTCCTTCCACAGCTCCCTTGTTTTCCTTTCCTTCCAAAGCTAATGTATAGCTAACTTGGCTATATTGAAATCTAATCCAGTATTTAAATATTCCATCAGTTGTCCTTTTCTTTTTCCTCCCATTATGGGCTTATCTAGAGCTTTATCTAACTTCCTAACCAGGTGTGATCCAGTATTTCAACACTTTCCTCCATAGCTCCCTTCTTTTTTTTTTTTCCTTTGGAGGGGTATCCAGAATTTCCTTCAACACTTCCCTACATATTTTTCCATTGAAAGCTGGTCCAGTATTTCAATGCTTTCATCCACAGTTAACTTCTTGGCCCTCTCATTGAACTCTAATTCAGTATCGAAACACCTCAATCTCTAGCTTCCTTCTTTTCCTTCCCATAGAAGGTTTATCTAGAGCAGTGGTTCTCAACCTGTGGGTCTCCAGATGTTTTGGCCTTCAACTCCCAGAAATCCTAAACAGCTGGTAAACTGGCTGGGATTTCTGGGAGTTGTAGGCCAAAACATCTGGGGACCCACAGGTTGAGAACCACTGATCTGGAGTCTCGGGTCTTTCTTCCTTCACTGCCTTACCTATCTTCCCAGTGAATATTATCCAGTATTCAAACACTTCTTTCCATAGTTCTCTTACTAATCCTTCTCATTGAACCCTAATCTAGTTTTCACACCTTTATCCAAAGCTCTCTTCTATTTCCCATTGTCAAAATAATAAAAAATGAATCAAATAATAAGGCCTTTCCTCCATCATCAACTTACTTACCTTCCCATCAAAGTCTGATCCAGTACTTTAATACTTCCATCCACAGCTCCCTTCTTTTCCTTTGCATTTAACCGTAATCCAGTAGTTAAACCTGTTGTCCACAGGACCTGTCATTTCCTTCCCTTTTCATTCTAATTCATGTTCTAAGGTCTTCCCTTTCTTCCCCTCATTGCACTCTTTCATTTCCCATTGAATGTTCAGATTCTAAGGAATTTCTTCTTTCTTTTTATTTATTACCTAGCTTCTTATCTAAGTCTGATTCAGTATTTCAACATTTTCCTCTCATTGCTCCCTCCCTGCTCCATTAAAATCTTATCTAGATGTTAAATTATTTCCTCCATCACTCCTTATTTACCTTCCCATTAAAATCTGATCCAATGTTTCATCACTTTCATCAATAGCTCCCTTATTTTTCATTCACTACCAAGTCTCATCCAGTTTTAAAATGCCTTGTTCCATTATCTTATCGAAGTCTTATCTAATATTTATACACTTTCCTTCATAGAACCCCTAATTTCTAACTAATTGCAGATATTTACAAATTGTGAGGTCTTTCTTCCGTCATGAGCTTACTTATCTTTCCATCGAGATCTGATCCAGTATTTTAATACTTTGATCCACAACTTGTCTTATTTTTCGGGAAACACGATATCTCCTGAAAATAAGACATAGTAGAAGATGTTTTGGTGACTTGCCAAATAGAAGACATCCCCCGAAAGTAAAACCTAGGAGGAGGGAGCTGCTGTCACCAAGGTAGGTGTGCTGAGGCTGTTAGGAACTGTGGGAGTTGAAGTCCAAAACACCTGGAGGGCCCAAGTTGGTCCATGCCTGTTTTAGCATTCCCCGGGACCATAGAGCGCCCCAAAGGCTTGTGATCGCATATAATTATCAATATTTTTATAGCATTAACTCCGTTTACTTGTCCTTCTCTGAATTGAAATTTAGTACTTACTTACTTAGGCGATCTCTTGTAATCCGAGGATGATGGTCCTCCCATTCTGGTGTCTTGGGGGTGTGTCCGTAGGTGGCTGAAGAGACCTATTCTTGATCCGCATGTTCTCCTGCAGTGAGGACATCGGTTTCCAGGTGTAAGGCGGTCCCGGTCAGGGTTGGCCTGACGCACCTTCCTCTTGGCCCATTTCTCCCTTAAGCCCTCCATTCGTGCCTCTTCGAACTCCGCAGCACTGCTGGTCACAACTGACCTCCAATTAGAGCGCTCAAGGGCCAGGGCTTCTCAGTTCTCAGTGTCTATGCCACAGTTTTTAAGGTTGGCTTTAAACCCATCTTTAAATCTCTTTTCCTGTCCACCAACTTTCCGTTTTCCGTTCTTGAGTTGGGAGTATAGTAACTGCTTTGGGAGACGGTGATCGGGTATTCGGACAACGTGGCCAGTCCAGCGGAGTTGATGGCGTAGGAGCATCACTTCAGTGCTGGTGGTCTTTGCTTTTTCCAGCACGCTGACATTTGTCCACCTGTCTTCCCAAGAGATTTGTAGGATTTTTCGGCGGCATCACTGATGGAATCACTCCAGCAGTTTAGTCTGATGTCTGTAGACCGTCCACGTTTCGCAGACGTATAGCAGGATTGAGAGGACAATGGCTCTATAAATGAGCACCTTGGTATCTTTACGGATGTCCCGATCATCAAACATTCTCTGCTACATTCGGAAAAATGCTGCACTCACAGAGCTCAGGCGGTGTTGTATTTCAGTGTCAATGTTGACTTTTGTGGAGAAGTGGCTGCCAAGGTAGTGGAAATGGTCAACATTTTCTAATGTTACACTATTAATATGTATTTCTGGCCTTGCAGAGGGATTGGCTGGTACCTATTGGAAGAGCACTTTGGTTTTCTCGATGTTCAGTGAGAGGTCAAGCTTTTCGTATGCTTCTGCAAAGGTGTTTAGAGTGGCTTGTAGGTCTTCTGAGTGCTCACAGACAACGTTGTAATTGACATATTGGAATTCTAAAATAGATGTTGTAGTGACCTTAGTTTTGGCTTTCAGTCTGCTGAGGTTAAATAGCTTGCCATCTGGTGTATACCATGGGTCCTTGGTCCGTAGATTTTTTTTTTTGTGTCAGGAGCAACTTGAGTCGCTTCTGGAGTGAGAAAATTGGCCGTCTGCAAGGACGTTGCCCAGGGGACGCCCGGATGTTTTTGATGTTTTACCATCCTTGTGGGAGGCTTCTCTCATGTCCCCGCATGGAGCTGGAGCTGATAGAGGGAGCTCATCCGCGCTCTCCCCGGGTGGGATTCGAACCTGGCAGCTTTCAGGTCAGCAACCCAACCTTCAAGTCACTTAGTCCACTACGCCATCTGGGGGCTCCAGTCCGTAGATGATCTTTGTGGCTTTGAAAAATCCCTGAGCATCATGGGTATCTGCAAAGTGTTGGATTTCTTCAGCCTTCTTTGTCCACCAGATGTTCTTGAGTTCTCTGGTCCTTCTTTGGACCTCAGCTTTTGCACTAGCATTGATCTTTTTCTTAGCAACACAGTTGGTGTCTCTCTGCCATGTTTGGAAGGCTTTCCTTTTGTTATCAATTAACTGTTGGATCTCTTTGTCATTATCGTCAAATCAGTCTTGATGTTTCTTAGTTTGATAACCAATGATTTCTTCGCAGGCTGTGATGATGGAGGTCTTCAGTTTGTTCCAATGTTCCTCAACATTTTCAGGGTGTTTTGTGGGTAGATGGTCCTTGAGTATTGTTTGGAGAAGGGCTCGTTTGGAGTGCTCCTGAAGGGCATGGGTGTTCATTTTGAGCCATATTTTTCTTCCTTGGAGTCTGTGTTTGGGGGTGATCTTGATAGCTATTGTGGATCGGATTAACCTGTGGTCTGTCCAGCAGTCATTAGCACCTGTCATGGCTCTTGTGAGAAGCACATAGTTCAAGAGGTGCCAATGCTTTGACCGGGGGTACTTTCGTGATGTCCTGAGCTTGTTTTCCTGGCGAAAGAGCGTGTTGGTTATGACAAGGTTGTGTTTTCCGCATTTGGTGAGAAGCAGGATGCCATTCGAGTTGCTGTTTCTAGTCTCGTCTTTTCCTATGGTCCCTGGCCACATGTCGGAGTCTCGTCTGATTCTTGCATTAAAATCCCCCAGGAGGATGATTTTGTCTTGCTTAGGTATCTCCGATAGGATGGTGTCCAGCTGACAATAAAAATTTTCCTTGATGTCTTCATCAACATCTAGTGTTGGTGCATAGGCACCTATGATAGTTGCCTGTTGGTTTCTGGCAAAGTTAATTTGGACGGTTGAGAGCTGTTTGTTAATGCCAGTGGGTGCTTCAGTCAGGTGCTTCATCAGATCATTTCTGATAGCAAAGCCAACTCTGTGTATTCTTCATTCTTCTTCAGGCAGTCCCTCCCAGAAGAAGGTGTTGCCTCCTTTTTCTTCCTTCAGCTGTCCCTCTCTAGGTCTCCTGAAGTGCTGCTGTGTCGATGTTAAAGCATCCCAGTTCCCTTGCAATGATAGCAGTCCTGCATTCGGGGCGTTCACTGTCAGTGTTGTCCAACAGTGTTCGTACGTTCCATGTCCCAAAATTCATTTTTCTTTTTTGGCCTCAGGGTGGTGATACCTCTGGACGGCAGTCCTGTCGAGGTAAGAAAGGCAGACTATGTTTAGGGCACCTTTTCTAGCCCCTTCCCCATGTGGGGTGAGCAGAGTGGATCCTAAATAGGGCTGCTCAGTCATGAATACAGCTGCCGGACTACTCAACTGCCTCGGACCTTGAGATAGAACGACTGAATCCATATCCACCACCCATGTGCCAGTCTGTGACTAGGGGCTTCCAGATTTCACAGTCCTATCCCCGTCGCCACTCACTGATCGCCATGGGACGTTTGTTGGTTTGTTTTTATTTTTCTTGGAAGACACCTGTGCATGATTTTTTTTAAATATGTGGTGGTCGGTGCACAGCCAATCAACACACAGTCCTCACAGAGTGAGGTCCCAGCCAGTGGCATGATTAACATGAATGTGGCTTCTCAGTCTGTTGCAGCCTTCTTCCGCCTTCACAGCCGTTGTAACATGTACCATGTTATCCTCCGCCTGCTCCGCCGTTGAGGTCTTAG
This sequence comes from Anolis carolinensis, assembly GCF_035594765.1. Lineage (NCBI taxonomy): Eukaryota > Metazoa > Chordata > Lepidosauria > Squamata > Anolidae > Anolis > Anolis carolinensis. Next base: position 80,963,410 of record NC_085845.1, read on the forward strand.
GGTCTTCAGATTGTTCTTGGTCTGGATCTTCCCCTGTGGCCCCTCCTAGGAGTGCATGACTCCAGTGGTTGTGCCTGCAGGTTCATTGGAACACGCAAGCCCCCTCACCACGACAAGGTGACAATCCCCCCCCCCTCGATGGATTGAAATCTAGTGACTCCTGCAGATTCTAGGTGTCATGGATAGCGTGGATGAGGGTTTGCTGAGTGGGAGCTTAGCTGTTGAACTAGATCCCAGCCAGGAACAGCAACTACCTCAGCCACATGCAGAAGTGACTGCTAAGTTTGCTGCTGGCCAAACACAAGAGGCTTCTATTGAGCAGGCTGATAAAGAGTTAGCTGTGCCTTCCTCAGCTAAGGAGATCAGCAAGGCTTGCCGAGAAGAATGCCGACAATCAGGTTCAGCTATGAAAGCAGCATTTAAGGATTTGCAGTATGTTACCTGATTGCTGGTTGCAGCTTCTGTATCCATGGCCTGGATCTTGGAATCTTGACTCTCATGCACATTTTGGAATTTTGACTGCTCCTGGACTTTGGCTCTTGATTTGGCTTTCCCTTCTACTTGTTCCCTTGGGTTCTTTTTCTACCATGGACTAATTGACTTGACCTAGGATTGTTGTACTTTCCTGTCAGTATTTTGAGTTCGAGGTTCTTGGCACTAGATTGAGAACCTATATTCTGGAAACTTAATTGTTTCTTTGCTCATGTCAACAGAATTTAGGTGGCCTTTATTAACAGTTAGAATGTATTTGCTAGCACTCATGACTTTTCTTCTGTATGCACCTGGAAGTATAGCGAAAAATATAAATTGTTCCGCATACACCTTATGGTGGGGTCGGCTTATGATGCTTGATTTTTTTAAAATGGTAGAACTCAATTAGATTGCCTGTTTTGGAGCTTTGGTGATGTCGGTCAGAATGTGCTACTGGAAAATGGCACCTACCAAAGGTTTATACCAAATCATGCTGCCTTTTTAAGACAATAGGCTCCACTTTATTCTTTATAATGCTGTCATGTATACCCTTCATCCAATGCTTTTGGGGTGTCCCTCTGGGCAGCTAAACTAGGCAGTCCCAACTGGATGGCCCCCCGTGAGGGTCCTCCTCCAGGGGCAAACCAAGAATGGGCAACTTGGAATTCCCTGAACAGACTCAGAAGTGGAGTGGGCAGATCTAAAGACAACTTGGCAAGGTGGCACTACCTGGAAGAATCTTCCATCTTGTGTGACTGTGGAGCAGAACAAACAACTCCGCATATGTATGCATGCCCACAATGTCCTGCCTCATGTACAGAGGAGAAGTTGCTTAAAGCTACGGACAATGTGGTTGCTGTTGCCCGCTTTTGGTCTAAAACTATTTAGGTGTTTGTGATTTCTTTTTTTTTAATCATTTCAAAATGTATTTTGTTATGCAATGCTTTTGACACGAAATAAGTAAATGTATACCCTACTCCTGCTTTGGAAAATTTGGGATCCTTGTGGTAAATATATTTGTATGGATGGCAGCTATGTAGTGCACATGGCTTGTTTGCTTTTGAGGAAATACATATATTTTAGCTACCTTTGGTAAATTTACTGATTTTAAACTTTTTAAAGAGGGTGATGAATATATTTAAGTTTAAGAAATACGTTTTCCCATACCATTGTGAATTCACATTATGCGGTCAATATCTGATGCTTTGCTTCAGGTGCCCCTGCCTTATGTGACCAAGTTGCCTGTGTTTTCATTGGTGCTCTCTGTCTATGAAATGCTCTCCTCACTGAGTATGGAGCAAATATGTTTACTCCCCAGGGACCCCTAAGAAATTATTACCTATACTTTTAAGATCATATGTGTTATTGTTTTGAATTTTTTATATACGTTATTGCATTCTGCTTTTTATATTGCTATTCACCTGTTGGACCTAAAGGTTCAGACATAAAAACTAATATGTGATTAATTTATACAAACATGCCCTAGGGAAACGGTGAAGTCACTACCTTGGATTTTCATTGCAGTAAATCTTTTTTAAAAAATTTGAGTTTGTAACACTGAAAAATTTGAAGTATAACATTGTGCTTTAATTCCTAGATGGTAGTGAAAACATTTATGGACATGGACCAGGACTCAGAAGATGAAAAACAACAATATCTCCCTTTAGCGTTGCACCTTGCATCAGAATTCTTCCTCAGGAATCCCAATAAAGATGTCCGTCTTCTTGTAGCATGTTGCTTAGCTGATATCTTTCGAATTTATGCCCCAGAAGCCCCCTACACCTCCCATGACAAACTCAAGGTAAAAAATTTTGAAGATAATGTCCACCTGTTCAATTGTACTGTGGTTTGAAGTCCTTTTGCTTTGAGAAACAGTAGTTAAAACAAACCACCGTTTGTCTGGGTTTGAGTATAATAAGGTGCAGTTCATAAAAAATAGGGCTTTGCTAAAAGAAGAGAGAGAAGTGGGGGCAGTGCAGTTTGCTTGTCCTCAGAATTACGGTGTATCAGTTCATCGTTATGTTCAAAATAGGTCATTGGGAAGTTTCCTGCTGGCAGCAATTTTTTTCGTATATGATATAAATTTTTATAGCATTTTCCATTTTCTTTTCTTTTTTTGCAGGATATATTCTTGTTTATTACAAGGCAGTTAAAAGGTTTGGAGGACACGAAAAGCCCTCAATTTAACAGATACTTTTATTTACTAGAGGTAATGTTTTCTTTTACATTTGTTTTACATTTCCAATCAAGTGAATATAATGTTAAGCTGCTATTTTCATAAACATATTTTATTATTAGTGCAGTCTTTGTAAAAGAAAAGAAAATAATATACTTATACCACTCTGATCCTAGATTTCTTCCAATCATATTTTTATTACAAGGAGTATATCAAGATGTGAAGCTATTTTGATATTGTAAGAACAGAAGCATATACTTTACATAAATGAGAAGTGCTCTGATATTTGAATGTGGTAGCAAATCAGTCTTTATTAAAATTCTGCATAGCTCATCATACTAGAACACTGCTTTGAAGGTTATGATGGTTATCAGCTGCATTTTTAGTAACCCGATGCTTTGTTTTTGTTGTAGAATTTAGCTTGGGTTAAATCTTACAACATCTGCTTTGAGTTGGAAGATTGTAATGAGATTTTTATTCAGCTTTTTAGGACTCTCTTTTCAGTTATCAAGTAAGTTATGTTACTTTAATTTTCTTTCCAGTCTTTGTATCACGCAGATTTCTGAAAAATAGAATATTATAGCAGAAATAACAAAATTGTGATTACTGAATTATGATTGTGTTTATTAAAAGGCAGGACAAGCAAATCAAAAATTCATTTTGTGGGTTACTAAAAGAAATTGGTGTAGTGAAGACATTGTCTGGCTTGAAACTTCATGTCCTCAGCCAAAACCATACTTACCTTTGGAACAGTCCATTGTATCTTACACATATAAAGACCAATTCTCAGAGTTCTGCCACATGGTTGCTGCTTAGTTATGTCAATAATCACAGACGGCTGTAAAAATTGAGTTTAACTCCTTAGCTTCCATTAAGTCCTGTGTAATGAAATAATCTACTGTGGTTGCAAATTGAGAAAATAGCTAGAGAGGAAGCAGAATCTTCTCCCAGCCCCAACTATAAGGAATTCCAATTATTCTGCCAAGTGCAGAGTATTTAAACTATGTTGTAAAATTGAGTGGCTGCTATTCCTTCCTGTTTCATAGGGTAGGGGAAATGGTGTAGTTAGGGGTAGTGCAACATTGGGAGGAAAGCCCAACTCTTGCCCCAGAAACTGCAATGAGAGGGACAGACTGGGGTTAATAGGGTCTTCTTTAACACCAACCTTCTACTACTCCTTATAAGAATAGAGATAATAGGTGATAGTACTAAAAGTGGACAAAGCTCCTTAGAAGGCAACGTGATGTATTAGAAGTGTTGTAGAATTAGAACTTCCTACACCTGAGAGTGAAGAGCTGTCTCAGCAATTGTGACTGGGCTTAGAAGAGAAGTTTGAAATATAATATTGTATTGTATTAAAAGAAGTGGTGTTAAAGAGTGTGTAACTTCTATAGTTTAGCAGCTAGATAGTCTGTTTTGTACTATTCAACTCGTATATTCTAATTCTAATGTTAATGTCATGTTTAGTAATAGCCACAATCAGAAAGTGCAGATGCACATGTTGGATTTGATGAGTTCTATCATCATGGAAGGCGATGGAGTGACACAAGAACTATTGGACTCAATTCTTATCAACCTCATTCCTGCACACAAGGTTTGCAAAGTTTTTTTTTCCAGAGTCCTTTTTCTCCCTTCTCTTCATAGTACAATAGAGTCTCGCTTATCCAACGTTCTGGATTATCCAACACATTTTTGTAGTCAATGTTTTCAATACATCGTGAAATTTAGCCGCCCTGAGTCCCCTCGGGGAAAAGGGCGGGGTAGAAATACCGGAAATAAATAAATAATTTGGGTGCCAAATTTGTATATACAGTAATTACAACATAACATTACTGCGTATTGAACTACTTTTTCTGTCAAATTTGTTGTATAACATGATGTTTTGGTGCTTAATTTGTAAAATCATAACCTAATTTGATGATTAATAGGCTTTTCCTTAATCCCTCCTTATTATCCAACATATTCGCTTATCCAACATTCTGCCGGCCCGTTTATGTTGGATAAGTGAGACTCTACTGTATATTGTTATTCTTTTGTCTGTTGGATATTTTGATTACAGAACGGCAGAAGCTTATGCTGGCCAGTTCCTTCATTTGCTTGTTCTTTTGGTGTAGTATCTCCCAATAATAAGGTGGGCTATAAATTAATTAAATAGAAATACTTGTTTCCTGTAGACGTGTTCTGATTTATAAGAGTAATACAGTATTGACTTGGAGGATATCTTTTTATAGACAGAAATCACTGTCTGGGGGTAGACAGATAGATTCATGACTGACTCCATAGGAACCTGCAAAAGACTTTTACGGAGCCTTGGGGAACCATTTTACAGGAAATCTGTTAAAATCGAGGCATTGAGTGATTTTCAGTGTGTATTTATAGGATCTGAATAAGAAAATGCACTTCTTAATTGAATAAGGAGTTCAGATAGTGAGCTCAGAAACAATCTGGGTGCATATGAAACTATCATTGCATTTAATTATGTTTAACTTTTTACCCAAAGAAGCGAGGCACAAGAGTATGTTAAGCTCATTCATCCTCTCTTTATTCATTCAAGAAGTAAACTGTGTCAATAGATGACTCGAGATTTTTGGAAGTACATATGGTATTCACATGTATAAGAAACTTTTTAGAAATTGTACTTTCTTTTTTGTTGAAATCCATCCATCTATCTCTATAGATATCAGACAATTTTTCTCTGTACTGTTTTTTAACTGCTGCATTTTTCTTTGTCTTTTGTATTTTAGAACCTTAATAAACAGGCATTTGATCTTGCTAAAGTTCTGTTGAAAAGGACGGTCCAGACCATTGAGCCATGTATTGCCAATGTATGTAATATACTTATCAGCATACCAGTGATTGATTACTTAAACAGTATTTAAACTGTTTGGAGATTTTTGTCTGAATCTATCAACACCTTGGAAATTGGGGTTGACATAGTATAAACATTATGGTAGACTCATTACATTATATCTCATGAAAAAGCTTGGGATTTATAGGTTAGTTCTAACCTAAAGATAATTCATTGAAACAGAGTAACAATTTTATGATTGCACTGAAACACCTTCAGATTACCATTAATTTGTGTGTGTGTGTGTGTTTGTTTATTCATTTATCTCACCCTTATATAAAGACTAATTATTTCATGTGCACAGCACAGGAAGAATAGATGGAAATGGCAGAACTTGGTTGTGTAGCAATGCCAACCTAAATGTGTGTATAGCTGTTTTATTTATTTTTTAAAATATTCTTACCAAAATATTTTCTCTTCTAGTTTTTTAACCAGGTTCTGGTACTAGGAAAGTCTTCTGTAAGTGATTTGTCAGAGCATGTATTTGACCTAATACAAGAGCTTTTTGCTATCGATCCTAGTTTATTGCTGTCTGTCATGCCACAGCTTGAGTTCAAATTGAAGGTAAGAGAAACTATTCTCACATTATATTTTAAGAATGCAGTGATCCCTAACATAAGTGACAGTGGCAGTGTCTGTACTTTAGTTGGATTCCAAAACATTTAGAAAATTTGAGAGAACAAATAGAATTAGTGATATGGCATGACGTTGTCTCTTGGAAAAAAAGAGTAAAATTCTAACCACGAGAAAGCCTAAAGCCTTGTTTGGATCAGTGTCTTTTGCAATAGAATGATGAAATGGTTTGTTGCAGTTACATTACAAGTCAAAGTTCATCAAAGATTATTGTTCTCTAGTTAGTGGTTATAATATGGTAAGCTCATAAAAATATATTAGGATATTGAATCTTGAGACTTGAAAAACCTATTATTAGCCATTTTACAGTTTAAAGCAAGAATTGTATGACTTGTATGAACTTGACACTTAAATATTTCAGTTTCATTTTGGGAAGTTATTATGCAATAGCTGTTCTTCATTTTTCAATTTATAGAGCAATGATGGAGAGGAACGCTTAGCTGTTGTAAGGCTTTTAGCTAAGCTGTTTGGTTCTAAAGATTCTGACCTTGCAACACAAAACCGTCCACTTTGGCAGTGCTTTCTTGGCCGGTAAGAAAACATAGGTTTATATATTTGCTTATATTGGTTTCATAAGCAGCTTTTTTCCAACTAGTTCTCTTTCAATGAAACAAGTCTTTTGCAATATTTGATTTTGTTATGGTCAGGTCATTGTCTGCTAGTTATCATTAGCTCAAGATATGTTTTAAGAAAAAGGCATATGAAATTTTCATAACATGTTTGAACCAAAATTAAAAGGTCTTGGTGTTATAATTTTAATGAGAGATAATATTTTAAATGCTTTTAACTGTTAGTCAATTTATGTGGTAAATGTATGTCATGTATCATAATTTGTTTACTTAAGTATTACTTTGATAATTTTCTGTTCCTTTCGGATTAGTTATCAAGTTCTTTATTTTATTATATGTATTATTTTTTATTTTATATGCTGTTTGTATGTTATCGGCATTGAATGTTTGCCTTTTTTACTGGAAACCGCCCTGAGTCCCTTCTGGGAGATAGGGCAAGTTACAAATAAACTATTGTTATTATTATTCTCTCTTCTTTTATACAATACCTGTTTTTTGTTCTTTGAAATGATAACTGTACAATAAACCTAACCAATAGCTTTTGTGTTCTTTTGGTGGGTACATAGACTACCTATATTTTGCTCTTCATCTTTTATTTATCTATTTCAGTGCAACTGATTTTGATATGTTACAAATTAATTGCAAATATTAGCATGCTTACTGTTCAGCTGTTTGTATTAGATCTTGCCTTCCTTTCCTGTTTGGCTTATTCTTAGTTAAGTTTACTCTAACTATGCATTTTATTTACCTGTTTGAAATAATATTTCAAATAATTATGACTTAATATCTTTCCCTCACCTAGATTTAATGATATCCATGTTCCTGTGAGATTAGAAAGCGTGAAATTTGCAAGTCACTGTTTAATGAACCATCCAGATTTAGCAAAAGATCTCACTGGTAAGATTGTCTCTTGTTTTAGAGTAATTAAACTTAAGGAGTAAGGGGATAATGATTTCAGGTGCAAAACATGATAAAGTTGAAAATACCAATAAACTGATGAAAACAATGTGCAACGTGATTATTTTATTCATCAGTTCAAGGATTAAAAATACACTTGAAGGCATTTTTCCTACCAGGAGTAGAAGCTGATGTGGGGATTCAAATATTGTGCACTGCTCCAGATATAACATGAGGTGGAGTTGAATGTCCAAAAGCTTTCAATAAAATTATCCTGTTTTTTTTCTCTTTCCTTTTTCTTTGATACAGAGTACCTAAAAGTTAGATCACATGATCCAGAAGAAGCCATTCGACATGACGTCATTGTTACAATTATAACTGCTGGTAAGAGGGACCTCTCTTTGGTTAATGACCAGCTACTAGGCTTTGTCAGAGAGAGAACGCTCGACAAGAGGGTAAGATGGACTGAAATCCGTATTTTTAACCAAAATGACATTGTTATTTAATTTTATAAGGCCATTAATACTTTAATTTGCAAGATGCTTATGCACCCATTTGATCAAAATGTAACAGTATGTTATTGTTCAGTCTGGCACTTTTCCCTTAATTCATTGAATAGTAGTCCTGTCAGGCGTCTGTCTTAAAAAACAAATGTTTATGACTTTATCACTTTAATGGAACGGAATAGGAAACGGATTTGATATGCTATCTTACCTGGCTTTTAATGGTTTAAATGTTGATTATTTAATTTTTCTTATTTAAATTATTTGTTTCAACTTGTGTAATGTATTTTATTGTTTGTTTATATTTTTATTTCTGTTTTATACAGGCATTGAATGTTTGCCTTTATTATGTATTATCTTTATAGTTGTTATTAAAAACAAAAATTAACATTATAATAATGGCTCTTCTGTTTTAATTTGTTGTCATTTTTAATTGTAGACATGTTATGGACAATAACATTTAAAATAAAAATATTTGTCCTTCAGTTTTTGAGCAAAACAATTTTGACATTCAGTTTTTATTTTTTTAAGTGGCGGGTAAGAAAAGAGGCAATGATGGGCCTTGCCCAGCTATATAAGAAATACTGTCTCCATGCTGAAGCTGGGAAAGATGCAGCGGAGAAAGTGAGCTGGATTAAGGATAAACTTTTGCACATATATTATCAAAATAGTATCGATGACAAGTGAGTTGATTTTAAGCCATTTCCCTAAAATATAATTGTATAGCAGAATGATCTGCATCTTTTCCAAAGAAGGAGTTAAATTAAATACACTGGGCTCAATTTTACCATCATAGAAACTATAGCTTGAATATTGGGAATAATCTCTGTAGTTGCATATTTGTTCCATCTTCCTTTTGAGAGAACTGAATTTTCAGAAATGGACAAATTACGGCTGAATATTTGTCTCCCAAATGTATATCACCTTCCATTGATAAGATGATGGGATGTAACTACTTGAAATATATTTCTCGAAACACACAAAATATACCAATTTACTGAAAAGGGTGCTTAAACTGTCAAGAGACTCAAATGCTTGCATTCACTCATACATACTCTCTTTCATACATGCATTCACATACATGAACAGTTGCATACGTCCTGTTGGCCAGTACCCTTGAGATCAGATGTAATTGCTCCATGGGGTGCACGGAAGTGGGCTCCAGTCTTATCTCAAGCCACAGGTTCCTCTGTTTTCTAGTTGCTGTTTTTTTTAAATGGAATCTTAGACTCCTGGTGACCTCTCAGTTAAAATTCTTGGTCCTTTGTCAAGAAGAACAAAAGTTCATCCAATCCTTATACCATTGTTGTTCCTTCAGTTTATATATATATATATATTGAGGGCTACTTTGCTATTTAGTTTGATACACTGTTTCTTATTTATTCCTCTACCTTAGTAAAGGGGATTTTATCAGATATTCTATATTCTTTTCAACAAGAATAATTGTTTTGTGTATTTGGGGAGGAATATATGTGTATAAATATGAAAGCATGATCAACCAGAAGTGCATCTACACCACAGAATTAATGAAGTTCAACACCACTTGAACTGCCATGACTCAATGCTATGGAATTGTGGGAGTTGGGGTTTGGTGAGGAACCAGCACTATTTGACAAAGAAGACTAAAGACCTTGTTAAATGTAGTAACTGCCATAGCATTGACCCATGGCAATTAAAGTGGTATCAAACTTGACAGTGTAGATGCACCGCCTGGACGCCTAGATTAATATTTATAGTTTGAAAGCTAAACAATTTCATATAAGTCACCAGTTCTCAATTTCTTTTCCTTTGCAGATTACTGGTAGAGAAAATCTTTGCTCAATATCTTGTTCCTCATAATTTGGAAACAGAAGAGAGAATGAAATGTTTATATTATTTGTATGCTAGCTTAGACCCAAATGCTGTTAAGTGAGTATTCATTTACAAAGCAATTTTAAATGAACCACAACTGTACCTTTTAAACCTCAAATCTTAGCCTGAAGTCAAGGAATTTCCCTGTTTGATTTCATTCCCTTTGCTTTGAATTTCTCTATCATTTAAAAGTTTTAAATGTGTTTAAAGTGTTATATTTTTATTCAGAACTTGTTAGTATGAAGGAAATATATTCTAAGTTTAATATTACTATTTTATATAATATGTTTCATTAGATTTTCAAAAAGGTATGTGACCCCCCCCCCCCCCAAAGTGGAATCATCTTTTAAAAATACTCTTGTATGTAGAATAATCAAACACAAAGTAGTTCAGCATCAGTTCTTAGTTGTCTTATTGGGATGAGCTAATTAGTGTAAGTTAATTTCCTAAACGAAACATCTAGCAGAGCTTAGTGAGTGCCAACATTTTGAGATCACTTTCTCTGTTTGAACTACACAAGATAGTATTTTGTAAAGCAGGGTAGCTTAATATTGTGTATGTTCCGCGATTAAAAACTAGTCAAGAGGGACTTCTGGTAATGATAAAGCTGTATCTGCTGTGCCCTCTTGTTAAGCTTTCAAGAGGAAAGCCATCACCTGTGGGACACATCAGTACAGTGATACCTTGAACTGGTGAAGATGTCCCCTTGATATTAGAGATGCTGAACCTCATCACATTAAGAAATTGTCCATTTCTGTCAATATTCATACTATGGTTTTTCTGACTGAATGCGTACTGAATGCTGGTGAGATGCATACTGACCCCATCACACCCAAATACTATGATTCATGCCTTCAGAAAATGTTGCACTTTGTTCCATCACACCTTGAAAGGCCGGATCCTCACAATCCTTTTGAAAGACTCCCTACGTCAATCCGCAACCTTTAAAAAAAAAACTTTTACATAGCCTCCTAGTGTTGAAATACCACTCTTGTGAGATTTGAAAATGTTCTCATGTCTGTGTAGTAGATGCATTCACTGTTTTGGTGTGAAATAAGGAGTTCTGAGGAATCTAATAAGGAGTTCTGTTAGACTGCTATTTATTTTGGATTATACTGATAACGTAAATGATTTCAAGACAAATGACTACTTGTAAAGAGTTGTGGGAGCACTTGCAGATCTGCTGTTATGAAAGGTAAACACATGTCAAATGGAATGAGAAGAAGAGGAAAACCAAACATATGGAGAAGAAAAGTCAAAAGATGAAGAAAATACAGGCCCAGATGAACTAGGCAAAAACATGTTCTCCAGTAATGGCTGATGAAAACCTGTGAATTGGTTGAGATGGAAAAAAATGTATATAAAGACTAAGGAGAAAACTTGGACTAACTTTAAGAAAAATTGTGACTAGCTCATTGTTTCTTCACAATGATGTAGGCATCTGTCAGCTGTTCAAGAATTAGAAATGTTGCTAAAAGTAGAAGTGTGGCTATTTAATATCTAAAGGGAGTAGATTAGCAGCATAATAACCACCAGATAGAGGAAGCAGTCTGATGAGCCTTTTTGGTCTGTTTTTTGTTTGTGTGTGTATGTATATATATGTTTTTTCTACTATGTTATTTTTAATACTTATAATTTTATAATACAGTAGAGTCTCACTTATCCAAGCTTCACTTATCCAAGGTTATGTATTATCCAAGGCAGTCTGCCATTTAGTAGTTATTGTTTTTGTAGTAAACGTTGCAATGTTTTAGTGCTAAATTCGTAAATACAGTAATTACTACATAACATTACTGTGTATTGAACTGCTTTTTGTCAATTTCTTGTAAAACATGATGTTTTGGTGCCTAATTTGTAAAATCATAATGTAATTTTATGTTTAGTAGGCTTTTTTCTTAATCCCTCCTTATTATCCAAGATTTTCACTTATCCAAGGTTCTGCCGGCCTGTTTATCTTGGATACGTGAGACTCTACTGTAGTATATAAGTTTCATATACAGTATCTAAAAATTGTTTTGTTATGTTTTTTCCCATACTTTAAAATTACTTTCGAATTTAGCTAAGAGATAAGGAGAAATCTAGAATATACTTATACACATAGATCATTAAAAGAAATGTTGTCCTGTGGTTGTTTAAAGAAGCTAGTTGGCTAGCAAAAATGGAGACATCCTATTAGTAATCTGGAGAGCTTCAGGAGTTGTTTGTAGAATAAATACCAGTTGATTACATTTTAATATTTGTGTTTTGTTTTGTTTTTACATAGGGCACTGAATGAAATGTGGAAGTGCCAGAACATGCTTAGGAGTCATGTACGAGAGTTACTAGATTTGCATAAACAACCCCTTGTAAGTTTAAGATGAATGTTGTTTCATTGTTTTGCAATGATTTATCACAATCTCAGAAAGTGGTAACATTTGCAACATTCATAAGTATATGATGTCACTTCACTGGTGTTTAAATTCTTACTTTAAATTTTCTAATATCTTAGTGTGAACAAACTACCAGCAGCATTTAATATAGCAAATTAAGAGTACTACATGAGCAAAATTTAGTGTTTTCTATTGGCACCTTCCCAGAATGTGTGGAACAAAAATGACATTTGTCCCTTTAATAACTTCACAGCTTGTCTTCATATTCCGTGGACCAATTCATATATGTGTACTTGTTCCCAAATCTTAAAAGTAGAGTGTCTATGAGGAAGGAAGAGATGCAGAAAAAATATAAGCAGGTCAGGCATGCATGCCTCAGGCCAGATTTTCAATGTGAATGCTCACTCTGAACCTCTCTTTTCAGTCAGAAGCAAACAATTCTGCTATGTTTGGAAAGCTGATGACCATAGCAAGTAAGATATATAGACCAATATTAAAATTTCAGTACCGCTTCGAACACTGCTAGTGTGAGTTATATTTTCACATTTTAATTTTGTAGAAAACCTTCCTGATCCTGGGAAGGCACAGGACTTTGTGAAAAAGTTTAACCAGGTTCTTGGTGATGATGAGAAGCTTCGTTCTCAGCTTGAACTTTTGATCAGTCCTACATGTTCCTGTAAACAGGCAGATGTTTGTGTGGTAAGAGCTGTTTTATTTGTTTCCAATATAGATATTACCAATATGCTTATATATCATTGGTAGGACTAATTATTTGACTTACGACTTGAACAAAACAGATATGAACAGGCAAATTCCTGTATAGGCAGTCCCCGAGTTACACACATCCGACAACGACGCCTAGTTAAGAATAGAGATGAGACAACAGGAAGTGAGGGGAAATCTACCTCTAGAAAGAGAAATTCACTCCTGTAAGAGTTATCATGGTGAAAGGTGTCTCCACTGAAACTTTATCACGAACCCTTGTTTCCACAGCAACTCAGATGTTTCAATATCTAATTGTAACAGAAACAGAGAATTAGATGAAATCTTCTGAATGGACACAGACAGCAAAACAAATATTACTGGAGCTTCCCTGTGCTATCCAAAACAGGAAAAAAGGGTTTTGGTGGGAGCCCCCAATGGCGCAGCGGGTTAAACTGCTAAGCTGCTGAACTTGCTGACCAGTTAGAAAAACATGCCACAAGAACTAAATGTAATGGAGAAAATTAGAATAACTAAAAGCAATAGAACTGACAGAGCTGTATTTATATAAAGTTATGTGTCTGGTGGGGATGTATAGATATGAAAATAGTAAATGTAGCAATGCAATTATATTGTGTTAAATGTTTTTTATTAAATAATAAAATAAAATAATTTTAAAAATTAAAGATGAAAAAGAAGCTAAAAGTGTCTCCTCTTTACTGATCTTTGACAGGACAGAATCAATTTATATATGTGCATTATACATATGCCTTTATATGTGTGCAATTTAGAGCAAATGGTATTAACAGAAATTCAGAGTTAGTGTTCAGTTGTTATCTAAAGTGCGATATTCTAGATCACTCATTCCCATAACTATAGCTTTTCACTATCTGAGAAGCACCAATAAACTCATGTTATTTTCATTTCCCCATGTTGCTCATTTTTATTATACAATAGATCTGATTCAGGCACCCTGATTTTTCTCCAGCCATTGAAACTACAGTAGAGTCTCACTTATCCGATTTAAGCTGGCGGTCAGAATGTCATATAAGTAAAACTGTTGGATAATAGGGTGGGTGCAGAAGGAGGAGCCCCTTCCTCTGTTGCTGGGGAAGAGGCTTCTACTCTTCCTCGGCAGGCTGGCCATCAGGAAAAGGAGGAGGAAGATTCTATCCTCGCTGTTTCCTTCGCTCGCCCGCCCTCCTTCGCTCACTCACTCACCAGGCCGGGTCCTGGTGCTGCCTCTGTCACTGCCGAGACCCAGGCTCGTGAGTGAGTGAGTGAGCGGGGGAGGGCTTTGCCGCCCTTCTTCACTCTCCCACCCTCCCTCCCTTGCTCACTCACTCACTAGACCGGGTCCTGGTGCTGCCGCTGTCACTGCCTGGACCTGGCCGAGTGAGTGAGGGATGGAGGAAGGGCCTTTGCCGCCCTCCTTCACTCACCCACCCTCGCTCACTCACCAGGCAGGGTCCCGGCAGCCATGGCAGCGGCAGCAGAAGCCGGCCTGCTGAGTGAGTGAGCAAGCGAGGGAGGGAGGGCCTTTGTCGCCGTCCTTCACTCGCCCGCCTGCCTTTGCTCACTCACCGGACCTAGTCTAGCAGCGGTAGCACCAGGACCCGACCTGGTGAGTGAGTGAGCGAGTGATGGATGGAGGGCCATCCCGCGCTCCTTCGTCCGCCTGCCTGCCCTCACTCACCAGGCCAGGTCCCAGCAGCTACGGCGGCAGTGGTGGCAGAACCAGGACCCAGCCTGGTGAGTGAGCGAGCGAGGGCGTCGGATAATATGGTGTATTGGATGAGTGGAAGTCGGATAAGCAGTACTCTAGTGTAATCACATTTCTTTATACCGTTGTGTATACAGAAACTTCTACATTCTCTCATTAACTCCTTAATCAATTTTTAAGCTGTTCTTAGTTGTTATTTTATTGGTAACAAGAAGTTAAAGTCTGCCTTTATTTCAAAGCATAATTGGTCAAACTTTTATATCAGATTTGAGATCTATGAGAACACAGAAATTAATTCACTAATATGTCAATATTCACAAATTGAGTAAAGGCTGATAGATGTCTGATTCTGGTTAGATTCTCAGTTTCATGAGTTAGAGATTGGTGTAGCATATGATTATTTTAGTTTTAATAAACTTATCTTATTCAGCTGTTCGACTAAATGTATCTCCTGTCTAATGAGGTAATTGTTTATTTTTCTTTATACAGAGGGAAATAGCACGAAAACTTGCTAATCCTAAGCAACCAACCAATCCTTTCTTAGAGATGGTAAAATTTCTTTTAGAAAGAATTGCCCCTGTACACATTGATTCTGAAGCCATTAGGTAAGTGCAGCTGAGTGCCATTGCAGGAAGTAGTTTTTGCAGTTCAGGTTTCCACATTTGTGGACAGATAGCACACAGTCATGGAGTCTGGATATCACTTTCCCCCATCCTTCCATGCACAGTTTTCTTTTTGTTTCATCTACTGAAAACCTGTCAGAATTATGTTATGAATTGTATTTCCATTCACTGGACCACATTTGGTACAAATATCCGATACAACCAAATTTGAATACTGGTGGGGTTGGGGAGGATTGATTTTGTCATTTGGGAGTTGTAGTTGCTAGAATTTATAGTTCCCTACAACCAGAGAGGTTCCTAAGACCATCAGAAATACGTATTTTCTTAAGGTCTTTGACGACCCTTCTGACCCCCACCCCAGGGGTCCCAAACCCCAGGTTGAAAAACGCTGGTATAATTAGTAAATTACATTTACAACCCAAGAACAAAAATCGTGTCACATAGTGTAATTTAAATGTTCAAAAATTAGCAAAATTGAAGGTGTATTATCACTAAGCCTAGTAATGTTTGAACGTGTGTGTGTGTATATATATATATAGAGAGAGATATTTTCAACATTTCTTACAGTGCATTAGTAAAGCTGATGAATAAATCAATAGAAGGGACAGCTGATGATGAAGAGGAAGGTGTAAGCCCAGATACAGCTATTCGCTCAGGGCTTGAACTTCTCAAGGTAATCCCTGTAAAGTCATCTAGATTACTTACATACTCATCTATTTTGATAACTTTTCTTGGAAAGATTCAATTGCTGCCCCTTATTTTTAAAAAAATCATTTCTTTCCATTTTGGTTACATAATAAACATATATTTTGTGAAGGATGTTGTTTTGGGATATAAGCATTCCACAATATAAAATATTTACTTAAATAACACATAAGCTAACTAACACAAACTAAAAATGCTTTTTTTAAAAGATGACTCTCCGCTTTTATATTCAAAGTGTAGATTTGTATAAACTACGTTCCCGCTATTACATATTCAACCCATCAACTTATTATAATAAATTGTACATACAAGTATTTTAAAGACTCTTCAAGTGTTACGTTTTCTCCATTTTCACTTTAAAATTGAAGGAAGAATCCTCATTCTTTCATGAAGTCATTGATTACTTTCCCCTCAGAAACATAGTTAACATGTCAGTTTCTGCAATCTCAAACACTTTTAGCCACCCAGTCTTTCATTCTTAGAAAATTCCTCATTTTTGTGTAGATGAGTCTCGCTGCTGTTACTATATAATAATACAATATTTAAATGTTGGCATTTTATTTCAATGTCCCTAGTTTTTAAAAAGTTCTGGATTAAAAAGTATTTTATATTTAAGAATATTTAACTATTTTCTGAATCATAACCTGTACATATCTCTCTTAACAAAATCTTCTTTCTTGCATATGCACCATCTTGCTCTTTACGTTTACAACATGTTCTATATCTTTTGAACATTTTTATTAATTTTATTCATGTTAAGTATAGTTAGTACATATTTTGTAGAAATTTTCCTTTAGATCATAACATAGAATTTTCCTGACTCGCTTTCTCCAATTTATCCAAACCAATATTATAGCCAAAACATTTAGCCCCCTTTACTTTGCAGTCCTTAATTTGTTCGTCTCCCATTTCAAACTTCAGTATTCTGCATTTTAACAATCAATTGTTTATCATTTGTACATAACAGTGTCTCAAACTGTTTTATTGATTTCAAACTCATATAACTTCTTGTTTATATTTTATCTTTCCTTTAACTATCTATGGTACCATTGAATATTCAAAGCTTCTGTGTTTAAATCTTTTTTGTTTTAAGTCTGTCTTGACCATTTTCTAACTATAACAAGTTAACCATATGTCCCTTTCATTTTTATCTACCTTATGAAAGACTTCCTGCCCAGAAATCCATACTGGTATTTCTGACAGAGCTGGCCTTTTATATTTATTCCAAATCCTTAGACTGGCACACCTTAGCATCATAATGGTTGTTAAAATTGGCATTTTCTTTAACCTTGTTATACTATAGATACCCATCCCTTCCCCCAAATTTAGCTCATGGCTCAGTTAGTAATGTCTTGTTACAAACTTTAGCCATTCGTTCAGCCAAACTTGCTGGTAAACCATGATGTGTATGTTTCAGTCTGGTAATCTCAGTCCTCTTTGCCTTGAATTTTGGAGAATCTTTTTAGTCATTCCCATTCTTGATAATAAATGTATGTGTTTGCATTTTTAATGCATATAAATTTACATTTAATTTTTTAAAAATGTAAACACTTAGTCTCAGGAGTTGTTTACATGTAGTATAGCTCTCGAAAACCCAAAGCTCATGAAACTAGTTGTATAATTCTTGACTTTAAATAACTTTCAATGCATTTGTAGAAATGCCATTTATAAATAAAAAATAATTATGGATGTTCTGTTATAGTATGTAATTTTTACTATGCTTGCAAACAGAGGACAGGGATTGCTTAGCATTGCAAAAAGGAAATGTACCACCATATATTGAAACTTCTGTGCTTCATGAAGATGGATCCTCTAAAAACACGACAAAGGGCATTTGAATTTCTGTGGCTTCTATATGGGAAATGTGTTGTGTATAGATTTAGAACCTGCCTCTAAGCAGTTATTCATAATGCTTTTATTAAAATGGCTTTTGGTTTTGATATGTATCCATAGGTTCTGTCTTTCACGCATCCTACCTCGTTCCACTCTGCAGAGACATATGAATCTCTCCTGCAGTGCCTCAGGATGGAAGATGATAAGGTAGCAGAGGCAGCCATTCAGATATTCAGAAACACCGGCCACAAAATAGAAACCGATCTCCCTCAGATAAGATCGTGAGTGCATTTCTTACCATATCAAAAATGTTGCAATTTTCCTCAATATTTCAGCAGATCACTGTCCTTGCATCTTAAGTTGTGATTATTATGGGATGCTTGAAGTGGATCAACATACAAATCTTCTAGCTTATTTTTTTAATGTGTTGGAAAACACTGGCCCTGTGGCCTAGATGGGCTGATAGTGTAAAATTTCACTACAGTGAGATTTCAAGATAAAATTAGGTAAAGTTTATATAATTTGGCATTAATAAATATATCAAGAATTCATAAAACAAACAATTGGTTGTCATCCTAGCTTTCATACTAATTTGGAGTTTGTGGGAGTTGAAAATGAGGTTTGTGACCTGGGTCAAGCCTATTCATGGATCAGTGTAAGTACTGTACCTTAACCCTTAAAGAAGTAACCATCCCCTCCTCCAAATAGTGGTGAAAGGCAAGAGTTTGATCTAGCTTGGGAAAACCTTATGGATGCACTATCCGGCCTACCCTTACCCACTTTGAGCTGTGAGGAGATGCGAGGTTTTATTATTGTTGTTTTTTCTATTGTTGTCATTATTGCTGCTGCTGCTGCTAGTAGTAGTACTAGTACCACTACTCTTCTGCAGCATCACTCCTGGCCTTTTGGAATGCCTTGGCAGGAAAACTGTGGCAGTGACTCTTTGGTGCTTCCCCTCAAAGGAAGCAGCTTCATTTTTGTCAGACAAGGAACTATCCCCATACTGAGTAAAGTGGCAAAATACCTTTTTGAATCCCTATATGTCTCACGGAGATGATGCTGGTGCTTTCCCCTTTCTGCAGAATGAGCCTGGACTTACTTATGGATCATATCAAAAACCATAATTTTGACCCCCACAGAGGTATTCAATGTACTCTTAATTCACTGCATACTAGTTGCCACGACATAATAGTTACACCCCCTTCCCCCTGCAAAAATTGGTATTTTTCTTTCTTCATGTGCATTAGCTGGCTGGGTCTGGGGCGCTCCCTTCTCCCTCCTGCCTCCTCAGAAGTAAAAGAGAGAAAGCCCCAAACCCAGCCAGCTCCCTTTGCATGTCTTTTTGAAAACTTACCTCTGAGGAAGAGCTAGACATGGAGCTCTTCCCTCTCTCTGCCTCCTCCTCGGAAATAAGAGAGGAAAATTACCTGCCTCTTTTAAAATGAAAGAAGAAAAGCCCCATACACAGCAACTGCTGCACAGTTTTTTTCGTGTAGTGGTCGCACCTCCTTTTTTTCAAAGAAAAAAAATGGATAAAAAGTATGCATTGTGGTATTCATGAGGCTGATATACGTAAGTATGTAATAATTTTTGCTGCCAATTAAATTTTACAGTTTCACATGATGGGATCCTGGGATATCTGAAGAGGTTGGACTGACTTCATGGAAGTATTTCAAGAATTTTATTTGAGGATAATTTGTGTATGTGTGTTCCATCTATACAGAACTCTAATCCCGATCTTGCATCAAAAAGCAAAGAGAGGAACACCTCACCAAGCAAAACAAGCTGTCCATTGTATACATGCTATATTTTCAAATAAAGAAGTTCAGCTTGCACAAATCTTTGAGGTAGGTTTGCCTTAATCACTTAAAGATTGGAGTAATAATGATTAGATATTGTGAGAATTACTGTGTTTGCACAATACAATTTGAATGTTTATAATGATGTAGTAATAAATTGCTTTTTACAAAAAGGATAGTATAAACAGAATGAAATAATGCATTTCTTCAATTCTAAGGTGCACCTTTTCCCTATATAAATATCTCTAAAAATAGGGGGGTGTATTAGAATCGCAAGTGTGTATCTTATTTATTTTTGTTGGTGGTACTGAAATTAGGGTGCATCTTAGAATCAATGGCATCTTACAATTAAAGAAATGCAGTGGTATTTTATTCCTAGGATGACAGAATCATATAGGTGGAAGTGGCCCCATGGACCAATGATTCCCACCCCTTGCTCAATGCAGGAACTCCAGCAGGATCTCCAGCTAAAACATCCTCAGCAGATAGATGTCCAGTTTCTTTTTGAAAACATTAAAAAAGGAGATCCCCACCACTCCTCTAGGCAGTTACTTTCATTGCTGAACTGCTCTCACTGTCAAAAGGTTCCTTAAAATTTGGCATCTTGTCATTTAAAACCCTCACGGACCCATCCACACAGCCATATAACCCAGAATATCAAGGCAGAAAATCTCACACTATCTGCTATGAGTCCACACAGCCATATATTTCATTTTAAAGCAGATAATGTGGGATTTTTTTCAGCTGTGTGGAAGATTGCCATCCTATACCTGAACGTTTTGTTTTTGTGGCCTAAATGTAGGTTTTTTTTTTACCTGCATTGTATATTACTTTATTAATTTCAGCCCAACTTTCTAGCTTATTGAAATCCTTTTGAATCCTATTACTTTATAATTCATTTCTCTATTTCCTGTTTGTGGTGCAGCATTTGATGATGGCTGTTTGAGCACAGTGCTCCCACCAATTGTAGATCTTTCTGACAATTTTTCCATGAATTCTATATTTAATTAGTTTGCTACTCAAAATATTATGGGGGATTTTATCAAATGTTTTGCTGAAATCTAGATAATGGACATCTATAGCATTTCCTCTATCTCCTAAACTAATGACTAAATTACAAAAAAGATATAACATTAGTTTGGCAGGATTTGTTGTTGACAAGCCTGGCTTCTACTGATCAATGTATAGCATTAGGTTACATTCAGACAAATACCATTTTAATATTTTTCCAAGTATTGAGGTCAGGCTGATTGGTCTGTAGTTTTCTAGATCTTCTTTTTTTATGAGAGAGACAATATTTGCTCACCTCCAGCCCTTTGGCACCTTTCCCATTCCCAAAGATTTCTCTAAAACAATGGCATGTGATTCTGTATGTCAGCAAAAACCCCTTCAGTACTCTGGGATGCAACTCATCTGCTCCTGTAGATTTGAATTCATTTAGGTTAATTAGATGACTAAATATAGAGTTTGATTAGAGTTTGATACAGATTCCTTTCCAATGTCTATGCTGATGCATGGAAGCATGCAGTTCTCTTTTGGGGGAGAAAACAAGTAAAACAGGAATTGAGGAGTTTTATCTTTTCTTTGTAATTTGTTAGCATTTTATTATGCTTGTTGAGTGGTGGCTTATTCTCTTGCTTTGAACATACCGTATTTCACAGCATAATTGTTGAAGATGTTATGCTAATTTGGGGGGGGCACAAATGTGGGGTGCAATCATTATATGAAGCATTTTTGTAAAACAAAATACTGTATTACAGTAGTTAAAAATTAGATTCTACAGAAGGGAAAAACAGTAAATAAAGAGAAATAAAATAAAGTATGATCTTTAATATCTAGTTGGGGGTGCTGTGATTTTTAACTTTTGAGTATGTTTTGATGGATTTTAGTGTTTGTGTTTAATTCTGTTTTAATGTTTTCATATTTGTATATTTTAAACTATATGCTAATGCTTTTATGTCAAGCCACTTTTAGTCTCCTTTGGGAGAGAAACTAGGGTGTAAATAAACATAATAATAATAGTAATTTAAATCACTTCTTTCTGTTGGGAACCCCACATTCTTTTAAATCACTTATTGCAATGGGAACACCACAATCTTTTAAATCGCTTCTTTCAGTGGATACCCAACGTCCTTTAAATCACTTCTTTCAATGGGAACCTCATGATTGTTTAAATAATTGTACACTAAAAATTCCTTCCTTATTAGACAATACTTTGGTTGCATCTCTACTATAGAATTAACATAGTTTGACACTCCTTAAGTGCCATGGCACAATGCTATGGAAGCACGAGAGCTGTAGTTTTACAAGATCACTGCCAAACAGTACTTGGTGGTTTACCAAACTGCACATTCTAGAATTCCAAAGCATTGCAGTTAAGGTGGTATCAGATGGCCTTAATTTTACAGTATAGATACAGGCTTTATTGCTTTTAGTAATAATTGTGAGCACATTGCTTAAACAAAGCTGCTTAACTCTACAAGTAACTCTAAAAGTAAATGCTTATCAATAATTATTGTTGAACATATTTTTAAAAGGTTATCTCTGAGATTTTCTAGCTTCTGCGTGGCTAAAATGAGCACTCTGGAATGGTGATATTAGCCCTCATAATTGCATGTAAAATAAAGGCATTAACAAAAATCTAGCCATGTTAATCATTTCATAAGTTTCTAGGGAAAGATTATCCTAATGTATTTCTCCTCCCTCTCTCCACAGGGAGGATCAGTAAGAGCCACTCTAAAACTAAGCAGGAACTGATTAATCAGTGTGCTGTTTCATGATGTTACTTGTTGATAATCAGTTCAAAGCAGTTAGTTCATTAGAGTATATTGCATTTCAAATCATGATAACGATACTTCTCATAGAAATATTGCTAAGTGACAGTACACAGTTTGGGAAGTAAAGCCTCTTTATTCAAAATCAAGAATGTCTTTGCTTCCTTTTTTTCAGCCTCTGAGTAGAAGTTTGAATGCTGATGTTCCAGAGCAGCTTATAACTCCACTAGTTTCTTTGGGTCACATTTCTATGTTGGCACCAGATCAGTTTGCATCACCAATGAAATCTGTAGTTGCAAATTTTATTGTAAAAGATCTCCTGATGAATGACAGGGTAAGTTTCAGTTTGATATGATTAAACAAGACCATATGATGCGAATGAAAAACTGCTATATAATAACTGATATGTGATAATAACTGTGGGAAGAAATAAAAGTATTCAAATTCTCTTCTCTAAGTCACATATTTGTGCCTTTATCTTAGAGCTTTTCTGTAAAAAATCTTGTAAAAATCTTTGCAGTCTACAGGTGAGAAGAATGGAAAGTTGTGGTCACCAGATGAAGAGGTTTCTCCAGAAGTTCTAGCAAAGGTAGGTTGATGTTTTCCCATGGGCTCAGAGAGAGACATTATCTGAAAAATTATTGCAAATATGATTAAATAATTTGGATCATGCCCCAATTTTTTCTGCATTCCTCCACACCTGGCCCAGATCATCCTTTCTCTTGTTCATTTCAATTAGAAAATGTGAGTGGCTATAATGTTTTTGTTTCTACATATATCTGGATGAAACATGGAGATGTAATAAAGATTGGATTAATTATATCCAGTTGCCAGAAGATGTGACAAATTTAGCTGTTTCCGTTTGAACAAGCTGGATTCCATTGCTCATTGTCCATCAATCACATCCTGACTGGTAATAGAACATAGGAAGCTGCGCACGAATATCAGATATCACTTGTCCTCACTTTTGTCAACTAGGCATTTGACAGAGTGAAACCAGAGTGCATATGGAACAGTCTGAGGGAGCAAGGAGTACAGGAAGAGTACATCAACATCATCCAAGCATGCTTTAGCGAATGTACAACAACACTAATGCCTTTTGAACAAGAAGTTGTTATACCTGTAGAAAAAGGTGTATGCCAAGGTGATCCCATCACACCTAATCTTTTTTCTGGAAAATGTAATACATTGTAATTGGTCGGACAATGGTATACTCATCGATGGGTGCAGGCTTAATCACCTGTGCTTTGCTGACAACATAATTTGAATCATGCATACAGCCTCAGAAGCCTCCAGCATGCTTAGCAAGGTTTGTAGCAGAAGTTGGTAAATTGGATTAAAGATGAACACGCAAAAGACAAAGGTACTCCGAAACAACTTAGCAGATGGTGCTGCAGTGGCAGTTAGTGTCGACCTCAAAAATGTAGACGTATTGTCTACCACAGAAGGCTATTAACATCAAGGAATGAACTGAAACTGGAGTTGAACAGACGCAGGAAAGCAGGATGAGCCACTTACAATTTCATTAAAGCCGCTGCGGACTCAACCAGAAGTACGTCTCTACGAGCTCAATTCTTTGACACGATCGTGCTGCCTGCCCTATGCTGGGCTGCAGAGACATGGACAATGACAAAGGCTCTCGCAGAACAACTACAGGGTGGCAAATGCCTCACTCGAAAGACGGCTCGTTGGGATGTCTCTCTGAATGCAGAGGGAACGTGGACTGCACAATGCAAATGTTCAAAAAATATCAAAAGTGAAAGATCCTCTACACCACATTGCTCAACTCAAACATCGCTTTGCAGGCCACATGATGTGCAGAACAGATTGGCACTGGAGCAGTGCCATGGCAACATGATACCCACGGGGATGGACAAGGCCTCTTGAATTTCCTCCCACCCAATGGTCTGATTCATTTCATATGGTGTATAATGTGAGAGATGAACATGGTCATACAATGGTACACTGGTCAACTCATGATCGAAATAGATATGAATGGAGACAATTTGAGAAGATGTGATCCGTGCAAAAGCTGAGGAACGAATCGTCTAAGTAACTAAGTGAAGTGTTTTATTCAGTTTTAAGTTCTATTTTTAAACTCTGCTTCTGAATGTGCTTGGATTTGACAAATGTATGTGGATCTCTGTCTAAATAGTGTATGTGTTTTGCTTTAGCAAAGAAGACCATATCCTATTTTTCTTGACTAACAGTATGTAACAAAATTTGTAAAAAAAATCTGTTCCTGGTTTGAATGTGTTATTTCCTGTTTAATTGTCTGGTATTTATTTTGAAAATAGTTGTTATACTCCAGAAACTTAATTTTTGTGGCTGCTGAATTGATTGAGGCTCTGAGATATTCAATGGAAAAACTATAGCAAAATGTGCTGTAGGGTGTCCCGCAAAAAAAAGTTTTTGCAGTTTAATAAACTTTTTCCATGTTTTGATAATAGAACCAATTAGGAAATTGCATTTCTAACCCAGGAATAAAAATAGTGTAATACATTAATCCAGGAGTAAAACTTTACGTTTTATTCATTAAACTAATATTGGTGGAGAAGTGGAACATAGAACAGTTGTGAACCAGAAGAGGTGTCCCTATTCTTAATATAAAAAAATCAAAATGGAAATACATCTAATGAGTAAAACTCCAAAATAATTTTTTTATTTATTACAATGCTGAAATATAGGAATAGTGAACAACAAAATGATTAAAACATGCTGTATTGCAACATAAGCTAGCACAGGATACAGTTTCACCTATGTGTGCATAACCATAAAATACAAGTATATGTACAAAACTAACTGTTTTAGCAGAGAGCACCCTCATATGTAGCTCCAGAAGTAAGGGATTAGATGAAAAAAAGCCTTATGTTCTAAGCTAACAAATGTATTTAAGAAGTTCTTGTTTCAATTACTTTGTTTTTTAAAACCGCTTGTAACATTTCTTGAAAGCTTTAAAATCAAAAGAAAAAATTCTGCTGGACATATCTAAACAATTGATTCATAATTTTTCATGGTTTTTTTGCGCGTATTCTGTGAATGTATGATGAGATAGCTAATCCAGCAAGTTTACAGGAGTATTTTGATGAGTATAAAATAAAAGTCTTAATTTTTTTCTCCATTTCCATTTTTGCATAATGTAAGAAGGATGCACAGGTTTTTGCCAGGTCTGAAATTAAGAACGTAATTCAGTATCTCTGCAATTCTTTGTATGTATACAATAGCTTCATAGAATCAGTACACTTATAACTTTAGTCATGTTGGGTTTTGATCCAGAGAAAAAAGCATGGTACAAATACATATAGTAGCAATGTTAGTAACAACTATGTAATTAGAGTTTTGATTGCTAAAATACCAAAGTCAAATATTATCCAAATTTAAGATATTTGGCCAGAACTAGAAAAGAAAGCACATGATCATATATTTTGACAAATGGTAGATTTGTGTGAATGACCAAAGGATCGATCGACGACAAATCGGATAAAGGATAACTTTGAGTAAAGTGATACCTTCATCATTTTTATCTTAATAGGTTCAAGCAATTAAACTTCTAGTACGTTGGCTCTTTGGTATGAAAAACAACCAGTCAAAATCTGCAAATTCCACACTCCGGTTATTATCAGCAATGTTGGTCAGTGAAGGAGACTTGACAGAACAAAAGAGAATCAGGTAAGAGGCTTTTGAAAATTACTTTGGCTTTAATCTGGGAATATTTATATTTGTGCCCGAGTACAAGAGGGACAATTTGTGTTTCAGCAAATGGGTTCCTTTTTTTGATTGTGGATTGTGGATCGTGGATGTAGAGTAATGTCAGTGTAGTACTCCTTCCTCGTTACCTAAGGTGTGGTTCAGATGAGATTTCAGATTTGTCTTGCAATGTGAAAAGAATCATGCAGTGTTTTGAAAGCACCTGATACTATATACAGTATATTAGAAAAATAAATGCATGATTTTAAGGCATCTGGAAGGGAAGGAAGTCCATGTGATGTTATTTTTTAATTTAAATCCCACCTTCATCCAGACATGGGTGAAGGTTAAGTCTGCAAAGATCTCACATAACAGCCAAAATAGTTGGTAAACACCTAAAAAATTGTGGGGGTTAATAACTTTCACATGATGGCTTTGAAAGTCTTGTCATTCAGACATACAAAAGTCATGACTTTTGACATACAGTAGAGTCTCACTTATCCAAGACTCGCTTATCCAAGGTTCTGGATTATCCAAGGCATTTTTGTAGTCAATGTTTTCAATGTATCATGATACCTTGGTGCTAAATTCGTAAATACAGTAATTACAACATAACATTACTGCGCATTGAACTACTTTTTCTGTCAAATTTGTTGTATAACATGATGTTTTGGTGCTTAATTTGTAAAATCATAACCTAATTTGATTTTTAATAGGCTTTTCCTTAATCCCTCCTTATTATCCAAGATATTCGCTTATCCAAGGTTCTGCCGGCCCGTTTAGCTTAGATAAGTAAGACTCTACTGTAATTAGATTTTCCATACTGCTTATGCACTTTCAGATACAGTTATGATTTCTGAAAGAAAGGATAATGTTTTTCTTTTGTACGCAGCAAATCTGACATGTCCCGTCTGCGACTGGCTGCCGGCGGTGCCATAATGAAACTTGCACAAGAACCTTGTTACCATGAAATTATAACCCCAGAGCAGTTCCAACTCTGTGCACTGGTAATTAATGTAAGTAGATGTTTAAAATGTGTTGACAAGGCAGGAGGGCACATTCCCCATGGTAAAACATGTGTTCCTTGCACATTATTGTGCCTTACTATATGTATTCATGTATAAGTCTACCTCATATATAAGTCAAGGCGGATTTGGAGGCCGAAATTGTCAATTTTAATATGATGCATGGATGAGTCATTGTGCAGGGAGGGGAAAGCACCAGTGCTGCCTCAAGAGGTGTTTAAAAAGACAAGAAGGGGTGCCAAAGCAGAGGGAGCTGTGGGAGTTGTTGCTTCTTTTAGATTCTCTGAGGATAGGCTAAGCTCTTGTCTTTCACCATTCTTAGAGAAGAAGATGGCTACCTTTGGATAAGAGTTAAGGTACAGTACTCACATTGACCCATAAATAAGGTGATTCAGGTTTTTGGAGTTGATTTTTAACTAAAATTTCTAGACTTACACCTGACTATATGCAACATTTTAAAACCTCACGGAATTACACATGGATTTCTTTTTCATAAGTATGGCTTTCTTTTATAGACATAATGAATAAAATTATATTCTTTTCCTCTTGCAGGATGAATGTTACCAGGTGAGACAGATATTTGCTCAGAAGCTACATAAGGCACTAGTAAAATTATTGCTCCCATTGGAGTACATGGCAATATTTGCACTGTGTGCCAAAGATCCTGTAAAAGAAAGGAGAGCCCATGCAAGACAGTGCTTGCTTAAAAATATAAGCATACGGCGAGAGTACATTAAGCAGAACCCTATGGCCAATGGTTAGTAGATTCAATTTGAACGAAAATAATCTCATGTGATACTTTTTTTTCCAAATAAGTATTTTATTCATTTATAAGAAGGAAGCAATAATGTTTATAATTTTAGATGCCAGTCTAAAGTCAGTACTTCAAATCACTGAATTAACATCTACTTGTCTTATAAAATAGATGATACATATATTTCCTGCTGGCATAATGCCAAAAAATAACTGTGATATTTTAATGTGTCCGTGTATAAGTTGCTTGCTTATGCTGCTGTTTATATAATGTTATTCCAGAAAAACTGTTATCCTTGCTGCCTGAATATGTGGTACCATACATGATTCACTTGCTGGCTCATGATCCGGATTTTACAAAACCTCAAGATGTTGATCAACTTCGTGATATCAAAGAGTAGGTGTCATTTTGATTAGGTGCTTGAACAAATGTGAATATAAACATGTGCCTCTGGTGTAATCCGCTTAGAGATTCTAACATATAACCCGGTGCTGTAGCAGCTCCACTAGCTGCCAGTTTGCTTCTGGACACAATTCAAAGTGCTGGTTATGACCTTTAAAGCCCTATACGGATCAGGTCCAGGATATTTCTGACTGCATCTCCCTGTACAAACTTGCCCGTGCCCAGAGATCTCTTGGTCCCACCTCCATCTCAAGCTTGATTGGTGGGAACGAGAGAGCGGGCCTTCTCAGTGGCTGCCCCTCAACTCTGCAACTCCCAGTCCAGTGAAGCTAGAATGGCCTTCTCTCTGCCGTCCTTCCGGCGACAGGCTAAAACCTTTTTATTCAAGCAGGCTTTTAGAGAATAAGGTTTTTCAGATCAAGTCAGGGGATGCTGATGTTTTGGCTATGAATGTATTTTGAATTGGTTTTAACTTTATTTTTAATACCATTAATATTTAATTCTTTTTGATGTTTGTATATTTGTAGGTTTTAAAATGAATTGTATTGGCTTTACTGTAAGCCATTCTGAGTCTCTTTTTTAATAAAGAAAAAGCCAGATAACAACAACAACACTATGTAACAAAATTTGAAAAAGATCTGTTCCTGGCTTAAAAGCATTATTTCCTGTTTAATTGTGCGTTACTTACTTTGAAAGTATTTGTTTTACCCCAGAAACTTCGTTTTTGTGGCTGCCACAAACTATGTTAGTTGACTCTTACGAGATATTCATTGAAAAACTATAGCAATAGGTGCTGCAGAATGTCCTACAAAAACAAAAGTATTTGCAATTGAATAAACTTTTTCAATGTTTTTATCATAGAACCAACTAAGAAATTTATAGCCCAGGAACAAAAATCATGTTGCATAGTGTAATCACACATTTAATTTCTTGATTGTAAACAGAACTGCACTTTTCTATTCACCTTGTATGCATATGCAGTTCTAAGAATTGTTGAGGAGCATTTGTTTTGGTGGTTCTTATTCATGAATTTTAAGGATTCTTGTTTTAAAAAAAGTGTTTCTGTTGAAAACCTGGCTCCTCCTCCCGTTTTTTCACCTTGCCTCCCACAGAAAAGGTTGAATCTCGAATCCTCTTCTTCCTCTTGGTTGTACTTCTTTCCTCCTTTTTCCTACAAAAAATCTGAGATGGAAGCTATCCTGTTCTCTAGAGAACCAAACAGTCGACCTAATGGCACTAACACACCTGCTAGGCCTTATGGTTTTCTGTATTTTCCTCTCCGCTTGGGCAGAATTTTACTGTTGTTTTCTGTAGGTGCTCTTCAGACCATTTCAGGCCCTCATGACTTAAGAAAGTAAAAACATAGTGATTATTTTGGTTGTTGTTTTTTGTTTTGGATATGTGATTAAAATGTTCTGATTCCAGTTTACTTGGTTCTGGTTCCTCTAACTTCCAAGTCATGTTTTCCCAAACTCGGCAACTTCTTCTGCACATAAGCTCTCCTTCTTGCTGTTCTAAAACTTCTAAAATCTGTTTCCAGTAGCTTCTCATCTCTTCCCTTCATTTTAACTTTGAAAAAAACAACTTTCTAGTTCTTTACATCATAGAATCTGGGATTTCTGATTGTCATGGGTTTCATAACATTTGGCTATGTTTGTATTTCATCAGGTGCCTCTGGTTCATGTTAGAAGTCTTAATGACAAAAAATGAAAACAACAGTCATGCCTTCATGAAAAAAATGACAGAAAGTATCAAACTTACAAGAGATGCACAGTCACCAGATGAACCAAAGGCAAATGAAGTAAGGAACATGAAAGAAGAAGGGTTTTTAAGTCCCTTACTGAACAGAATGTGTTAGAAGAAGCACTAAGCTAAAATCTCCCATTTCTTTCCAGGGAGAATTATAATTAAGCACAAAAAAATAGCTTTCCATGGTGTAATTGTTTTGAAGCAAAGGTGAATTGAGAATGTAGATTTCAGAGAAAGTGAAACACATACTGTATAAGCTGGTAACTAGAATTGTTACTAGTATTTTCTGCAGAGGTAGCTGTGTCATTCAGTCTTGTGATGTTGCTTGAAGATGAACAAACATGGACCAGAATAGTTCAAATTATAGTTGTATAGTGTGTGTATATGCTTTTTTTAAAGTGTGTTATTATTTCAGATTGCTATAGAAAATAAGCTAACTGAACATTGCAAATTAATTTTGAACTTAATTATTTTTTCTCTTCAGAAACTCTATACTGTGTGTGATGTGGCCCTGTGTGTAATCAACAGCAAAAGCGCTTTATGTAATGCAGAATCGCCAAAGGATCCTGCACTGCCAACCAGATTTTTTACACAACCTGAGAAGGTACACATTGATATTGTCTGCTTAAATGTAGTTTTACATGTGGTAAGAAAACAGTTTGCATTCCTCTGGATTATATTTATTAAATTATACATTTAAATAGTTATCTTAATATGATCCTGTTTTCCAGAAAAAAATATATTTAACTTTTGTCTCAAGTATTTTAATAGCTGTATGTTTTCATATATGCTTTTATTGAATGCATTTCAACTGTGTTTTAATATGTGATTTTATATCTGTTTTACTATGTTCTGCCCTGCCTCAAGCATTATTATTATTATTATTATTATTATTATTATTATTATTATTATTATTATTGAATAGCCATCTGCAATTACTATGTGGGTTTTTTTAAATGTTAAGGCAAATGAAAAACAAAGCTCTTTTTGCAATCAATAATTTGGCAGTACAGGCTAGTAATAAAATCTGAAACTTTATAATATTATTTGGTTTTAGTAGCCTAGAGCACAAGCATGCATTTTCATTATTCTTTATCAACTTAGGTTCATGCATTGTTGATGTTCTGCTTTATTGCCAGAAAATAAAATCAGATATCTAGTTAAAAGTCCTCCATTAGTTCTGTGAAAATTTCAGTGTTGTTATTGAATAGCTTCTTTGTCTTATTACAAACTGCTTCTGAAATTTTCACATTTCAGAAGCAGTTTTGCTTTTGTAACATGAGCAGCTGATGTTGGGCAGCAGAAGAGAAACAGCAAAAATTAATAAATAAAAAGACTTGATGAATTCCTGGCCCACTTCTTTAGATGAAAATTAGTTGATTAGATAAAATAAACAACTTAAACGTCCATTAAATCACATGCTATATCTTGAAAAGATTAACATAAAAACAAACAATACGATGTGCTTTTTTTTTCCTTGAAGGATTTTTGCAATGACAGGAACTATATTTCAGAGGAGACAAGAGTTCTTCTTTTAACAGGAAAGGTACTTATTTATAGTCACAATTATTGATCACAGTATTTCCAAGCAACCCAGTTACTACCAATGCACAGAATGAAACAGCAAAGCACACTGACTTGAGAATAAATCCAGTTAACTTTTGTGGGCTTTATTTCTGATTAAACCTTGTTGTTTAAGGAAACCTATGTTGGAGGGGGTGCATGTTTTATTTTCTACAGCTATACATAAGCCTGAGAGCACAATGGAGTGCACTGGAATATAAGGGGAAATCATCCTGAGATTATATGCACTTAGATCACCTGTGTCAAACTCTAGGTCTGCGGCCCAAATCCAGCCCACCATGTTGTTTTATGTGGCCCTCCTGATGCTGGACTACAACTCCTGTATTCATTCTTATTAGACATTATGACTAGACTGATGGGAGTTGTAATGCAATAATATCTGGAAGGCTGCAGTTCTGTTTAGTCAGGATAGTGTAGTTTGAATATAGACACAAGACATGTGGATATGATGTCTGACTTTACAATGCCCTTTAACCTTTTATCAACCTCAGGGCCACAAGAGCTGTTGGTTGCAATTCCCATTATCCCCAGTCCACATGGCAGATAATCAGAAGTGATGGGGGTTGTCATTCAGTAACATCTGGAGATTCAAATTGGGTAACACTAAAGAGCACTGACCACTATGTAAAAATAAACCATAGGTGGTCCTTTGTATCTATGAATTCAACAGCCCTTTGAAATCAACCCTAAGGCTAATGTGACCCTAGATGAAAATGAGTTTAACAGCCTGACTTTGAACTTCTTTGATCTTAGAAGGATAGATAAAGGTTTTGTAATATAGCTGTGGGGTTACCTTGCATTTGTTTTACACAAAACTGTTCCAAATGCCTAGGAATTTCCCTGTTTAAATACTACAATCATTGCAGTTAATCCATTCCAGCCCCCCAGAAACCACACCAATTATTTTGTCTTCTCCCCCTCACTCTTGTTTAAGGGAAGAAAGCTGGTATAATAATAATAACAACAATGTTGATATACAAGGCCTGAGTGATTTTGAGTCTTGTTTAAGAGAGGATCCCTTGGTGCCTTCTCAGCCTTTCCTGCACACAGAGGGGCAGTCCCCGCAATGCCTTTCCTTGCAGCTGGAGAGGGGCCTGGCCGCCTCATCTGTAAATGGTTTTCCCCTCGCCTTTGCCCTCTTCCTCATGGACACAGTGCTCCCCATCTAAAAGCCATCTAGCCAGTTCTGCATCAACAGTGTGTGTGTGAGGAGGCGCTGAGGTCCATTCATCAACCATCTTGTTGGTTCCAACCAGTGAGGCGGTTGATGAGGGGCCGCCTCCTCCTCATAGGTGCACTTTTGATCCTTTTTTTATTTTAACTTGTCAGTTACACTGAAAAGGTGAAAACATGTATTTAGCTAATATAGAGTAGAATTTTAAATACATCTGGTAAACCTTTAATTGCACATGTGGATGCATTTCAGACGTAACCCAGCCTACTTTTGTACATTTTAGCCTAAACCAACTGGTGTATTAGGTGCGGTAAATAAGCCTTTATCTGCAACTGGAAGGAGGCCATATATTCGGAGCACGGGATCCGAAACTGGAAGCAATAATAGTGTAAATTCAGAGCTGAGCTCTCCTGCAGGAAACAGATCAAGGTATGCTATTTTTAGTAACAGATAATGGCAGATCTAGCAGCTATGCTGACAGAGTATAACGCTCTGCTACTGTACCTACATTGATGGTGATGACAGTGGCACGTCATCTGGGTGCACTCCTGGGGAGTGCTGGGGAGTTGGGGCTGCACTTGGTCTCCAGTTGCCTATCCATCCTTGGAGTAAAAAAAAACTACATAAGGGTATATATATCTCCTTTGACAATGTCCTTAAATGGACTGCACTTGCATAACCAGGGATCACCAGAAATGTCCTTGTGACTGTACTATGTTTGCCATAATTATGTAGGAAATAGTTGTCTTTGTTTTTTTTTCTAATCTAATATCTTCAGAGGTTGTATGTTTATCTTTGGTATTTCAGAAGTTCAGTTACACTTGGCCCTCTGCATTTGTGGGATTGACTTAATGTGGATTTAATTATTTATACATTTGATTTAAAATGTTCATGCTAAGATTCTTTAGGTCCTCCAGTGCAATTCTATGGTCAACTTTGGCAGAATTAACAGTCAAATGGTGCTGGAGAACCTAAAGATTCCTAGAGATATGTTCTCTCACAAGTACAGTAGAGTTTCACTTATCCAACACTCGCTTATCCAACGTTCTGGATTATCCAACGCATTTTTGTAGTCAATGTTTTCAATATATCGTGATATTTTGGTGCTAAATTCATAAATACAGTATTTACTACATATCATTACTGCGTATTGAACTACTTTTTCTGCCAAATTTGTTGTCTAACATGATCTTCTGGTGCTTCATTTGTAAAATCATAACCTAATTTGATGTTTAATAGACTTTTCCTTAATGCCTCCTTATTATCCAACATATTCGCTTATCCAACATGCTGCCGGCCCGTTTATGTTGGATAAGTGAGACTCTACTGTAAACCTAACAGGGTATTTTTATTCACAGCTCTTACACTTTCATGGGGGTCTTGTGCCACTAACTGTGAATGTTACTTCATCCTCTAAGCACTGAGCTGAGAATGTATTATTTCTGTATTCTTATTAATACTGTTAAAAATCTTACATATTGTGTTTTATTAATACTATTACTCTCCTAAATAACTAGGCACTTCAAGCAGTAGTGTAAGATATGCCTATGATAGCTATCGAAAACTGACTAAATATTGTGCAGTAGAGCTCCTAACGTACTGATATTTATTAATGGATTGATACATTCTTCCACATTCTTTAATGAAAGAATGCGCAATAATCACTTATTGATCCCCAGCCCTGGTCTTAAATTGAAATGGATATAATCCTTTATGTTAAACTATTATTTCTTAAACTGTGGATCCCAAGTCCAAACAAGGGCCTTAGATCAATGTTGGGATGGTGAAAAAATTGGCAACAGTAAAAGATTTCTGAACACCATCTAGACATTTACACAAATATGTTAGCAACAATATGCAGTGTTTACAGTGGACTCTGCAGAAAATGCTTCAGCTGAAGTCCACAAAAAGGAAAACCAGCCTATTTAACAAGGCTTGCCAACACTTAATTTTTATACCTATTTTATATACGGTGGAACCGCTACATATGAATTTAATTCATTCTGTGGCCATCTTCTTAAGTCAAAACATTCATATGTGAAAGCAGATTTCCCCATTGAAATGCAGTTAATCCATTCCAGCCTCCCAGAAACCACACCAACCATCTTGTTGGGTCCAACCAGTGAGACGGTTGATGAGGGGGATGCTCAGTCCGCCTCCTCCTCACGGGCATGATTTTGATCCTTTTTTGTTGTTGTTGCTTTTAACTTGTTAGTTACACTGAAAAGATGGAAACGTGTATTTTCAATTTCAGTTATGGTGAAAGGTTTTGTAAATCAGCATTTGTTTGTTTTTTAATCCTCCAACAGGGAGCAAAGCACAGACATATCGGAAATTGTTGTCAGTGAAAATGATGAAAATCCAGTGAGAATTATTTCTGTCACTCCTGCAAAAATTGAACCTGTAAAGAACAAGGTATGGGTAAGAAGTTTAATTTCTCTGTATTTAGTCATTTAGCTAATCTAACCTAGAAGCGTTCCGAATTTTTATGTCTAACTGTTCCATTTTGTCTGTCAACCTCTGAGAAAGAATTCCATTTCACAATGTTGATAACTTTTCCAACAAATAGCAAGAAGAACTTAAAGAAGTATTTCCTACATTTATATTTGCCTAATTTGTTTGTGTATAGCTAAGACTTTTCATGCATTGCACGAGTAGATCTTTAGAAGACAAACTAAAAAACAAAATGATCTTTTCTAGGAGATTAATTCTGACCAGACAACACAAGGAAATGGGAGCACTGAACGCGGGAAGAAAAGGACCACGGTAGCAGCTGGAACAGAAAATATTCATCAAAAGGCAGAAGAAAAGAAGACAGATGAAACGGGTCAGCCTGCCCCTCCCAAACCCCGACGCGGGCGTCCACCCAAGTCCGAAGCTCAGGGCATCACAGCAAAAAATGCTGAAGGAAATAAAACATCTGGTAGAGGACGGAAAAGAGCAGCACCGAGTCAAGAGGGTCCAGGCGGTTTAGAAGCAGCTAATGCCAAGACACCAAAACAGCAAGACGCAGTGAAAAAGGCAGTACCAGCACAGAGGCAGATAGATCTACAGAGGTAAACACACTCCTTTTCTGCTATGAGAAAGACACTTGAATTTGTAAATATGCCATACCTTGGGTCAGTAAATCAAAGCAGCCCATATGTAGCTCTTGTTTAGCTTTGCCAGGTAGGTCCTGCATTTTGTTAAGTGAAAGGTTACAATCAGGCGGGCTATATATAGACAGATGGAGGGTTGTGCATAGGTGCTGAAGATATGTGCAGAGGCTTACAAATTATTACATGATTCCTGCACCTTTCTGTCAACATTCTCTCTACTTTTATCTTTCTGTCACACTAATCCTTATCCCAGCTTCCTCTCAGAATTCAAATACCATTTTGTTTTCAGATGTAAAACATTTGTTATTAGCCAGGTTGTTTAGGGGCATATATAAGCCTCTCCCACCGGCTAATGCCTTAATGAGTTAAGAAGGTGGGATGGGAGGTTTGAAGGTGTGCTTTTGGGTAAAGTATTCCTCTCCAACTGAAGTGGAAATTGTTGGCCAGCATTGTCTGCCTGCTGTTAAGTAGATAGAAAGTCTGGGTGGATCCTGGAGATTTTTTCTTCTCTGAATCCAAAGCGGCAGCCATATGAACTTGCTACAACCGAAAGAATTGTGAGAACAACAAGTTCCAGAGCCAGGAGCCACAACACTTTTTGATTGACTTTTTAAAGTGTATGCAGCTTAGAAGTGCATTTTAGACTAAGGTTCCTTTTTGCCATTGTGCCTGTTATGTTATTCTGCTCAGGTTGTAAAGCAGGAAAGATGCGGTTTCATTTCATTTCGGCTTGTTGGTAAGCAACAGTAGGGTCTGGGGTAGGTTTTTACTCCTATGTGCTCCTAAATTTATTTATTTATTTATTTATTTAGGCGCAAATTGGAATAATGGGGGCGGGGTCTGTTCAATCCTCTGATACTCTTCAAAACTGAGTGAAAGAAGCAAAAGATTCCTTTGATTATGCCGACTCCCAATGGGGAGAATCCAGTCTTCATAGTTCCACAAACCTCACTAAGAATGGCTGCCTGTCTGGCAAACAATGCCTAAGAGGGAGGAATGCCAGCGTTGAATTTAAAGAATACTGTATTTAATCTAACACTCACCTTTTTTTGGCTAAATTACCTTGCCAAAATTAGGGTGCAAATTAGATTCACATAATACGGAAATTTTAGTGCTGAGCCAAAGCAATAGGGGAAGCTGCTTCAAGAGCCCCTGGAGCTCCTATTTGAGGGATATCATCTGTAATTTAATTGTCATACCTCAGTGCTATGTAATCCTGGAATTTGTAGTTTGGTGACACATCCACACTCTTTGGCAGAGAAGGCTCAAAGCCTTGTAAAATTACAAACCCATGACTCCATACCATTGAGCCAATGCAGTTAAAGTGGATTCATTCTACAGCATAGATGCATCCCAAGAATCTCTTTTCCATTTCTGAAAGCTTTGGTATTTTAACACTTCTATTTTTAAAGAAGGAATTCTAAGCACCCAGGAACTGTAATGGCCAAATTACAAAGAGTGCACCTTTTGCTGCTGCACATTACATTAGTCAGCAAATACTTTTTTGGTTTTATATATAAAATACTGTGGGACACAGGACAACACAGTGGCATGCATCATAGCATTGAGAAAATGTATCCCCCTTCTTCCTAGTAGGTCTTCATATGTGCTTAAAAGAAAAGTGCAACCTGAAGGACCAAGTCTTAATCACAAAAGGAGCGGGAGCTGAGAACATTATGTACAAACTCCTACCCCCCCCCCCCCCCCCAGTGCATCTGATTGATACTAATTTTCTCTCTGCCTGGTTTGTTCCTAACAGCCCCGTTATTTCATTGGCATGCTTTTGTGTGTTTGTGGATGGAGCAAGGGAAGTAGTGGTAGAACAGCAGAATGAAATTGAGATGGCTTGACTTTCAGCTTTAAGGCATGTGGCTGGGATTTGTTGGAGCTGCCTTCCTGGGATCATCAGTGTAAATGATGATTCAGTCTCTCACATCAAAGCAAACAAAGTTCCCTAAGATTGAATCAGATAATTGGCCTAAATCAGAAGGGTTGAAAACCAACTTGACTAGCAGCACCGCTCCATCATTTCAAGCAGGACTTCATAGCTGTACCTGGAGATCTCAGATATTACCTAGTGTTGTCCCATTTGGATGCAAACCCAGGAACAACCTTACTTTATCTTTCAGTTAGATAAAATCAGCCATTCGTGGTGGTGTGATATAGCAGGAGCGCCCATATTCAAGTTAAGCATCCCTTATCTGGAACTCCAAAATGTAACCTATTCCAAAATCCAGAATTGTCCACATGGGGAGATAAGACACTGATACGTTTGCATTCTGATAGTTCAGTGCAGACAAACCTTATTTCATGAAAACATTTATTTAAAATATTGTGTATACAATTACCCTCAGACTATGTGTGTAACTTGTATATGAAACATGAATTAATTGTGTGTTTAGATTTGGATCATTCAAGCCATATAAGTGTAAAGTGGGATTGGCCAATTTGTTGCTAGTACAGGCAGTCCCTGAGTTACAAAGACCTGACTTACAAATGACTCATAGTTAAGAATAAAGGTGAGACAATAGGAAGTGAGAGAAATCTACCCTAGGAAGGGAAATTTACTCCTGGAAGAGATATCATGGGGAAAAGGTGTCTCCATTGAAGCTTTCTCAGCAATTTTTGTTTCCACAACAAGCCAAATTTTTCAAAATCCAATTATCACAAGGAGAGAAAGTGAAGTGAAATCTTCTGAACAGGGGCACAGACAGCAAAGTATCTGTTCCAACTTACATACAAATTCAACCTAATAATAAACCTACAGAACTTATCTTGTTTGTAACTTAGGGACTGCCTGTATTGCTAAAAAGCTGGGAATCGGAAATCTGTATTGATTAACTCCTTGTAGGACCAGACCAATCAATTTCTGGTTAGAAGAAGAGCCAGTTACTTAATCTCTGTGACCCTGCTAGGAAATTATTTTATTCCAACCATGAACTATTCTTCTAGTTAAAATCAGAAATACCAACAAAATCCTAGAATTCTATCCTAGAATCCTTTGCGCTGCGAGTGACCAGTGGATAGTTTCATTCTGTTGCCAAACCTGTGTGTGTTGTGACGGATGGAGATGAGACCTTTTTTTCTGTAACTTCACACTCCACACAGATGGTGACTGTATGTCCACAAACTATAAGGCCCACACACCCATCCAAAATTGAGGAGGAACATCTTAGTAATAACTGTACATAAGGCATTTTCCTGCCCCAAGGTGTTTTCCTGCACAGGGTACTCATGAAGGACAGGAAGAACATAACTCTCTTGCTGCATTTGAATATCTAGAGCAGAGCTTCCCAAACATCTCATGTTAGTAACACACTCTGTAGACATGTATCATTTTATGAAACAGTAAAAAGAGCTTAAACCAAGCCTTTAATAAGAGAAAAGGACACATATGTAATTGTAATAACAAAATGTATGAGGACACAGCCTATCACTTGAAAACTTCCATTTATATTTTTAAGCAACATTATTTATTCCTTACTCCACATAAATTCAGAGGTTTCTTGTTACATTCATGTGACACACCTACACACTGCAGCGGTCACACTAACATGCCGTGACACACAGTTTGGAAAGCTCT
The DNA here is from genome assembly GCF_035594765.1 of Anolis carolinensis. Classification (NCBI taxonomy): domain Eukaryota; kingdom Metazoa; phylum Chordata; class Lepidosauria; order Squamata; family Anolidae; genus Anolis; species Anolis carolinensis. The sequence continues at coordinate 81,002,942 of NC_085845.1, forward strand.
GGACTAGAGGGTCATAACAGTTATTATAAATAAGGACCGGTTGCAGAGACTTGGACAAATATATTTGCTTTCGTGTTTTAAAGCAATCTGTTCTTTAAATCCTGAGGGGGAAGGTTGAAGACCAACTCCTGATGGCGATACAAGCTTCGAAAGTGTAAAAGTACACATTCCATCTGTCTGTAAAGTATATTGATGAAGTGGTCTGCCTGTATAGATTTGAGTTCTAAGAAACATCGCCATGTCAGTTCAAAGGACCCAAACCAAGTTCCTTCCTTGGTTTAGTTAGAATTTTATTCCAAATGATATTACCATTCTAACATTTTTCAGAAGCCAGGTGCTGGGAAGTGATGGAGATTCAGTGATGGAGATAGAATCAAGTCCTGGATATTCCCCAAGTGAAATGGATCTTTTTAAGCTTTGTGAGAGCAGCCAGGAAGACACTGAGGATACAGAGGGAGGCTTCCTCAAGGTGCAGCAGGCAGCTTATACAGGGCTATCTATGTTCTTTTTTAAAATCATGGGCAATCATGCCGTTGTATGTTGTTTTGACAACTCACTGTTTTGTACATGCTGGAAACCGCCCTGAGTCCTCTCGAAAGATGGAGCGATATATAAATAAAGGATTATTATTATTACAGTAGAGTCTCTCTTATCCAACCTTCGCTTATCAACGTTCTGTATTATCCAACAGTCTGCCTTTTAGTAGTCAGTGTTTTGTAATCAATGTTTTCAATAAATTGCAATGTTTTGGTGCTAAATTCATAAATACAGTAATTACTACATAACGTTACCATGTATTGAACTGCTTTTTCTGTTAATTTGTTGTAAAACATGATGTTTTGGTGCTTAATTTGTAAAATCATAACGTAATTTGATGTTTAATAGGCATTTTTTAATCCCTCCTTATTGTCCAACATTTTTGCTTATCCAGCGTTCTGCCAGCCTGTTTATGTTGGATAAGTGAGACTCTATTGTATTATTATTATTATTATTATTATTATTATTATTATTATTATTATTACTGGGCAGTGCTGGAAGGAGGTGGTGGTAGTCAATACTTGAATGGAAATGACTGTTGAGCATCTCAGTACAATTATGGCCCTGATCCTCTTGGTAATACCAATTACAATAAACCCATTTAATCTGTGAGTTTACACAAGAGATGCCTCACTATACATTGATTCAGTGGATCTATTTCAGGTAGAACTAAGCAACATGGTTTAGGCCTGCATATCTAGCTAAGTTAGCTCACGCACGCCAATCCTTTGCTGAGCCTCTTATATAATGATTATTCTACATTGTTGCAGGGATAACAAATGCTGGCACTTTGAATTTAAAACACTGCTCTGTTAAACATATTGCTGAGCCTGCTATAAATACCAGTTGTCTACAGTGACATTTAGATGAAACCGTTACATTTGACACGTAGATATTGTGGGTAAAAAACAAAAACTTGTAGCACAATCTCATACGTGTATATTTAGAGGCATGTCTCACTGTTTTCAGTGGCACTTCGCTTCATTTAAGGGTATACAGTATAGATTGCAGCTTCATTTTTAAAGGTGGACTCAGAAAAGCAAAGTTCTTTTCTTGATAGATTTTTTTTCCAGTGTGGTTTGACTTCGTGTTGTCTTTTTTCTCTCCACAAGGTAAAAAGAAAACTTCCTTGCAAAGGGAGGAAAGAAGGGCCAAATGAAGGCATGCTCCAAACTTCTGCAAAAACTAAGAAACTTCCTGTATAGGTGCTGAAAATACTTCGGATCACACAGCTTTCAGCTCTAAAAACAGAAGGAAAGCTCCTTCCCTTACAGATAAAATTAATCTGCAGAAACTCTTGAGAGAGGCTAAAAGCATCTGTACTTATTTCCCCAAGACTTTTTTATGAAAAGTCAATAATTAAGCAAATTGCTTAACACTTGATTCCAGTTTCTGCATATCTGGAGTTTAAAAGTGTTTTACTCCCATTAATTTTCATGCTGCATTTTTTAAGAAGGAAGTCAAAGTGAGGTTTTTAAAGCAACGTTAAAACCAAGTATCGCCCATCTCTTTTGAAGAAAGAAGAAAGAAGTCTACTACTGAATGGTTTTTAATCCAAGACAAGAAAATAACCCAAATTCTCATCATATTTTCCTCTGGAGACTTTTACGTATAATTCTTTCCAGCAAAATAAGATGTACAGATTTTGGTTCCTGCTGTGAGAAGTCACATAGTGGCAATTTTTATACATGTTGCTTTCTGACTTTTATCAGTGGGAAACTAATCAATTGATAATTGATTTGCAAGTAGACATTTCACTTTTTTTTAATTTCCCCTTCCATTTTAGTTTAATATAATTTGCAATAAATGTACATATTGTTGGTTGTTTTATAAAACATATATCACTTCTAAATGGGTTTACTCCTGTGGTTCTGTTGGAATATTCTAAATTTGAGTAATGGAGTAAAGAGATCCCAGTATTTGATTAATTTTATAATGTTTGTCACCAGATTTTTATTATTGATGTAAAAAATCAATTTTTAAAAATAGTTGGACTTTTGGCAGCTTCGTAAGAAACGTTGAAAATGTTTAGGATTGCTCTCAATTTTAAGCATTGTGCTGATTGAAAGTAAATCTGTTTTTATGTTTTTGTCTTCCTGTCCCAGCTCATTTTTAAAATGTTTAATTTAGAAGACTTGCATCAATATTGATTTTTTTTTTTCTGGCATTGCTCAAAATACGGTGTACACTTTTATGTACACATGATCATATTTAAGTTTGTTGCATAAAATAAATGCTTCTAGGTGTCACATTGGTATTTTTTATTTTACAAAAATATGATTCCTGCTTTTATCACTGTTCCGAAGTGTGTCAACATACCATGGCTGTCAATGCAAACTTTAGTGAAGTTTAACAATAATGTTCTGCCTTCAGTAAATCGATTGCAAAGCCATTGTTATGAAAGTGTCCAATTGATGTTTCAGACGTGATTCATTTTTCCAGCTCTTTTCACAGCAGCTATGTCAAGTTATATAAGTCTGTCTTCAGAATAGGAAAAACTTGGAAGAAGCACTGCCTGGCATCTGTGCATTATTTGAAACTGAATTGTCTGCTATGACAACTTGATTGATTTGACTAAACAGATAGTTCCAAGGACCACCCACTTTTAAAATGAGAGGAAAATAAGAAGAGATGAGGGCATGACAATTCATTTTGGGGACTCTCAAATCTTGATTATTATTTTTCAAGATTAACTGAAAAAACAAATTAAAATCTAGAATAAGAATAATGCAATATAGAACCGCATAGAAGTTACTGGTGCATTAAAAATTAGTGACTGAAAAGGACTTTAAATTGTTACTTCAAATGGGAACTCAAGGAATGTTGTCAATGTTATTGGTAACAATTAACTTTTGATAAAAGGAAGCTGGAATTGGAAGATAGAAGGGGGAAGTCTACATGAATTTCTATTGACCTTGGCCTCCCAACATGAAACTGCACTAAATGACAGGATATGAAGTTTTAATTTTCAATGGGCATGGAGCTGAATATTGAAAGAAAGCTGGCTGTCCTGTAGGAATGCAACGACATCTCTTCGCTATTCAGTAGGTATTCACGAAAGAGATTCACTCCATACAAGCTCTAGTTAAATGCTGATGTAAAAGTTTTGTCTCTGCCAGAGTTCCCTAAAATGTTCAGGCATTGCCATCTGCTTAAGCATAATTATTTCAGATCTCAAAACAAAAGAAATGGCTTAAAATAGGGATAGGGTTAATTTCTGCCAGTTATTTCAATGTTCCCACATACCAAAAACAGTTTGCTTATACATACCATTCTTTAGCATTTGGGTTCCTTCCAAAACTGTCTGGAATGCCCACCTCTACTCTAGTGCCCATATGTTGATGCTAAAACTACATGCAATAAATAATCTGATCTTTTTTTTTTACAATTCAGCTACTGAGAACTAGTTTGAAGTCTTCATGGTATACTAAAGCCAATCAACCTTTTTTTAAAAAAAAAATTGTTAGACAAATGTGCATGCAAGTCCGTCCACCTTTGGGGGGAGGGGGGCTTGTAGCTGTAGGTAGGAATAAACAGCACTAAATAAGAGAAAGCCTTCATCATAATTGCAGAAAAGGGTCATACTAGTGACCCTTAGAATATTACAAGCACATCCCAATTTTATCCGGGAAGAATTGATGGGTATGTGTTAGCTGTCCTACTCTATTCCAAAATATTGTTAGTTTACTTTACCAGAAGTTAATGTGATAGGGGAGGCAGCATCAGAGATGGACTGGCATTGAGAGCAGCAATATCTTTTTCAGAGGTCTTCTAATTAGGAACTCATCTGAGGCAACCTCATTAAATACTGCATGGAAATGTTTAAAAACAGAAATTGACAACACAAAAGGCCTGTACAAGCAGTTTGGGATCGCTCAGAATGCAGGATCTCGAGGAGCCTTTCTGGGAACATGGGATATGTGTAGAGGAAAATGATCCTTGCTGCTGCTTCTTCCTGGTCTCTGTGCATCACACAACTAGAATCTTATGCACGTGCTGATCAACAATTGAATGTTCCAGAACTGAGCAGCTTTCTCATGATAGCCTGCCCTGGGCAGCACTATATATATAGCACCGAAAACGGATTCCTTTAGTTCCTTTTTATCAGTTTGCACAATTCACTGCATTCTTCAGATATTGAGTAGCAATATTTCTTTTGCTACTGATTTTCAGTCCCCTTCCCAGAGACCTCCAACTCCACCGGGGTTGTTTTCAGTCTTTTTGCATGGCTTCAAAGCCTTTGTTCAAACAGGATTTGGAGTGAGGGAGAGATTCCTCAGATGTGCATGCAGAGTGCCTCTTCTGTCCTAGGAAAGGCCACCAGACAAACATCTGTTCCATCTGTTATGGCTTCATAAGCCAGACCCTAAAAAATATTTCCTGGCTTGAGATCCACCTTTGAGAGAAATCTCTCAAAACTGCAATCCAGCAGCAAAGGACCAAATGCTTCACATTTGCAAGCAACAGTATCATCAATCTTGCAGAGTTCCTCAAATTCAACAAGGTGCATTTCCAAAGGCCCCATCCCCTCAAGCATTTCAGGGCAGGCCTAAGTTGCTTGCAGCTTCTCAGACTCTTGTGCAATTAGTTGCCCTCCGAAAATCAACCAAAGGCCATAAGTGGGCCCTGGTTGATCCTACTCTCTCAAAAGAATAAAAAGTTTTTTAAAAAAGTCTGGTAGGTAGGGGCATAAGCCTTTGGTCTCTGCCAGTGCCAATAACATGTCAGTCATGTTCAACAAGCTCCTCAGTAGGTCTCAGTGAAGAAGCTCAAACAGAGTACCGATCTTGGATATCCCTACATGCTTGACCAGAACTGGATCCATTCTGGACTGATCAAGACATGAAGTCTGGATTGCCTTAAACTGCAAGGCAACCAGCTCCCACCTGAGTATCTGAGTTCTCTGACTTCACATCAGGGCTAGAAACCTTCCCAATGATCTACGATTGCCATCTTGAATCCTGAGACTATCATCCAGTATGTGAGCTAAGCTGAACTTGACATGACCCCTGATTGCACCATCGATCCTGAGAGCCGTATAATTCCGCTCTCAATCCCAAGCAAGCTCTCGTTGGTCCTGAGATAAACAAAGCAGATCACTTTCTCAATCCCAAGCATAGTCCAGATTCCAACACGGACCTCTAAAGTGGGCTATCATATCCTTCAAGACCATTACCACTTCTGATACCAGGAAATGTCACTGTCCCCGACTTGGTAAAACTATTATAAACCTTCCTAATACAATTCATCTCATACCACAACTATCAGTACCACCATTGGGACTGGTGCCAACACTCTCCTTCACCATTGGTCTCACTCAGGCTTTAATACTGTTCCCTCATGCCACAGTACAGAGCAAGAAATACCTTGGTACTGGACATGAATCAAGGCTTCCAACAAAACCTTGCAGTGCCCCTGCAATACTGCTCTGGGATGCACAAGAAACCCATGTACCTCTTGATCCCCTCCTCAGTATTCAGGAGATTCTTCAGTTGAAGATAATCTACATGGCAACCTGTCACCTCAGTCCCCATCATCTCTTCCAAAGACTAGGCGATCCTCCAGAGTAGGCATCCAGACTATTGCTCCTGCTATGCTCCCAGGAGCCCCGGTGGCGAAGTACGTTAAAGCACTGAGCTGCAGACCGAAAGGTCCCAGGTTCAAGCCCCGGGAGCGGCGGGAGCGGCCGCTGTTAGCTCCAGCTCCTGCCAACCTAACAGTTCGAAAACATGCCAATGTCAGTAGATCAATCGGTACCGCTCCGGCGGGAAGGTAACGGCACTCCATGCAGTCATGCCAGCCACATGACCTTGGAGGTGTCTATGGACAGCGACGGCTCTTCGGCTTAGAAATGGAGATGAGCACTACACCCCAGTGTCAGACATGACTGGACTTAACGTCAGGGGAAAACCTTTACCTTTTATGCTCCCACTCTTCCCAACTTTGTTGGAGGTGATCAGATATGCATAATTGGAGCTGCCCACCATCAGGCAGCTTGATAGCCTATGCAAGTTCCAAGTGAATACAGATTCTTCACCATCCAGCACTAAACCCCTTTGCAAAAACAATGCAGGTTCCTCTCCACTCCTCCAGACAAGGAAGGTAGATGCCTTGATCTTTGTTAGAAATTCTATCCTTGGCAACTCTTGCCAAGTGGTGACAACCTACATGGCATACTGCCAGAAGTTCTGGGACAAGATACCTTCCTGTCTCCTATAACTTCCAGAGGACCACAAGAACATGATGGTCCTCTTACGACAAGAGGCACACCATTTAGCCTCAAGACTAATCAGTGCAGCCCATCATGGGTCTGAGTTTACGGCCATGTCCATTGGCCTTTGCTTGCCTGAACTGTCCATTCAAACCTTACTGAAGAAAGTCTCAGGCTTCTTCATTCACAGGACTCAAGTCCCCCTTCCACCAGGCTTGACAACAATCCCATTCCATTGTCACATAATCTCAAGTACCAATCTACCCAGCAATCCCAGAAAGTTTGGCTGCCCACAAAGCAGTATCTTTTTAATTAGTCTACCATACCTGCACTCATCCTTACACAACTACCTCACCACCCTAAGGTGGGGCCTTCGGTGGCCTAGGGGATAAAAGCCTTGTGACTTGAAAGTTGGGTTGCTGACCTGAAGGCTGCCAGGTTCGAATCCCACCCGGGGAGAGCGCGGATGAGCTCCCTCTATCAGCTCCAGCTCCATGCAGGGACATGAGAGAAGCCTCCCACAAGGATGGTAAAACATCAAAAAAACATCCGGGCGTCCCCTGGGCAACGTCCTTGCAGACGGCCAATTCTCTCACTCCAGAAGCAATTCCGGTTGCTCCTGACACACACACAAAACCACCCTAACGTCCACCATCCATCTTACACCACTTGTGCTAATGGTAGAAAATCTACCAAGACTATTGGGCATTAACCATACCTCCTTCCAGCATGTTCAAATGTGTGCCTTCATCCATATTAGTATTAGAACACAAAGTCACATTTCTCCTTCAGAAAGGGATCATACAATGTATCCCTCACTGGGCATCCTTCATGCAATTTTTCTCCCATTACTCTATGTCAAAGAAAACCGTTTATGCCCCATCATAGATCTGAGAGGCACAAATCACTTCATCCACCCTCAGAAATTCTAAAATTTTACACTGGCATCAATTCTTCCCTTTCTGAACCCAAAACTTGAATAGTTTCCTGGATCTCCAGGATGCATGCTTCCATGCCTAGATCTATCCCCATCATAGGCACTACCATCTTTTGACACACAAAGCCACCTTTCTAGTGGCACTTCCACCTAGACTGCAGAGCATAAATTGATGCTGATTTTGGTAGGGCACTGCTCACATCCATTGTCATATGACCTACCCCTCCTCCGCTGATACATTAGCTAATCTCCCAATTGTGTGAGACACAAAGACTATGAAAAATTACAGGTCACTTTTCTACTAGTCCTTTGAGTAGACATCGGTGCCCTCACACAAACCCACCCTCCTCCTCTCTTGTTTTGCAGGTCTCCCAACAGACATTGGAACTGGAGGGACCAGTTTAAAGCACTGCCACAGGATAGCTGGTCAACTCTGGAACATTTCTTGATTGATCTGTGCATGTTCCTAATTATCTGAGGGCAGAGATAACCACTAGAACTATAATTATAGGTGAGTAACCTCTCTGCTTTATTAAAATCTGGCATTGAGACAAGTAGGTATCAAATAAAACTCTTGAACATGAAGTGATACATGTTACCATGCAGAAATTATCTGTGCCATGGCATGTGTATAACGAGTATCTTAGATAAACCTAAATGAATCCTAAATTCAGCATTATAACTGGAACTGGAGAACAGACTGAAGACAATAAAACATGTATTCTAAGCCTTGTTGAATGTTAAGCTATACATTAAACCACTAATCCAAGCTTAGTCTTCTACATCAACACATCAGAAGCATTGAACAGAAATAATTGCAGAAGTAATTGCACAATAAACGAAATTAAGACTACTTTGGTTCTGTATATAAATTAAACACCACCGATAATCCTTGACCATGAAAAACAGTTATTAAAGATTTTATGTCTTATGTGCAGACATGCTTATTTTGTGGCGTGGCTTCTGGTTTATAGTGACCTTAAGGCAAACCTATCACGTTTCTTGGCAAAATTTGTTCAGGGCATTGCCTTTGCCTTTCTCTCAGGCTGTGTGACTTGCCCAGGGTCACATACACACTCAGCCTCAGAGGAAGGCAAAGGCAACCCCACCCCCCCCGAACATGGGTTTTTATGACTAACCGAGATTAAAACTCATTTCCTAGTCCAATACTCAAATCACTATACCATGCAGATTCCCTATATGTATGTGCTGAGCTCAACTAATTCCTTAATCTTCGATGTATCAATGAACATATACCTGGATGAAGGGACAGTTGTAGACCAAAACTCAAGATCCTAGTTTCCATACAAATGAAGTTTGTTATCTATTTTTACACACATAATGTGCATGTGTGTGCATATGCAAAGACTGATTTTTCAATATATGATCCATATCAGGGGACATGCTCTGATCTTTAGTACTTCAGAATGATTGAGATTCTACCTAAACGTTTAGGCCTTCTGCTTGTAGCCTGTTAGGTACCATCATAGTGTAATATTTACTGAACAGAGATAGTTAATGGAGGATTCCTGGGTAAGTGATCAAAATTGCCTATTGATCTTAGGAAAATACCTTTGGTCACACAGCCAAAATATAGGGGTCTCAATGCAGGCAGAGGCCACTCCATTTTGGCCATGGAGGGCTAGTCAGAGGACAGCAGCAAAATAACTACCTACAACAGTGGTTCTCAACCTGTGGGTATGCAGATGTTTTGGCCTTCAACTTCCAGAAATGCTAACATCTGGTAAACTGGCTAGGATTTTTGGGAGTTGTAGGCCAACATACCTGGGGACCCACAGGTTAAAAACCACTGTCCTCTAGGATCCAGGGTACCTCTGTCTTTTGTGAAGTCATAGGCAGAGAACATTGGAATTCTCAAGAAGTCTCCATGCCGCTATATCTGGGGGAAAAAACCCTGTCTTTTTTGATGCTCTACTGTGCTCTACTGGTGGAAATCGCAGTCTTGAATTCCATTTTTAGCTCCAAAAACTTATTGAATCATCCGAATTTACCAACGCACAAACTCATCATTCAGCCATCAATTGAAAAGGTTTACTGTACCTAGAATTAACCAATATAATTTAAGCAAACAGCAAGTTAAGGACAAAAGATAACACTTAAGATAGTGATGACTCAGGTCTTTGTTCCTCGAGGGAGGAACTTAGTACAACAAAAAAATTTAGAGAATTTGTATCCGCAACATGTTATGGGATCACCTTCTATTTTGAAGATTTTATGACCACAAAATAAAATGAGGAACTTTTCAGGGAAACATGCATTTATTGTTAAGCATTTGCAGTGGAAATCAACATTTTTAAAATGTGTATTTATTTTTAAAAACTGTGTACAAAAGTGTTGTGTTTTTATTCTTGAGACAAAACACCAATGTTGCATTCCAGCCCACCCATATTTCTTTTCTTACAGTAAAGTGAAATGCTCTTTGAAGAGCTTCCTACAAGTACCTTTTTGTTGTCTTGGTCAAGAAAAAACAGAAACCAACACAAATGGGGAGGGAAAACAACAGATCAGCAAGGATCTCCAACAGTACTTTTCTGAGAGATGGCCTGTGCAAAGCACCATGTTGCAATGTTTATGATATGCTCTTTACAGTACTTTTGATTTTGTTGGCATGATTTCGAATGGCTACATTTCAAACTATTGGGTAGATTTCCTGGCCTCTCCATGGCAATAGAGAAGACGGCTAACCAGAAAGAAGCATTACAGTACAGCAGATATGTCTATCGCAATGTTTGTCCTGTAGAAATGGATTTAGAGCTGATCAGAATAAAACAAGAGATAAGGGAGCAGGTAAGGGCACTTGAACATAAAGCTGAAATAGCATAAAATAGAAGATATGGGCCAGTTGAGTATGATGTGTTTTTACTTCAGGGCTCTTTCTTTTAATATCAGACAACCATCACCAAATTCCAATAGGAGCAACAGTCTGCTTTCAGTATGGACCTGGCTTATACTGAAGCTGAGTGAGTGAATGAACCAATGCCTTTGACTCCATGCATAACTGCTACCTCTGCAAAGGCAGTCAAAATCTTCCATGGGACTGAAGAAACATCTGTCAATTGCAGGTTGTTCAGACAGTTTCAGGTGTTTTTTGTTATTTCCTTGCCCTCTTTCTTCACTGGGACTTTCGCAGATACACACACACACACAGCATACTTCCAACACACCATGGGCTCCACAGCTATCCTGTATTTGGTTAAAACTGAATTTTGGCAAAAGTTTAATGATTAACGGAGCCCAAAAATGCAATCCCTTTCCTCTGTGGCTAGTCACCTTCCTGATAGAGTGAATGCAAAAGCCACAGTGTCTTGTAAAAACAGCTTAATAAGCAAATATGAACTTCATCCAGGTTCATGCCCCCTTTAAATGGTAAAATATGAGAAAACAAATCGCTGAGTGTTGTCTTTTCATTCCCCAAAGACAAGGTACACATTCTGTGACATCTATTCTGTACTATATACTTGGGTTTGCATAGTTTACTCCCAGACAAAATGTTAATTTCAATTACTCAAGCTTCTTTTTTCAGACAAACGGTTGAAGTTTCATACATTAGGTATTTTCAAATACACCAAAACAAAAATGTATACAAATAATTTACTGCTCAAAAATGTTCATTAATTTAAGCTGAGGTTATTTGCCGCTGAATAGCCTTGGATTTCTATAGCACAGGTCAGCTGGAATGTAAAATATGTCACTACTTCATTTCTTAACAGGTTGAATGGCAGCTTGACACATGAACAAAACACAAATGTGGTGTTCCATCCAGGGTTTTAGAAACAGTTTCATATACAGAATGTTTTGGCACTTAATGAGTTTTCTGAAGCCTCTGACAATGGGCAGGGCATCCCTTCTGGCTTTTCTCTGTGTTAGGATCAGACTGGGGTTATTTTTCAGTATCCATTGAAACAAACCAAATTCAGCCATGTTGATTTCTTTAATATATACTGGCTATTTCCAGTTTCCAGAAACAAGCATCTTGCATAATCACAAACTGCCAACAACTATGAAAGTCATCTACTCCAGTCTCTGTTCAGTGCAGGATCAGCTTTAAAACTGTCAGATATTACAGAACCAATTACATGGAACATAGAATATGTGAATTGTGCAGCAGATCCTCCACCATGAATGTACAGGCCCCAATAAGAAGGGGGATCGTCCATAATGCTAAAGAAGAACGAAGAAGCAAATTAAAATCCAGTGAGTAGTTCTCATTGACAGGGTAAAGCTCATCTGCAATTGGATTGATCCTGGCAGGATTTTAAACCTGCTCAGCTCCATTATCTGTCCACTGTTACACATATATCCAATACCAGTCACTTGCAACCTTAGTTAATAATTCTTACTCACATTTGTACTTCCTTACTTACTCCACTCTCTCTGGTGCAATGGCAGACCCACTCACTGTCTTTACACTATAACCATAGAAGGAAAACCTACCACCTGTAGTCATATGTGAATTCATTTTACATACACACATACACACAATAAAAAAGTTCTGTACTGAGCAAGTAGCCAAGAAAAATTGAAACGACATGTTTAGCCTAAGCCTTTTCTCCTGTGTTCAAAGCCTCACTAGTATAATTTGACACAATCATTGAAAGCTTTGCTAGAAAGGTTATCTAGATGGGAAAAATGCCTTTGCTTTCCATCTAGTTACTTTTAAACTCTTTCCTTTGATAAGTTGCAAAGAACAAGGAAAATGTAGTCTAGCAGCCATTTACACTATTACCGCCAGGGTAAACAATGCTGTAGATGAAAACTCACAAAATATAGATTTTTTTAAAAAGATACAAACACAAATTGCAGATTGCCAGTTATGTTGGTCCTGGCGATTACTTAACAAAAAAACTTGGTTGAGCAGCAGCAGCAGCTTGTTTTTGAAAAAATAAATATCAGGTTAAGTAAACAAATAAACAAACCACATTTCCCTTTGGCATCTGAAGGTGATTTACATGACTGCAAGATAAACCACATCACCACATAAATAGGATGTGAAAAGTTTAGTGTTCCATATTGCACAGATACAAATTACAACGTCTTTCTACCTGTGTTGCAAATAAATTGATATTAAAGATTGCTCATATATATGGCAGAACAGAACCCTGCATTAACAAGGTCACACCCAACTTTCCTATTGCTCTACTTTGTTTCAGAGTCTCAGCAGTTATGTAGCTTGACCAATTAACAAATGTGATTTAGTCCTGAATTCAATGGTTACGCTCAATTAGAGCACATCCTTTGCAATAATGGAATTTAGGTAGTGTTGCACTACCAAGTTACCATTAATTGGTGCACTCTTAACTGGTATTCTTTTTAGGTCAAATGGTTGAATTCAGGCCTTGGTACCACTGTCTGCTCAATTTTTTTAAATGAACTGATGTAAACATTCCTACTTATAAGTACAGAAGGCTAAGAGGGAGGGAGACAACTTTGCAGATTTCATTCCCACAATTCGATACATCACTGCATTTTGCTCAGATGGAACTCTTTATGCAATGATACTAACTTATAACAAAGTTAGGAGTATTTGGACTTATAAAACCGAATGGGACCTTCTAGTTCTCTCATAATAAATAGAAAGATTGGCTATATGTACAATTGTTTTCAACAGAAACATCAGCCCAGAAGAAACTTCTAATGGCATGTTATCTTATGTACAGTTAAAAAACAACTAAACTTCCCAAGTGTCAGCAAGGGAAAATGAACACAAGAGGAACTTTTAAAACTCTCCATAAGCAACCTCTACTTAAAGCTACATCCAAAATAAAACTAGGACAATGCTGCCCCAAAAGTGATTGCATCACAGCAAATACTAGAGGAAAAAGATGGCATTCTCGGTGTTAACAGAGAACCAGTTCTTCTCAGTAAATTCATTCTATCCAGAATTTATTGAAATAGGTTTGATTTCTGCATAAGAAACAAGAGCAGCTCCACTTGTTTGTGCTATGTCCAAATATACCAAACCTTTATACAATTGTGTAGAAAGTACAATGGTTGAAACACTTTTTACTGGTTATTCAAAATATACCACCTGAAGTGGAAAACTAGGCTACTTTAAATGGCACATACCCACAAATTCTGGAGATCCTAGTGTGATACTGTAGTTGTGTGTGCACCTGAGGAGGAACTGGGGGAAAGAAAAATATACAGGATTGCTACTCTTTAGATGGTGAAAACAGTTTTGAGTAGGTTACCATTTTAATCTATGAGCACATTTGGAAAATCTTAGAAAAAAAGTTACAAGAATGAATACCTCAAATGGTGCTCTGTTCAATTTACCCTACTTCTTTTTTAAGTGTAAAGTACAAGCATGCAAATATAAGGTCAGTCCACAGGCACATAGGATCCATGTTTAAAAAATGGTAAGGTAGCTGGGATGAGTGACATCAACGACTGATGATTATGGACACAATCAGATGTGTTCTGAATAAATTCTTAAAAGTCAAAATCTGGATGCAAATTCCTGCTAGTCTTGGTCACACTGCTAACACTAAAATAGGCATGTCATCCCCATTGTTTTAGCCAAGCTCAAGGAATTTACAATATTTAGTAAGAAAAAATTAAAGTATTTCCCCCCTCCCCTTTGTAAATTTACACAGACATTTAATCAGCTTTATTTACAGAGCCGTTCTTTTCAGTCTCCAATAGTGCCTAGATAGCATCAGGCAAGAGTGCCAGTTTTAAAAGAGAATCTATATAGAAACCTAAAAATAAGAGATGGTGACGCTCCTCAAGAAGGGGCAAGCTGGGCTACAGAAGCAGTTCTCTACACATGGCTCAGTTACTCAGAAGTAGTTCTGTTGCTGTCTCTACATCCCACGATTTTGAAGACAAGGCCACTATTACTGCATTCTGCAAAGACAAAAAAGTTATGTAAGTAGGAATTATACCTGCTCTTTAGGCAAATCCAGTGATGGCACAATGAACTTCATACATTAATTTAAGCACAGTTAAATCTCGGCCAGCTACTTAGTAAAGAATTTACACATTAAAGTTGAGTCTCTGAGAAACTGGCAATGGTAAAACATAAAAGAATTATTAAAAGAATTTCCATCTACCTAATTAGGGAGAGGGGAGACACACTATATTAAGAAAGACATTACTGGAATCTATAGCACAACATCTGCTCTGAGTTATCTGAATAATCAATACTCACCCTATCAAAGCCCATAGCACAAAGGTTTTCTATCTTTTTGGTGTATTCTGGACTAGAAACTGGTGCTCCAGCATACACGTGTGCCCAAAGCCGAGCTGTCTGTTTAAACATTTCTGGATTTTGCTTGTACTATAGTAGAAAAGGAAAGAAGAATAAACAAATTCATACAACTACTCAAACTTAAGGATAAAGTTTATATTCAGATCGCCTCAATCTCTTTCACAAAATATCTTCACAGTTGCCATCATCTTGGTATCCATCTGGGATATGCATCTTAATATCAAGAATGGAAAATACAGAGTCCATGGCCAACATGTTTCCCTGCCCCCATCTGCTAGAAACCCCTTGCTGCTGCTGGACCTGGTGCTTCATCACTGAAATATGCAGGCTGTAGAATTTGGGGAAAAAAGAACATGTATTGTTTGTTTAAAAGGGAAATCACACTTTCAGAAACCTCCAGAAAGCTCCATTCTACTTTAAAACACAAAATGTGCTTTGTTTTTCTGTTACCTCTCCTGCTCCAATTCGGCAGAAGCAGTGTGTGGCTTTTTGCAGGCCAAGGGAAAACTGACATCCCTGCCAAGGAGATACAGCCAATTCAAAGGTCTTATATCGTTAATATTGTTGCTCATTCTTGTGGAAGCTGGTTATCAAGAAACAAATGGAAATCAATGTATAGGCAACCGCATTCATAAAAATCTTTACAGTTTACAGAAAGCCATTAAGCAAAATCAACATTTATCAACTGGATATAATTTAAGATGAAGACCAGCGATTTCTGATATTGACAACAATGAGGTTATCTCTCTTCTTATGAAGACCTCTCTGGGACTTCTACACTAAATCACTTTTGTATAAATAAAAAAATTCAGACTTAACTAGGGTTGTTAATTTAAGGTGCATATGATGAGATCCTGCCAAAGACAATTTCAAGTGCAAACAGACCCAGCCAAGGATATCTTTTTGTCATGTTGCTACGGTAAGAACACAAATATTACACACAGAAAGAAAAAGTAATCTATTGTGACCTATTTTAAGGTAAAACCTCTTGTAAGTAAGTTCTGAAGCCCTTCATTGTGGACAACTGCCAATTTGGAACCTCATAAGAGACATGTCTCAGCTGTAAATAAATCTTACACAGGAATTTTTGTAGGTATATTTAATACCTATGGAAACAAGTTGACATTATGGACAGACAGCAACAAAAGTAGTGAACTTCAAAATAGGCAAGAGTGTACAGCCATGTATCTGCTGAAAAGAACTGTTAACTTCACAGCTGTGACAAACAGGTTTCAAGAGTACAATCTCATAATCAATCTTTGACTGTATCGATTACTGTAGCATCTTTCTGATTCCACAATGTGCCCAGCTTTTGTTATATTGTGTGCATTCTCTAAGCAATGCTTTAAGTATAAAGATTTGTTTTACTGACTTGTTTTCTACAGTTATCAAAACAAAGCCTGGAAAGCAATCTAACCTTCGGGTTGACAAACAAAAGGAACTAGAATATTCCCAAACACTGTACCTGATTTGCCACTACTGCATCCTGTGGATCATCAGGTTCTGCAGCTGCCAAGAGTGCTTGCAGTGATAACAAGACTGTTCTTAGAGTCATTGCTGCAGCCCTGAAATGCAAGTTTGAAAACAAGGCGAGTGGGAAGTATTAGTTTCTTCCTCTATGTCACACTATCAGCAAAAACAGAATAATTCAAATATCAAAATATTAATACCAATGTGTCGCAGACTCCATTAAACATGGAATTGAATTAAAAATATTTCCCCCTTTTATAACAATAAGTTAAATCATCAACAAAACTGCAGTTTCCTACAGAGAGGGTGAAGAAAACTAGCACATTCTTTCTTGACACCAAATTTTCTATGCAAAAAGAACATTCAACCACGTGACCCCCATTTCAGACTCAAGTAGTGCAATCTAAATACAGCTGTAATTTGTACCCATCATGCTGATCTCAGGATGAGTTTATCAAAGGCTCCTAAATTGGCCAGATGTGGCAATATTGGCTAATGGAAAAACAAGGACCTGCAGCTCCTAAGATTGCCCATGTGGGTGATCACTATATAACAAATGCAGCATTGGAATATTGAGCAGCTCATAAACCTAGAACATCAAAATCCATCATGTCAAGAGGAAAACTCCTGGAATCAGCTTCCATTTTAAACTTCATGTCTTTATGCAACACATTCAAGGAAAAAGATTTCTCATGCCTCTTTAAGCATATTTATCAGCACTATCTGCCCATCCTGTCTTTAGGGATGCCTCATGTGATCTTATCCTGAAGTAAAGATATTTCTGAAATATTTACATCCTTATAATTCAATTCCTAGCTCCTGTATTAAGTTAATCTGACATACAAGGGACGTTCATTAAAGATTTCCCCAGACCCACTTCTATTTATCACAGGACACTGAAACTGCACATGTGTAATGATATAAGTCTCTATAGCAGTGGTTCTCAACCTCTGGGTCCCCAGGTGTTTTGGCCTACAACTCCCAGAAATCCCAGCCAGTTTACCAACTGTTAGGATTTCTGGGAGTTAAAGGCTAAAACATCTGGGGATACACAGGTTGATAACCACTGCTCTTTAGGTTCCATGCCAATTTACAACTCAGAACTGATAACGGTCTTGATTTTACAGGTGCTGAAGTAGTGTGAGGTTTGATAAAGGACCCAGTGAAATAGAGCAGTCATAAAGTTCCTTTACTTGAAAGGCTGCACACCAAAGGAGATGTTCAATGAGATGAAAGAGATTTATGGTGATGATTCCCCATCATATGATGTAGTCAAGAACTGGCAACGTCCATTCAAATGTGGTCAGACTTTGGTGCAAACAGCTCCAATTCCAGGGCAACCCCACTCTGCTATTGAAAAAAACACCATCCAGCAAGTATAGGTCGCCATTTTGGAAAATTGCTGCGTAACCATTTGCCATCTAGCCCAAAATGTCAATGGTAGTGTGGGATCCATGGAAGAAATCATCCCAAACCATCTTCACAGGCATACAATATCCACTTGATGGTTTTCCTAACTGCTCACACCTTTCCAGAAGCATGAACAAGTCAAATGCTCTCAGGCTCTATTGACGATGTGCCACTGAAACCAGGAGGACTTTTTCAACAGACTGATCACACATGATAAAAGCTTGGTTCATCACTATGATCCTGAGACTAAAGTCCAGTTGATGCAATGAAAGTATCATGACTCACCAACTCCAAAGAAGGCACATGCCCAACTCTTGGCAAGTACGGTCATGCTCACAGTATTTTGGGACCGAGTAGTGTTGATGGATTTCCTAGCAAAGGGTACCATAATCACTGGGGCATACTATGCTTCACTTCTGCGGAAATTGCGGGAGACCATCAAAACCAAGAGACGTGGCATGCTCACCAAAGGTGTTTGCCTTCTGCAAGGCAATGCAGTTCACAATTCACGTTACCCAAATGGAAGCATGCTAATGTGGCTTTGAAATTCTTATTCACCCGACCTCGCACCATCAGACTTCCACCTCTTTCCAACAATGAAGCTATTTTTGAAGGACAAGCATTTTTCATATGAGACTGATTTCCGAAGTCACAATGAGGTTTTTGGAGCAACCTGTCAACGTCTACAAGTGAGGTATTTACAGTTGCTTAAAAAGATGGAAGAAGTGTGTGTCCCTAATAACTGCCAAGTTTCATTGCTCTCAGTCCACAGGAAGTAGGTCAGGGGAAACCTTTAATGAACGCCCCTTGTATGTGTGCATGTGCCTTCAAGTTGCCTGTCAACCTATGGAAATCTTATGAAATTGATAAGGTTTTCTTAGGCAAGGAATACTCAGATCATTTGCCAGTTCCTTTCTTTGAAATGTAGCCTACAGCTGATATCCAATGGCAGTCTTCTATCTGAGTCCTAACCACGACTGTTCTCACTTATCTTCCAAGAACAGACAAAATCAAGTGCCTTTCGAGTATTTAGGCTTTCACATCTGCATATCTATTTTTTAAAACCGTTTGTGCCATTGGCTATTGTAGACATTCAAATACTTACGAAGAAAAAAATGTTCTTGTCAATACCATATCAGCTAGGTAAACTAGAGAGTTATGCACAGTAACACTGGATCCTTTATTCATTCTTTTTCATATAGTACAACCTATATGATATAATCCATATATATAGCCTAACTAAAATAATGGCAACAATAAACACTCATCATATTGCTTATGTTCTCCTCCTTGACATCCATTCCATGGACAAGATTCAACATATGCTCAGTATCTATAGCGTTCTGGCAAATTACACAGACCACATAATATCCTAAAACCCATGTGATTGTGGACTGTTCCTCTGCAGCATCTAGAGAATGGAAGGAATAACACTGACATACACAGAGGAAGAAGTGAAACTAGTACTAAAAAACCCCACTCAGCACTATTATCTTCCAAACATTTTGCACAAGCTCAGGGAGACCGACATAGAGAGCTGATCACCAGGAGAATCAGTTATGGATAAGCAAACTGCTTTTAATGGCAACTTAAAACTACAATCTGCAACCACCTTGAAATACAAAAGCCATTGTCTGTAGGTAAGCACTGACCATAGCTTGTACATTCAAATGTCATGGCAAACAATGGTTAATGAAAACTAGAAAGTACAGGAAGGAACATCTAGACATTCTAATATCTTGAAATATTGTTTGGTTTCATTTAGGTACTATCTACACTGCCATATGATGCAGTTTCATAATGCAATTGAACTGCATTGACCTGCATTATAGGAGTCTACACTACCACATAATGCAGTTCAATGCAGTTCAATTGCATTATGTAACTGCATCATATGACAGTGTAGATGGGGCCTTAGAAACCCAGTTCAGATTTTCTCTTCAAATAATTCAATGGAACTTACAGCTAATGAACTTCTGATCTATTTTCCATTAAAAATGAAGTAGGAAATAAAGGATCTCCCCAAACATTGTCAATAATGGCTACCAAAACCTGAGAAACCATCACCAATCCAAGTATATAGCAATCCAATTATATTTTCTAAAATTTTATGCAGAACCTTACCATTGATCTTTTAAAATATCCAAACATATAGCCCCAGTGACTGAGCTAATATTAGGATGCCATATTTTGGTGATAAACCGCACCTAGAACACAAAAGAGAAATGAATATAAAATAGCTGCAAAAGCCTAGATACAAAATATGGGAGACTGCTAATATTTCTCTGACTTTAAAATGTTTGCCCGTTTAGATTTGTGTCTTGAACCAATATCTAGTCATCTACAGAAATTGGGATTCTCTTCTGCAGAGAATATATTCTCAAATGACCCTCATTTGTAACATTATGTAACACAATTTTTGTTTCTAGGCTATAAATATCATTTCCTAATTGGTTCTATCATAAAAACTTGGGAAAAGTTTATTAAATTGCAAAAACTTTCTTTTTGCAGGACATCCTGCAGCACGTTTTGCTATAGTTTTTCAATGAATATCTCACTGAATCTCAACTAATTCCACAGTTTGTGGCAGCCACAAAAACTATCTTTCTGGAGTATAACAACTACTTTCAAAGTACACACTGCACAATTAAACAGGAATAACACTTTCAAACCAGAAACATATTTTTTCAAATTTTGTTACATAGTGTAATCAGAAATTATGGTCCAGACATCACCTTAAGATACAAATATATAAAACTGCCTTAAACCAAGTTAGATCGTTGGCTCACTAAGGTCTTCACTGACAGGTAGCAGCTTTCCAGGGTTTTACAAATAATGCTCTACAAACCAGCTGGAGATACCAGGAACAGAACCTGGCACGTTCTGGATGCAGAGTATGTGTTCCACCACTGATCTCCTGGAAAAATATCAGTCAGAAATGACATTTTCTCTGCTACTTGCTCATTCATATCAGTCATCATAGAAAACCAGCAACTTTTACCTACTTCAGGAATGATTAGTTCCAGTTCTAGAAACTGCCAAAAATATGCAGTTTACATCTACAACGAAAATATATCTCTAAATCAGAGCAAAGCAAGGCTCTCTAAATCTAATTGCTTTCAGCTATGCTGACTTGTATGGATGGGCACTACAATCCAACACCATCTGAAAAGTTATTCATCCTTGCCCTAAACATTTCTACTAATATATGCCAAAGATAAAATGAACATTCTAATTAAAATTTGACCCATTTATAAATATAACAGCTCCCATGTTGGTCATCAACCAGTACAGAGGGGGAAATCTTTCAAAGAGATTTCTTCAAATACAGAAGTCCGTCATGCTTTGCCTATATGTCTTTTTGTGACCAGGGACCACTAACAGAAACTAATTACAAATTAATAATTGTTCAGGGTTGTTGTATGTCTTTCGGGCTGTGTGGCCATGTTCCAGAAGCATTCTCTCCTGACGTTTCGCCCACATCTATGGCAGGCATCCTCAGAGGCTGTGAGGTATGGAGAAAACTAAGCAAAGAGGTTAATATATATCTGTGGAAAGTCTAGGGTGAGAGAGGTCAGTGTGAATGTTGTGTAGTTAATCACTTTAATTAGCATTGAAAAGCTTATCTGCTGTCTTCTTCCTGCCTCTGTGTTCTCAAATAGTATTCTGTGTCCAGGCTGGTTCATCAAATGCTCTGCTATGGCTGATTTCTCTGGTTGAATTAGTCTGCAGTGCCTTTCATGTTCTTTGACTCTTGTTTGGGCGCTGCGTTTGGTGGTCCCTATGTAGACTTGTCCACAGCTGCATGGTATCCGGTAGACTCCTGCAGAAGAGAGAGGATCCCTCTTGTCCTTCGCTGACCGTAGCATTTGTTGGATTTTCTTCGTGGGTCTGTAGATAGTTTGTAGGTTGTGCTTCTTCATCAGCTTCCCTATGCGGTCAGTAGTTCCCTTGATGTATGGTAAGAACACCTTTCCTCTGGGTGGATCTTTGTCTTGACTCTCATGGCTTGTTCTTGGCCTTGCAGCTCTTCTGATGTCTGTGGCGGAGTATCCATTGGCCTGTAGAGCCCAAGAGGGATCCTCTCTCTTCTGCAGGAGTCTACCAGATACCATGCAGCTGTGGACAAGTCTACATAGGGACCACCAAACGCAGCGCCCAAACAAGAGTCAAAGAACATGAAAGGCACTGCAGACTAATTCAACCAGAGAAATCAGCCATAGCAGAGCATTTGATAAACCAGCCTGGACACAGAATACTATTTGAGAACACAAAAATGCTGGACCATTCTAACAACTATCATGTCAGACTACACAGAGAAGCCATTGAAATCCACAAGCATATGGACAACTTCAACAGAAAGGAAGAAACCATGAAAATGAACAAAATCTGGCTACCAGTATTAAAAAACTCAAAAATCAGAACAGTAAATAAAAAGCAATACTCTGAAAACAGAGGATTTCCAGACATGAATCAACCAAGGGCAGTTAACGACTCTAAACAAAGGATGCCCCAGAGGCAGGAAGAAGACAGCAGATAAGCTTTTCAATGCTAATTAAAGTGATTAACTACACAACATTCACACTGACCTCTCTCACCCTAGACTTTCCACAGATATATATTAACCTCTTTGCTTAGTTTTCTCCATACCTCACAGCCTCTGAGGATGCCTGCCATAGATGTGGGCGAAACGTCAGGAGAGAATGCTTCTGGAACATGGCCACACAGCCCAAAAAACTCACAACAACCCTGTGATCCTGGCCATGAAAGCCTTCGACAACACATTAATAATTGTTCTCTTATTTATATAAAGCTCTGTTTGGTAGGCAAACAATGCATTAACAAAACGTCTATAAAAACAATCCAGGGAAGTCTTCACAAAAATTACGGTCACATACCTTGGGGGGATTAAATGGATACGTTTCCGGAATTTTTATTTCTAGTTGGTATCTTCCTCCTACAAAGGTCCAAAACACAAACAACATAACCTGTAACAGCAGTTTTCTTTTCAGAACGTTATCTTCAGGTAACTTAATAATGCGGCATTTTAAATTTTGTCTTGGAAAAATAAGTAGAAGTTAATGTAATTTCGAGAAGAAGTTTCTAATAGCAAGGCTTTTAACTTATGCTTTTATGTGCAAAAATGATTTGGTAGTGACTGTAAATATCAATATTGTACTAATAATATTTTGCCAGAATATTTAATGCTGCAGCCATTTTTTTTCTTTGCAATATATTTAGTTTTTTACTTTTAACGTAAGAGACCTTTCCTCTCATTCTTTGTAAAGCACTATGTACCCAGAGAATCCTTCTCTTTCTGCCATGGCACCCTTTTTCCCTACTGATCAAACTGACACATAGAAGCACCTCTTCATGGGTTTTACTATTCCAGCAAAGTACCAGCTCTTGCGAGACTACACCATATTGGACAACACAGCAAAACTCTAGCAGAAAAACAAATAATACACGTATACACACAGCTAATAACTGAAACAGAAAATATAGCAGTTAGAAAAGATAAGCTAGAACTGCCAGACTTGCCTTGGATCGATACAGGAAAAGATCTGACTTATTTTGGGAAGGAAAAGTAATGTGAAGATATTGAATCATTTTCCAAGATTATCCATGGCATGAAACCCCTCAGTCCCTCTTCTGTTCCTGCTGATAATCTTATTGCCACTTGTACAACTTCCATTCCCCTTTGTCTATAGCAACAGTTGTGTACACTGCATGAGGAACAGCATGCAAATTAGTGCTGTCTCGGGAAAATAATCTCTCAAAGACCCAGAAGTCTGCACCCAAACATGCTGTTTATCAGCACCACAGAGAAAGTGAGCAATGAGGAACAAGCATTGCTTATCCCCCCCATAAACTACAGCTAAAAATGCCAGCTGGAGAGTTAGCTGGGTGGAGTTGGTGCCAATGGTTGTTGGGGACCGGAAGTGGTAATGGGGCCGAGAAAGGAAAAATTCTGTTCTTCCTCTTGAACTAAACTTTCATAAGTGTACCAAAGTTCTTTCAGAAACTTCAAATAAGTTCAAAGATTTTATAGGAATCTGGTATAGAACCACATTTGGGAATATTACTATTTCATTCATCAGAAAGGAAAACAACATCAAAGACAGAAAGATAATCAATGACAACTGGTTATGGCAGAAAGGGTACTCCTTCCCTGTTTCAGTAGATTCTGGAATGAATTAAATACAATAATTTCAGTAGAAGCTCTGAAAAGGATATAGGAGCAAAGTGAGGGAAAACTCTTGATTCCTAACAGTACATATAATAATGATGCAAAATGAACATAAAATCATACTAATTAATAAACTAGTAATAGATATTTAGGAACAGATCATAAAATATTTTTGTTGCTGAACAACAGTTTAGCTAAAAATTAAAGAGGAAAGACCTAAGATGAACACGAGCTGTTAACATACTGTCACTAAAAAGTCAGCCAATATATGGTTTTTAAAAATATACTAATTGTGGCAGATATAATGATGTTTCCACTGGCAAGTATATTTCAGGCCATTCTGGATAGGGATGCTCAGTCCAGACTGAATCTTTGGAATAAACGTACTATATAATGCTGTAACATTTAAGATAAAAATTGAAGTTCTATAAATACATTAAAATACATTGGAAGAAAGACAGTAAACCTTATTAACGTGTTTAGTTTGGAAATAAAATGTTTTAGTTAGCAGTACAACATTGTTTGGACCAAATATAGGGATGAAGAATCTCACTGATATCAAACAATGTATGACATGTTATTCTTTTACATCTCATCCATTTGTTTAGGATTCCTGAAATGAATATTTTACTTCTTAATTCAAAAATCTTGGGATTTCTAACCACCCTTTCTTCTGGAAGAGATAATGTCAACTACAAATGAAAGCTCGGAATAACAACAATGGATTCAAATCAGAGCTTTCTGAAGGTTCATGAAAAACATTTCATTATCCTTCCTAGGCTACAACTGTCTTCTAGAGAACAACTACAATGCTTACTTCAGCCTGGCTTCAGTGTTCTGAAGCTGTAACTGAACAGTTATTCAGTTTTGCAAACTACAGTCAGGAACAAACCGTTCATTTTATCTATAGAATGCAACCTGTTCTGTCCAACCTGTAGAGTAGGTAGTGTTGTAAGATCAGAAATTTAAATAAGAACAGAATATACTTCAACGGTGGGCAAAATGCGTCTTGTGGGATAATCACATTAGTCTGCCCACCCAAGAAAAAAAAAGATTCAAACTTTGTCTAAATCTGCCACCAAAGCTACTAAATTTGCACAAGTGCAAATGATTTTGTATAGTCAAAGACGTTCCTAATTATCCTGTGCAGCTGACTAACTTAGTTAATTACTTTGTCTGTAAGCAATTAAGCGGAAATGTTGGTTTTGTGAGTATTTCAGAAGCATTTCAAAAATTTCCTCAGTCAACTGGAATAATAAACCTTTAAATTGATGCTTCTGCTACCACTATCTATGCTACTTCAAGTTAATTAAACTTCATGATTTCTGATGGGTTATAATTAAAACTTATTTTAGAATTAACATAATTTAAATACTGGATTTAACTAATTTAATCCTAAATAAAATGTAGTTAATATAGTAATCCCACCAAAGCCACTATTTTGACTGTGTTTTTTTTACTGTTTTAATCAGGAAATGAAAATCTAAGAAGAAATGGGGTGGCACTTATAATGAGGAGAAATGTAGAAAATGTAGTTAAGGATATAATGCAAAATCTAACCAAATCATGTCAATAAGACTTCAGGGAAAACCAATCAATTTTCCCTGCTGATGATTGTTAGTTATATATTATGTCCTGTCTTTTTGCTTTTGCTTATGTATGTGTTATGATGTAATTTTGTTGTAAACCACCCCGAGTCCTTTTGGAGAGGGGGCAGGATATAAATAAAGTCTATTATTATTATTATTATTATTATTATAACCATAATCCATGTTTATGCTCCAATTAGAGGGGTAGAAGTAGTGGTTTAATGCTTCTGTGCAACAATTCAAGAGGAAACTGATCACACATCAAAACAAGACCTTGTTAATCATAAGAAGTTAAGAGTTTTATCTCGCTATCTGTTTAACTTGTATGTTGATCACATATGTAGAGCTGGATTAGACATGGAGGAAGGTGTGATGACTCATGGGCCTTGTAGTCCTGTTCCTAGTACTATTGTGGCAGACGAAGAGGAAAACATGGGATTTTCGCCGGTTCAGCAAGAGCCGGAGTCTCTTCACCTGCAGGATGTTGACGTTTGCCCTCAAGAATTCAGCCTAACAGGCCTTGGGCAGAACTCCCCCCCGTTTTCCCGGAGGGACAATTATACCAAAGATAGGGGAGTCAGGGAGGCTAATCGCAGAAGCCTGAGAATCGCTGCCAAACAAATGGCTGATTAGGTCTGCTTCCCTTGGGAAATTCTAAGGAGTCATGCATCTGGACAGAGTTGGGTTTCGCTTCTCGTTCTCTAGGGAAAGAGTTCTGTTGGCGGGAAAACGAGACCCAATATAGGTGTTTTTCGCAAGGGAAACTTTGTGGAGTCAATTGATCAGCTTGAGGAGAGAGATCGTGTGTGGACTTCGTAATCCCAGTTCCTTGCTTCCCGGATCAAGTTTCAAGTCTTGCCTTGTCTCACGGTTTTGCCACGGACTTTGTTTCATGCTTCATGTTTGCCTCGTTTTAAGTCTTGGATCAAGTCAAGAATCAAGTTTAATTCCAGCCTTGTTGTCAAGCTTCATTGGACTATAAAGACTCTGTTATTTCCCCACACTATTGCTTGGCAAAGTGTGTGTTTCGGTCAAGTGGATTAAAACTTTGAACTCTAATATCTTATATTGAACAATACATTTCTGGACTATATTTGACCTTATCTGAAAGGTCTGCTTCTGAACTATATTCTTCACTTGTTTTTATTGACTTTATATATTTCTTTAATAAAGATATTAGATAGATTCTGGCCTCTGTGTAAGGTTATTGGTGCTCTGCAGCCTGGGTCCTGACAGAAGGACATGTGAAAATTGGAATATTAACAATAAAATATGTAGATGATACCATATTAATAACAAAAAATAGCAAAGTCTTTGAAAATTACTGCAGGAAGTCAAGAAAGAAAATGCAAGGGTAGATTTACAATTAGATATTAGTAACTTTAATGTAGATATTGAAGACACTGATTGTTCAACATTTTCCACACCTTGGCTCAGTCATTAATGAGAATGGAGAGTGTAATTAAGCAATCAAAAGAACACTTGGAAGGGCAGATCTGAAGGAACTAGAAAAGATCCTGACATATAAAGATAATGTATATCACTGAATGCTACAGTTAGGATTGTCCATGGCATCACTTTTCCAATTTGTATGTGTGGTTTTGAAAGCTGGACAGTGAAAAAAGCTGATAGAAAATCAACTCATTTCAAATTTGTTGCAGGAGAAAAATTCTACGGATACTATGGACTGCTGAAAAGAGAAATAGATCCTAAATGATAATCAAGACTGAACTCTCCCTAGAAGCCAAGATGACAAAACTGAGATTGTCATAGGTTGGCCAAATCATGAGAGGACATGACTGACTAGAAAAGACACCCATGCTTGGTGAAGTAAAAGGCAGCAGGAAAAGGGAAAGAACACATTCCAAATGAATAGCTGCAATCATAGATCCGAGTAGACCTATCGATAGAATGATACAGAGATCTCTTATTCACGAGGTTGCCATGAGTCGAAGTTGACGTAACAGCAGGTAACAACACAAATGCCACAAACTTTAATATCCAATATATTACAAACAAATGCATATGGTAAATTAGTATTTTAGTGGTGGGTTGATTTTATCTCTTAACACTATTTTCATATTATAATAAAATAAAAAGATTGGATATATTTATAATAAAATGATCACATTATTTGCTCGCTTTTTAGCATAGAGTCGTTCCTCCGCATCCACAGATTCCACCATATATACCCTGAAAATATTCCTCCCACAAAAAAATCCCAAAATCAAACTTTGATTTAGCCCTTTTACTATGTGACTGATTATAATGGGACATGAGCATCCACGAATTTTGTTAATATCCATCTCATTAAGGGCAGAAGGAAAGGCCACATAGTGGACTCATAGAAGTAGTATATACCCCTAAATATACATTCTGCATTAAATTATTATACTAACTATCTGGTAATAGTTATATTAAAAAACAAGGTTAGTGCTTCTTCACTAGCCTTGATATCAGTAATATGCAAATTTTGATTCTCCAGATGCATTTAAACTGCAATTCTCTTCAACCTTATTCAGTAGAGTTGATGATCATGAATAATGGCAGCTGTGGTCTGCCAACATCAGAATGACCATATTTCTTTAATCATATTGTAAGTAATAGTAGAAGATGTAATAGGTTTCATTTAATGGGTCTCTTTCCATATATATATAAGACCATGATTATCCACTGGAACAGTAAGGACGAGACATGCCCAAAATAATGGTGACAAAGATTGATATGCTATCGAAGTTTTGTGTTTGATTCACTTTGAAAATAGGATTCTCAAGACACTACAGAGTATTAGGTGTGACCTAGATAATGGTGGCAAAACAAAGATGGACCAAGATCTAAGTAAAACTTTGTAAGTTATCTGGGGTAAGGCTAATTTCCCTGCAGGACTGGGACAACAAAAGAATAGATTGCTCACCTATACATCTGGTTCTCTGAATTGTCATGTGTGAATTCACACATATGATCACTTTGTACAAGTGCAGACCAGCCAAGACTACTGTGACAGTAGCCCTGTTCATTCAGCTTCCTATTATAGCCTGTTTGACTTAATTCCTTCATTTTCCAGTCTGTCATAATGACAAGCTCCTAAAATAAGAGCAGGATTATGAGAAGTGGGTGGGTTGTGTGAGTTCACAAAGACTATTCGAATAACCAGTTTCAGGTAAGCAAGCTATTTGTCATAACAGTCTCTGCGATACACATATAGAGATAAAACTGGCACGTCAACTCACCCAAGCAGATGGTACAATCATGCTAACACTGGAGATAGTATAGCATGCAGCAAAGAAGCATCTGCTTCTACTTCATTATCCAGTCTATAGTGCTGAGTAATGTTGATGAATGAAACCAAGTGGTCAGATGATAGATTTCCAAAAACAGCACTCATTTCATAAAAGTTTAAAACATTGTCACAGCACAAGTAGAAGGGTTTTTTTAACCACCTGGTAATGTAGATCAATGATGCAAGTAACCTAGTCAGCAAAATAAACCCTCAAAATAAGCCCTCTATTACTTCTGATGTTCCTGTGGATGCAGTTGGAACAGAACTGATGGAATAAGACTGAGCTGAGTTATTAAGTGAAATTACTGCCAAAATGCTCAGCTCTACAACATTCTGAAACCAGTCTGTGTAGATGACCACCTACGTAAGTGACAGAGACCACAAAGAAGAACTGATTTATACATGTAAGATTTGGTGAAATGGGGTGGGAAAAGGAGTATCAGCACCTCCTGATACAGAATACTTTGCACAGTCAGACCCAACAGGTAAGATCAATTGAGCATCCACTGGCTCTGCTTTATGATTTGAGACAGATGAACACTACACTGACATTTTAAAAAAAAAGAATTGCAGAAACCTGTTTCGTGACATTTTGATGGTAATCTAACTGGATGTTTCACTAACAGTTTGGAGACAAGGACTGGCAGTATAACCAGGATGCCCGTTTGGGTCATTTGGTACCAAGCTCAACACTGAAGTCTATGGCCCTACCATTGTAGGAGCCAATAGTATTCAAGGGACTACCACATTGTCTCTGACTGGCTGAACCTGGACAAGCAACAGTCAGCTACTCCTGGTGTGAAGCAGCTTAGTGGCTCTGAGTCTGTCATCGAAGATTCCTTCTCCTACAAGAGACTACCAATTTGAAATGTTCCATTCCACCCGGCAGGGCAGAGCAATGCTTAAAGGATTCAATATGATTATGCTTTCCCAAAGACAGATGATGATTGTCCAATGTAGTAACATCTACAAAAAGAGCACATTTGCAAGCATACATAAAAATCTTTAGTATTAAAAGGGCTGCTACAAAGATATATTATCCAAGACAACATATAAGGATGTAAGCCAGCAGTGTAGAATTGAAAAGATTGAGATGATTTATAAACAGCAAAAAGGGCATTATGAAAACAAAATTATACATATTTTCTTTAGCCACCAATAAATGTTTCTCAAGTCCCAGTGTGACAGCTGAGAAAGAACTAAGCAGGAAGACAGAAGTAATGCCCTGAACATTCAGCTGAGCTCTTGCTAAAACTAAACTATCTACAAAAAATTGCTGAATGAAATCCTGAGCAAATTCAGAATCCATATGTGGAACAGTACTGAAACTCTACAAAATAGTGATAAATGATTATTTTAAATAGTGGAAATACAAGGAAGAGGCTGAAAATAAGATCACTATTTTTATTGTACACATTCCTTGTAACTTTAACATAACCATCCTATGTGCGAATATACTGTGTAGCTGTGATGCAGAACTATATAAAGTGAGGCAAATTCTCTCCTCTTGGCAGTTCTCCAAGGCAAGGGGTCATCAGAGGGCAAAGCCACCCCCATATTATCTAGTCTCTGGTTGAAGAGTATTGTAAATTGTTTTATACCAGTGCTTTGTTTTCACCATGAGCCCAACTTTGCTCCTGTCCTCCATTTCCTGCATGGAGTGAAATGTTTCAGCATTGTCAGATGTCATTTCAATAGGGAATCGTTGTAGATAATATCTGATCGTAGTGATAACAACGGAAATTTCATGCCCCCTCCCACTCATGTGTAATCCATAATAGGATGGAGTGTGTGTGTCAAAGTGAAGCTTCCATGGGCCAGATGTCAACCTCTTATGAGATAGACAGCCTTGTGGATCACAGCCCCTCCCTCTACTGTATAGCAATGGTCATCTTGTTCGGTAAAGGAAGAAACCAAAATTGTGATTTTAAGCAGAAGCACCCTTGAAGTTATTCTCTACAGTAGCTCATAAAATGAAGGTTTGGTTATCTCTATTTAAAGAGATATTTTTAATTATTATTTCTACAGTGTTCACTGTATATAGTGCTTTACAATAGAAAAGATAAAGGTCTGAAGGATAAATTACAACCATGTATAAACACTAGCTGTTTGAAATTTTGTTGTAATGCTGTATTCAAACAGGAAATGGCACGCAGAAGCCAAATGTCCTGTCAAACAATTGAATTTCCAATACAAAAATGAAACCTCACAAATTTAATCTAGAAGTGATGTTGCTTATACACTTTATTTCTGTATGCTGTACATTATCTAATAACAAATATTTAGAAAAGCAGATAACTGGAAATTTTCAGTCATTGTCTCTATCAATAATTCCAAAGTCTTAGATTTCCCCAAAACTATTATTTTTTAAGGAATTTATACAATCTGTGTTCTGCATTAATCATATAGATGTTTAATCATCAATTCTCAAAAAAATGCCAGAACATGTGTAAAAACATTATGCACATAAGGTATATTGAACAACCGTATCTTACAAACCAGAAAATGGTTATGAAAATGTATAGCTGCAAATCTCTAAGATTTTATTGTCATAATCTTCAAAATGAGTTACAATATCATTTCTTACAAACTTCATATTTCTGCAATATGGCATGAAATGTTCTATGGCGTATACAAAAATATTACTTGCCTTCATATGGTGTGTCCGGAGGTCCTGCTATTTCTCCTCTTAGTTCTGTAAAATTTTCATCTACAAGATCTACTTTAATCTGATTTTTGCTTGTCTTAAAAATAAAAACAGAAAAATTACAATCAGTTGCTAATAGAAACTGGTTTATGTTTTCTCTTAAGAGTTTACAGCCATTTCCCAAAAAGGCTAGAATAGAGATTCAACTTAGAAGTCAGCAACATTTTAAAAAGTGGATTAGGGCTTCAATAGCCTCATGGTTAAGACTGCTTAAATCTCAACTCAATTCAACTGGATTTAAGTAACCTGTGTTCAGGACTTCTATATTCATATTTAAATTAGAAATGACTTCATTTCATTTACAGTCCAGATGCAACCTACAAAATTAAACATTCAACAAGGTTCAATCAACAGTTGATATAACTTTTTTATCCCATATAATATTAGCTTTC
Organism: Anolis carolinensis; assembly: GCF_035594765.1. Taxonomy (NCBI): domain Eukaryota; kingdom Metazoa; phylum Chordata; class Lepidosauria; order Squamata; family Anolidae; genus Anolis; species Anolis carolinensis. The sequence continues at coordinate 81,034,899 of NC_085845.1, forward strand.
ACGTAATGTAAAGATCTTCCAAAGTAGTTTCAAATCCTATTTTAATCTATACAGTAGTTCCTATCAAGTTTTTAAAATATAGTCAGCAAGCAAATATACATGACAGTGTGAAGTACTAAACTATCTCTGCTAGGCATATTGGAATATTCAGTTGTCACACTATAAAATTTACCCACTTCTACTATTTTTCTATATCCTTATAATCTCAAAGACAATTAAGAGTGTGAAAAGGTTACTTTTAAAAGGAAGATAGCAAACCAAAGATTTACTTGCAACTCTCTACTACTGTGAGTTTGAGGAACAATCCTATTTTTCTGCAAACCGGAAAAGTATTAGAAAAAAAGCTGGAAGCAGTGTGGTAATATGCACATGGGTTTGGCAATTTATTTGGCAGTTTATTATCTATCTTTAAGTCCCCATCATTTCTTCATGAATGAATATTTGAAGAATATCACTGTATTGATAGTAGGTTACCATTATTATACAGCATCAAAGTGTGTAGTATTTTACTAACTTGGACAACCTCTGCCTATATTGTTTATACTGCAATTTAAGACACAAAGAGATCACAAAGTAAGGGGAGAAAAGTAGAAGCAAAGATAAACAGGCAGGTGTGTGTTATTTCAGTTACAGCAGCGATTGTAAAGGCTTCAGAGGAAAAGGAGTTACCAAGGTAGATATCTGAATTGGTCCTTACACAAGCTATTCTATAAAATGGTCTGAGAAGCATATTTAAAACTATGTTGATTACATTTAATTAAGTGTCTCACCAGACATTTCCTGTATAAGAATTCCACATTTTAAAGAAAGTGTAAAATGTAAATACAGTGCTCCCTCACTTATCGCGGGGGTTACGTTCCAGGACCACCAGTCTAATGCAATTTCTCCCACTGACTGACTGCTACAATTGCAAACATCTCCAAACAGCAGCAAACCATCTGTTCCAAATGTAACTTCCTAGTGTGGCCAAGTAAATCAAGATGAAAATTCTCATTCAACAATAAAAACTGACAAATGACAATGGACCTGTTATACACATCCTGCAGGTTTATTTTGAGAAAAAAATGTAGTTTAGGGAGTTTGTGTAAGATGTCATTTTGAATGATTTGAAGAATGGGAAAAATATAACAATCCAATCAGTTAATTCTTTAGGTTGTCTTCCAATAACTATGTAATTTGGTTTAAAATTAGCAAAAAGTATGTAAAAGTAAGTATGTTGGTAATAATCTACTGTTCTCATAATCTTAATGCTTTGGTGAAAGGCTGACATTTTTTTTACTGAGTTGGCTGAATGTATCCACAATTCTAGTGATGCTCCAAATCTCACCTGTTTTTCCTTCCCTCTGGCTTCAGAGTGCTATAAGTTCTTACATAATTCCCGAGAACTATGTACATATAAAGGGAATGAGCCTCTTACAGCCTGTTTCTAGCCTAAATTTTCAATTCCAAAGATGCTATAACACCAGCATCCAAGAAACGAAGGAAGAGCAACAAAAGACATGGGGAGGATAAGCAGGGTTGTGCGCGTTCCCAGATAACCACTTGAAAACTGCACCTGAAAAACTACAGTTATAGGTATGTAATGTGTATTTATTATTTGTAGTCTCTGTGATTCACACAAATGGGAGACTATAAAGTTACTAACCACAGGAGGTGAAAGTCTCATGCCACGCATGAAAATAGAATTCTCCTAACAGTATTATCAGCCCTAAATCTCACATCAAGTCTGCAATGGGAAGAGATGGGCAACCAAAATTATTAAACATTTGGAAGCCATACCCTACGAATAGCAGCTTAAGGAGCTAGGTATGTTTTCGCATCTTTGGAACTGAAAATCTAGGCTAGAATCAGGCTGTAAGTATCAATGGCATGGCACAGAGGTGGCTTAAGCCACAAAATCAAACAGGAGCAGAAAAAAGACAATTGATGGTAAGCAGAATGGAAATCAACTATTCTTTCTCTGAAGCAGAGCCAATTCTCACTTATACAATTCATAAAGATTTATGGAGAGAAATACATAGTTGATCATCAAGCCTTGGAGAAGGATGTGCGGATTCCACAAAATCTCCACTGAATCCCTGGCCCATGGCCCTTCATCAGTCCAAGCTGATTGCAAAGCATGCTCCAAAGTAGTTGGAACAAGAGAGGCTAATTAATGATCCTTGAGCTCATCAGTATGTCTGGCTCTCTTCTTATGACTTTTCTTATATTACAAGACAGAGGCAGGCTTGTTAAGTTCCAGGGAGTGTCCAGGATAGCAGGTATATCAGGATGTAAGTCTATACCAACTAACTGGAGTTCTTTGGAGGTCAGCTTGGAATGCAGAGCCAAGTCAGAAGCTGGCTGAGAAACACTCTCTCAAGAAACATCCAAACAAACCCTCCAGGACAGTTTTCTTTTTCTTTTTAGCTGGACTGAAGAACCAGAGACAGTTGGAGCCAAGACCAATTGAAGCGGAATGGGCCTAGAAGCAGAACTAAGGTTTGGAAGCTTAAAAACCTACTTGTAAAGGACAGCTTCCAGTCTGAAATCTGAGTTCATATGTGCACGTGTGTGAAAGCCCTGCAATGTATACATGACCCCACATTGTGTCTTTCACAAAGACACAACAAACAACAAAAAACATCAATTCAACTTTGGAATTTTAACTCCACCCTTGGTGCACTTCTTAAAGGAGCTGGATGAAGCCATATTACGGAAATCTAAAGAAATCAGTGGGTCAAAGACGTAGTTAAGAAAGGACCTAGTCCAGCTGATAGCCAGACGCCAAATCAGTCTAAAGGGGTGACTAGGAGAATTGTGCAAAATCAAGTCAGAAATTCAAATTCCATGGCAAATCACAAAACACCAGAAGACAAGACATAGAACAGTCCAAAAATCAAAAAGCAGAGAGAAAATAGTCCACACAGTTCCTTCAGTACAGTGGATAGAAAAGAACTAGGGGTTTAAGAGGGAACCAGGCTATGAGATTCCAAAAGATGGGCAGAAGTACCACAGAAAAGCTCACTGTGCAAGTGCAGAGAGCCCATTTGTGTGGGTCAAAGAGACTATGAAGAAGCTTCTGCTAGACTTTACTTTCACAAAGGTAAGGGGTGGCTTCTATTTGAAGTAGTAACTCTCTAGATCTGATCACAAGTCTTCAGGAGGGCTAATTATGAACAATTCTAGGCAGAATAGTTAATAAGGCATTCTGAGGGAAAACAGTTCTTTGCAGTAACAGCTGAGAAGTTGCTCTGGGCGCAAACCATCTTGGTCAGCAGTACATAAGTGCACAATTGCTGGCAGACCAGCATTTTCAGATTCCGCTAATAACATCAGTTGGATATTATCCACAAAAGGCATAAACTAAAATGTCCTCTTCCTTTCCAGTGGGTAAAGGGCTTACTTTCCCGCTTCATCCTGCTGATGGAAGTGATGGCTAGTGGTTCCTATCATGAGTGCAACAGGAATAACATCTATAGTTATTTCCCTTTCTTGCTGTACTCTTCAATTAAGGTTGTATGCCACTTCTTATTTATATAAAAGGAATTCCATTAGAACTAAATAGAACATAGTTTTAATAAAATGTTTCATTAGTCTGCAGGTGTGTGAACTGCTACAACATCACTTCTTCCTGGAATGTGCAACTGGGAAGCATGAAAAGATCCAAGCTATGGAAAGGGTACATTTATACTTGGCAAAGAAAGCTGTTTTTTCAAGACACATTTATCTGGCCTACCTTCCTATCCTAGCTCATACCTACCGTATAAGCAACAGCAATGCAACCCATTGGCAAATTTATGAATTTGAGAAGTTCATGACTCCCCTTTCTAGAGGAACAATAGAGTATACTGCTTTTTAAACTTGTAAATATTTCACCTGATCACCATCCCTAATGATCACTGGTGTTTCCCAAATATAAAGTCAATCTCTGAGTTACAAACATCTGACTTACAAACAACTCATAGTTAAGAATGGAGGTGAGACAACAGGAAGTGAAAGAAATCTATCCTTAGGAAGAGAAATTCACTCCTGAATTTCTTACCGATCATTCTTACCAATCCTTGTTCCCACAACAGGCCATATTTTTCAAAACCTAATTATCACAAGGACAGAAAGTAAGGTAAAATCTTCTGACGGGAAACAAGACAGCAAAAGAAACACCACTGAGTGTTAACCTTTCTCTATGCTATCCAAAACTAAAACTATATATATATTTGGCTGGAGTTACACTTAAAAATATACCTGTTCCAACTTACATATGAATTCAACTTAAGAACAAACCTACAGAACTTATATTGGTCATAACTTGGGGACAGCCCTGTACTACTATCTTTATCTACAAAATGCAGCGGCCTTGCAATACAGAATTTACTTCCTATTGCATTTCCACAGAAAATGGAAAATAAATTACCTTCTGTAAACAGATTTCACTGTGCCACAGGTTTTCCTTGAGGTAATAATAGAAGTAGGTTTTAATAAATTAATCCTCCCATCTAAATACAATATCAACATGTATGAATTAATTGTGGTCCAGCAAAGAACTGTATTGTATATGTTCTTGGCTGCTGCTCTGAATCTGCATGTACATTGATAATTTTGTTCCGTTACCCAAGGCAGCAGTACTCCAGAAGACTTCAAACAAGAATTACAAGTCTAGATACTTCTTGCCTAATCTCTAAGCATGTTTTTGTAAAAGGCAGGGGGATTGCATTAAATCCAGAAGAACACTGGAATTGTCGCCTCAGCTTGCAATACTTCCCTTTTCTTCACTTTTATAAAGATGTCTCCATTTCCTCATGAGACTATTTTAAAAGCTCAGACTGTGTATTATTTATTTATTTATGCTCTTTCATCTTTAATCTACAATGAGATATTTTTACACAGCAAACTATTACCCTCTGGACCTTTATACATTTACACAGGTGCTGTCTTATAGTTAATGTTGTTAAATTAAGAGAATGTTGGCACATAAGTCAGGTTACAATGGCTAAAGCGAATACACATCCTTGCTAGGCTATCTGAATGCAGACTTTGTTTTTCTAGTGTTTTCTGGGCTTTCCAAGGCTTTCCGAAGCACTTCACATCTCTCCTGAGTATTACTACATTATGTCAGAATCTCTGGAGACTGCCAATCCACAGATTCTCAGCCAACTCACTCTTGGCACACCACTCTTAATCTTGAGATTCTTGGCTTTCACTGTCTTCACACCATCCTTGGTTTTTGTTGTTTTGTTTATTACTTCTGAGTAAAGTAGTTTCTGGAGTCCAGATTTTGAAATGACTAAAAAAGCTACATGCCTCCTCTATATGAACAGGTAAACAAAAACAAAAAAACATTTATTTTGTGTAATTTCAGAAGCACCTGCTACGATACATTCCCACACTTCTGAATAGATCTGTACAGGATGGGGTTTGGGATGCTCTCTTAAATTACCAAATAATGACTAACATCCTGTTCATGAATTATGATTCTGCAGGTTGAACTTTTGTCACTGAACCTCAGGCTTTGAGGCACTGTAGAAATAAGAATTCTGCTGCAAAATCAAAACCCCATCAAATACGCCCTGTAAGCAGTGTGCCCCGGCCCCTAATAGTCATTTCCACATTGTCCAGGACTGGGATGAGCGGAGTTACAAGCTCTAAGACAGCTTCTATCCCTGTCCTGTGGCGCCTGCCAGGACACAGGAGGCGGGGCTAGAGAAGGGGGCGCAACCTCTTCCAAGTGCCTGATGGGGCTGAACTTCTATACCCCGCCCCCATGTTCTAACAAGCACCTCAGGGGAGGTATACAGAGGCTCAGCCCTGTTTCACACTCTTGGGAAGAGGCCCCGCCCCCACCCCTAGCCCCGCCCTTTGGTCCTAAAAGCCTCTCAGGAGCGGTATAGAGGTTCAGCCCTGTCTTGGGCTCTTGGAAGGAGGCCCCGCCCCCTTCCCTAGCTCCGCCCTCTATGTCCCAACAAGCACCTCAGGAGAGGTATAGATTCTCAGCCCTGTCTTGGGCTCTTGGGAAAAGGCCACGCCTACTCCTCTAGCTCCGCCCCCTGTGTGTCCTAACAGGCGCCTCAGCCCTGTCTCCGGCACTTGGGAAGAGGCCCTGCCCTTCCTCTGGCCCCACCCCCGTGTCCTAATAGGTGCCATCACCACCTCCCGGATCGCTCCAGCGCCCACCAGGGGGGAGGTAGTGCCCACTTTGGGAATCACTGGGCTAGACAGAGAAATTTGTCCAGAGATGTAGTGGTAAATTATCAAAGTTTGGTTCTATAAAAACATCACCTAAACAATTGCTGATCAATAGCTGATTTTATGTAAAGATTTACCTCCTAGAAATTTCAAGAAAAAAAGGCTTATACTTCCTTGACACAAAAGCTGAAGGCAAAAGATGTCCCATTTAAATATGAGAAAATGGAGGGAGTTTCTCTCAGATTTAATCACAATAGATTAAGATTAAATACAAAGCAAAAGAATTCTTGCAGAAATAGAGATATGTTCAACACACATCAGATAAAGTGGAATGGGCTGAAATTGTTGCTTATGGATGGGATCTTTGTAATTAAGAAGAATTTTTTGCCAAAGATGTAGTTCAATATTTAGTAATCATACTAAATTTTTATTGTTATTTTTATTTTTATTGTAAGCTGCCCTGAGTACCCTGTTGGGTGAGAAGGGAGGGATATAAATATTGTAATAATAAATAATAAATAAATGACATTTCATTTAAACAACAGCAAGTCAAGTTTCATTTGCCAAGGGAAAACATCCAGGGTCAGATTCAAGACACTGCAAGATGGTAAGAAAAGGGGACATGGGTTTGCCCAATCTAAAAATGTATACATATGATTATTTCCTGGTGAATTTTAGTGGAATATGTTGTATTTATTAAGCTTATCGTATATGGTTATGTAATATGTTATTTGTTTATCTGTTTCATTTTCGCTTCTGTGTCATGTAATATCTGTTGTTTTAACCATTGCTGCCACTCTGAATCCCACCCATGGGAGACAAACGGGATATAAATAAATAAATAAAGTAAAAATTTTCAAGACATGGATGGAAGACGATTGCAACTAGGGGACTGTGATTTGAAATTTGGGGTACCTGCCTTTTTTGCCATGAGAAAAAACAGGTTCAAGTTTTAACAATCACTTTATAAATTTCAGTATATCCAGGAACATGAAATTCCAAAGCTAAGAGAGAAATTAAATGAAGATATCTCAACTGAGAAAAGCATGGAAGCAACAAGATAGCTTATCAACGTATTTTAACAACTTTCATGGATTAATGAAAACTTACAAAATTGTGAACATTATCCAAAACCATCAGATTCCAGAGAGTTGGAAAAAAGTCAATATTACCAAAAGAAGATTGAGAACTTATGATAAGCAAAATGTGCAGGCTCAATACTAGTAAATAGATTAAAGATGTGCTCCCAAGAGCATATACAGTGGTGAAAAGTATTTAGTCAGATACCAATTGTACAAGTTCTCCCACTTAAAAAGATGAGAGAGGCCTGTAATTGTCATCTTAGGTAGAGCTTAACTATAAGAGACAACATAAGAAAAGACATTCAGAAAATCACATCATCTGATTTTTCATAAATTTATTTGCAAATTATGGTGGAAAATAAGTATTTGGTCACCTACAAACAAGCAGAAGACTTCTGGGTCTCACAGACCTGTAACTACTTCTTCAAGAGGCTCCTCTGTCCACTCTTACCTGTAGTAATGGCACCTATTTGAACTTGTTATCAGTATAAAAGACACCTGTCCATAACCTCAAGCAGTCACACTCCAAACTCCACTATGGTGAAGACCAAAGAGCTGTTGAAGGACACCAGAAACAAAATTGTAGCCCTGCACCAGCCTGGGAAGACTGAATCTGCAATAAGCAAGCAGCTTGGTGTGAAGAAATCAACTGTGGGAACAATAATTAAAGGTAAAGGTAAAGGTTTCCCCTGACGTTAAGTCCAGTCATGTCTGACTCTGGGGGTTGGTGATCATCTCCATTTCTAAGCCGAAGTGCCAGTATTGTCCATAGACACCTCCAAGGTCATTTGGCCGGCATGACTGCATGGGGCGCCGTTACCTTCCCGCCGGAGCGGTACCTATTGATCTACACACATTGGCATGTTTTCGAACTGCTAGGTTGGCAGGAGCTGGAGCTAACAGCGGCCGCTCACGCCGCTCCTGGGGTTTGAACCTGGGACCTTTCGGTCTCCAGCTCAGTGCTTTAACGCACTTCACCACCGGGGCTCCGGGAACAATAATTGGAAAATGGAAAAGATACAAGACCACTGATAATCTCCCTCGATCTAGGGCTCCACACAAGATCTCACCCCATGGGGTCAAAATGATCACAAGAACAGTGAACAAAAATCCCAGAACCACACGGGGGGACTTAGTGAATGACCTGCAGACAGCTGGGACCAACGTAACAAAGGATACCATCAGTAACACACTACGCCGCCAGGGACTCAGATCCTGCAGTGCCAGATGTGTCCCCCTGCTTAAGTCAGTACATATCCGGGCCTGACTGGAGTTTGCTAGAGAGCATTTGGATGATCCAGAAGAGTACTGGGAGAATGTCATATGGTCAGATGAAACCAAAGTAGAACGGTTTGGCAGAAACACAACTTGTCATGTTTGGAGGAGAAAGAATGCTGAGTTGCATCCAAAGAACAGTATACCTACTGTGAAGCATGGGAGTGGCAACATCATGCTTTGGGGCTGTTTCTCTGCAGGGTGACTGATCCGTATACATGAAAGAATGAATAGGGCCATGTATCGTGAAATTTTGAGTGCAAACCTCCTTCCATCAGCAGGGGCACTGAAGATGAAACGTGGCTGGGTCTTTCCGCATGACAATGATCCCAAGCACACCGCCAGGGCAACGAAGGAGTGGCTTCATAAGAAGCATTTCAAGGTCCTGGAGTGGCCTAGCCAGTCTCCAGATCTCAACCCTATAGAAAGGATTTGGAAGGAGTTGAAAGTCCGTGTTGCCCACAGACAGCCCCAAAACATCACTGCTCTTGAGAAGATCTGCATGGAGGAATGGACCAACATACCAACAACAGTGTGTGCCAACCTTGTGAGGACTTAAAGATAACGTTTGACCTTTGTCATTGCCAATAAAGTGTATATAACAAAGTATAGAGATGAACTTTTGTTATGGACCAAATACTTATTTTCCACCATAATTTGCAAATAAATTCGTGAAAAATCAGACAGTGTGATTTTTTGGATGTGTTTTCTCATGTTGTCTCTCATAGTTGAGGTCTACCTATGATGTCAATTACAGGCCTATCTCATCTTTTTAAGTGGGAGAACTTGTACAATTGGTATCTGACTAAATACTCCCCCTCCCCCCCCCCACTGTACATGAGGACCCAAAGAAACATATCAGGAATAATATTAGAATGGTTATAGATATGTTAGAATACTTAAATTATAGTAATGAAATTAAAGGTGTTTCAATATTCTTAGATGCTGAGAAGATCTTCAACAATCTAAACTGGACATTCCTGTTTAAAAATAATGAAAGAAACTAATTTTGAAAGGAATTTTCTTAACTGGATTTAAGTCCTCTATTTTTCACAAAATGTAAAGTTAATAAACAATGGAAACACAATGGACTTATTCCAACTGAGAAAGGAACTAGAAAACACTGCCCTTTCTCCATTATTATTTATTTTGATATTAGAAATCCTGAACACAGAAGTAAGGATGGAACAAATGATAAGAATAGTGAAAATTAGAAAGGAAGAATTCAAATTCAAATCAAAAGTATTTGCAGTCAACATTGTAATTATACCTGAAGAAACACTAAATGTATTGGAACATGTGGTGCAAAAGATAAGAGAATATGGAAAATTTGCAGGCTTCAAAGTAAACACTCATAAAACAAAAATTCTGGCTAAAATAGGAATTCTTTAAAAAAGCATTTCAGAGAGTGGAAAGGATAATTTCAAACTTCACTTTAAAAATCAAGTTATATGAAAATAATTATTTAAAAGTTTGGGAAAACATTAAAAATATTTAACTAAATATTTTAATTTGATCCTGTCCTTGGCCCCATCTACACTAACCATTTAGTTCAGTGTGAACCCAGATTCAAAATGTAGTGATCAGACAATAAACTCCCACAAAAGTGTGTGAAACAAAACCTTCAATGTGCACCAGTGCTCTGTAGTTTGTGTAATCACCATCTGAACCTCAAATTGGTTCCAGGATTTCTATGTAATAATCTGCAGATACCAGCTTGAAACTTCATTAAATGGTCAGAGTAGATGGAGCCCTTGATGGGCGCAATATCAGCAATTAAAATGAACATGTTGCTGAAATTAATTTATCTATTCCAAACTATACTAATTTTTTTCCTAACAACTCTTTTGCAATTAGGCAGAGAGAACTGACAAAGTTTTTATTGTTCAGCAAAAAGCCACAAATTAAATCAAAACTGTTGACAGATGTGAGGGAAAGAGGAGGGTTTGGATCACCAGACCTGAAATTATACTGAGTCTTCATGCCTGATATAGTTGAAAGAATGGATTACTTTACCAAATATAATGTTGTTAGAGCTAGATGATCATGAATTGAAATTTGGGTGAGAAATTTGGGTATGAAAAAGCAAAGGTAAATGCTGACTTTAAAAATCACATTATAAAGGAGAACATTAATAAAAATATAGAAAAAAAAAAGTAAAAATTTGGTACTAAAATTCCTAGATTGCGATCCTCATGTGAGGCGTCTAACAGAAGGGAACTAGGAAGTCTATAGAAGTGGGAAAAATTTGATTTTTAAAGTTTTAAAGATTTTTAACGAAGAAGACCAAGGATTGTGGAAAATTAAAAGATTGCAACACTTAGAGAAAGAAGGGTAGCAAATACAATTGCTAACAAACATTTAGGCGACAGAAGTATGCTCAATACCAATATACCAATTTTGAAAGAGACAAAACAGAATTTAAAAGCAAATATGGTCTCTTCCACACAGCTGAATATAATACCACAATTTCTGCTTTGAACTGGAATATATGGCAATGTTGACTCCAATAACCCAATTCAAAGCAGATATTGTAGGATTCTCTGCCTTGATTTTCTGGGTTATATGGCTGTGTGGAAGGGCCCTATGCACTGATGATATCCATTAGATAGCTCCTCTTCATCCTGGGGAGAAGTAACTAGTGGGTCGCCACTAGTGGGCTGCCACAGGGTTCTGTCTTAGGCCCAGGGCTATTCAGCAGCTTTATCAATGACTTGGATGATGGATTGGGGCATGTCTAACAGATTAGAGAGCTGGGACAAAACTCACAAAACGAATTTCAACATGGAAAAATATGTGGTACTACACTTTAGCAGAAAAAATGAAATGCAGATATAGTTATGGTGACATCTGGCTTGAAAACAGTACTTATGAAAGAGATCTAGGAGACCACAAGCTCAATATGAATCAATAGTCTGATAAAGCATCTTTAAAAAGCCAATGCAATTCTAGGCTGCATCAGTAGGAGTATAATGTCTTTATTGAGAAAAATAATAGTCCCACTCTATTCTGCTTTCGTCAAACCTCATCTGGAATATAATCCAGTCCTGGGCACCAGAATTCAGGAAGGATTTTGATGAACTGGAACTTGTCCACAGAAGGATGACCAAAATTGTCAAAGCACTATGAGGAGTGGCTTAGGGAATTAGATATGTTAAGTTTGGAGAAGAGAAGGTTAAGAGGGGACATGATATCCATGTCTAAATATCTGAAAGAATTTCACATTGAAGAGGGGGCAAGCTTGTTTTCTGCTGCTTTGAAGACTAGGACACAAAGCAACAGATTCAAATAGCAAGAAAAGAGAATCCACCTAAACATTAGGAAGACCTTCCTGACAGCCAGAACTGTTCAAGAGTGGAATATGCTGCCTCAGAATGTGGTAGAGTCTCCTTCTCTGGAGGTTTTTAAGCAGAGGCTGGGTGGAACTGCTTTGACTATATTTTCCTGTATGGTTGGGGATTGGACTGGATGGCCCTTGTGGTCTCTTCCAACTCTACAATTCTGTAACAAATATGTATAAACAACTATTGAAATTCGGCACTGAAAAAAGACAAATAAAAGAATATATGGTGAAATGGGTAAAAAGCATAGACTATAATATTCAAACAATTGGAAGAGATATGAACCAATTGCTTAAAATTTGCTTGTTATGATCTTAAAGAATTTTTTGCAAAATGATGCACAGGTGCTACATGACCCTGATAAATTAGCTAAAATACATGAAAGAGCAAATTATCAAAGACTAGAATTATAATATACTGTGTCCTTCTATCACTTGTGGTGAACCTGAAAAAAAACAAGAACATTTTGTCTAACAATCAATGTAGGTTTTGAAAACAGAAATAACAGACCTGAGTTGTTTCTCTGAAATATTTTAGTTTAGAAAATAAGATTGAAAGAGAGTACAGCATTTTAACATGCTATATGACGACAGCTTCAAGATTTGGGTATGCAAAATACTGGAAAAAATATTAAAATTCCGAATCTTGTAAAATGGATGGAAAAATTCATGGATTTTGCTACATGAAATAGATTGATAAATCTTTTAAAGATAACTCCATAAAAATCAGCAACCTTTTACAGTCTATGTAAAGAAAGAGTGCACTTATACTGTCTAATTAATGCAATGTGACACCACTTTAACTGCCAGTCTATGGAATCCTGGTCGGCAACTTTCTCTGCCAAAGAACATTGGTGATTACAATTACAATTCCTAGGAATCCAAAGCATCGAGCCATGGCAGTTAAAGTAGTGTCAAACTGCATTAATAATTCAGTTTAGATGCACCCAAAGAAAAAAGAAACATTGCAAACATAAGTTTTGATATATAGAGAAATCTTTTATTACAGTAGAGTCTTGCTTATCCAACCTTCGCTTATCCAATGTTCTGTATTATCCAACGTAGTCTGCCTTTTAGTAGTCGATGTTTTTGTAGTCAATGTTTTCAATACATTGCGATGTTTTGGTTCAAAATTCATAAATACAGTAAGTACTACATATCGTTACCGTGTAGTGAACTAGTTTTTCCATTGATTTGCTGCAAAATGATGTTTTGGTGATTAATTTGTAAAATCATAAAGTAATTTGACATTTAATAGACTCTTCCTTAATCCCTTCTTATTATCCAATATTTTCGCTTATCCAACATTCTGCTGGCCCGTTTATGTTGGATAAGCAAGACTCTACTGTATAAGGAAAGACAGTAAATATAATAGATGTAGAGGAGGAATACTGTATGTAACAAAATGAATTTCAAAAAGGGCAAATGCAGGATACTACACTTAGGCAGAAAAAATGAAATGCAAAGATATAGAATGGGTGAAGCCTGGCTCGACAACAGTCCCTGTGAAAAAGATCTTGAAGTCTTCATAGACAACAAGTTGAACATGAATCAACAGTGTAATGCAACATATGAAAAAGCCAATGGGATTTTGGGCTGCATCAAAAGGAGTAGAGGGAAGTCATGGTGCTTCTCTATTAGGCTTTGGTTAGACCTCACCTGGAATACTGTGTCTAATTCTGGGCACAACTGTTTAAAAGAGATATTGACAAGCTGAAAGGTGTCCAGAGGAGGGCATCTGAAATGATCAAAGGACTGGAGATCATGCCCTATGATGAGAATCTTAAAGAGCTGGGGATGTTTAGCCTGCAGAAGAGAAGGTTGAGAAGAGACATGATAGCCATGTATAAATATGTGAAAGGATGTCATAAGAAAGAGGGAGCAGGTTTGTTTTCTGCTGCCCTAGAAACTAGGATTTGGAGTAATGAGTTCAAATGACAGGAAAGGAGATTCCACCTGAATATTAGGAAGAACTTCCTGACTGTAAGAGCTGTTCAGCAGTAGAACTCTCTTCCTCGGAGTGTGGTGGAAGCTTCTTCCTTAGAGGCTTTTAATCAGAAGCTGGATTGCCATCTATCAGGAGTACTTTGTGCTTTTTCTGCATGGCAGGGGGTTGGACTAAATGGCCCATGTGGTATCTTCCAACTTTATGACTCTATAATTCTAGCATTCTGCAGTCAGAGAACTGTCGAAAGTCAATTTTAAAGGGCAATGGGGATAGCAGTGATGTATCATTTACTGTCTTTGTTTTGTTTTGGAGGAGTATATATATTGTTTGTCTATTTTTGTAATTTAAGTATTAAGTGTGATATTAAATTTATTGTTTTTTAAATAAACAATCACTTTATAAGGAGACTAGCTGTGCCCGGCCACGCGTTGCTGTGGCGAAGTCTGGTGGTATGGGAAATAAAGTATTGAGGAATTGGTGGTAGTTAAGGTCAAGGGTAAAGGTTTTCCCCAGAGATTAAGTCCAGTCGTGTCTTACTCTGGAGGTTGGTGCTCATCTCCATTTCTAAGCCGAAGAGCCGGCGTTGTCCGTAGACTCCTCCAAGGTCATGTGGGATGACTACATGGAGTGGCGTTACCTTCCCGCCGGAGCAGTACCTATTGATGCACTCACATTTGCATGTTTTCGAACTTCTGGGTTGGCAGAAGCTGGGGCTAACAGTGGGGGCTCTCTCCGCTCCCCCAATTCAAACCTGTGGCCTTTCGGTCCAGAAGTTCAGCAGCTCAGCACTTTAACACGCTGTGCCATCAGGGGATATTATTTCCTAAAGGTTGTGAATATACAATATTTCTGATTGGTTTTGTTTGTTTGTTGGAGGCAAGTATGAATGCTGCAATTAGGAAAAATGATTAGGATGTAATGGCCTTGCAGCTTTAAAGCCTGGCTGTTTCCTCCCTGAGTGAATTTTTTGTTGGGAGGTGTTAGCTGGCCCTGATTGTTTCCTGTCTGGAATTCCCTTGTTTTCAGAGTGGTGTTGTTTGCGATATTTTATGTGCTTCTACTGTCTGTGGCCCTGAGAAAACAGAGGATTTTCCAGACTTTGATGATGGGAATACTTTGTTGGGAGGTGTTAGCTGGCCCTGATTGTTTCCTGTGTGGAATTCCCCTGTTTATTTACTGTCCTGGTTTTAGAGATTATATTGTTCTGCATTATTCTATCCCAGTAATTATTTCATATTAAAGAAGAATCTCACTTATCCAACATTCGCTTATACAATGTTCTGGATTATCCAACGCAGTCTGCCTTTTCATAATCAATGTTTTTGTAGTCAGTGTTTTAAATTCATTGTGATATTTTAGTGGTAAATTTGTAAATACAGTACAGTAGAGTCTCACTTATCCAACATAAACGGGCCGGCAGAACGTTGGATAAGCAAATATGTTGGATAATGAGGAATTAAGGATAACCCTATTAAACATCAAATTAAGTTATGATTTTACAAATGAAGCACCAAAACATCATGTTAGACAACAAATTTGTCAGAAAAAGTAGTTCAGTACACAGTAATGCTATATAGTAATTACTGTATTTATGAATTTAGCACCAAAATATCACGATATATTGAAAGCATTGACTACAAAAATGCGTTGGATAATCCAGAACGTTGGATAAGCGAGTGTTGGATAAGTGAGACTCTACTGTAAATACTACATAGCATTACTGCGCATGGAACTACTTTTTCTGTCAAATTTGTTGTATAATATGATGTTTTGGTGCTTAATTTGTATAACGATTACCTAATTTGATGTTTAATTGGCTTTTCCTGAATCCCTTCTTATTATCCAACATATTCACTTATCCTACCAGCCTGTTTACGTTGGATAAGTGAGACTCTACTGTATATTTCTAATCTTATTTTATCTGCTCAGAACTGGATTATATGAGGCTCCTTCTTCACAGCTGTATAAAATGCACACTGAAGTGGATTATATTGTAGTGTGGAGTCAAGATAATCCAGTGCAAAGCAGATAATATAAGATTATAAATGGGTTATATAGCTGTGTGGAAGGGCCTTGAGTCTACACTGCCATATAATCCAGTGCAAATTAGATAATCTGTGGAAGAAGTCTAAGTGAGGCCTAAATCTGCCTGTCCCCTAACTGAAACCTGGCTGTACCTTGGTTGCTAGGCAACCAAGTGGGCAGAGATTAGCCCTCTAAACTGGCAGCAATTGGATAAAAAAAATTATTGCTCTCCCTCTAATTAGGACTTTATTTTTCTTTTCTTTTTGTTGTATCAACCTTGAGGCGTGGATGATGGGTTGTGTTGTCAAATTTTGAGGTTGGGGGGCCTGTACTTTTGTTGTTTTGTGAATTGCCGTGATGCCATCACTCTTTTATATATATAGATTACGATTGCAAGTTGGGAACAGATACAAGAATAGACAACATTCAAAGTTGGCTTTACTATGCTTACCCTATGAAGTGTTGTTCTAAAGAGAAATTTCTGCAAAAGGAAACTGGTTGACCTATAAGGATTTGTTAATATTAGATAATGATCAATACAAGTTAAAGCTGAGAGCAGAATTAAAGGTGGCGGTGTTATTCCATACAATGGTTTACCTACAGACATTTTAGTGAAGGATTTAAGATGGACAAAAAAAATGGATTTGAAACAATTAGTTGAAAATTTACTATGCACAGGTGATTACTATTTGGTTGCTAAAATGTATAAATTGCTGAGAAAATATGCAATAGGGAAAACATTGTATGGTCAAACGAGCACCAAATCTAGGTAACCAAACTCAATTGAAATAATGGATAAGGTGTGGATGAAAAGTTTGAAATTTACTTCTGATGTACAAATGGCATTTCACACCAGAGGCTTTCTAAGACGTATAAAGGCAGCTCTAACAAACATTGGAGATGTTACCACAATGTTAGGCCATTTCATCATGTGTGTTCTTACAGAAAGGCCTGGAAATATTGAACTGAAATACATTTGATGCTGGAATTTATTATTAAGGTTAAACTTACAATGAGAACGGAGTTATATTTGTGAGGAATGCTGGACAATCAGCTAAAAATAAAATTTGAGAAAATGTTGCAATATATGATAACTGCCACAAGAACTGTAGATCAGGGGTCCCCAAACTAAGGCCTGGGGGCTGGATGCGGCCCATCGAAGCTGTTTATCCGGCCCCCATGGCACAAGGGCAGAAGGGGGTTGGACTAAATGACCCAAGGGGTCTCTTCTTCTCTTACAACCATTATTATTATTATTATTATTATTATTATTAGCAACATTGAGGCTGGGTGGCCATCTGCCAGGGGTGCTTTGCTTGTGCTTTTGGTGCACAAAGGCAGAAGGGGATTGGACTCAATGGCCCAAGGGGTCTCTTCCAACCCTCTTTTTTTTTATTATTATTATTATTATTATTATTTTTATTATTAACATTGAGGCTGGGTGGCCATCTGTCAGGGGTGCTTTGCTTGTGCTTTTGGTGCGCAAAGGCAGAAGGGGGTTGGACTCAATGGCTCAAGGGGTCTCTTCCAACCCTCTTTATTATTATTATTATTATTATTATTATTATTATTATTATTATTATTATTGCTCAGTGGCCAAATATAGTCCGGCCCTCCAACGGTCCAAAGGATCGTGAACTGGCCCCCTGTTTAAAAAGTTTGGGGACCCCTGCTGTAGATGCTCAATGGTGGAAGGAAGCAGGTTTTCCAATGCAAGAAGAATGGCTGATAAAGATCTTTGAAACAACAGGAATTGACAAGTGCTGATTAAGGAAAAACCTTTAACTTTAGATAAGACTAGGACCTGTTCATTACCTTTTTACAACAATGTTTGGGGGCATTTATCAACT
This sequence comes from Anolis carolinensis, assembly GCF_035594765.1. NCBI lineage: Eukaryota > Metazoa > Chordata > Lepidosauria > Squamata > Anolidae > Anolis > Anolis carolinensis. Next base: position 81,052,581 of record NC_085845.1, read on the forward strand.
GGGATTCAAGAATTACTGCTTATACTCAAGTATATGGGTCGATTTATTTGGTCCAAATGTTATAAATAAAAGCAATACAGAAAAGTTTCAGTATACACTTTTCAACTGCCTCAGGGAAATTCTGGAAAAAAGGAAATATGTCCTAAAATTTGTTATATTGCATCCACAGCATGGCAGGCATGAAACATGCCCCCTCAATCACGAAGAAATTACATAGCAACCTGAACCACTTTATACATGATTTTTTGGCTTAGAGATGATCATGTAAAAAAGAAAAAAACATAGATCTGTGAAGTGTGGCTTGAAAGTCAGTCAGGGTGTGAATCATGCAAAGGAACCTAAGAAATGATGTAGTGAGACTTGAGAATGTGCCTGTGTCATGCACACCCACATGAGTTAAGCATACATATCCTCACACATCTATGCTGCAGACATTATAAGGTGACCCATTAATACTTTAACTATAAATTATGCTTAAATGTTGTAAGCAAGCATGCAAATGCCTCTGTTGTCCAAGTACACGACAAGCAAATGACTTCCAAATTTTTGACTGTATAAGCCTCTTGTAATACACAGATCTGCTATCAAAATGAAAATCAGTGGGGATTTCTCTCACCAATCATTTCTCATGTTGGTAACAATAGCATAATATAAAACAACATGAGAAAATAAGTAATCTTTATGCATGTATGTCATCACAGTATGTAACTGAAGCAACTAGTCTTCCCCTAGAAATTGGTTTTAAATAGCACATTACTACTTCTGCCATATGTATTTACTTGCTCCCTCTCACTCATAAGTGAAAGAACTTATACTTGACCTTGTCTGCCTTTCTTCCAGTATTATTTTACATAACAAGTTACGTAAATCCTTAAGAATTAAAACCCTGGCTTTATAAAAGTAAAGAAACAATCCCCACAAGACATCCTTCTTAAAACAGTCAAACTGTTTCACATGAGCTACTTAACTTGCTTCAAATAGTCCCTTCTGTGCACATGTGAAACACCTAAATGCAATCTAAAAACATGCCTTGATGAGGATTTTAAACCAGCAAAAGGTTACTCAAATTACAATTATGTCCCAAACTTCCTGTGTTAGTTACCAATAAGAAGATGAAGTCTATTCAAAGTAGGGGCTGTTTCCCTTTTGCCATCCTATTCACACATTTGGAATGGTTCCTCCCACCTTTTTAACAGTTCCACCTAAACGTTCAACAGTTTCATATTTTTCAATGTTCTTCCCTGCTTTCAGTAGAAATGACAGAAGAATTTCCACAATTTCTATCAATATTGGGAACAATTCCTAAGGAAACCCCATTCCTTTTTCACCAATACAGATCCCATTGCTGATAGAAATATTTTTAATTTAAACATTTATAAAGATGGGAGAGCTTTCATCTGAGCAAAAGACCCAGAGGAAAATGGGTGACAGTGGGAGGAGGGGAAAACGAATACCCTATGGCAGGGGTGTCCAAACTTACTGGGGAAAGGGCCAGATTTGGTAAGATGAAAATGTGTGGGAGCCAACCAATTCAGCCTGACATTCTTTGAACCATTAACATTAAATGCAAATGAACTACTTTATGAAATTTTGCAAATTTTCATTTCTTCACACAGAACACAAATCCTAAACAAGTTTTTACAAAATTCAGTTTGCCTTTCATATTTGAAGACCATATAAAATGAAGAGAAAAAGCCTGTTTGAAAAATTAAACGTATCATTTGTTCTTGTTTTTCAATCAACCATTATTTTTTTAAATGTTATTTGATTTTGAATTGGATATTTAAAAAAAGCCAAGTTTTTTCATTATTTTAATTTTAGAATCAGATCAAAAATATGAAATGGAAAAGGAGCTACCAGACTGAATTTGATTTCAATATTAATTTGGTCGGTTTTATGAGACCTGGTTTGATTGTCAATTGAAAAACAAAAGGACAAATGATACATGGATTAAAAAGACTTCATGCATATTCAAAACTGTGGTTTTGATAATCTTCTGGTAAAATATAAAATAGCTTTGTACATGTGTATTTTATACTGTGGTCAAAAGTGCTGGTGAGACACATATTGCTGATTTTTTAACGGGCTCAGGTGGAAATTTGAATATGGGTGCAATTGGCCCTTGGGCTGAATTTTGGACATGCCTGCCCTATGGGGTATTATTTGATACTGGTTGCAAAGCTGAAAGGACTGGCCTCTGGGGGCCCTTTTAAACAGCCACATAACCCAGAATATCAAGGCAGATAATCCACAATATCTGCTTTGAACTGAGTTATCTGAACCCACAGTACCATATAATCCAGTTCAATGTGGATTTTATACAGCTGTGTGGAAGGGGCCTCAGAGCACTCAGACTTCTGCAAAAGAAATGGGAATGAGAAAGAAGGTTGAAGGAGGGATTCAGAGGGTTAAAAAGAAAGAGAAGGCAGTTGCAGAGCAGAAAATGGATGGGCCCATAATGGGCCCTTCGACACAGCCATATAACCCAGAATATCAAGGCAGAAAATCACACAAAATCTGCTTTGAACTGGGTTATCTGAGTCCACACTGCCATATATTCCAGTTCAAAGCAGACAATGTGGAATTTTATTCAGCTGTGTGGAAGGGACCCCAGAATATCAAGTCAAATAATCCACAATAATTGCTTTGAACTGGAATATCTGAGGGCCCTTCCAGACAGATCCTATATCCCAGGATCTGATCCCAAGTTTTCTACTTTAAACTGGATTATAGGAGTCCCCACTGTCAGATAATCTGAGATAAACAGAAAACCTGGGATCAGATCCTGGGATATAGAGCATGTCTGGATGGGCAGCTATATAATCCAGTTCAATGTGGATTTAATACAGTTATGTGGAAGGGTCCTAAGACAGTCAAGGAATGCCTTCTCTCCCTTCACCAAGTTACTGGAGAGGATGTGATGCCATTTTCAGCAGAAATGGCAGACAGGCAGAAAAGTAAAGATCTCTCTCTTCCGGCAGGCCTACCTACCCAGTCTTTAAACATGAATTTTAAATGTGTGTCCTTTTGTTTAATCTCTGTCTTGTGTATTTTAAATATGTATTTTACAGAGGGGAGGCGAGTAAGAAATAAAATGATGATTATTGTTATTATCGCTGGAGAGGATGTCAAAGGCATTAAAGACCTATCTCTTCCGGCAGGCCTACCTACCTTAACACAACTTTTGAAAGGCAATACAGTAAAGACTTCTCTTTTCCAGTAGGCCTACCTTTCCAGTCTTTAAATATGGATTTTAAGTGTGTATCCTTTTGTTTAATCTCTGCCTTGTGTATTTTAATATGTATTTTACAGAAATACATTTTGGCATGTAACTTTTACAGAGGTACATTTTCCTATGTGTCTTTCTGGTGTTTTTGTCATGTGTGTGTGTGTGTGTGTTTATGTGTTGTCGAAGGCTTTCATGGCCGGGATCACAGGCTTGTTGTATGTTTTCCGGGCTGTATGGCCATGTTCTGGAAGTATTCTCTCCTGACGTTTCGCCCACATCTATGGCAAGCATCCTCAGAGGTTGTGAGGTCACAAACGTCAGGAGAGAATACTTCTAGAACATGGCCATACAGCCCGGAAAACATACAACCCTGTGTGTGTTTTAATTATTCGAGCCATGAGGAGAGGCGGGTAAGAAATAAAATGATGATGATGATTATTATTATTATCAAAGTGCTTCTAGTGGAGGAGTAAAGGCTGAAGCCTAAAACCAGGCTTGTAGTGCAGCTGAAATGATAAAATCATAAACCTTCTCTTGGGTGGGCCTCCCCACAGTTACAAGAGGAAATGGAAGCAGCAAGTGCCTATGCTATCTTCTTATCCCCGGGAGGCATGGCTTCTTGTCCCTTCAGATGTTCGTTTTCTGAGGGCCCTTCCACAAATTCATATAACCCAGAATATCAAGGCAGAAAATCCCACAACATCTGCTTTGAACAGAGTTATCTGAGTCCACATTACCATATACAGTAGAGTCGCACTTATCCAAGCTAAACGGGCCAGCAGAAGCTTGGATGAGTGAATATCTTGGATAATAAGGAGGGATTAAGGAAAAGCCTATTGAACATCAAATTAGGTTATGATTTTACAAATTAAGCACCAAAACATCACGTTATACAACAAATTTGACAGAAAAAGTAGTTCAATACACAGTAATGTTATGTTGTAATTACTGTATTTACGAATTTAGCACCAAAATATCACTATATACTGAAAACATTGACTACAAAAATGGCTTGGATAATCCAGAAGCTTGGATAAGCGAGGCCTGGATAAGTGAGACTCTACTGTAATCCAGTTCAATGTGGATTTTATACAGCTGTGTGGAAAGGCCCTGAGACAGACAAGCGGGGCGCATTCCCTCCCTTCACCAAGTCACTGGAGGATGTGATGCCATTCCCAGGCCTGCCTACCTAGACAATCTTTAAACATGATTTTTAAATGCGTGCCCTTTTGTTTAAACAGTCTTGTATATTTTAAATACAGTAGTCTCACTTATCCAACACTCGCTTATCCAACGTTCTGGATTATCCAACACATTATTGTAGTCAATGTTTTCAATATATCGTGATATTTTGGTGCTAAATTCATAAATACAGTAATTACTACATAGCAGTACTGCGTATTGAACTACTTTTTCTGCCAAATTTGTTGTCTAACATGATGTTTTGGTGCTTAATTTGTAAAATCATAACCTAACTTGATGTTTAATAGGCTTTTCCTTAATGCCTCCTTACTATCCAACATATTTGCTTATCCAACATTCTGCCGGCCCATTTATGTTGGATAAGTGAGACTCTACTGTATATATTTTACAAAGATACCGTTTTGGCATGTAACTTTTATAGAGGTACATTTGTAGTGTTTTTGTTGTACTTATGTGTTTTATTTGTTCAAGTTATGAGGGGAGGCGGGTAAAAAATAAAATTATTATTATTATTATTATTATTAAAGTGCTTCCAGTGGAGGGGGTAAGGCTGAGGCCTAACTGGCGACCAGGCTTGAAGTGCAGTAGGGGCCCCTTCCACACAGCTGAATAAAATCCCACACTTTCTGCTTTGAACTGGATTATATGGCAGTGTGGACTCACGACCCTTCCACACAGCTCTCTATCCCAGAATATTAAGGCAGAAAATCCCACATTATCTGAGCGTGGACTCCGGGATCTTCCACACAGCCCTATATTTTTTTTAACTTTTGTATTATGTATTTTACTGTGTCATGTTATTTATTTCTCTGAACTGTTGTTGAATGTGTTGTGTCAGGCATTGAATGTTTGCCTATTATTGTAAGCCGCCTTGAGTCCCCTCGGGCAAGAAAGGCGGGGTAGAAATGATGTAAATAAATAAATAAATGTCCCAGAATATCAAAGGAAAAAAATCCCACAATATCTACTTTGAACTGGGTTATCTGAGTCCACACTCAGATAATGTGGGATTTTCTGCCTTGATATTCTGTGATATAGGGCTGTGTGGAAGAGCCCTCAGATAACCCAGTTCAAAGCAGATATTGTGGATTATCTGCCTTGATATTCTAGATTATATGACTGAGTAGAAGGGCCCAGAGATGATAAACTCATAAACAACGCTTTCTCTCATGTGGGCCTCCTCACAGTTACAAGAGGAAATGGAAGCAGCAGGGGGCTTATGCTATCCTCTTATTTATGGGAGGCCTTTCCGCACAACCATTTAACCCAGAATATCAAGGAAGAAAATCTCACAATATCTGCTTTGAACTGGGTTATCTGAGGCCCCTTCCACACAGCTGAATAAAATCCCACATTAACGACTTTGAACTGGAGTATATGGTAGTGTAGATTCAGATTACCCAGGGCCCTTCCACACCGCCATATCACACAGAATATCAAGGGAGAAAATCCCACAATATCTGCTTTGAACTGGGTTATCTGAGTCCACACTGCCATACATCCCAGTTCAAAGCAGATATGGGTTTTTCTTCAGCTGTGTGGAAGGGGCCTGGGGCGCTGGGCCACAACCCGCCCTCCTCCTCTGCCAGCTCCCACCCGGCTATGATGCCACCTGAGGGAGGGAAGACAGGTTGGTGAGAAGAAAGGCAAAGAGGCCTGGGCAGGAGGAGGAGAGGAAGGCAAGGGGGGCAGAGAAAGAGGAAGGGAAAACGAAGGGCCACAGCCTCCCTCACAGACCCACAAGGAGCCCAGCCTGACCTCCTCGCTCTTCAACACCTCCTTGAACTCCCGCTTGATCCTCTGCACCGCGATGTTGGCCATCTCCACCGCGGGGCCCGCCCAAACCCAGGCCCCCGTCGCCTCCTCCGAGCCGGGCCCAGCTCCTCCGCCGCCGCTGCCGTTGCTGCTCCGGCGGCGGGTCGGTCGGTAGTCGGTCTCCGGCCCGTCCAAAATGGCGCCCGCGGCGAGCATGCGCGTTGCGGCAGCCCAGCGCCGGCCCCTTCCTTTCCGTCAGAGGGCGCGAGGGAGGAGGGAGGAGGCCCAGAAAAGGGCGCGCGCGCGCCTTCCTTTCTCCGCCGAGGGTTGGAACGGCAGGAGGAGGCGTTTCCCTCGGAAAGGGACAGGGAAAGGCCTGAAGGTCCTGCCGCTGCTTCTCAGGGGCGCCGAGTCGAGGCTGTTGTGATGCCACCGCGCTTATTGCACGGGGACGTGTGTATGACACGTTCCCGCGTCGCCACAAGCAGACCTCACCCTCCATTTTACTTCAGGCACGCCTACAGAGCTCCCAAAAACGGCCCCAGCCGAGGCGAAGGAGCCGTATCTTGGCAGCCCTTTTGCCCGGAGTGTGTTCCCAATCCTGACCCTGCCTGAGGATTACCTGAAAGGGGCTTTAGGAAACAAATGGCACCTGGGCCTGTCAAGTGTGGAAGGCCCTCAGGAAAGCCATTGCGGCCCACAGCCTGGCTGCAGAAATGAGCGCGCACACGTTTATTTTTTTACAGTATTTATATTCTGCTCTTCTCACCCCGAAGGAGACTCAGGGCAGATCACAGAACATATATATACGGCAAACATTCAATGCCATGTATGCAGTGACATGACAGACAATTGTACATAGATACAGGCATATATATTATACTATGATTTTATTGTGTTACTGTTTTTATTGATGGAATACTGTTTTGGGCTTGTCACTGTATAACCCGCCCCGAGTCCTTTGGGAGATGGAGCAGGGTATAGATAAAGTTTTATTTATTTATTTTATTATGTATAGGCTTTTCCCCATCTTCAGCATCTTGCAGATCAAAAGACAACCTGGTAACATGGCACTATCTGGAGGAGTCTTCCACCTTGTGTGACTGTGGAGCTGAACAAACAAAACTCCTCATATGTGTTGGCGAAGGCTTTCATGGCCGGGATCACAGTGTTGTTGTATGTTTTCTGTGCTGTATGGCCATGTTCTAGAAGTATTCTATCCTGACGTTTCGCCCACATCTATGGCAGGCAACCTCTGAGGATGCCTGCCATAGATGTGGGCGAAACGTCAGGAGAGAATACTTCTAGAACATGGCCATACAGCCCGGAAAACATGCAACAACCCAACCCCTCATATGTATGCTTGCCCACAATGCCCTGTCTCATGCATGGAGGTGGAGTTGTTTTTCAAAGCTATGGGCAATGCAATTGCTATTGCCCGCTTTTGGTCCAAAACTATTTAGCTGTTTGTGATTCCTTTATCACTTTTAAACTTATTTATTATGCAATGCTTTTGACACGAAATAAATAAAGCATCTTGGAGGCTTGTGCTGGGTTCCGGCCACAGGGAGGGGGGTGCTGTTGCTCCATCTCCCTGCCAAAGAGCATTCTTTGTAAACTTCCTTCTTTTGAGCGAATCACCTGCATTTTCTGGCATTTCCTTATGGGTGGCTTAAAATACTTACCTGCTTTTAAGCGGTACCTATTTATCTACTCACATTTTGTTTTTGAATTGCTAGGTAGGGAGAAGCTGGGCTAAAGCCAGGAGCTCATCCTGGCTCGGGCTTCAAACTGTCAACCTTTCAATTGATTTACTGCAGCTGGTGGTTTAACCTGCTGTGCTAAAGCCTGGCTGGGGGGAAGCCAGAGTGGGATGAGATCCATATGCACTGGTCAGCAAGGTGAATTAAAACAAAACAGGTTGAAAGGGTTTAGTCTGGTGCATTCTTGAGGGACACAACTGTTTTATATGACGTTCCCAGTCGTTCCTCTCCCAATGCAAATGTTGAATAGGGATGGTGAGAACTGAAGTCCCAGCAACATTTGCCCCACTCTTGCTGTATAAACTTCTGACGAATTTCAGAGCTATAGTGCAAAGCGTTCCAGACATTTAATGTTGGTGACACACCTTTTTTGGACTTGTATCATTTTGCAACACAGTAAATCAGTTTTACTAGCAAACCAGAGGTTACCAGGCATCCTCAAACTGCAGACCTCCAGCTGTTTGGACCTCCAGCTCCCAGAATTTCTGGCCTGGTTTCTGGTAGCTTTTCTGAGCCCTGGGAGCTGGAGGGCCACAGTTTGGAGGATGCCTGGATTAAACCAACTTTTAAGAGATGCGGAAACATACATAAATTGTAATAACAAAATTTATGGAGATGCAACGTGCCTCATGAAAACTTTTCATTTATAGATTTAAAAATATAAGACTGATTGCTTATTTTGTTGTTACATTTGCGTGGGACACCTACATGCTGCAGCTGACACACTAACGGTTTTTAATTTTAGACTCTATAGCCCTGCTATAGTGCAAAGTATGTACATATGGGGCCCTTTCACACAGCAAAAACTATAGCACCATGATTCCATGTTAATTTCCTTGGTTCCATCGTGTGGAATCCTGGGTTTAGCAGTTTAGGAAAGGCATTTCACATTCCCAGTCAGAGAGTTATTGTGCCTTACACATTTCAGGCTTCCACAGGATGCTGCCATGGCAAGTAAAGTGGTGTATTTTAGTGTAGTTTTGTCAGATTCCCAAAATGTTTGCAGTTTTGTACACTAAGGACATTCTAGAGCAGAACTTTCCAAACTGTGCCACAACACATTCGTGTGTCAGCTGCACTGTGTAGATGTGTCAGGCAAATGTACTAAGAAATCTCTGAGTATATATGAAATAAGTAATAAATCATATACAATGGAACCTTGACTTAAGAGCTTCCCAACTTAAGAGTGTTTGAGTTGAGAGCCCATTTGTGTTTCACTTGGACATACAGTGTTTTGAGTTAACAGCACCAGAGGGAGCACTAATGTGAGAATAAAGGGCTTTAGTGCTTAAAGGGAACAGCCTCCATACCTTGTTTTCTTGTCTGCTTTGGGAAATTGTTCTCAGCTTTGCGCTTGTCTGCTTTGTGGAACTTTGGGTTGGTTGATTTTGTGTGGTTTTTATTCCTGGTATGCTTGGCTTCATGAAGAGAGAGAGGAAGAGAGGCTGGATTGAGTACAATATGAAAAAAACGATGCTTCTGCCTCTTCACTTTGTGCTTCCTTGCCACAACTTTGTGCTTCTACCATTTTAAAGCAGGGAAATAGACTGTGGACAGCCTTACCATAAGGCAGTGTGAGGCAGATGGTTTGTGGTGACATATGATGTCAATTTGACAATAAATAGTTCATTGTTTAATGTATCATTCTATCTGTTTCTTCTCACAGAAGGCACTCGAGTTATTTTCTATGTTAAAGTAAAGGTAAAGGTTTTCCCCTGACATTTCCTCTGTGGGTTGGTGCTCATCTCCATTTCTAAGCCGAAGAGCTGGCGTTGTCTGTAGACACCTCCCAGGTAATGTTGCCAACATGACTGCATGGAGCATCGTTACCTTCCTGCCAGAGCAGTACCTATTGATCTACTCACATTTTCATGTTTTTGAACTGCTAGGTTGGCAGAAGCTGGGGCTAACAGCAGGAGCTCAAACCTCCAATCTTTTGGTCAGCAAGTTCAGCAGCTCAGCGGCTTAATCCACTGCACCACCAGGGGCTCTTTTATTTTTCTATGTTAGGAACCAAAATAATTTGCCAAGCTTTGCATGCAACATGTGCTGGCTTGGAGAAGGATACTACTTGCCATTCTATGTCACCCAGCTGTATTTGAAAACACTTCCTCTAGCAATATAGTCAATATAATCAGTTATTAAATATTTCACACCAAGCTCCTATGCTAAGTGGGAGAAAGGCTTTAAAAGCAAAGAAGCACAGCAAGTGAATTTAGGGAAAATAATAGGTTTGTCCCCTTCCCCTGCATTTTCCTTATATAAGAAGTAGACTTGTTGGTGATTTTACATGGGACAGACATGTTTAACATGCATCTGAGTGCCTTTCATTTGTCACAAGATGTTCAGGCAACACACAGGAGATGCCTACTTGTATAATTGTTTTAATACTTGTTCAAACAGTGACTGCACCCATTTTTGTAAATTAAAAATACAGTACATTCAATAAACTGAGAATTAAGTGACCTGTGGTCAAAAGCATGCTGAAGCATGCAGGGGTTTAGAATAAATCAGAATATTGGGTGACAATCGCAGAAAAAGTAAATATGTCCTGAGATTGAAATACATTGAAGGTTTTCCTTTTATGTACTATGTTCTTACTCTATTTTTTCCTGTCCTAATTTTCTTCTTAGCAGCAGAAAGGCTCCGTTTGTGAGGAGGAGTGTTAGGTTTATATTTAGTTTGCAAAATACTGGGGCTGCAACCCCACATGAATAAATTATGCATCCGTAATTCTATTTGCTTTAGTGGAACCAAGCACATATAGCTGCACAGGACTGCAGTCATCCTCTGCACAGTCCTGATGTAGGTGACCCCTATGATTATCTAATCTTAAAGCCAATCTTGCATTAAACAAAAATAAAATTCAAACTGCTATGGACAAATTAATCTCTCTAGCTCTTATCCTACTGCAACATCTTTCTCCTTGGCATGTTATTTTCCTTGTCATTCATTTTAATATCACTCTGCATTTTGTTTAAGGTAGTGTGTATATGTTTAAAATGTAGCCAGTAACCTTTAAAGGGGGAGAATAGGGGAAAATTTACTCCACCTTCACATGGGGGTAATCTTGCATACAGAGAGGGATACATCAGCACTGATAATACCACATTGCAAACAACTCATGTATTTCAGAATGTCATTAATGTGAGTTCCATAAATAGAAAAAGGCAGCAGTAAATCATCTCAAATTACCATTATTCACAGGAATCTCAGTATCTTAATACAGCTTATAGTCCTAAACTATGGATATTTGCTCCAAAGTAAGACACAGGATTCTGTTTTCTCCTTATAACGTGTTTAGTAGTATGCCACATAAAATATCATATGAAAAGGAAATAATCTCAGGAAATTAACAATAGTTTAAAGTATTTTATATTTATTTCCTAATAATAGGGGTGGGGAGGCTAAAATTACAAGGCATAAATTTGAAATGGGCAGCTAGATGTGCCAAATCTTTGTCACAGCCTTCTTATACGACCCAACCTAGGCATTCTTCCTAATAGCATCTTTTCCTTCATGCTATTGTGCAGTCCCTTGAGACAAAGCTTGCCTTTTAACTCCCTGTCCTACATCAACAAAGACATCAACAGCTTTTTCCCATACTATATACTTCAGTTGGTTTATTAATGTACTCAATCCAAAACAGAAATAGGAGTGAGTAGCTGAAAATATCCTTTGCCAAATCTTTACAGCTGATGCTGCTGGATGGGTGTGTAGGTTAAACAGCAGTTTGCTTGTGCGTCTATTCTAGTGAGAGGAACCAGTGTCCTCAACTTCTCCCTCAATTCATAAAATGTTGCTAACAAAAGACCCTCCTCATGAATGTATAACAGAGCAACTCTTCAGCAGTGGTGCGATCCAGCAAGTAGCCCAAAGTGATGAAAGGAACAAAATACACAGACCAATGTTATATCTTCCAAAGAAGGCTGTTCTTTGTAGTAAAATAATATTGTTGCACTATGTACAATAACAAAATTTCTATAATGCAAACAAATATAGTAGTTTTAACATGCAGAAGCCTTCAAGCACAGGATCTTTAAAACACAAGGCTTTTCTCAAACAGGTTTAACTCAGACTGACGTTTACCTTACATCAGTGGTTCTTAACCTGTGGGCTGTGGCCCAGCAGTGGGCCATGAGAATGAAAATTTGGTCTGCGAACCTCCTTCCTCTTTATTTTATTTAATTTTAATGTATTTATTTCTGCTCCTTTCTCCAGAGCTGACCATTGCATTGGATAGACCACATCAGATCTAGATTATTAAATATGGTTTTCTATGGCTGAGCAGATGGAAACTACTGGATGGCATATGTTCTGTATCAGAAACTAAAGCTGATGTGGTCTATCCAATGCAATTTTCTGAATCAGCACCCCAGATAACCAAACCTAATCGTAAGTTGACCAAAAACTGATTCGTAACCCTTTTGGTACTAATGTTGGAGAGCGATCCCTGGTCAAAGTGGTCCCCAGTCAAGTAGGCCCTGGTCAAAAAAAGGTTGGGAACCACTGCCTTAAATTGACTAAGGGGTTCCCTCACTGAGGCAAAAACTACCACCCACAGGCTTTGCCGTACTCACTCTCCTCAGAGCGAAGCTAGGTTTGGTCCACTCGCTCTAATTGGCTTCAGCCTACACTTTTGTAATAAAAAATACCCAGGTAAAATTTACTATTTCTGTCAGAACTAGTGTAATCCACTTCTCCCTCAATTTATAAAACTCTGCTATAAATTAATTACTTACCAGATAAATAAATAGAAAATCAAAAAGTAATGATTGAAATTGCACAGGCATCTGCAACCCTCAAGATGTTAGAAGACCAGTAAGTTGTAGCATAACTAATTATGAGGAACTAGCTGTACCCAGCCACATGTTGCTGTGGTCCAGTTTGGTTAAATAAATAAAAAATCAGGAAAGAGTTCTTTCTCCTACCCTAGACCTTCCACAGATATATAAAGAGAAGCTTTGAACAGGATGATAAAACATGCGGGTGTCCTCTGAGCAGCATCCTTGCTGATGGCTAGTTCTCTCACATCAGACTCAGCAAGGCTATTCAATGCTTATCAAGCTGGCCAATTGCAATATTTCTTGCAGTAAATAAAGAACACCACTCAGAAAACAGTGGAATATCAGACATGAAACAATGAGGGCCAGCTAACACCTCCCAACAAAGGATTCCCCCAGGCAGAAGTGGCCAGGGTTTGAAGCAGCAAGGCTAATTAATGCTGATCAAGTTGGCCAATTGCTGTATTTCTTGCAGTAAATAAAGAACACCACTCAGAGAACAGTGGAATGCCAGATATGAAACAATCAGGGCCAGCTGACACCTTCCCACAAAGGATTCTGAAGTCGCTCCTGACACCCTTTCCGTGGCTAGGCCTCAGAGCCTCAGCCTCACATAACTCCTCGTGAGTGGCGAGGAGGTAGGTCTAGCCTTCCCTTGTGGCCCAGTCACACCAGTTGCTAAAGGTTGGAAACTGCTGGACCGTTGCTTGCATTGTTGCTAAAGGGAGGAGCCATCTGTTACGACGGTTGCTAAAGGAGGAGGGGAGTACTTGTCCGTTTCTAAGGGGTGGAGCTGTCTGTTAGGACGGTAGCTAAGGGAGAAGGAGACTGATTGGCTGTTGCTTAAGGGTATTATTTTACCTTTCTGAGGTGTCTCAGGTTTGTGAGAGTAGGCTTAAAACACACAGCAGTTTGAATGCTGTGTTGTGTCCAAATTTCATAGCATTCTGTGGAGTAGTTTGGGAGATATGAAGTCCCTCACTGATGGACGTTACATTTGTATTTATATAGATGCTGACAGTTGCCATTCAGTATCTGGAGAGCTAGATGCTTTCCATTGTTAGCTTAAATCCATTTGAAGAAGATCAATTAAATCAATGGATTTTTCCAAGTTTCCATTATTTTAAATACTTTAATATATCTGTGACTAACAATTAGTCCTAAACTATACTTCTTGATACTCTTTGTTAATTTTGCTATATGCAGTTGGAATATAACAAATCAGGTGTCTGAGAACAAGTTGTACTGGAGAAGCAATCTGACATTAGAAGCACCCTCCATCATTATCACAACTCTGCTGCTTTAGAGAGGCAGAGAGATACACATTTTGTTATTTAAAAAAATAACCTACTGGTTCTAGTCCAGGAGATCAAATAATTTATTACATAAGTGGGCAATACTTTTAGTAAGACTAACCAGCATCAGAAAAATCAACTTTATAATATTAGTATCAAATGTATATAATAAAATAGTGATACAAAGGCAGAATGTGATATAAATTTTCTTCTGCCTAAATATTGAAAAGTATATGCAACAGTGCCCTCTGCAGGATGGGACATGGTAAATTAGTTGACATTTCAAAGAGGAACTTCAGTAAAAACTTTGTTAAAAATACTTTGTTGAAACAAGACTTCCTTTTATAGTTTATTTTTAAAAAGACAAAGAGATTTTCCCCACATCCGATATATACTTTTATTAGAACAAAATTCAAATATTAAACGGTATAACTTAGGGTGCCGTGGCAATTTCCAGGCATCATAATGATTTTAGTCTGTGAATGCAGGCTCAACTCCACAACTGTTATGCCTGGATATTTGTACATCCCCACCCCATTAACAGTTATTATAGCTGCTTATGACAGGTGAAATTAAATGTACTCATTTAGGAAAAAAAACTAACTAGCTTTGATTTTATGTTTTATGTGTTATTGAAACCGTGTTTTTAACTATTTCGTTACTTTTATTGTTTTTATTTTATCTATGTTTTGTTTTGATGAAATTTTTGTATTGGTATCTAGGGGCATTGGCTCCATGTGTAAGCCGCCCCGAGTCCCATTTGGGAGATGGTGGTGGGGTACAAAAATAAAGTTGTTGTTGTTGTTGTTGTTGTTGTTGTTATTATTATTATTATTGCTTTCACTTCTAAATACATTTCTGTAGTATGAATCATGAATTTCCAGCAGCGGCCTAAATTAAGTAAGTAATTTTATTGCTATCATACCTTTCTCTCAACACAGGATCCAAAGTGGCATACAACAATATAATTTAAAAGCTTTCAGTACAAAAGTTAAAATAAAATTCAATCTAATTTCTATTTTAAAACCACAAAATAAAAGCAGTTTCTAAAAACACACAGGTTGGTTGACATGTGTCTGCACATGCAATATTACCCTAGTACTCTGGTTTCTCTTCAGATCGTATAAATATTACCCTAGTAGAATTAAATGCTTTACCTGTATAGTTATGCTGGTAGTTGAGAGAAAGGAACCTGATAGGCAGCAAGTATGCTGCATAGTCTCTAGCTAGCTAGTACTGGGAGATCTGGGTCCTCTGCCCTCTCCTGGATACTAACTGGACATGACAGCTTACTTACTTAGGTGATCACTCATAGCCCGAGGATTATGGCCCTCCAAATTTAGTGTCAAGTATTATGGCCCTCCAAATTTAGTGTCTTGGTGGATGCGTGGTAGCTGTGGAGACCTATTCTTGACCTACATGTTCTTCTGCAGTGAAGACATCGGTTTCCAGATGGAAGGCGGTCCCGATCAGGGTTGGCTTGATGCGCCTTCCTCTTGGCACGTTTCTCCCTTAAGCCCTCCATTAGTGCCTCTTTGAATTCCATAGCACTGCTGGTCACAGCTGACCTCCAGTTAGAGCACTCAAAGGACAGGGCTTGCCAGTTCTTGGTGTCTATGCCACAGTTTTTAAGGTTGGCTTTGAGCCCACCTTTAAAGCTCTTTTCCTGCCCACCAACATTACGTTTCTCGTTCTTGAGTTGGGAGTATAGTAACTGCTTTGGGAAACAATGATCAGGCATTAGGACAACGTGGTCAATCCAGCGGAGTTGATGGCATAGGAGCATCTGTTCAGTGCTAGTAGTGTTTACTTTTTCCAGCACGCTGAAATTTGTCCGCCTGTCTTCTTTTGATTTTCAGGATTTTTCGGAGGCAATGCTGATGGAATTTTTCCAGGAATTGAGCGTGACGTCTGTAGACAGTGCATGTTTCGCAGGCATATAGCAGGGTTGGGAGGATAATAGCTTTATAAACAAGCACCTTGGTATCCCTATGGATGTCCCGATCCTCAAACACTTTCTGCTTCATTCGGATAAATGCTGTACTCGCAGATCTCAGGCGGTGTTGTATTTCAGCATCAATGTTGATTTTTGTGGAGGGGTGGCTACCAAGGTAGCAGAAATGGCCAACATTTTCTAATGTTACACCATGAAGCTGTATTCCTGGTATTGTAGAGGGATTGGCTGACGACTGGTTTTCTTGATGTTCAATGAGAGGCCAAGCTTCTCGTATGCTTCTGCAAAGGTATTTACGTGGACATTCCAACACATAGAAAGGATGGGCATATGGCACTGGATGTACCAACACAACAGGCAGAAGGGATAGGCCTTGGAAAGAGAGCAAAGAAGATGGGACACACCACACCAAAGACATACTGAAGGCAGACACCATACACAAAAGAAGAGAAACTGAGTGATTGGACACACCACAGCAAACATGTCTACACAACACCCCACGCACAGAAGGGATGGACATATGGCACTGGATGTACAGACACAACACCATAAAAAGAGGGCAAGAGAGATGGGACACCCTACACCAAAGTCATACAGAAAGAAAACACTATACACACAAGGAGAGAGAGATTGGAGACACCACACCAAACAAATCTACACAACACCCTATGTGCAGAAAGGATGGACATATAGCACCGGATGCACCAATAGGCAGAAGGGCTAGGCCTTGGGAAGAGACCAAAGGATATGGGACACAAGGCACCAAAGGCACACTGAAGGAAGATACCATGCACACAAGAAGAAAAGGAGAGAGCGATTGGACACACCACCCCAAACTCATCTACACAACACCCTACACACAGAAGGGATGGACATATGGTGCCAGATGCACCAACACAATAGGCAAAAGGGAAGAGAGCAAAGGAGATGGGACACAAGGCACCAAAGGCACACTGTAGAAGTTTAATTGTAGGTTAGTATTGTAGCTATAAAGTGTGTTGTACATCTGATTCGTTGAATTTTTGCATGGTGTTGTATATGTGTTTGATTCATTCTCCCTAAATATTTTATATTTCCAATGTGTGTGTGTGTGTCTGGATATATAAAATGATATTTAGAGAGAACAAACTAGTAAAGCTGCCTACTATTCCATCATTCATAAACAGATATACATATACGTGAATGATGAAATTGCATGCGGCTTTCCCTGCTTTGACTCAGCCCATCTGCCTCCAATGTGACCCGGGATCAATCGATTAATTCCCCATCCAGCAAATTCTGGTGCACTTGCCAAGACATTGCCCTGCCCTTCCATTTGGGGCCAGAAAAAGAGAAATAATTCACCCTTAGTCTGGCTAGAACCACAGTTTCTCTCCAAAGGACAAATCTTTCTTTCCTGCCCATCAAAACAGGTCAGAATAGACGTGGAAAGAGCTGCTGAGGGTATCATTGATTGTGATAGGGTTCGCTATTCTCCCCAGTTTCTCATTTCCACAAGGAACATATCCCCCAGCAAAGCATTTATAAACACACACACAAACAGTTCTTTAAAAATGCAGATTTTATTTACACAGCCATGCCATCATGGTCACAGCATGATCTTAACGTGACACAGTGTAATGACACAAATTTTTGCATAAACCAGCATTTTCATTCCTCTTAGGCCTTGCCTACACTGTCAATTTAATGCAGTTCAAACTGTATTATATGGTTAATGTAGATTAATATAACTGCATTAAATTGCATTATATGAGCCGACACTCACCATATAACGCAGTTTGAACTGCGATATATATGGCAATGTAGATGGGGCCTGAGTTGCAGGTCCTGAGTGGTTTGGGTCTCCCTCCCCCTCCCCAAAGTAATCCAAGGAAAGCACCAAATTAAAAAGAAAAGGATATATTTATAATAATCAGAACAGATATTAAAAATTACAATATTAGATGATACAATTATATAAGCTAAACTACAAAAAAAGAAAGAAAACAGAGCGTATGGGATACTCTAACTGTGCTGCTCAAGGGCGGTTGTTCTCCTCCAAGGCTGAGCTAAGAGTCCTAGGATTTGCGGTGGAGGGAAACCTTGGAATCCCTCCGCCAGAGATGCCTGGGCCTCCCTCCACTGTAAGTCCAGGACTATATTTGCACCAACTACGGCCTCTTCCACACTGCCCCTTATCCCAGGATCTGATCTCAGATTATTTGGCTCAAATAATCCAGTTTAAAGCAGATAATCTGGGATCCGATCCTGCGAAATAGGACAGTGTAAATCTCCCTTACATTGTTGCACTGTCATCTTCTCTCACTTCTCCCTCTTAGGCCCTGTCTAAACTCCCATATAATCCATTTTGAACCACGGATAATATGCATTCTGAAACAGGATTATATGGCGGTATAGATGAGGCCAACAGCTTTACCTACACTGTCATCTCATGCAGTTTGAATTGTATTATACATTCAGTACAGACTCAGGTTGGATCTACACTCCCTATACACAAGGATCTGATCCCAGACTATCTGCTTTTCCCAGATGCAGATAATCTGGGATCAGATCCTGAGATAGAGGGCAGTATAAACCCAGCCTCATATGCAGTTCAAACTGCATGAAAGGATCAGTGTCGATGGGGCCTGATAAGCAGGTCCTGGCGGTTTGGGTCTTCCTCTCCAAAGGAATCCATGGAAAGTGCTAAATTAAAAAGAAAGGGTTACATTTATTCTAATCACATATTAAATAATACAGTATTAGTCTAGACAATTATATCATCTTAAATTACAATAAACAGAGAGTGGGGGGATTCTCTCACTATGCTGTTCAAGGGCGGCTCTTCCCCTCCAGCCCTGGGCTGAGTCCTGGGGTTTGCAGAGGAGGGAAGAGGGCCTTAGAAACCCTCCGCAAAGAGAGGCCTGGGCCTCTCTCCTCTGCCAGTCCCGGATTCACAGGAGGCAGCCATAACAGCCAAAGGGGAAGAGCAGCGCTTTCACAGGGGAGTGGAGTCCTCTCCCACACAAGACAATAACAATACATTAAAAAACAACACATACAAATTTTAAAATTTTACAATAAAACAAAAAAAGAAGTCCGGCCCTGCAAGAACCACAGAGTGGTGTCAGTAGAGTCCGCTGCCCCTCCTCCTCCTCCTTACTGGCCCCCGGCAGCCAGGCCTCCTTCTAGGTGAATCCAGGTGAGGGGGGCAGGTAGGGGGGGGTAGGGGAGCCCAAGGGGGATCTCAGCCCATCGGGAGACACAGCACCAGGGAAGGAGTAATGGCCACCTTTCTATACCATACAGTACAAGTATATGCCTTTTTACAGAAAAGTCTGGGATGGTATAAGATTCTCTCCAAAGGAATGGACCATTCATACCCCAAGTTAGGGCTCAGGAGAGGAAGGCTCCCTCTGAAGACCTGACCCAATCGCCTCAAACATTACACTGCCAAATAATGCAGTTTGAACTGATAAGTAAAGGTAAAGGTTTCCCCTGACGTTAAGTCCAGTCATGTCTGACTCTGGGGTTTGGTGCTCATCTCCATTTCTAAGCCGAAGAGCCGGCGTTGTCCGTAGACACCTCCAAGGTTATGTGGCCGGCATGACTGCATGGAGCGCTGTTACCTTCTCGCTGGAGCGGTACCTATTGATCTACTCACATTGGCATGTTTTCAAACTGCTAGGTTGGCAGGAGCTGGAGCTAACAGCGGCCGCTCACGCGGGTTTGAACCTGGGACCTTTCGGTCTCCAGCTCAGTGCTTTAACTTATATATATATATATATATATATATATATATATATATATATATATCGTGTCAGGAGCAACTTGAGTCACTTCTGGAGTGAGAGAATTGGCTGTCTACAAGGACGTTGCCCAGGAGACGCCCGGATGTTTTGATGTTTTTCCCATCCTTGTGGGAGGCTTCTCTCATGTCCCCGCATGGAGCTGGAACTGATAGAGGGAGCTCATCCGCACTCTCCCCGGGTGGGATTTGAACCTGGCAGCTTTCAGGTCAGCGACCCAACCTTCAAGTCACTTAGTCCACTATGTCATCTGGGGGCTCCGATATACATATATGCTCAGTACAGACCCATATAATGCAGTTTGGTACAGTTCAAAAGGAATTATATGGGTTTACACTGACTATATAACGTAATACATACTGCATTGTATGGCAGTGTAGATCCAGTCTCAGTTTACTGCCATATCTCTACAATAATCTTTATATAAGGGATTGTTCATTCAAATATTCATTTAAACTGGTAGCACCTTCAAATATGACAATAAAAAGATAGGAGATGCACAACATCCCACATCAGAGATGGGTTTCTGGGTCCTGGAGGGGAGCCACAAGCACAAAAGAAGGCACTGGGGCCTGCAAAGTTAAATGAAGATTTGAATATACAATGCCTGATATAAAGCTTATTGTGAAGATATGACAGGTGTCATCGAGGAAGATTGAATCAGGTAAATAGAATCAGAAGGCGGTTCCACAAAATGGAAAAATCTGCACCAACCTGGGTTCTGCACACCAGCCCCAAAAGCCCACGCTTTCCATGGGGGGTATCTAGATGTCCTCCCAGTACCTTCCGGGGAACACCAAGACACCTCAACCACCCCCCAAAAAGACTTAAAAAATAAAATAACTTACTTGGCTGGCATTAAATTGTTGCTGGACTCTCCTGGTATGTAGAAATGATGTGTCAGGAGAAGAGGGGGCAGGAGCAATTTTCCTCCCCCCCCCCTTCTCCTGGCACATGATTTTTATGCGCCAAGAGAGCTCTAGTAACAGTTTAATGCCAGCCAGTTGAGTTATTTTTTAAAGCCCTTTTTGGGGGTTGGGGTTGGGGTTGGGGAGGGGCTTCCTCCCTCCTCCTTCACATCCTCCTTTCCCTTCCTCCATCCTCCCTTCCTTCTCTCCCTCTATTCCTCCTACAACCCTTCTTACCTGCTCCCTCCCTCCTATCCTCCTCCTTCCCTTCTCCATTGCTTCCTCTTTTCCCTCATTCCTCCATTTCCTCTCTCCTCCCTTGCCCCCTCCCTCCCTTACCAGTCCATCAGGCAGGTGGTTCCTTGGTGTATTCTGGGGAGTACCGCCTGCAGGGCGCCACCAAGTGCCGAAGAGCAGCCCGCAGCCCATGTCAGGAGTGGAGGGCAGAGGCCCTGGCAAGGATGGCTTTGTTCTCCCTGCCAACTCGCCTGACTTCAGGGTCACGGTCGGCAAGGAGGTTCATCAGCCCTGGAAGGAAGAGAGGAAAGGAGGAGGAAAGGCAGGTCAGCAGGTGAGGGATGGCACATGGACCCCCCCAGGGAGGCGCTCTCCCCAAGGCCCACCACCTCTCAGGCCCCACTTACAGGCCTTGAAGGTGTACATGTTTCTCTTGGCACAGATGTTGCAGTGCTTGTGAAGAACGTGACCTGGCAAGAAGCTTGACAGCGGAGAAGAGAGGGACCACTTCCATGAACAAAGAGCATCCTAAAGCTCCCTGACCCCCATATTAGACCCAAGGAAGGGGGTAGACCCAGAGGAGCCCCAGGGGGTCTTTGCAGGTAGAAGGGAGGGAAGGGGAGGAAGGGGAACCTAAACTTTGCTCTCCCCAAAGAGGCTCAGGATCCCCAGAAGGAGCTCCAAGGGCCATTCAGCAATGGTTTAAAGTGTGTATGTTGGGGGGGGGGGGGGGGCTCTGGGGAAGAGGCCCCTCCTGATGCTCCAAAGGCTGATCTGGAAGCCAGGGGTGGGCACGAAGGGGGTCAAGACCCTCCCGGTACCTTACCGAGCAACATGGCTGCCGCCTTCTTTGCCGATGGACGTTGGCTCTTGAAGAAATGCAGGAAGCCATACACCTGCTCCTCCAACTCTCTCCTGGGGCTGCAGTGCTGGATCTGGAGAAGAGACCAAGGTCAAAAAGGGGGCTCCTTCCGCCCACTGGGCATAAGGCCCCCTTGACTCCCAGGCCTCAGGGTGGGCACTGACCAGGCGCTTGGAGATCTTGTGAAGCAGCTCCTGCAGGCTGATGGTGTCCTCCGCCAGAACGCTGTCCTTCAGGCGCCATTGCAGGACCTCCGCTGCCTCCTTGAGTGTCTCCCTCGCAATCTTCAAAGAAGAGAAGGGAGCTGAGTTAGTCTCACTTGGAGGGCAAGGATCCCTTTCCTTCCTACCTTCCCTCCCTCCTGAGCCCCAGCACTGGGCCTCCCTTCCACCTACCTTGGCCCCATCCTCGTCTTCATCCTCCACATGCACTAGCACCGCCAGGAGGCCATGGATGGTCTGGCGCTCCTCAAGGGGATGTACTGGGCGCCAGAGAAAATACTGGGAGCATTCTAGGGCTGCCTTCCAGATCTTGGCCACCTCCTAAAAGGGGGAAGGAAAGGAGACCTTATTTCCCCCTGTTTCCTCGCATGAAGCCCCTTCTCAGGGCTTGGGGAGAGGGGGGAGCTGGCACCCTCCCCAAAAAGGCCCAAGGGCCAAGACTCACATGGTGGAAGTGAAGGCGGCACCTGGCAGTCAGGTGAACCTTCGCAAGGGCCTGGTCTTCCATATATAGCAGGGGCTCCAGCCGGCCAGCCAGGTCCAGGAACTCCACAGTGATGTTGGTGTGGGGGGATTGCATCCCCCCGAGAACCCTGTCCAGGAGCTCCTGAAGGCCCATGGTCTGCAAAGAGAGAAAAAGGAGGATAAAGTCAAATCACAACTCTGCCTAAGAGGTCCCCTGCAGAGAACTCCTGACTGCAGCCTCCCCCCCCTTGTTTGGGGAAGGAACCTTCCAAGATCTACCATATTGTATGTTCTTCCTGTGATTACAAGAGCAAGGCCTGCTGGGCCTCTCTGTGGTGTGTGGAGCCTGGGCTCTGTCTGGCTTACCTCCCTATAGGTTTTGCAGAGGAGGAGAAGGCCCTGCCTTCTCTGATATTGGATGACCAGGCTGCAATGTTGTAGCCAGGCTGTCAGCAGTGCCCAGGTGGCCCCGGAATGGACCTGCCTGGAATGCCCTCTGCCCATGTTGGTGGTCAGGAAGGCAATGGCAGGGCCAACCGACTCAAGGCTCCTCGGAACCTCCCGTCTCCATGGCAAGAATGGAACCTTTTCAAAGGAAAACAATCACCAGCCTGGAGATGCTCCTGGGAGGGAGGGAGGGAGGGAGCAGAAAGGAAGCAAGGAAGGGTGGCCCCATGCATCTCCCTTTTCTGCTTTTTTTTTTTAAATTTTATTACATTCCAACAATTAACAAAATTTTAGCGATGCATGTCTTATTTCAATATACATAATACCAAAAGTAAGTAATGCTTAAATGACTCTGCACATTTTAAGGTTTTCTTTTAAGGACCCTGGGGAAACTACAACTCCCAGGATTCCGCAGCATTGAGCCACTGCAGTTGAAATGGTGCCTGATTCCTGCTGTTGCCTCAAAGCGTTGGGTGGCAACAGAAGGAATCCCGTTCACGCTTGAAAAGGGCTGTTTGGGATTACAGTTTCCACAAATCCCTCTCAAAAAACTCTCCATTGAGGCATTGGCTTGCTTGTGTATTTATTTATTTTCCTGATTTTCACTCAAGACCGCTAACAAAAGACATCACAGTGCAGCTTAAAACAATGTAGATGCATTTGAAATATAAATATGGAAATTACAAAAGGAATTATTTGTGTTGAACTTGGAGCGTGAACCGTAATCCCTTAAGAAAAAAGCCTTGGCTGGGAATCCCGTCTGCAGTCGGCGGCCATGTTGTCCCTCCTGAAGGGACCGAGGCAGAAGGAAGGGCCTCAAGATGGGGCCCCAGAGCAGGCCCCCCATTCCTTGGAGGTGGCTCTTCTCTTCAAGGCCTTCACATTGGAGAAGTCAGAGAACTCCTGAATGTCATACACATCTCAGGATGGCTGAGCGGAAAAGGAAGAAGGAAGAGAATGGAGGACCTGGTTGTGAGCATTCAAGTCAGAATCCATGAGTGGACATTGAAGGGGAAGAATGACAAGCCCACAGAGAGGAATTTGGACCTGTTTTTCAAAATTTAGGCTCCAGTTTTGTTGTTTTTATTAACATTTTTAAAAGACTACCGTGTTACAAAACCATGCAAACTCCTGAATGGCATAAATATCTTCTCAGAAAAAGCAAATGTAGACAATGGAGGAGCTGGCTGTGAGAATACAAGTTGGAAGCCATGACTGAAAATGGAAGAAGAAATAATGACAATCCCTCAGAGAGGACTTTGGACCTGTTTTTCAAGACTAGACAGCAGTACATGTGAAAAAGAACTTGGAGTCCTTGTGGACAACAAGTTAAACATGAGCCAGCAATGTGATGCGGCTGCTAAGAAAGCCAACGGGATTTTGGCCTGCATCAATAGGGGTATAGTGTCTAGATCCAGGGAAGTCATGCTACCCCTCTATTGTGCCTTGGTCAGACCACACCTGGAATACTGTGTCCAATTTTGGGCACTGCAATTGAAGGGAGATGTTGACAAGCTGGAATGTGTCCAGAGGAGGGCAACTAAAATGATCAAAGGTCTGGAGAACAAGCCCTATGAGGAGAGGCTTAAAAAACTGGACATGTTTAGCCTGCAGAAGAGAAGGCTGAGAGGAGACATGATAGCCATGTACAAATATGTGAGGGGAAGTCATAGGGAGGAGGGAGCAAGCTTGTTTTCTGCTGCCCTGCAGACTAGGACACGGAACAATGGCTTCAAACTACAGGAAAGGAGATTCCACCTGAACATCAGGAAGAACTTCCTCACAGTGAGGGCTGTTCGGCAGTGGAACTCTCTCCCCGGACTGTGGTGGAGGCTCCTTCTTTGGAGGCTTTTAAGGAGAGGCTGGATGGCCATCTGTCAGGGGTGCTTTGAATGCGATTTCCTGCTTCTTGGCAGGGGGTTGGACTGGATGGCCCATGAGGTCTCTTCCAACTCTACTATTCTATGATTCTATGTGTAGTCAATTATTTAGTAGTCAATGTTTTATATATATTGCGATGTTTTGCTGCTAAATTCATAAATATAGTAATTACTACATAACGCTACCATGTATTGAACTACTATTTCTGATTTATTGTAAAACATGATGTTTTGGTGCCTAATTTGTAATATAACATAATTTGACGTTTGATAGGCTTTTCCTTACCAGGGAGCCCCCGGTGACGCAGTGTGTTAAAGTGCTGAGCTGCTGAACTTGCGGACCAAAAGGTCGCAGGTTCAAATCCGGAGAGCGGAGTGAGCGCCCGCTGTTAGCCCCAGCTTCTGCCAACCTAGCAGTTTGAAATCATGCAAATGTGAGTAGATCAATAGGTACTGCTCTGGCGGGAAGGTAACGGTGCTCCATGCATTCATGCCAGCCACATGACCTTGGAGGTGTCTACAAACAACGCTGGCTCTTCGGCTTTGAAATGGAGATGAGCACGAACCCCCAGAGTCGGACACGACTGGACTTAATGTCAGGGTGAAACATTTACCTTTACTAGGCTTTTCCTTAATCCCTCATTATCCAACATTTTCGCTTATCCAATGTTCTGTTGGCCGGTTTATGTTGGATAAGCGAGACTCTAATATATTACTATCTGGCAGACAGTACAGGATGACAAAAACAAGGACAAACAGACAGAGAGACAGAGAGTTATTCCCCCATCCAGGAACAGATATATAAACCTTCCTTGCTTAGTTGCTCCATACCTCACAACCTCTGAGGATGCCTGCCATAGATGTGGGTGAAACATCAGGAGATAATACTTCTGGAACATGGCCATACAGCCTGGAAAACATACAACAACCCTGTGATCCCGGCCATGAAAGCCTTCAACACAACAGAGAGATATATTTTATCCTAGGTAAAGTAAGTAAGTAAGTAAGTAAGTAAGTAAAAGTTTATTTGTATACCGCCCTCTCTCCCAAAAGGGACTCAGGGCGGTTTCCAATATAAAATCAGCATAAAACATTGTACAATAAAACACTGAAAACACTATAAAACGCTATAAGAATTAAAAACAAAAACAAAACATAACAATTGACTAAAACAATCACATAAGCAGAAGGAATATAATCACTCAAATAACATATGAATCTGCAAAGAAAAAAGAAAAAAGACCACTGGGATGGAGGAGAGGATGGCCTGGAGGGACCACTAGAACTAAAATACAGTGTTATATTCTAAGATGCTTTCGGGCAGAGGAATATAGTGCAATGTTTCAAGTCAAAGAGATGGCCTGTGCAACTACTATAGCTATGGGCTCGGTTATCCAAAGGCGCAGCGGAAGAGCCAGGTTTTAAGCAGCTTTTTGAAGGAAGCCAGGGTGGGTGCTTGCCGGATCTCCTCCGGAAAGGAATTCCAGATCCGGGGAGCAACAATAGAAAAGGCCCGCTCCCTCGTCCCCGCCATAGGTTTCACCTGATGTTAAGTCCAGTCGTGTCTGACTCTTGGGGTTGGTGCTCATCTCCATTTCTAAGCCAAAGAGCCGGCGTTGTCCGTAGACACCTCCAAGATTAGGTGGCTGGCATGGCTGTATGGAACGCCGTTACCTTCCTGCTGAAGCGGTACCTATTGATCTACTCACATTTGCATGTTTTCGAACTGCTAGGTTGGCAGAAGCTGGAGCTAACAGCGGGCGCTCACTCCACTCCCCGGATTTGAACCTGGGACCTTTCGGTCTTCTATAACTATATTGAACTCCATGGTTTTGTGTTGATGTGGCATTGGGCGCTGTGGGGGGGGGGGGGGCGGCAGGAGAGATGGGTGTGTTGTTTTTGTGATATTATTTATTTATTTATTTAATTTATATATGTGCTGGGGAAAGCATTTAATTTCGTTCCACAATGTACATTGACAAGGAAGTTAATCTATTCTATTGTCTTTAATATATCGAAGACGGCCAAATCATGGTTTGCCTTTTGGATTTCAAAAATGCACTAAACCCTGAGTGGTTTGAAATCCGAGGGTTCTGAACCAGCGAAGGGCCCAACAAACTACATCCTGTAGAAAGGTGGGAAGATCCTGCCAGAAGAGGCGTGGCTTCCACCCAAATCCTCCCTCGGCTGATTCAACCAGGAGAGATGACTGTACACAAGGGGTAGCCACTCCCACTCAGTGCCGGTGTCAACAACTGCAAAGGAATTGCCAACCCGGCAGAGATTTCTAGCAAATCGGGGGGTGGATCGAGGGCTCCGTGGTGGTTGTGGGAAGGAAGGAGGGCGCTCAGTAAGCTCGTCCTCTTTCTGGAAGCTGGCAGATCCGGGTCCTGTGGCAGTGGCTGGCCTCTGACGTGGTCACTGGGACCAAAACACAAGCCGACGGAAGGTGATAACCGTCGCCCCCGCTTTCAAATTGATTTGAAAACGCAGCAGAGAGTTCCATAGATTACTCTCCGAAAGAACGGAGCGGGACCGCAACAGACCATTATTAAAAGACCTTTTTTTTCCTTCATTTTCCCTTTCCCTGAACTATGTAACAAATCCCCCCAATAAAAGTAGCATTTATTTTAACAGTAACCCTCTCTATCTGGTTATTTTGTATCTCCCTCTGACTCCTTCCTTTTTGCATGCGGTTTCTCTCCCTCCCGTCCTTTAACTCCGGCTGAGGTTCTCCGCCATAGATTAACATGGCGGACGATATAAATTGGCTCATATCTCTATCAAAATTACCCCTAGAACGCTCCTCTTTTAGTCTTAACCCTTTCTAAGGCTCCTGACTCGAAGACAACCAGCAGACCCGGAATCGGTCCAGTTTTCGGCATCTCAACAGCTGACTGTCAAACAGAACCGCGTTTCTTTCCAAGCCAAGTTGCTGCTTTATCCCGGGTTTTCCTCTCCCCGCGACTCGCGGAATGGTTTTCCCTAGCCCCTTTCTGTGAATTGGGGATGGGGGAATCGCTCTCTCGCGGGGGAAACATAGTTCTCCAAGGACCCTCACCCTCTACAGCTGCCAGGGGATGCCCGGACGGGGGCCCTCCACGTTTCATTCATAATTTCATGATTTTATGAAAGAGAAGAACACTCTTCCCCAGACCTACCCCTGGAACTTATGAAATCCTATACTTCCAAAGACTTACAACCCACATGTGCCCCTTCCCATGCCATCTCTATGAATTCCTTATGAACTCTTTCTCCTCATGTATTTGTGAATTTTCATATTCTATATGACTCACTGTTGTATGAATTTCAAATCGTTGGGCTAACTTCATGGATTGTGAAATCATGTTGCTTGAACCCCACTTCTATGTTGGATTCCCCAGATGTTGTAAACTTCGTTTTTATCAAATGTTTTCTATTGTTTATATCATTCATGATTCCCCTTTATGCAATGTCACCCACCTTTATGGATTCTCCTTTATCTACCTATCTGCCTATATGTATTTATACTCTTTGGGATCCCCGGAAAATATGTATTCTTCCCAGCAGGGTTTATGTTCCAACTTTATTTTAATTTTCATTTTATCCCATATAATTGTCAGGTCATGAAATCAAATGGGAAATATTATGACCCCAACATGAACTCTAGCTCTATGACTCAGACCTCCCTTCCCAAAAACAAAAGGATAATCTGCCACAGTTTAATCCAATCTCATTCCGATCGCATGGACAATATAGGGTTTAGAGTCACCAAATTCCTAAAGGTGACTCGCCCCCAAGGCAAACATTGTCATATCCCAGGCCAGGACGCCGCTGGAAGGCACCCTGTGGAGCCGTCAATGGCGGCTCATCACCACCCATCGCCACTTCCCGTCTGACACCCCAAGGCATATCTAAAATCTGTAAACGTGACAGGACCCCGGACACCCTTGATGGGTGCCATTAATTCCTTTAGAAATCGGCTGGGCCAGAATTAATCAGATATTTCCTGTCCGGTCACCCCATTGTCTCAATAGCTCCCGCCTCCTCCTCTCTGATTGGCCCGAGAGGGGACAAAAAGCGGCTCCCCATTGGGCCAGCAGAGCAAGGCGGGAAACGAAAGCCCGCCTCGTTCAACCTCTCAGCCTATCCGCGATCAGATGGGCAGGGAAGCGGGGCGGGAGATTCAAAGGGCTGTCAGACCGAAACATTGTATAAATATGGCTTTATTTGAAACATATGTTACGCTAGTAGATTGAATGATCGCTATTAGCGTCCTTTTCAGCTGAATTGCTCAATAAAAACTCCTTGGCGGATTTTCCTTCAACTTGGCGGACCTTCTTCATTTCAGGCTTCAGGTTGTATTGCGGCTTATATTCTTCCTTTGGCTTCACCAAGGTCCGTTCCCTCAGGACCGGATCGGCTTCCTTCTAAAGGGGCCCGATCCCCCAAACGCGGTCGATAACATAATTTGGCTTTACCACGAAGGGACTTGCTTGGAAGTTCCAAAGATCAATTTCTAGGCTAAAATTCCAAGCGGCGACCTTGGTCCAGATATTCTGGAACAGGTTGGGGAGAGAAACGGCTGCAAGGAGGGCCCTCCGACCAACAATTTGACCTCATTTCACATCCAAATTTCTCTGGCAGCCCCTTTCTCTCTCTAGATCTGATTCAGGGTACTGAACAAAGGAGCCAGATAGGAGGAAGCAGATTTTTAGCTCCTCGAAGGAAAGGCGCCAACGTGAAACAGGGGACGCCCTGTAAAAATAAAAGGGAACCGGCCCCGTTGTTAAGACCCAGGTGGGCGGAGTTCTGGAGGTATTGCACTTCGGATCAGGGCTCGGTAACAAATTCCTGGTGAAACGCGGGAACATCTGGCGCCCGGTGGTGTGTGAGAACAGTCTGGCTTGTAAGATTACAGGTTCTAGGATCGTGGGGTAGGGGAACGATTGTGTTCCCGGGGCACCTGCGGATCCCACGAACGCCAGCCATTCAGCCTTGGTGTAGGGAGAACTCTTGAAAGGACGAGTTGCATCCAGCCGGTGGGTGAGTCGTTACTCCATTAACTGTCAGGTACTGGGCAGGGGCTGAGCCAAGGATGGGTGTTTGTTCAAGCACGTCTAGGGTGTCCCACCCCAGCAGACATCCCCAGGGATTCTCCATTGGGAAAGATCCTGGCCAATTGGGGTGGGCTTTGCATCGAAAAACATGGTGCAGGCCAGGTTGGGCTAACTCAGAGCACATAAGTGGCCCCTTGTGGCCCTTGAAGGGGGAACAGCTTGCCCCCCCCCTTTTTGCTCGAGTCGCCGAATTCGGAGTGTTGACCTAAGGTGACTCGCCAGGGGGAGGGCAAGTGGTCCCAACTTGCTTATGCTG
The DNA here is from genome assembly GCF_035594765.1 of Anolis carolinensis. NCBI lineage: Eukaryota > Metazoa > Chordata > Lepidosauria > Squamata > Anolidae > Anolis > Anolis carolinensis. The sequence goes on from NC_085845.1 coordinate 81,082,727, forward strand.
CAATGTTCATGGCCCTAAGCCAGGGAGAGAATCGGAGGGGGGGGAGGGGGGCCCACGTCTTCCCATGCAGAGATTTGGGCTCCAAAAACAGCCCCCCAAAGATTCCCCCCTAGACCCTTTTCCCCTTACCCCCTCCTCCAGAGGATTTTCTGGACACATTTGCTTGCCTTCTCCCCACCCCATCAGCCCCCTCCTCCAATCCCCATCCCCACCTTTTCTCCTCACCCTGAGTCCTGCACCGATCCAAAACCCCCAAATCGACCCTTCAAGGGAACCTCTGCTTCCCGGGATCCCACTCTCCCAGACTCACTCTCCCAATTCCCTGCCATTTCCCCCCGTCTCCCTTCCGTTTCCCAGCCCTCTATTCTCTCTCAGCCCCATCTCCCCTCCGTTGCCCAACCTCCTATTCCCTCTCCACCCCTCCCCAACCGAATCCCTCTAAGCCTTTTTCCCTTCCACCCCAAGACTTCTTCCCCCTTGCAGCCCCCCCTCCCTTAATCTCTCCCACTCTTCCTCTCACTTGTCCTTTTTGGCCAGAGGAACAGGGGGAAAGGAGGGGCCATGGGGGGGATGAGACCTCAGAGGAAGGAGGAATTGCCTGTTCAGAGACCATAAAACATCCATTGCCATCCTCTGTTTTATCTGGAGCCTGAATATTGGGTCAATAGTTCTCCAAGGAATTATTTTCCCCTCTCCCCCTCCTTTTCAAAGCAATCTGCTTCTGAATTTTTGAGTCACAGTTCAATTCCCTTTTTCTCTCTTCTTTTCTGTTTGCTTTCAAAACTTTACCCAAAAACTCCAGAAACTCCCCAAAGATCCCAGAGGAACATAAATTTTTAGACTGTAAATTTGCATTTTTGTTGGTTACAATTTGCAAGTGGGACCTTTGATCTGGCATTCTTTCCAAAGCATCAGGTCACACCTTGAAATTTGCTCAAACCAAAGGATCCTGTGTCCTCAAAGACTCCTTTCCCTTTTTCTTTTTTCTTCACCCAATCCCTTTGGGCAACCCTGCAAAACCCCTCCCCCTTTTTTTTTGAATCTCCCTCTCAGCCCCCCCCTTTCTCTCTGGGGGATATTGTGTATCTTTGGAAAACCTTCCATCTTCAGAGACTGGCTGAGTCCTGCCTGGGGCTTCCCTGTTCTCTGAGTAGTATTCTTTGTTTGTTGTCTTGACTTTGGAGCTTCTGTCTGTCCTTTAAATGTGGGGAACCAAGTTTTGTTCCTCTTTCTCATGGTTTTCTTCCTTGAGCTATCCTTTCTGTTCCTCTCTCTCTCTCTCTCTCTCTCTTGTTTGCTATTTCTTGAATGACTGTGTATACAATGGGTTAGGGATTTTACTAACACTCTCTCAGTATAAAAGGGACCGTTGGGAATTGTAGAATGGGGATCCTGGCACCCCACATGGAAGGCACTCCACTCCGACCTGGACTACCAGGACCATCATCCGCTCCTGTGGCTATAAAGGGACTCTGAGAAACCCAGCTCAGATAAGGCGAGAGCAACCAGTGGGGTGCCATCACGGTGATGAGGCCCCCACCCACAAGCTGGCTCCAACCCCTGGCAGGGGTCGTAAGGCTGACCCTGAGCAGAAGAACATCCCCTTCAACTGCAGGGAGGAAAGGGCGCCCCCACGAGACCAGGAGAAGGCTGGCAGGTAAGGGCGACCCCTCCTCACCTGAAGAAGAGGTGGCAGAGGCTAAAAGTGTGTCCCCATGGAGCCACGAACAGGACCCTCGCTGTTGGTCGCTGGGTCAGGCGCGAGTGGGGAGCCCAAACATGGCTGCGAGGGTGCCAGAGGAACCTTCAGTATTGAAAATGTCCCAGAAGGTATGAATGATTTATTTCCATTTTTTTCCCTCCTTTATTCTTCCTTATAAAATTAACCCTCCACTCTTAGGGTCTTGGGGGAAGGGGAGTGGGGAGGGGACACGTGATCTCTTTTCTTTGCTGTCTTGAGGCATTCTCTATCCCTTGGACCTCCTCCCGGGTGGAGGTGCTGGACCTGGCTGTGGACACTAGGAGGCGCCTGGTGGAGATGGCATCACAACCTCCTCGAAGCCCTCCTGACCTCCTACATAGCTTGCGAAGTGCTGGAATCCGTGCCAGGATCCATCAAGAGTGCTCCTGAACCAGAACCAGCCCCCACCAGCGGTGAGGAAGACAAAGATCTGTGGACAGCTGAGCTGGGAGACGACCTGAAGGTGTTGTTCCGGAAAACACCTCCTCAGGGACCGCCGCCCGCAAACTGTCCTGACCCACACCCTCCCGAGGCCCGGAGAAAGACCAAAAGCCAGAGACCAAAGCACAAGACCCCCTCCAAGGACTCCTCCAAATTCCATCCTTCTAGCACCACGGGAACACCCCCATTTGGACCTACAAACATTTGACAGCTCGCTTTGACAGCTGTCAAATCGGCCCTCACTTCAACCCCCCCGCTTGGAAGAACTAACACCACGATTCCACTGGGAGCTGTCCGGCGTGCTGAATCAGGAGCCGTGAGTCCTAATTTCCCCTCTAGTTTTCTCTCTGCTCTCTCCCTATCTTTCCCACTGGGAGCTGTCCAGGGTCCTAACCCTAGAAAATGCTAACCCTAATTCTCATTTTTTCTCTGACTCTCCCTGCCAGTTCTAGCCCGGTGTTGTATGAATGGCTTTCTTCTAAAGTAAACTTCTGGCAACAGTTGGCCACCAAAGCCTTAAATGTCTCAGATTTTTGCCTGTCCAGTGGAGCCTCAGCCACAGACCTGTTTTCCACCTGTTTAATTGGCATTCCAGAACCTCTGGAAATTTTTAGAAATTATACCATGTTCCAAGACATCCCAAAGGATATGTCTTACAGAGATCTCTCTAACTGGGGAAGAGTCTCCATGGACAAGTTGCCTGGCATGGCTACCATCCGCCTTGCCCATGTTCCTCAAGCAGAAAATTGTTTTCAAATACCCACCTGCATCGGTGAGTGCCATCAGCTTCCCATTGACAACTCTCTAAATTGCACACATATAGAAAAACTGTCTCATTTGAATGCCCATTTGGTCCTGCCCCCAGGATGGTTTTTCCTGTGTGGACAGACAGCCTATGGTTATCTACCTGCCAATACCTCCATGGGGAATTGTGCCTTGGGTAGGCTGTCTCTTTTTATGCCTTCCAAGAACGACCTAGAATTGGCACACTCTTTGGGTCGGAAGGCAAGATCCATTCAAAACTTGGATCCGAATTGTGACCCCTCAGTAGTACTAAAAGGCATCCCACAATTTGTGGCGGCTGCATTGTTCACTCCTGGAGTGGCCTCAGCCATGAATTATAGAGCCATAAAGCATCTGGCCTGCGCTCTGGTCAAAAACATCAATTATACCTCTCAAGCCTTGGCATCAGTGGCAAAGGAAATGCATGAGCTGCGGGAGGCTGTATTAGATAACAGGGCAGCTATTGATTTCCTCCTATTGAAAAACCACTATGGCTGTGAGAGTGTAAGGCACATGTGCTGCTTTAATTTGACAGACCAGACTCCTATGATTCATAAATCCATCGAGGGTTTGAATGATTTGGCCTCAGGAATTAAGGAGACGACTGGATTCGACCTTAGTTTTCTAACAGACTGGCTCCCTTCTTTAGACTGGTTGAGGAAAGGTTTCCTCCTCTTTCTAGCTGTAATCCTTTTCCTCCTAATAATAAGCGGCTGCTGGTCGCATTTGCCCGCTCTGTTCCAAATTTGTCGCAAAAAGAACCATTCGAACCCCTCTCAGCAGATGGCCATGCTGCCGCTAAGAGGTTATAATGTTTATGCGGTAGGGCAGGGGCGAAATAGGCTCCGCCCATCTCGCCCCGCCCTCCCGAGTGGGGGTATGATAACCGTCGCCCCCGCTTTCAAATTGATTTGAAAACGCAGCAGAGAGTTCCATAGATTACTCTCCGAAAGAACGGAGCGGGACCGCAACAGACCATTATTAAAAGACCTTTTTTTTCCTTCATTTTCCCTTTCCCTGAACTATGTAACAAATCCCCCCAATAAAAGTAGCATTTATTTTAACAGTAACCCTCTCTATCTGGTTATTTTGTATCTCCCTCTGACTCCTTCCTTTTTGCATGCGGTTTCTCTCCCTCCCGTCCTTTAACTCCGGCTGAGGTTCTCCGCCATAGATTAACATGGCGGACGATATAAATTGGCTCATATCTCTATCAAAATTACCCCTAGAACGCTCCTCTTTTAGTCTTAACCCTTTCTAAGGCTCCTGACTCGAAGACAACCAGCAGACCCGGAATCGGTCCAGTTTTCGGCATCTCAACAGCTGACTGTCAAACAGAACCGCGTTTCTTTCCAAGCCAAGTTGCTGCTTTATCCCGGGTTTTCCTCTCCCCGCGACTCGTGGAATGGTTTTCCCTAGCCCCTTTCTGTGAATTGGGGATGGGGGAATCGCTCTCTCGCGGGGGAAACATAGTTCTCCAAGGACCCTCACCCTCTACAGCTGCCAGGGGATGCCCGGACGGGGGCCCTCCACGTTTCATTCATAATTTCATGATTTTATGAAAGAGAAGAACACTCTTCCCCAGACCTACCCCTGGAACTTATGAAATCCTATACTTCCAAAGACTTACAACCCACATGTGCCCCTTCCCATGCCATCTCTATGAATTCCTTATGAACTCTTTCTCCTCATGTATTTGTGAATTTTCATATTCTATATGACTCACTGTTGTATGAATTTCAAATCGTTGGGCTAACTTCATGGATTGTGAAATCATGTTGCTTGAACCCCACTTCTATGTTGGATTCCCCAGATGTTGTAAACTTCGTTTTTATCAAATGTTTTCTATTGTTTATATCATTCATGATTCCCCTTTATGCAATGTCACCCACCTTTATGGATTCTCCTTTATCTACCTATCTGCCTATATGTATTTATACTCTTTGGGATCCCCAGAAAATATGTATTCTTCCCAGCAGGGTTTATGTTCCAACTTTATTTTAATTTTCATTTTATCCCATATAATTGTCAGGTCATGAAATCAAATGGGAAATATTATGACCCCAACATGAACTCTAGCTCTATGACTCAGACCTCCCTTCCCAAAAACAAAAGGATAATCTGCCACAGTTTAATCCAATCTCATTCCGATCGCATGGACAATATAGGGTTTAGAGTCACCAAATTCCTAAAGGTGACTCGCCCCCAAGGCAAACATTGTCATATCCCAGGCCAGGACGCCGCTGGAAGGCACCCTGTGGAGCCGTCAATGGCGGCTCATCACCACCCATCGCCACTTCCCGTCTGACACCCCAAGGCATATCTAAAATCTGTAAACGTGACAGGACCCCGGACACCCTTGATGGGTGCCATTAATTCCTTTAGAAATCGGCTGGGCCAGAATTAATCAGATATTTCCTGTCCGGTCACCCCATTGTCTCAATAGCTCCCGCCTCCTCCTCTCTGATTGGCCCGAGAGGGGACAAAAAGCGGCTCCCCATTGGGCCAGCAGAGCAAGGCGGGAAACGAAAGCCCGCCTCGTTCAACCTCTCAGCCTATCCGCGATCAGATGGGCAGGGAAGCGGGGCGGGAGATTCAAAGGGCTGTCAGACCGAAACATTGTATAAATATGGCTTTATTTGAAACATATGTTACGCTAGTAGATTGAATGATCGCTATTAGCGTCCTTTTCAGCTGAATTGCTCAATAAAAACTCCTTGGCGGATTTTCCTTCAACTTGGCGGACCTTCTTCATTTCAGGCTTCAGGTTGTATTGCGGCTTATATTCTTCCTTTGGCTTCACCAAGGTCCGTTCCCTCAGGACCGGATCGGCTTCCTTCTAAAGGGGCCCGATCCCCCAAACGCGGTCGATAACAAAGGGAGGGAGGGAAGGAAGAGGCAAGCCTGCAAGCCTTGTCTGCGGCCTCCCTGAACCATCACAGCCGCTTTGGTGGTGAGTGAGTGAGCCTCCTCTGCTTCTCCCCCTCTTCCTCCCCCCCTCTTGCCCTGTTCTCTGGATCCCTTTACAGTCCTTTGACCAACATAATGCTAAAAGGGAGGATTTCCACTTCTGGTTCTTTACAGGTCTTTGAACTCTAGACAAGCCCCTTAGTGTTTCTCAAAGAGAAAGGAGACTGCCTGTATTTTGAGTGCCTGTTGCTGATCTCCCTGCCAAATGAGGCCCACTGAGTTGCATTTGCAGTACAAAATCTGGAAACAAAAATCTGTTGGATGCTGTGAGTTTTCCGGGCTGAATAGCCATGTTCCAGAAGCATTCTCTCCTGACGTTTCGCCCACATCTATGGCAGGCATCCTCAGAGATTGTGAAGTCTGTTGTGTTGTAATATGTAAGAAATCATTTAGTGTGTGTGTGTGTCAACAGCAAAATAAGATGCATGAAGCTGATTGGTTGAGCCATGCCTGGAGAGCTGTTATGCCTGGGAGTTTTTGATACTGTTGCAATTTTATTCAGGCTTGAGCTAAGCAGGTGCAGAGACAGTTGGAAGAAAGAAGCAGACAGAGAAGGATACACAGAGTTTAAAGTGTGTTCTTCATGAGCTGCTGGAAGGAATTTATCCACATGGACAAAGGAAAGATTAAATCTCTCATAAAAGGACATTATGTGAGTTGGTGCAACTGAGCACCTTGTACATATGCTGTTCTGGATTGAAGAAGAATAAACCACTTGTTATTTATTGTTCACCTGCGTGGCACATACAGTAGAATCTCACTTATCCAAACCTCACTTATCCAAACTTCTGGATAATCCAAGCCATTTTTGTAGTCAATGTTTTCAATATATCGTGATATTTTGGTGCTAAATTCGTAAATACAGTAATTACAACATAACATTACTGCATATTGAACTACTTTTTCTGTCAAATTTGTTGTATAACATGATGTTTTGGTGCTTAATTTGTAAAATCATAACCTAATTTGATGTTTAATAGGCTTTTCCTTAATCCCTCCTTATTATCCAAGATATTCGCTTATCCAAGCTTCTGCCAGCCCATTTAGCTTGGATAAGTGAGACTCTACTGTATCTTCTTTATCTGGCAAGGCAGTGCGTGGACTACGCATTTTGATTTTTCATTAAGTCTTATGTTGGAAACTAGGCAAGTGGGGTTTGTATATCTGTGGACTGTTCAGGGTGGGAGAAAAATCTCTTATCTGCCTGAGGGAAGTGTGAATGTTGCAATTGACCAGCTTGATTAGCATTGCCTAGCCTTGCAACTTCAAAGTCTGGCTGTTTCCTACCTGGGGGAATCCTTTGTTAGGAGGTGTTAGCTGGTCAGCTCCAGCTCCCTGCGAATACATGAGAGAAGCCTCCCACAAGGATGGTAAAACGTCAAACACCCAGGCGTCCCCCGGGCAACATCCTTGCAGACAGCCAATTCTCTCACACCAGAAGCGTCTTACAGTTTCTCAAGTCACTCCTGACACGGAAAAAAAATATATTACCAGTAGCCAGATTTTGTTCAACAGAAAGGAAGAAACATTTAAAATGAACAAAATCTGGCTACCAATATTAAAAAACAAAAATCAGGACAGTAAAGAAAGAACACCATTCAGAAAACACAGAAATTCCAGACATGGATCAATTAGGGCCAGCTAACACCTCCCAAAAAAGGATGCTCCCAAGGAGGAAGCAGCCTGACCTTGAAGCTGCAACGCTATTTAATGCTAATCAAGCTGGCTAATTGCAACATTCAAGCAGTTGAATCCAGGCAGTTGAGAGGTTTTTTTCTCCCACCCTGGACATTCCACTGATACATAAACCCTACTTGCCTAGTTTCCAACACCTCACAACCTCTGAGGATGCTTGCCATGGATGTGGAAGAAACGTCAGGAGAGAATGCTTCTGGGACACAGCCATATAGCCTGGAAAACTCACAGCAACCCAGTGATTCCAGCGATGAAAGCCTTCAACAACACAATCTGTTCTTGGTTTGAAAGTGGTTTTTCCTGTTTCATTGTGTGGCACTTACTTTGGAAGTCATTATCCTTCAGAAACTTTGCTTTTGTGGCTGCCACAAACTAGGTTGAATTGGTTGAGACTCTGAAAAACTCACTGAAAAACTATAACAAAATGTGCTGCAGGATATCCTGCAAAAAACAAAGTTTTGGCAGTTTAATAAACTTTTCCCAGGTTTTTATGATTAAACCATTCAGAAATGACGTTTATAACCCAGGAACAAAAATTGTGTTACATAGTGTTACCTGAGATGAGATTTGTAGGAGCTTTTTTACATTGTGCATGTAAAATATTCACATAGTGATTATGGGTAATTTTTAAAGGGTTTTTAGTATTATTCTTTATATGAGCTTTCTCCAATCAGCAATACAGTAGAGTCTCACTTATCCAACGTTCTGGATTATCCAACGCATTTTTGTAGTCAATGTTTTCAATGCATTGTGATATTTTGGTGCTAAATTCGTAAATACAATAATTACTACATAGCATTAATGTGTAATGAACTACTTTTTCTGTCAAATTTGTTGTATAACATGTTTTGGTGCTTAATTTGTAAAATCATAACCTATTTTGATGTTTAATAGGCTTTTTCTTATTCTCTCCTTATTATCCAACATATTTGCTTATCCAATGTTCTGCCGGCCCATTTATGTTGGATAAGTGATACTGTACTGTATATAAATTTATTACGGTCAACAGATCAGATAACTTTGTGGTTTTTTCTACATTATAGCTGAATTCTCAATTTACTTCTGACACAATACTTAAATAAATATCATATCAGATAAAACAAGTAGAACCAAAACATAATATTAATGACAGGATTATATAAGAATAAATATTATGAAATACAGGTAAAAATTCCCTTGAGTTTATGATGTCATTTTTTGCCAACAAGTGAGCGCTGTGACATAAATCTGGCCACTTTAACTGTTACCTTTGGATTCTGATCTCCCAGCAAATGGTGTATGTAAAATTCATCAGTTCTTCCAGGAAGGCTTTGTAGAATTGGGTGGATAAATGTATGTCAGAAGCCACTGTAGAAGGAACAGTATAACAATACATGTCTTATCGTCTCCACTGAGCCAACACCACAGCGACATAAGCGTGCATCATAGGGGACATTGTTACACCTCTCCTCTAATAAGGCTCAAGGTAATACATTAAATTTTGCAAGAGTGAATGCTTTTCTGTATTTTGGAAGGGTTAAAATATTAAAATGACTTGCTAGCATAAAAGAGTGACCATTGTCTCTGAATTCAGGATATATAGTAGCTGCACTTACATGGTACTGTAATTCATTATCTGTGATTCGCTGATATATTTCCTTTTTTGCTTTCATATATCCCATTGCCAAAATAGTGGTTCATGAGAAACCCAGTTTACCTAGTTTCTCATCCAGTGTCTTTTTCCATTTAGAATGGAACCCGTCAGTTAATACTAAGGGAGTCAATCCCACAGGGATAAAAAAACATTTGTAACCAGAAATTTAATTTAAGGATCCATGTCCAGAACTCAATTGACATTTGGCCTGTTTCTAATCATAAAAGTGTATTTGACACACATCTAGGAAGGCCAAGGATAGAATATGAGTTTTTTTGAACTCAGATTGGACCTATACATGCATATGTCAAGCCAATATCAAGGGCAGCAAAGCCAGACACCTTTGCAGATCTACATGTAAATTACTCCTATTAACCTCAGTGGGGTTTACTTCTAGGAAGGGTGTATCCTAATGGTACACAGGTCCTATCTAATCTTGGAAGCTAAGCCAAGTCAGCCCTAATTGGTACTTGAATAAAAGACCGACAACAAATGCCACTTGCTGTAGGCTATATTATAGAAGAAAGAATTTGCAAAATGATCTCTTGAGTATTCCTTGCCAAAGAAAAACTACAAAATGCATAAGTTGTTGGGACTTATACACAAAATACACACACCAGTGGATATTTCTGCAACTGGAAGTACGGTCCATTGAATTAAATAGGACTGACTTCTGAGTCAACGTGTATAAGATTCTAATGCACATTTAACAAATCATTTTGATCTTCAATGGCTCATCCTAGGGTCAGATACAAAAGAGTACATCATTCATGCACCCTTCACAGTTGTATAAAAGAGGAAATAACAGTTATACCTGCTGAAATTTCCTTTACTATAGTGCTATTAAAGGTGCAGGACAGCTCTTCTTCATTTGCTCAGCCTTGCTTCCCCTCTCTATTGGTGGCACAGATACACACTTCGTCACCTTGCAGGCTGTCATCCCGCCTCAGGCTTTTTGAAGAAGAATTTCACATCGCTAATAGAAAAGAATTCTTTTAGCCAGATCTAACCAGATTTCAAAGAAACTCTTTCACCATAATAAAAGGGATAGGAGAAGGAGACGGGGGCACTGTTATTCCAAACCTCTACAAGGGATTTAAAGACTTGATGGAACTTTTAGGCCCCTTCCACAGATCTGTATTAAATCCACATTGAACTGGATTATATGGTGGTGTGGACTCAGATAACCCAGTTCAAAGCAGATATTGTGGATTATCTACCTTGATATTCAGGGTTATATGGCTGTGTGGAAGGGCCCTCAGTTAAGCAAAAATTGAGATCAGACTTTAATGTTCAGAGAAAATAAGTGATCGTTCAAGAGTCTAGAAAGGACCTTAGCAAAACCTCAGAAAACCTTTGTTATTGTTTCAGATTTGTGTCATATTATCAATATGAAGTCAGCATTTGGAAGTATTCAGAAAATATGATTCTATGGAATTAAATTCATCACATTGTAAATTTAGTATTCCACTCTTTTAATCTTTATTATTGTAGCTTTGGAGTCACATTTCTGAGCTTACCTGAAACATTTTTTCTCTCTGATTTTTAGATATTCTGAAGATTGGTCAGGGCCTTTTTAAAAATAATGTGGACGAAGAATGCTTCTTACTTGTAAATTGATTGTCAAATTCTTTGCCATATGGTGATAGATTGAAATCTTTCCCAAATAATACCAGAATGTGTTGATTGCTGACTAGAACTGCTAAAGTTTGTGTAATCATGTGTATGTGTGTGTGTTTTAAATGATATTTGGGTAAGGTAGGGTGGAGACAATGGGTTCTCCCTTTTCAATTTCGTATCACACATAGCTTCTGAAACTACTTGAGCTTCCCCAAAGCTTTCACTGCTTAAGAAAACAGGGCTATGGCTATGTTGGCTGAGGAAGTTCCATGGACTGTGTCCAAAGTAAACCATTTAGCAGAATGAGGTGGGACAGAAGTAAATATGTGAATGATTTTATTACAGGATCAGGTTTGCATCAGAGAAGTCACCATTTCAGATATCCTGTTTCCAAACTGCATTTTATGTGTCTTCAAGTCATGTATTGACTGATTGTAATCCCATTAGTTTCATAGAGTTTTCTTAGGCAAAGAATACTCAGGGGTGATTTGGTCAGTTCCATTCTCTTGAGCAAGCATCCTTAATATGCGGCCCCCCAGCTATTTGGGCCTCCAGTTCCCAGAAGCCCTAGCCAGCTTGTCCTGTGGTCAGGAATTCTGGGAGTTGGAGTCCCAGAAAGCTGGAGGGCTGCGGTTTGCCACCAGGTTTACTGTTGCCAATTTTTTCATGACCCCAACACTGCTAAGGGGACCCTGTTTGGGTTTGTGACCCACAGTTTAAGAAGCAGTGCTGTAGACTAGTATATTTCAGAGGAAGGAACTGGTGTATCATATAATCTTATTTTTCACAAAACAAATAAAACACTGCAAACTATGCCATATCTTAAGCAACTATTTGTAAACAAGTCAGAGCAAAAAAATGTGAGAGCTGCTATTCTGTATTGACTTTATTGGACTATAAGCTACTTTTATTCAAGACTAAATACAAACAGAATTGTGCATGGTAACATATTATATTAACAGCATTATAAGCATCAGTATATAATTACAATATTACTTGTAGGTTAAAAAGGGATGACATGGGCTATTTGTCTTAACCACAAAATACTGTTTTTAATGAGAGTTAGTATTCGTCTTACAGAAAAATTCTCATTTCCTCCTTTCATCTATATATTTAGATGCAGAATGCAACAGTGGGTATATTATATTTGCATAGCAAACATCTGCTTTGAAACAGATGCTGCAAAATTAGTCACTGTTTTATACCAGTTATTCATAGGGAGTGATATTTAATGTTTTCAAAGGAAGTTTGTAAGAAGAAGGATAATGGCAGACAAGCTGTTCGAAAGGCCATTTATTCCTCCCTAGCAATTATTACCTTCCAGTATGCATGATATAGTTGTTCTGCGTGCCAAGGAATTCCAGATTTACTTTCTTGGGGCCTGACTGATATCACTGTGTCCTTCAAAGAGCAATGGGAAACCCTGTGTCAACCGAAGAAAATAATTCACTTTCTGATAGTTTATTGGATTGGGAGTGAGGCGACCTTTTGGTGGGTGCGGCGAGAAGCAAAAGGGTGGGACCAAAATACCATAATAGTTTTAAATTGTTCTGCTACTTAGTAATTTTATATTGTTTTAAAGTAATTATGCTTCCGTGCGGTGGCTTGTCTAACTGTGTTTCAGTACTTTTACAGGTAATTTGTATTTAATGTATTATGTTTTAATTCATGCATGAATGGCCTTGGATCCTTATAAGAAGGAAGGCTGGAAATTAATTAATTAATTAATTGGCATAAATAAATAAAAATCTTGGGAGAGACACTTCAATGTCTTAGAGAATGGAAGGAAATATACAAAGGTTTGGTTCGGTATGGTGATATGGACTAAGGTCTTGATGGCGAACCTATGACACGTGTGTCAGCACTGACACGCGGAGCCATTTTTGATGACACGCAGCCGCATGCAGCTGCATAGAGAAGTATGGGGCCACATTCCAAGAAGGACATTTCATCCTCGGCTCCTGCATGGCCAGGTGCAGTAGCCGAGGATAAAACATTTGTTTCAGTGTAGTGTAGACACTCTGTGCCAGAGGTCTATAAGGAAAAAAACAACAGAACTCCGGCACAGAGCGTCTAGTTAAGTAAAGGTTAAGTAAAGGAAGTGGTAGGAGCAGTAGCCGACCCTTTCAAGAAACATGGACAGAGATGTATGGCATTATAGAAAAATTAGCAGATCATTTTGCGTTCTATGTACTGAAACGGTAGTAAGCAGAACGTGGAATATAAGTAAACATTTTGAAACTAAAGTGAAGATGAAAAAATTGAGGATGAAAGGAAGGAATACATTTCTAGGCAGCTACACCTTTATAAGAGCCAATCTAATTCCATCCTTAAATTTGTAAAAGGCTCTACAAATTTAACATCTGCAAGTCTGAGTATCGCTCACTCCATAGCTCAGCATGGAAAAGCACTCAGTGAAGGAGAATTTATTAAAGAAACTCTCCTAAGATGTGCACCAGCTCTGTTTCACGATATGCAGGATAAAGATGCAATTATTAAGAGAATATCTGAGTTACCACTCAGTAGAAATATCATTTTAAAAAAAAGGCCCGGGGTGTGGCGCAAGCTGGTGAGCAGCCAGCTGCAGTCAGCTGAGACCAATCACTCTGACCAAAAGGTCATGAGTTCGAGGCGAGCTTGGAGCCTGCATTTGTCTTTGTCTTTGTTCTATGTCAAGGCATTGAATGTTTGCCTTATATGTGTAATGTGATCTGCCCTGAGTCCCCTTCGGGATGAGAAGGGCGGAATATAAATACTGTAAATAAATAAATAAATAAATAAATGACCAAATAATGAGACTGAACACAAACGTACAACATTAATTAAAGAGAGGCATAAGTAATTGTATATATATTTCTCTATTTCTTGATGAAACTACTGATGTCACATCACATGCTCAGTTGGCCATTATTGGTTGATATTCTGATGGTCTCACAATGAGATAAGAGTTGACAAAGTTAGTATCAGTGCCAACAAGTTCATCAGGAAGAGAAGTATGTAAGGTTGTTTTACAAACATTCAATGACCTAAGCATTGATATCTCTAAAGTTGTGTCATTGACAACAGATGAGGCACCAAACATGGTGGGGAAAAGGTCAGATTTGTCAAATTGTTTACAGAAGCTATTGAACATCCGATTGTGTCTTTTCATTGTATTATCCATCAGGAGGCTTTATGTGCCAAGGCAGGATTCATCAACTCAAATTACTTAATGCCAGTTGTTACAAAAATAGTTAATTTAATAGCTGCTTGCCCCCTTCACAAGCGAGAATTTTCTGCACTTTTACTGGAGGTTGATTTTTGGATTCTTGGGAATCTCAGCACATGGTACTTTCCCCTTCCTATTTATATGTAGAAAATTAGCAGCAGAGCCACAAAGCATTATAACTTCAGGGATTATTTGATTATCTGTTTTGAGCTGGATTATATGGTAGTGTAGACTCATATAATCCAGCTCAAGGCAGATAATGTGGATTGATAATCTGCTTTGATAATCTGAATTATATGGCAATATAGAAGGGGCCTGAAAGATATGTTCTTCGAAAGAGATTTAATGACCTATAAGAAAACGGTTTGTATTGTCACTGTATCCATTAAATTGGTACATTTAGAAAGTACTGTAATGTTCTTTTCCTTTTAATATATTTCTGAGGGCTATGAAAAGCATACCCGTGTTTTTCAGGACACATGATAAATTGTGTTGCCTCCTCTCAGGATCCCATTTTATGACAAAATCAGGCAGCACTGTGCTCTCAATGAAAAAACTGTTGAGCACAAGAACACCTTGTATATGTGTACTTGAACACTACTAGTAAAATGATTAATCTTGATAAAGTAATCAGATTTAATTTACATCTAGTGTACTTGCTTGCAAACAAACTGGATAATAGATTTATCCAAGAAATAAAGTTGGGAGTACACTAGAAAGCTGATATATGCCAGGCCACTGAGTTCTTTCTCCCACCTTGGACCTTACACAGCTATATAAACCTCCCTTGCCTAGTTTTCGACATACCTCACAATCTCTGAGGATGCCTGCCATAGGTGTGGGCGAAATGTCAGGAAAGAAAGCTTCTGGAACATGGCAACACAACCAGAAAGACTCACAGCAACCCAGTGATTCCAGCCATGAAAGCCTTCAACAAGTTCCAAAATTCCCATTCTATTTTAATGAGTATTTACGCATTTAAATATATGTTCATTTCATTTGTGTATAATCAGTGTGCAGCTTACTAGTGATGATAAACTTCCTTATTGCTTTGGTATGGAAAATAATTACACCAGACGAGGACCTATGTCCCAGATGTATGCCTCCTGTAGTAATGGTAATGCATAAATTAAGGGGTTCATCGACGTGAATTGGTGGATAGGAGTGCTTGACCCCTTCCCTTATCCAGTCAATATCATGCATATATTCTCTCTTTTGGAAACGACCAGTGAAACCATATTTCTAGTTTTCAAGACAGCTGGGCAAAAGCAGGAGAGAAAATAAGGGGAACTTGATGGGGTCACTAGCTAAGGAATCGATTAAATAATACTCATTCTTGCCCCTGATTCTCTTGCAAATGCTGTATTGTCGGAATTTTTAAGAACCATGTGTTTTTCTTGTAACATGTAGTTCTGCCCTCAGTACTATTCCTTTATTTGTCTTTACTTCAAGAGATTCCCGTATGAATTAGAAATCTAAATTTACCACATTGAGCAGAAATCTGTGTGTGCGTACATGCAAGTAAATGCATATCTACGAGTGGTCTATATAGAAGCAGAAGTGAAAGCTTGCAGGAAACTTATAAAACGTATTTCATTATTTCCTCTTCCTTATTTGCATTACTGCGAAAACCAAGCAAACCAATATTTGTGAAAGACGTGGTGTTCTAACCAGGTGATGTATATTAAAAATGAGATACTATTAAAAGCAAGGAGAGTTAAGTTAGTTATGACTTATTGAAGAGGTAGAAAAGCTCCAGGGGACTGGGCTACGCCAATACCTTAATGTGAAATTGTAAGTATCTCTGGTGTGAAAAAATACCTTTTAAAAATGTCTTGGTGAAAATTGTCAGAAATATTAAAAATTAACTAGGTATTTTTAATTACAAAAATATGAGTCAAGCACTGAAAGGCCTAAGCTGTAGTTCAATATAAGCAGGTGTGCCTGTAGCTTAGTAGGCCTCGGTCTGTGACTAGGCCTCAGTCTGTGAAAAGGCCTCAGTCTGTGAGAAGGCCTCGTGCTAATGCCACAACTCCTTGATACAGTTCCTCATGTTGTGGTGACCCCCAAACATAAAATTATTTTCATTGCTACTTAATAACTAATTTTGCTACTGTTATAAATTGATGTCAATATCTGATATGTAGGATGTATTTTCATTCACTGGACTAAATTTGGCACAAATGCCCAATATGCCCAAATTTGAATACTGGGGGGTGGGTGTGTGGGAGGGATTGATTTTGTCATTTGGGAGTTGTAGTTTCTTGGATTTATACAAGAAACTACAATCAAAGAGCATTCCGAACTCTTGTCACACTGAACTTTCATGACCAGCAGAAAATACTGGAAGGGTACCAGAGAGTCTTTGGCAACCCCTCTGACATCCCCTTGCGACCCCCCTCAAGGGTCCCAATCCCCAGGATGAGAAACTCTGGCCTAGTGTGAGAAGCTTCAGTGAGAGAATTTATTTATTTCTAGCAGTTATACCCCGCCCTTCTGACCCGAGGGGACAGGCCCAGGTTGAAGGCCTCATGTGTGAAGTTTCGGTGTGAAGGCTGCTGTGTGTGAAGCTCTTGTGTAAGTTCAGTGTGAGAGGAGGCTCTGTGAGAGTGAAGTTGTTTATCTGCATGAGAAAGAAGCCCAGCATGGAAACAAAGAAGTATAAAGAATTTTATTTGTGTTATGGAAACCTTGTTTTTGTAAATAGTGCAACCATGTTATTTTGCTACAAAGAAAAGCCTCCAAAGGAAGAGTTAACATTAGTTTGTGTGTTTTTGTTCTTTTTGTCACTTTTGGTTACTGGTGCAGGGTCACGCTGCTGCTAATAAGTTACTCTGCTATATGTTTATGGGGAGGGTCTTTTGTTAATAAGCTCACTTGTCCAACAAGGGTTATGGGCCCAGTATAGACCAGTTTAGCCCAGACATATATACCTGGTTTTAGAAGATAATATGAACCCTACAGGTGTGATTTTTTAAAAAAGAAGTGGTGTGGTAACTACATCTGAGGATCATCAGAACTAGAAAAATGGCCTTGGAGTATATAAAAATATTTCTTTTAACGAGAAAAAGGTAGAAAGAAAGTATAATATGAAAAAACCTCAGACTAAGCTGTGTGTTGCAGTTAATCTCAATTTTAAATGACTTTATTAAATTGTTTAAGATAAATACATTTAGATAGCTTTTGTATGTGTTAGAAATTGGCAATTCCAATTCCAAGTAAATGAAGGGAACCCTGAGGACAGGTGATGTGTGGGTGGGGGAAAATAAAGAAAACACCAAATAGATGCAACAATAAAAAAGAGAAACACCTTTTTGTAAATGACCAGTTCAAATCCCGAGTAGGAGTACTTTGTCCATTTCCTAGGAGTTTATTGCACATGATGAAAGGGCCAGGAAGGTTGAGAGTGATAGAAAGTACCAATTTTGGTACTGATCCTGCCCATTTATTCATTTCATCCTTGCTACTACTGACATACATCTCCTTGTACATACACACAAAGGTCTTGATCTTTTTTTTAAAAAAGTTACTATTATGACATTGTGTCGTCGAAGGCTTTCATGGCCGGGATCACAGGGTTGTTGTATGTCTTTCGGGCTGTGTGGCCATGTTCCAGAAGAAGAATGCTTCTGGAACATGGCCACACAGCCCGAAAGACATACAACAACCCTATTATGACATTATTTATCACCATCAGCATAATTTTTAATATAGTACCATCAGTATACAAACTTATTATAAACTCAATGGAGCTTACATTTGTGTAATGATTGGATGGTAGCTTCAGTCTTGTTCAAGTGGAAGTGTTTTGCTATGAATTCTTGGTCTCATCAATAACTTGACTGGTCCTTGGAGGAGCTGTGGCCATTTCTGTATTATAGACTGTTGTATGCAAATTTATGATTTATTTTATTTGTTTATTTCCAACACTTGTATCCCGCCCTTCTCACCCCGAAGGGGACTCATGGCAGCCTCACAGCCGGCAGCAATTTGATGCCCGACATACAAATTCCAAAAATAACAATAACAAATTATCTTGGACTGAATGCAAAGTGTCAACTTCTACAAAAAAACGTGATTCACTCATTAAATCTTCTCTTTTCTAGGCATTTGCTGTCAAGATTCAGTTGTGGGATCCCTCTGAATAACCATGGCAGAAGGCGGATTCGATCCCTGTGAATGTATTTGTTCACATGAGCATGCAATGAGGAGACTAATCAATCTGGTGAGGACAATTGAGGGGCATTTTCTGTGTTTTGAGTATTATATTATGTTTCTTTCAGATCCGAGTTTCACAAAATAAGGAATTTTGGTTTAGTCTTTCAAATTCCCATTCCATTCCATTTGCAAGGTGGCTGTCTAACTACATCTTTGAGCTGCTCTGCTGCAAAATCTCTTATAGTGCTATATATATTATTCATAGTGCATGGGTGTGCAGAGTTACGTGAGAAGCCTTCCTTCTGAGCATTGACAGTTATTCTCATTGTTTCCATAGAATCTCTGAAATGTGTGACCCTGTAGGTTTCTGAATGACAACGTCACAATTCCTATATATTACTATCCTGGCAAGAGCTGTTGAGAAGTGTAGTCCTAACAAAACCTGCAGAACCACATATTCTTCATTCCTGTGCCATAGCCTATTGAACCACCCACGTATCTACAAAACGTTTGTGTCCCTCTCCCATGGGCATTTCAGCACTGGGAGAGGGAGCACATAGTCTTTAAACTTGAGTTACAGAAGACCCATATGGAGCAGACAAGGTAATCGGGGAAACGCAACCAAAATAGCTAAAGAAGTAGTCCAGGAATACTTGGCTACTCCAAATGAATACAACTCTCCAGGGCCAGATGAACCTGGGGTATTGAAGGAATTAGCAGAGTATTGAAGGAATTAGAATAAGTAATTTTGGAACCACTGGCAATAATCTTTGAGAATTCTTAGCGAACAGGAGAAGTCCCAGCAGAATGGAGGAGAGCAAATGTCCCTATCTTCAAAAACAAAAAAAAATAGGACTCAAACAATTTCCATCAAGTCAGCCTGACATCAATATCAGAAAAGACTATGTAGCAAGTCTTTGAGACTGGTGGGACCAAACAACAGCCTTTTATCACTTAAAGCTCCCATCTTTAGTTTTGTGCATATAATATTGCAGTTATACCACATTCACCTATTCAATACATTTTCCTAAGCACATATGTTAGAAAATGTTATTTGAGAACTGAACAACCAGAAATTGCTGACTGCTAGAAATGCATTCACTGCATAATTCTTCATATCTATCTATCTGTATAAAAATGTTCTGACAATTTTTCCCTTAACTTAAACAGCGAAACTACTGGAGCAAATAACACCAAATTTGGCAACAAAAGATATAGTCATCTAGTCTGTGTTTTTACAACAAAAAACCATAAAAATATTACGTGGGAATGACAGAAAAACCCAAAAATGCAATAATGCATTCTGCGCACGTGCGGAGCAGCCATCCCCCCCCCCCAAAGAAAAAAAAAGGCACTCCGAGGCTGACGCAACACCAGGAAAAGGCGGCCATCTTACGCCTGCGCAGAGGAGGTGATGCCGCAGGGAGGGGTTTGAATTTCTCTCACCAACTGACTCCTCTTCCTCCCTCATGCCCGTGAGGATCTGCGGCAGGGCCAGGTTGAAGGAGTCATACTCGCCCAGGATGGGCAAGTCCTCCAGCGCCCAGGCCTGAAACGGAGGAGGAGGAGGCAGAGGAGAGAGAAAGACAATGACGGAGGAGGCAGCATTGCTGCTTGGCCCAGTTGATGGAGGCATACGAATCCTCAAGCACCCGGGCTGGAACGAGAGTATGGAGGAGGAGGAGCCAGAGGAGGGAGGAGGAAGATGACAGGGGGTGGTGGGTCTCCTGCTCTGTGCTGAGAGCTGGGCCGGCCAATGGAGCACTCACATGGGAGAACCTTTCCACGGCCAGGCCAGGCCAGGGCGTCGACTGCTTTCCTCCTCCCTCCCCTTGGCTGCTACTGGAGCCAGGCAGCAAGTGAGGCCTAGCTATGGAGTCAGTGCCCCTTGAGAAACTGCGCAAGGGGAAAAAAAATCTGTGCAAAAAGGCAAGAGCTGGCAGGTGAGCGGGTGGAGGGAGGGAAGGCAGAAGAGCCAGGAGGGAAGAACAAGCAGCTGATTTCCTTGAGATTCCCCTCACTTGCCAGACGCGCTCAGAAGGTCAGCACCATGGACCCACTCCTCCTGTCAGCTGGGAGCTTTT
Source organism: Anolis carolinensis (assembly GCF_035594765.1). Taxonomy (NCBI): domain Eukaryota; kingdom Metazoa; phylum Chordata; class Lepidosauria; order Squamata; family Anolidae; genus Anolis; species Anolis carolinensis. The sequence goes on from NC_085845.1 coordinate 81,103,060, forward strand.
CATCCCTGAGGGAAGGCTGTGCCAATGGGGAGCGTGAGCAGAGACCTCCCCGCCCATCGGCGCTTTCAACATAATTAGAATAATAAATATAATAATATATATAAACTGTGGTATGATAATACAGGACAATATAAACTCTAATATCAGGACAGTAAATAAAAAGCAACACTCTGAAAACAGGGAAATTCCAGAAAGAAAACAAACACAGCCAGTTAACACCTCCCAATAAAGGAATCACCCAGGGAGGAATCAGCCAGGTTTTGAAACTACAAGGCCAATAAAGGCTAATCAGGGTGACTAATTACAGCGTTCATTCTTCCCTCCAACAGACAAGAGCTCATCCTCCCACGCTAGATATTATTCCACAGGTATATAAACCACACTTACCTGCCTGTTTCTTACCTAGGTAAATCCATTGACAATGAAAAAAACCTGGCCCCCACCATAAAACATATCTAAAACCAGAACACTAATGTTTTATCTGATTTGTGCTGTCGTGTCTGGGCATGGCCCCATGTAAGCCGCCCCGAGTCCCTCCGGGGAGATGGGGCGGGATATAAGAATAAAATTATTATTATTATTATTATAACACTAAATACAGAACTACAATCTGAAAACGGGAATTCCAGACAAGAAACAATCAGCCAAGCTAACACCACCCAACAAAAGATTCCCCCAGGGAATTATCCGCCAGGCTTTTAGGCTACAAGGCCATTAAATCCTACTCAACCTGGCCACTTACTATGCCACAACATACCGACACATCCAAGGTATGACCTCCAATAAAAAAAACAAAAACAAAAACCTAAACAAATACACAGCAATGAATAGCCTTGCAGCTTCAGAGCCTTCCTACTTCTCATTACTTTATTTTCCATGCCACAGCAATACGTGGCCGGGCAAAGCTAGTTTTTATTATAAATCACAAGAGTAGGAAGTAGAGTATCCTAGGCTATAAAGCATTTAGGTAGGTAATAGAGTTATGGATAGCACGAAACTATCTCTGATCTGCCCATTTATTATATAACCCAGGAAATATTTTACAGCGATCACACTATCATTTCCCTATTTCCTTTCTTCATATTTCATTTCTCATGTCTGAAGTGCAAAAAGGTAATGTGTCCGGGTGTCATTTGTCTATGTACAGTAGAGTCTCACTTATCCAACACTCGCTTATCCAAAGTTCTGGATTATCCAAGGCATTTTTGTAGTCAAGGTTTTCAATACATCATGATATTTTGGTGCTATATTCATAAATACAGTAATTAAGGAAAAATAGGCTTTTCCTTAATCCCTCCTTATTATCCAACTTATTCACTTATCCAACATTCTGCCGGCCTGTTTATGTTGGATAAGTGAGAATCTACTGTAAATAGAAATAAAATTTAAATATTTATTAAAAACAATGTTGACTTTAAGATTTTCTTGTAAGTAGCATTTTAATGGTAACTTTTACTAGCAGATGAAACCTTTCTTTAAAAAATTCCTCTAAGCCCTTGAAAAATAACTTGTAAATATCAACATATATCTATCTAGTTTCTAATAATGTCCTGCGAAGTAGATGTGTTAATCTGCTGCTACAAAAACAAAACAAAGTACTTTAAAGATGAATAAATCATATTATAGAGTAGCTTTCATGGACTACAACATTCTGTGTCTGATGCATGATGTGTAACCTCATCTGAAAAACAATTTGAGAAATTGATTGGGTAAGTAAATGGATGTAGGACTATAATCACTAGGTGAGAAAGAAATGAAACACAAAAGTATGGGCAGTGATAATTACCTTAAATGGTAGCCATTAACAAACAACTTTTAACATGAACATCTTTGTATAGGTGAGAAGATTTAACACATATAATATAATAAGAAGATTTGCATAAATTCAAGCCACAGGAGACAAGATGTGAATCTCTATGAATTTTTATTCAGTTCAGTTTTTCTTGGTGTCTTGACTTTTTAATGGTTGATTATCTGAAGTTAATCTAATTTGAGACATTCAAAAGACTGTCCAACAAACTTCAGACATGATCAAGTTTCATCTTCCTAACCAACATTTTTCTTCATTTCAGTTACGACAGTCGCAATCGTATTGCACAGACACTGAATGTCTTCAAGAATGTGAGTATCGCAGGATAATGGCCATTAAGTAATCAAATCTTGTCTTTTTAAGTTACACACAAACCTTTTGCGTATGCATGTACCTCCTGCACTCTTCTGTTTTCCACCAAAGAAAAGAGAGTTGGAGAATCAGTATGTGATTCAGAAACATGTGTTAAGAAATATCAAGGTTCCATCAGGGGTGCAAATGTTTGCAACCAATTAGTTCAAGTGTCCCCAAACTAAGGCCTGCAGGCAGGACCCAAGTGATACCCTCCTTGATAGGACATCTTTTCAAATATTTAAACATGACTATCATATCCCCTCCAAGCTAAAAAGTGTTGGTTAGTTTATTTTGTGTCAAAAAGCATTGCATAAATATATAGGTTTAAAACTGATAAAATAACACAATCACAAGCTGCTAAATAGTTTTAGATCAAAAACGGGCAACAGCGACTGCATTGTCTGTAGCTTTAAACAGTTCTTCCTCTGTACATGAGACAGGGCATTGTGGGCAAGCATACAGATACTGAGTTGTTTGTTCTGTTCCACAGTCACACAAAGTGAAGGAATCCTCTAGGTAGTGCCATTTTGCCAGGTTGTCTTTTGATCTGCCAACTCCACTTCTGAGTCTGTTCAGGGACTTCCAAATTGCCCATTCTTGGTTTGGCCCTGGAGGAAGACCCTCGTGGAATTGCATGATTTTGCTGCCCACAGGGATATTCTTGCTGTCGGTGGAGGAACATTTAGAGGACTAGTGGTTCTCATGAAACTTTTCCTTGATTTAAGTCTACTGGGAGGAGGCTGATAGCCATACAGTGGGTGGCTTTCACAGTGTTCAACCTTATTTCTCTTGCAATTGGCAGCAACTTCCCGCCGCACATTGGGGGGGGGGGGGGGGCGCAATGCCAGCTAGCTTATAGAGTCTATCAATAGGTGTAGGTTTAAGACATCGTGTGATTACTCTACATGTCTAATTCAGTGCTATATTCACCGGCTTTACATGGGCAGATTTACGTGGCAGGCATACTCAATAGTTGAGTAAGATAAGGCCAGGGCTGGTCTTATTAATTTTGGGTCAGCACCCCATGCACTATTAGTACATTTCTGCAGGATGTTATTGCGTGTAGCTACGTTGTGCTTGGTGTTTGCACAGTGATTCATAAATGCTAGCATTAGGTCTAAGGTGATGCCGAGATATTTAGGGTGGGAACAGTGTTCAAGCTCTTGACCTTCCCAGGAAAACAATACCAAAAGTGTTGATAATTTGCGCTAAAGAAAATGAAGAACATCAATGATTTTCCTTTGATATTTGATATTGATATTGGCATTGGCATTGATATTCTAATTGGGGATACACACACCTGAGTTTACTAATAAAGCCTGGTGTTTCTGAATCCCCATTATGTGACTGTTTTACATCTTTTTGCCACTTTTGAAAAGGGGCTTGTATATCAGATTGTCAATGATAAATCAATAAAGAATCTTATGGTATTCTTCCTTGTGTTTCTGTTGTTTTCAAATACTGGCTGCTTCCTGTCTGGGGACATCCTTTGTTGGGAGGTATTGGCTGACTCTGATTGTTTCCTATCTGGAATCCCCCCAGGCAAGAAGCAGCTAGGCTTTGAAGCTGCAAGGCTATGCAATGCCAATCAAGGTGGCCAATTGTAACATTCACACTTGCTTCAAACAGACAAGAGTTCTTTCTCCCACCCTGGGCATTCTACAGATATGTAAACCCTACTCGCCTAGTTACCAACAGACCTCACAACCTTTGAGGATGCATGCCATAGATGTGGGCGAAATGTCAGGGGAGAACGCTTCTGGAACATGGCCATACAGCCCGGAAAACTCACAGCAACCCAGTCTAGTATTAACTTTGACTGGCAGCTACTCTTTGATTTTTCAGGAAGAATTTTTCCCCCTAAATCAACCTGGAAATCCATGATATTACCTGGGATTCTTCTGTCCAAGGAGGCTTTTTGATCTAATGAGTACATTTTATTTTAGGTTCCTAATCCCAATCTTAGGACCTTATCCCATTTGGCGCAGAAAGTAGAGGGAATCGTTTCCCTCCACTTTCTGTCGAGTTTTTATGCAATGTTTCATGCCTTTTTGTTTTTAAGAAAAACAGATAATTTGTTAAACCCATCACACGTGATGGACTTCGTTTATTTCTAGACAAATTCTCAGTTTCCTGAGCTATCACATGGTAAAGTATATACTCTGACCATGCCACTTTTTAAAAAAAAATTAAAAAGGAAACCTCCCAATTGCAAATGTCTGAAATCAAAATTAAAGTCGTATGAAATCTTACTTACTGCTTCATAGACTTTGAAGAAAAACACCCCCAGTATTTTTTTAAAGGGAGGAAAGAAAAAGTAAGATGCTATGTTCAAATTGGAAAATCCCTGATCTGCAAAAAGGAAAAAATATAGGTACAGCGAAGTAGGGTTTTTTTGTGTGTCAGGAACAACTTGAGAAACTGCAAGTCACTTCTGGTATGAGAGAATTGGCCATCTGCAAGGACATTGCCCAGGGGACGCTCGAATGTTTTTACTAGCCTTATGGGAGGCTTCTGTCATGTCTTTGCATGGGGAGCTGGAGCTGACAGAAGGAGCTTACCGGCTCTCCCCGAATGCAAACCGTCAACCTGTCAGCAGTCATGCCAGCACAATGGTTTAACCATTGCGCCACCAAAGTACTGATATATCAAAACTGAACATTTCCTTTAAAAAAATTAAAAATTACTGTTAAAAGTTGCATGCAAGATGATCTATAGTAACAAAAAGCATCAAGGTACATTTCAAGACCGCTCACAAGCCCACCCACACTTTCACGTCACTAAAACAGTCTAAAACAGAGAAATCCAACAGTTCCCATCCCATCTTAAAATAAGTGCCTTTAGCCATTTCTATGCAAATGGGGCACTCTGGAGTTGATTGTTCCCCAACTTTAGAAACCTCTATTTCCCCACATTAAACACATTTTAAAGATGGAATCCTATGGGCAACCGGTGAAAGTACTCTTATGTCATTTGACAGGTTCAGTGGGACTCCGCCTGTAACATGACTTTAACGTGCGTAGAAATGGGGGAAAGTCAGTGTATTATGAGGTCCCTAATTAGCCCTATCTTGAGACTACAAATAACATCTTTAGAATGCAAACTTGCAACACTGATATCTTACCTGTAATGTTCTTTTGAATCAAAGCAGAACCCTACTTGGCAGTTTGAAAATGCTGTTTTTTTCTCTTACTCACTATGTGCTAGTATTTTAGTTTCTCTTCACGGGCTTCCTGATAGCTCAATGAAGAATTGAGCTTAACATTTGGAATTCAGTACTGGTGATTGATTTTATTTCTAAGTAGATCCATTGGATCCCAATTGCAGGCTGATACTATTTTTGAAAAGTCAGTATAAGATCTGGGACAAGTCGAACTAATTGACTGCATATAGCATCCAAAGCCCCTCTTTTGCAGCCAGATAATTAAAAAAAAATCCAGAGAACAAACAGGAATATCAGATGAGAAGACCAAATATTTCGACAGGACGAGAAGTTTCTTATTAAGGATTTAAAAAGAACTGGTGGAGATTTATCCTTCTCCTGGCCCCAAGCTTTTGGTTCCCAAATAACTTGCTACATGTCTCTGACCCTGCATTTTTATATACAGTACTTTTGCTTCCAGTTTGAGATCCAGCTGTTCTTGCTAAATACACACGTCTTAGTTAAATATTGTGCAATAATGACTGTAATTTTGGGTGGAGATTGGTTTAGGAAGCAGAAGGGTTGTGGCCCAACTGAAGTCAGAATGACGTCTGTTGTTCTCTTGCTAGAAACAAACGAGTCAGTCATTAAATTTCTGGCCCAAAAAGTCTCTGTGGATGTTTAAGTGATTGGGGGTTGTTTGTTTCTGTCTCCTGACAACCTGAAGCAGCAGTATTAGGGAAAATATGAAATACACTCATTTGCTTCATGATAATCATGCAGTAGTAGTTCCTAAAAATTTCTAGTACTGTAATTTCAAAATGCGTATCTATAAAGATTAGAAATGGGCAGTGCATGGACTTCCTCAGACAGGTGGAGAGAAAGCAGGGGAAAGTGGAGGAAACTGTCTTTCCCCATTCCCTACCGTCTTTTTTTCAACTTCTATGATGACCAGCCATTCCACATCCTTTCTGCATCTTTCCTCGTCGTCATCTCCTCACTTTCTCCTGATTTCTCCAGTTTCAAGATGGTTTTCAGGCTCTGTTTCCATGTGCTTAGGAAACAGAGTGACATGTAGTCCCACCAGAATTGCCCTTACGTTTTGTGAAGGCCTCCGTGGGATTCCATTTCCTAAACACATAGAAATAAAGCCCAAAGACCATCTGTTGAAGTCCTGTGACTGAGTGAGGATTCAAAGTCCAGAAAACCAAGGTTCAAATTTCTGCTTGACCATAAAATTGCACTCTCTCAGCCTCAGAGAAAGATGAATGTCAAACCCACTCTGAATAAATCTTGGCAAAAGAGCCCCATTAGCAGCTTTCCTTAGAATTGCCACAAATTGGAAACAACTTAAAGGCACATAGTCCTGAGCAGAGATGCAGGAGGTGGCTTCTTCTGAGGCGGAGTAATTCTGTTATGTATTTAGCAGTTGTATTTCTTTAAAGCACATGCCTCAAACAGAAACACAATAGAATTGCCTGAAGCTACATGAGAAACTGACTGAAAGTGGGCACGGTTCCAAAACCTTTAATACTTTTTCACAGAGAGCCAACTTGCGACCTTATCACAAAGGCCAGGCGACCAGGGTGAATCTGTTGCTCCTCACGCCACTTCACATATGGGAAGCATCACCTGAGTGGTGAGGATCTGTGCTGGCTCTACTGGAGCCAGCACAACACGAGCAGACATCTGTGTTGGGAGGTAAGCATTGTACAACGCTTCCACATCACTTGTGGGAGGGGCCTCCACCGGAAGTCCAGCAACATCATGGGATGGGCAGTGTGCCCATCTGTCGCTGGACTGTCAGGGAAGTGTCCTAAGATGCTTCCCAAGCCCCATCTGATGAGGTGGTTGGTCTGGTTACCATAATTCAGAGGTGACTTGAAGGCACACCACCACCACCACCATTATTATTATTATTATTATTATTATTATTATTATTATTATTATTATTCACTGCTTGTTTTCTCTTAAGGAGACTTAAAGTGGTGAGCAGAGGTTAAAAACAATACAATATGCAATTTAAAACCTAAAGACAACAATAAACTTTCTGACTGTACATTTATGGTTCTCTGAAGTCACACTTCTGTGTACTAGTCATGCTGTGTAAAGCATCACACACATCGGTGGCACTATCTAAATAGTCGGAGTGATAACATTAAAATTATATAGCTGGAAGAGACCATTAGGGCCAGCCAACCTCCTGGATCTGTATGACATACAGTTTCTATGCTGGTATAATGCAGAAAGTGATAATCCTAAATGTGCATTACCAGGATCAAGTCCAGTGACCTAATCTTTATAAGATTAGTTCTGAGTAAACATGCATAGGAGTACTGTTTTGAGACTATGGCTAGAAAATTCATAGTTTAAATATTACTTTACTCAAGAATTTAACTAGGGACTTCATCAGACGGGCAAGGGGAAAATGGGGGAAAACAGAGGGAACCATTTTACCCCGTTCCCTACCATTTTTCTCTTGTCTGGCCATCCCATGTCCTTTCCCCGTCTTTCTTCCACTTTCTCAGTTATAGAGTTGGGTAACACCTGACTCTTGAAGACAGACTTCTGGCTCAGTTTCCATGGGCTCCGTTTCTGAAGTGCATGGAAATGAAGCTAGAAGTCTGCCTGATGAGATCCTAGGTGGTCTTGGACACACTGTTAGTACTTCAGCTTGTGTTTAAAACACAAGGCTAGAAATATTAATTTGCTTTACAGGTATTTGTAAAAAATGATTTAAGAAAATGCTTGCATTAAAAATAATTATTTCATTTCAAATTGTTAAATGTTTTCCAAAGCACTTTGTATTCTTTATAATTGTGCAATATGCCATATACATGCTTTACAGATTATTTATCATTCATTTTGGAAACGTGTAGTTCCTTCTTGAAGATCTTTATTTTCTATAACACATTTTAACAAGACTTGGAAACGAAGGCAGTTTACAAAATTAAAACAAATATGATATAAAATACAAATGTCGAAAAAAATATTTTAGAGGCTTTGGAATAGCTTCATGTGAATACATTTAGTGATGTATATGGTGGTTCAAAGTTCAATGTATAGTGTATAGTTTCTTAGGCTTAGAGGAAGGCAAAACACTTGCTGTAAAGGTTTCTAAGTGTGTAACACTTGCTTTAGGGGTTTTCAATGCTCCCCATTCTCTGCCATTTTCTTCTAAGCCCTTCCAAAGATGCACATTGTAAATACATTTCCCCAGTGAGGCTGAAGATACCTTTCACAGTTTTACAAATAGTCTTTTAATTAAAAGGCATGACAAACAGGATATGCCTGATTTGGGATGTGCAAATAATCAAGTAGTCTGCCCAAGTTGTTTTAATTTCAGATAGCTCTGCATACTGCCCTTGGAAAATGGAGCTTTGCAGGCTTCTCTTTATAACAACAACAACAACAACACACTTTATTTATATTCTGAGTTATTTCCCAGGAGGGACTCAGAGCGGATTATAGAATATGGCAATGACTTTTACACAGTGAACAACAACATACAATACACAGACAAAGGTAAAGGTCTTCCCTCTTTTCATCTCTGGTGTCTGGAGGTGATGCTCAATACCGGTCATGTTATGGTTGAGCCTTCTGGCTCTGATACTAGGAGACGAGGTCGTAAGACTCCTCGAGAGTCAGACTCTTTTGAGGAGCGCGAAAGGAAACGGCTCCGAGACTTATTTGCAGAACCAACAGACGAAGACTCCTTTGAGGGTTTTACCGAGGGAATGGAGGAAGAGATGGTTAGCTCAGAGGAGGATGATATGGAATGGACTCGTGTGAGAGAGGATTTGGGTGTCACTGGCAATGATAGCATGGGAGGCGACTGGCGGGTTGCAGGATCGGACCCGTGGACGGGCTGGAGGGATGGAACGGGATCCACAGCTGGGGATGCTATTGGGCGTAGTCAAAGGTGTTCTAGTTCTGATGAGGATGATGATGAGGAAGCACCTGGAATTAGGATAGCAGCTGACAGCGATGAGGAGTTATGAACTGGCATAAAATGGGGTCTAGAATCAATGGTTAATTGCGTTGGGCAAGGTAATCTGGACGAACGCTTGGGATCTTGTTGGGGAACTTCCTGAAGACGGGTGTGATTCGTTTGCTGGATACGTAAGTTACCAAGGACACTGGGCATAGACGGCGGGAGGAACTGTGTGGGCTTTTTCTGTGCAACTTGTGTTTAATCTTAATAGCTTGGACCTCCGTCGTCTTTTTGACGGACATTAATTGCCTACTCTGGATTGACGCTGGACTGACTGACTGACTACGACCTCGGACTATCCCTTCTGTGGCTATCGGTGGAACTTGTGAACTTAAGACGTCTGTACCTGGCTTTCGACCTTGGACCGGATTGGGACCCTGCTGACCGTTGCTACCCCGATTGATGTGCCTGGACCCGGATTTCGCTCGTTGCACGGCGGAGTAACAACCTGAGTTACTCAATTGTAGCTCTTGAGTAGAAGAGAGGAATCTGCTGCCAGTTATTTGTGTTATATTGAATCTCTCTTTATCAACTTTTGTTTGTTTAAATTGCCAGGTTGAAGTAAGCATTTTTGGTTTAACCCGGATTAAACTCCTGTTTAATCCGGTTTATCTTTTGAACCGTTTTTAAAACTAACAGAGTCTTTTTTGTATCTTTTCACATTGAAGGCAAGTGTTTGCCTAGTCCTTTGTTTCTTACAGGCATTTTTAGTTCTGTAACTTCAATAAACTGTGTTGAACTTTATTTGGTGGCGTTCTGTCTATGACAGGTCATGGCGAGGTGCTCTTGTTCCATTTTTTCATGCCGAGGAGCCTGTTGTCTGTAGACATCTCTGATTGTGTTGCCGGCATGTCTGCATATCTGCATGGGGTGCCCGTTTACCTTCCTGGTGAGACTGTACCTATTGATCTACTTGCATTGGATGCTTTCACACTTATAGATTTGCAAATGCTGGAGCTGACCGTTGGGAGCTCACCCTGTCTCGCAGCTTCGAACTACCAACCATCCGGTCGGTAGATTTCCTGAAGCTAGCGGTTTAACCCGCTGTGCTTTTGTTTAGTCTGTCAAGTTGCTTATCTGTTAACATTTCATATAGGTGTTTTGAGGAATTGTTTTAACAGCAACCCAGAGGTCTGACTTTTCCTTTTTGAATTTAATACTTGAAATCCTGCCATATTGGAGATCCAGGTGAGAAAAACAAGAGGTTTTTATTGGGGTATAAGAGAAATTATAATTTTATCAAATTTTCTTTCAAATAACATTGATAAATGCTTATCAGTAGTTCATGTTTCTGACTGTCCTTGCTTCTTTTTAACATCAGATAACAAACTCTTCCAGAAGCTAGCTTTTTTATGTTCTGTCTAAACGGAATTAGTTTTCTGTACAGCTACAAGATCAAATCGGATTAGTTGACAGGTTGGTCAGGTGAGTAGTTAATAATTGACAGCAAATTTTCATAGTGACTGCCATTACTGCCCCTTGGCCCAACTACAACAAGAACATTCCTGTTTTTGAGGCCATTTTGGCTATGGTGTTAATTTGAAATGCAAAGAAACCAGAAGTGCAAAGAAACCAGAATGGATGTCCAAAGAACTTCTAACTGGGCTAAGATTCATAAGAGACATGCACAAGAAGTGGAAAAGGGGAAAAGTCATCAAAGAAGAATTCAAACAAATAACCAACTCCTGTAGAGAAAAGATTCGCAAGGCTAAAGCGCAAAATGAGTTCACGCTTGCCAGGGACATAAAAAACAATAAAAAGGGCTTCTTTGCTTACGTTGGTAGAAAAAGGAAGAACAAGGAGGCGATAGGGTCTTTGTGAGGAGAAGATGGGGTGATGCTGACAGGGGATAGGGAAAAGGCAGAACTACTTAATGCTTTCTTTGTCTCAGTCTTCTCACAAAAAGAAAGCCGTCGTCATCCTCAGCAACATGGAATGGATGGATATGGGGAAATCCAACCCCAAATAAGGAAACAAGTCGTCCAGGAATACCTGGCCGCTCTAAATGAATTCAAGTCTCCAGGGCTTGATCAACTACATCCAAGAGTATTGAAGGAACTAGCGGAAGTTATTTCAGAACCACTGGCAATGATCTTTTAGAGTTCTTGGAGAACAGGAGAAGTCCCAGCAGATTGAAGGAGGGCAAATGTGGTCCCTATCTTCAAGAAGGTCAGCCTCACGTCAGTACCAGGCAAGATTCTGGGAAAGATAATTAAGATAATTAAGGAAGTGGTCTGCAATCACTTAGAAATGAATGGAGTCATCGCTAATAGTCAGCACGGATTTATCAAAAACAAGTAATGCCAGACAAATCTGATATCTTTTTAAAAATAGAAAGCTTGGTTGATGCAGGGAACGCAGTGGATATAGCGTATCTGGATTTCAGTAAGGCCTTCGGCAAGGTCCCCCATGACCTTCTGGCAGACAAACTGGGCAAATGTGGGCTAGTCAAAACTACAATTAGGTGGATCTGTAATTGGTTAAGCGAACGAACCCAAAGGGTGCTCACCAATACGTGTTCTTCATTCTGGAAAGAAGTGACAAGTGGAGTGCCGCAGGGTTCCATCCTGGGTTCAGTTCTGTTCAACATTTTTATTCATGACTTAGATGAAGGGTTAGAAGGCATGATCATCAAGTTTGCAGACGACACCAAATTGGGAGGGATAGCTAATGCTCCAGAAGACAGGAGCAGAATTCAAAATGATCTTAACAGATTAGAGAGATGGGCCAAAACTAACAAAATGAAATTCAGCAGGGACAAATGCAAGATATGCCACTTGCTGCTGCTGCTGTCGGTCGTTCAGTCATTTTCGAACCTGCGTGACCTCATGGACCAGTCCACGCCAGAGCTCCCTGTCGGCCGTTGCAGCCCCCAGTTCCTTCAAGGACGAGCCAGTCACTTCAAGGATCCTGTCCATCCATCTTGCCCTTGGTCGGCCTCTCTTCCTTTTTCCTTCCATTTTCCCCAGCATCATAATCTTCTCCAAGCTTTCCTGTCTTCTCATGATGTGGCCAAAATACTTCAGCGTTGCCTCTAATATCCTTCCCTCCAGTGAGCAGCCGGGCATTATTTCCTGGAGGATGGACTGGTTGGATCTTCTTGCGGTCCAAGGCACTCTCAGGATTTTCCTCCAGCACCAGAATTCAAAAGCGTCTATCTTCCTTCGCTCAGCCTTCCTTATGGTCCAGCTCTCGCATCCATAGGTTACTACGGGGAATACCATTGCTTTGACTGTGCGGACCTTCGTGGCCAGTGTGATGTCTCTGCTCTTCACTATTTTGTCAAGGTTGGCCATTGCTCTCCTCCCAAGAAGTAAACGTCTTCTGATTTCCTGGCTGCAGTCTACATCTGCAGTGATCTTCGCGCCTAGAAATATAAAGTCTGTCACTGCCTCCACGTTTTCTCTCTCTATTTGCCAGTTGTCAATTGGTCTGATGGCCGTGATCTTAGTTTTCTTGATGTTTAACTGCAGCCCGACTTTTGCACTTTCTTCTTTCACCTTGGTGATAAGGCTCCTCAGCTCCTCCTCACTTTCAGCCATCAGAGTGGTATCATCTGCATACCTAAGGTTGTTAATGTTTCTTCCAGAAATTTTAACTCCAGCCTTAGATTCGTCAAGCCCCGTACATCGCATGATGTGTTCTGCGTACAAGTTGAATAGGTAGGACGATAGTATACAGCCCTGCCGTACTCCTTTCCCAATCTTGAATCAGTCTATTGTTCCGTGGTCTGTTCTTACTGTGGCTACTTGGTCTTTATACAGATTTCTCAGGAGACAGACAAGGTGACTTGGTATCCCCATACCACCAAGCACATGCCATAGTTTATTATGATCCACACAGTCAAAGGCTTTAGAATAGTCAATAAAGCAGAAGTAGATGTTTTTCTGAAACTCCCTGGCTTCCTCCATTATCCGGCGGATATTGGCAATTTGGTCTCTCGTTCCTCTGCCTTTTCTGAACCCAGCTTGGACATCTGGCAACTCTCACTCCATGTATTGCTGAAGTCTGCTTTGCAGGATCTTGAGCATTACCTTACTGGCATGGGAAATAAGTGCCACTGTACGGAAGTTTGAACATTCTTTAGCATTTTTTGGTATGGGGATGTAAATTGATTTTTTCCAATCTGATGGCCATTCTTGTGTTTTCCATATTTGCTGGCATATGGCATGCATCACCTTGACAGCATCATCTTTCAAGATTTTAAACAGTTCAGCTGGGATCCCATCGTCTCCTGCTGCCTTGTTGTTAGCAATGCTTCTTAAGGCCCATTCAACCTCACTCCTCAGGATGTCTGGTTCTAATTCACTCACCACACCGTCAAAGCTATCTTCTCTTTTTTATCCCTCCTATACAGATCTTCTGTGTATTCCCGCCACCTTTTCTTGATTTCTTCAGCTTCTGTTAGGTCCTTGCCATCTTTGTTTTTGATCATGCCACTTAGGCAGAAAAAATGAAATGCAAAGATACAGAATGGGGGACGCCTGGCTCAACAGCAGTACATGTGAAAAGGATCTTGGAGTCCTTATGGACAACAAGCAAACATGAGCCAACAATGTGATGCGGCAGCTAAAAAAGCCAATGGGATTTTGGCCTGCATTAATAGAAGTATAGTGTCTGGATCCAGGGAAGCCATGCTACCCCTCTATCCTGCCTTGGTCAGACCACACCTGGAATACTGTGTCCAATTCTGGGCACCTCAATTTAAGGGAGATGTTGACAAGCTGGAATGTATCCAGAGGAGGGCAACTAAAATGATCAAAGGTCTGGAGAACAAGCCCTATGAGGACTGGCTTAAAAAACTGGGCAGGTTTAGCCTGCAGAAGAGAAGGCTGAGAGGAGACATGATAGTGATATGTGGGGGGAAATCATGGGGAGGAGGGAACAAGCTTGTTTTCTGCTGCCTTGGAGACTAGGACGTGGAACAACGGCTTCAAACTACAGGAAAAGAGATTCCACCTGAATATTAGGAAGAACTTCCTCACTGTGAGAGCTGTTCAGCAATGGAACTCTCTGTCCTGGAATGTGAGGGAGGCTCCTTCTTTGGAGGCTTTTAAACAGAATTTGGGGGGGGCTTTGAATGCTATTTTTCTGTTTCTTTGTAGGGGGTTGGACTGGATGACCTCTGGGGTCTCTTCCAACTCTATGAATCTATGATTTTATGAAATGAAAGTAAAATGAAAATATTCATGATGAAGGCTTGTTGTAATTGGATTAATTAGATAGCATACTAAAGACTAACATTATGCTCAAAATCTGAAATGGAAAAAAACCTCTACTTTTCCTGATGCTGCTTTACAAACCATGAATTCTTCTAAGCATTGTCTGGTATGATAACCTGAATTGAGGCCGCAGTGGCGCAATGGGTTAAACCGCTGAGCTGCTGAACTTGCTGACTGGAAGCTTGGCAGTTCGAATTTTCAGGATGGGATGAGTTCCTGCTGTTAGCCCCAGTTTCTGCCAACCTAGCAGTTTGAAAACTTGCAAATGTGAATAGATCAATAAGTACCGCCTTGGCGGGAAGGTAAACAACGCTCCACGCAGTCATGACAGCCACATGACCTAGGAGGTATCTATGGACAACGCAGGCTCTTTGACTTAGAAATGGAGATGAGCACCACCCTCAGAATCGGAGATGAAAGGGGAAGCTTTTACCTTTATCTGTGTATCTGTGTGTCATTGTTTATAGACATTGAATGTTTGCTTTTATATTTGTATATCCTATAATCCGCCCAGAGTCTCTTCGGGGAGATAGGGTGGAATACAAATAAAGTATATTATTATTATTATTATTATTATTATTATTATTATTATTATTATGCTGAAAATATTGCCACATTTCCATTTCTGTGGAGTAAACATGGAGCAAATGCTAAAAGATAAAATTATATAAGGACAGGTTGCTTACCTGTAAACGTGTTTCTTCGAGTGTACTCTGTGAATTCACACTAATGGAGAACGCTGCGCCTGCGCAGGCTCTAACGGATACTCTTCCAAGCTAAAGTTTGAAATTTGGTGGTAACCCCGCCCCTCCCCAGAGGGTATAAAGGGCGCCCTCTGCCCTCTCTCCAGTTCCTACGCCGCAAAGGCAGCGAGAAAGGGAGAGGTTTGCATGTGGGGAAGGAAGGGTGGGATTGTGTGAATTCACAGAGTACACTCGAAGAAACACGGTTACAGGTAAGCAACCTGTCCTTTTTCTTCGTGTACTCTGTGAATGCACACTAATGGAGACTAGCAAGCTGAGGTGTAGGTAGGTGGGATAGCAAACCCGATAACCAGTTTAGTGTCCAAACAACACATTTATTGAGCACAAGGTGCAAAAAAAGACACAAGTGCAACAGTCAAAGAAAACGATGCAACAGCATATAGTGCAAAAAAACCGATCCTTGTTATTAGGACCCAGAACACAATCACAACATTGTATGTGAGCGATAGTCTGTAAGAAAATACAGAGGTAAGTATAGACCCATTTCCTGAAAACAGAGGTAGAGGTATTCATGAAATACATTTCAGTGCAGTGGGTAAGTATAGTACACAAGCACTACGTTAATGAACCCATGAACATATCGTGTACATAAAGGCTGAATGACAGCGGTCAACTT
Organism: Anolis carolinensis; assembly: GCF_035594765.1. Classification (NCBI taxonomy): domain Eukaryota; kingdom Metazoa; phylum Chordata; class Lepidosauria; order Squamata; family Anolidae; genus Anolis; species Anolis carolinensis. The sequence continues at coordinate 81,118,962 of NC_085845.1, forward strand.
GTAAGAAGGATAACCAAAAAAAACTGGTTTTGAGTAAGGCAAATAACGTTAGGCAAGGCAGGAGGAAAGGATAGACCTGGCAAAGGCCAAGTCCTTGAGGTTCTTTGAGTCCATCCTGTAGTGTGAAACAAAGGTGGATGGAGTGGACCAGATAGCCGCTCGACAGATGGAGTCGAGAGCGACGCCCCTCAGGAAGGCAGTAGAGGTGGAAAGGCCCCTCGTTGATCTAGGGCGGATCAAAGAGGGGGGTTGGCATTTAGCCAGTTGGTAAGCGAGTTCGATAGTCTGAGCAATCCAGTGTGAGAGTCTTTGAGAAGAAAGTGGTTCGCCCAGCTTATGGGTAGCATAAGCCACAAATAGTCTAGGTGACTTACGTATGTCCTTAGTCCTGTCCTTAGAGAAAAGGAGGGCTCTCCTGACATCTAGGAGATGAAGTCTCCGCTCCAAAGAAGAAGAAGGATTAGGAAAAAAAGCAGGGAGTATTATGTCCTGGTTAAGGTGAAAAGCAGAGACCACCTTAGGTAGGAAGGTGATGTCCGGGCGAAGAACAGCCCTGTCGTGGTGGAAACGGAGGTAGGGTTCGTCCACCCGAAGAGCAGCCAGTTCCGAAGGCCTGCGCGCGGAGGTGATAGCGATTAGGAAGGCAGTCTTCCAAGAGAGAAGGTGAAGGTCTGCGGAGGCCATAGGTTCAAAGGGAGCTGAAGCTAGTTGAGAAAGGACGAGTTCGAGGCTCCATCCGGGAGTCGGAGGTTGAACTGGAGGGTGCAGGTTGTTGTAACCTCGAAGAAAGGTCTTAATGAGGTTGTTAGAAAAGAGAGAGGGTTGTCCCTGACGTTGGAAATGCCAGGAGAGAGCAGCGAGATAGGATTTTATCGAGGCCAGAGAGAGTTGACGATCCGCAAGAGAAAGTAGGAAGTCCAGGACCAGCGGGATCGAAGTAGAGGCGGGATCGAAGTGTCGGTCCCGGAGGAAAGTTTGGAATTTTGTAAGCTTGTAAGCATAGGCCTTTGACGTGGCCGGCTTATGGGCAGCACGAAGGATTGCCTGCAGGTCTGGGTGGAGAGAATTTAAGGAAGTATCCTCCAGGCAGACAGGTGTAGGGACGGGACGTCGGGGTGGAGGACTCGTCCCCTCTGTGAAGATAGTAGATGAGGGAGAGTTGGGAGAGTGCGGGGAGGATCCGCACACATCCTGAGTAGAGTTGGGTACCACGGTTGGCGTGGCCATGCAGGGGCGATCAGGATGGCCGATTTTGGCGTTAGATAGAGTCTCTCTATTACCCTCGAGATGAGAGGGAAGGGAGGAAAAAGATAGACGGGCTCGAGAGTCCAGTCGAGGAGAAACGCGTCTCCGAAACAGCCCGGAGTCGAGTTTGGAGGTAGTCTCGCTCCAAAGCGAGGAAGTTGAGCGTTCGAGGGGGAGGCAAAAAGGTCCAGAGCTGGCCAGCCCCAATCGTTGAAGACGGATTTCAGGATTTCGGGATCGAGACGCCACTCGTGGTGGGAGGTTGTTATTCTGCTTAGAGAGTCTGCTAGCGTGTTTTGAGCCCCCGGAAGGTGAACCGCCGACAGGGTTATGTGTCTCGCTATGCACCATAGCCAAATGTCCATCGAGAGAGCCATCAGTTTTCTTGAGCCCGTACCCCCTTGTTTGTTGATGTAGTACATAGCTACTACGTTGTCCGTTTGGATCAGAACAGTCTTGTGGGGAAGAAAGTGAGCAAACGCCCGGAGAGCTTTGAAGATTGATAACAGTTCTAGAAAGTTTATGTGGTGAGACTTCTCTTGGATGGACCAAAGGTCCCTGACGGTGAGGTTTGACATGTGGGCTCCCCACGCAAAATTGGAGGCGTCGGTCGTGATGGTGACTGACGGGAGGGAGGGATGGAAGGGAAGTCCCACACAAACGTTCGCTGGGTCCTGCCACCAGCGAAGGGAGAGGCGAACCTGGTTCGGTACCGTGAGAAACATTGAGCTCGGATGCCGATGGGGTTTGAAAGAGTCTATAAACCATCTTTGGAGAGGTCTGAGACGTAGTCTGGCAAAAGGAGTAACCATGACCGTGGAGGCCATGTGACCCAGAAGAACCTGGACAGAGTGGGCTCGGATCCTGCGGTTGCGGAGGAGGAGAGAAAGGTGTTGTTGAAGGGCTAGGAACCTGTCCTTCGGTAGGGAGGCGGTTTCCGCGATGGAGTTGAAGAGAGCTCCGATGAAGCGGATCTCTGTGGCCGGGAGGAGTTGGGACTTTGAGACATTCAACTGAAGGCCCAGCCGTTGTAGAAGAGAAAGAGTTTGAGAGACGTGGTTTTGAAGGGATGAGGGGTCGGACGCGACAATCATCCAATCGTCCAGATAAGGAAAGACCATTATGCCCTGTTTTCTTAGGTGCGCTGCCACCACGGCGACCACCTTCATAAAGACCCTTGGGGCCGTGACGAGGCCGAAAGGGAGAACTGTGAACTGGTAAGACTGTCCCAGGAGTTTGAAGGAAAGGAAGCGTCTGTGAGATCGACGTACCGAGACGTGGAAATACGCATCGCGTAAGTCTATAGAGGCAAAGTAGTCTCCGTGTCGGAGCATCGGGAGAATGGAGGCCACCGAGATCATTCGAAATTTTGAAGGCAGAATGAAGAGGTTTAGGGCTCGCAGGTCGAGGATAGGCCGAAGACCTCCGCCCCGTTTGGGAACCGTAAAGTATCTCGAGAAGAAACCTCGAGTGTCCTGCTCGGAAGGAGAAGGCTGGATTGCACCCTTCGCCAGAAGGGAGTCGACCTCAGAGCATATTTCCGGTGAAGGGTCGGTGTGGAGGATGTGACCCGTGGGGGGCAACGTTTCGAATTCCAAGGCATAGCTGTCTCTGACAATGCGAAGAACCCAGGCATCTGAGGTTATAGACTCCCATTCGCGGTAGAAAGGAGCTAGGCGATCGAGGAAAGAGCAGAGAGGAAGGATCTGGTCGGGGCCTAGGAACGGCATGGCAGTGGCAGTAGTAGTGAAGGTAGAAAAGTCCCCGAGAGAGTGGGCATCAGGCCCGTCGTTGGGGTTGTGGCATAGCTGCAGCACCCTTGCCCCGACCTTTCGGGACCTGGTGCTGGCGGCGAGGTTGTTGCTGATGACTGTGGTGACTCGAGCTCGACGAGCGTCGAAACGGCTGGTGACGAAAAGGCTGAGGGTAGCGACGGTACCGTTGCGGGAACCATCGGGTCCGCTGAGCCTGAGGTCGATCGGTCCCGCACTTTGTTGCGAGAATCTTGAAGTCGTGATTGGACTTCAGTTTGTCATCAGTACCAGAGTTGAAAAGGCCCTGGGTGTCGAAAGGAAGGTCTTCGATCACTTGTCGAGAGGAAGAAGAGAGTCCTGAGGACCGAAGCCATGCATGCCGTCTGATCAAAACTGCGTGGGCAATCATTTTTCCGGCGGTATCACCGGTATGTTTAGCCATTTGAATTTGGTGGTGTGCGAGGGAGTCCGCCTCCTGTTGGAGGGTCGAAAGGACTGACCGGTCTTCGTCAGAAAGTTTGGCGAAGAAAGGTTGGGCTTTTTCCCAGAGGATCTGTTGATAAGCGCCCATGCAGGCCCCGTAGTTCGCCATGCGGCAAAGGAGGAGAGCGCCGGAGTACAGCTTGCGGCCTACCGCATCGAATCGTTTACCTTCCCTGTCGGCAGGGGAGTTGGACTGTCGACCCGACGATTGGGAGGCCTTTACCACCATGGAGTTTGGGTCAGGGTGATGCTTGAGCCATTCCAAGGCTTCGTCATCGGTTCGGTACCAGGCCTCTATTTTGTTAGAGGTTGGAGGTATTGAAGATGGAGTCTTCCAAGATGCCTGGATTACGTCCAGGAGGTATGGAAGAAAAGGCAGCAAGGTGGCTGGCGGGGCTTGGGCTTGGACCCTCTTGAAAACGGGGTCGGTAACAGCCTTTGAGGTTTGCTTAATTTCCATCCCCTGGCTGGCTGGGGAGCCTTAATAACTGTCCTGACCGACCGGTCGGGGGAGGCTTGAGCGTCCGCATCCGAGGACTGACCATGAGGAGAGGAAGAGGAGTGGAGGCGTTGTGCTGGTTGGATAGGAGAGGATCTACTAGAGGAGGCCACAGAGGAGGGGACGTCCTTCTTCGAAGACGCTGAGGAGGACGACCTCTGGATCATTCGTTTCTTTGCTGGAGGTTGCTTCGACGCGACCCTCAGCGATTTTCCCGGCGTCGGAGGGATCGGGCACACAGCTGCCGAGTCAGATTGGGCCCGTCTGGATTCCTCCTGAGCCCTCTTGAAGGCAATCTTCATGGCGGAAGAAGATGGCGGCGAAGCTAGGCAGGATCGAGTGGAAATGGCCGAAGCCACCGAACTCGAAGTCGATGAAGGGCCCATTTTGCCCGACCGAGTGGAAACCGTGGCGGTGGTCACCGTGCAGGGCGGTTTGGCCGGTTTTGGTCTCGAAGTTTTCGAGGTTTTGGATGATACCGACGGAGCAGGCCTGGACGCCATCGAGGCCGAGGTGGAAGTAGAAGCCTCAGGAGCGAGAGTTTTTTCGTAGAGAGCTGCTCTATTTCTTCGGGCCTGAGCTGTAAAGGCCAGGCAAAAGCGGCAGGTACCGACGACGTAGCTTTCGCCGAGACAGAAAAGGCACTTAGCGTGACCGTCGGAATCTGGAATCTTAGCGGCGCACTGAGTGCACCGCTTAAAACACGTGGTCGACATAAGAACGAAGAGTCCGAAGTGAGCTTTGCGGCGGAAAAAAAGGAACTGGAGAGCGGGCGCGGAGGGCGCCCTTTATACCCTCTGGGGAGAGGGGCGGGGTTACCGCCAAATTTCAAACTTTAGCTTGGAAGAGTATCCGTTGGAGCCTGCGCAGGCGCAGCGTTCTCCATTAGTGTGCATTCACAGAGTACACGAAGAAAAAGCAATATAGAAGTATGCTTTGCTAGATTACATGTGAATGCTTGAATTGTGGCCTGCTTTTTCTCTCTTAAAGAGACTCCAAGCAGTGACTTATGTTAGCCGCTTTGAGTCCCCACAGGGTGAAAGGAAAGGTATAAATAAAGTTGTTGTTGATGATGATGATGATTAATAATACTCCAAGGGAGTTGTTAAATTCTCCTTGGGAATTTTCTAGGCTTTACTAAATATCCAACTTTTTGAAAGCTATACTGAACTTAGTTCTACTTACTTCTTGCACTAGAAGGTGTTTTAGGCTCTCATTTCATCATCACGCATGCCAAGGTAAAATCTTAGTGTGATTTTCAAACTCAATCCAAGCTTTCAGAAAAATGCAAATCAGGTTGAATGAATGGATTTTATTACGACGGTCACAGACCAGGAGTGTAAAACTTTAAAACATTAAATACAGAGTTTATTTTTTAAAGTGTTAACATTAAGACCAGAAATTCACAACATTAAAAGCAGAATGTCCATAATATGATGTCGATCTATTCGATTAAACAAGCATATTATGATTTGCTGCAAAGAATATTTAGAAAGTTTAAGAGGATATCAGAGAGGGACAAAGCAGGCAGTGAGGTTGTGTTTTGATGTTATATCTCAATCCCTCCCTATTCATTTTACTTAAGGAGTAATAAGGTGAATGTGCAAGTAAAATTGCTCCCAGCAACTCTTACTCTGGTTAGCGAATGCAGAGTTAATAAAGAACCTGAGAAAAGACTGGTTCTTTAAAAAACATAAACAGTAGCATTAATTAATATTACTTATCTGTTTACACATTGATGAATACATATTTTTGTGTTTTGTGTTTTGCGTTCATATCTGGCCATACATACCATGCCATATGCTTTTACCACCATCACAGCACTCTTGATTTCATGAGTAGATTTTGTAATTTTTGTTTTCAAAATACGATTTCATTCTTAACATTTCATTTTGCTGACAAGTATAGGACCCAGGAAGAGAAAAAGAAGTAGAAGAGAAAGTTGAGAGCATTGGTCTGATGGAGTATTGTCTGATGGAGACACCATAGCCTGCGGTCTAGACTTTTAGGGAGGAGCAGAGATGAAATAACCAACACCAGTCAGCTTAAAGCAATTAAAAAGGAAGCAGGAATGAAATAGACAACATCTAACAAATAGTCATCTTTCTTAAGGTTATGAATTGGTTCAGTGATTCATGTGTTTGTGAGGTGACTCACAGTCCCAGCAGTAGAACGGCTGCTGTTCTCTTGCCAGACTCCCTTCATTGTGAATTTACTTTGACCACCACACCAAAGCCACAAGAGTAAAGTCTAAATCTTGATCGGTGAAACCTCATGGGCCATGTCTACACAAAGGGTCCATCAGGAATGAAAGACACACAAGCAGTATCTTATCTGTGCCATACATTTGGCTTACAAGATTAGGAGTAACCACTGTGGTGAATTAGAAAATAACTGTGGCAAGGATTTCTTAAAGAGAGTAAATTCCTCACTGTGCTTGAGGAGCTCCTTGCAGAGATTTTTAAGATTCAATACTTCCTCTGTGATTTTGTCAGTGCTGATTTATTTATTGAATTGAATTGAGAATACAGTTATAATGTATAGAAAAACCACAAACGAAGTTAAGGCTTTCATTATTTGTGTTCATAGTACCCATGACTAAACATCTCCTGATAAGCTAGGTTCCAGGTAGACTGTTGGGGCTTGTGGGATTGAAGTCCAGAACACCTGGAGGGTCGAAGTTAGCCCATGCCTGAGCTAGACTGATCCTTGGCTATAGCTTTAATAGCTGGTAGAACCTGCAATAATAATGCTACAAAGAAATATTGTTTCCTTTTAAAATGGAATTTTGTATGTAGTTAGAATAGGGTGGGATTTTTGGGAGCTACATATGAAATTCGTATGTAGGTTGCCATTTAAAAAAAAAACTGGAACTGGGTGAGTGGAGGGAAAGGGATAGAGGGAGATATGTAAAACAGTGCAAAAAAGATGAGTTACTGCTCTTGAATGCTTCCAGGAAGGAAATTTATCCTGTGATAGTACCAAAAAAACGTACAAGGAGCACTCCTGAATGAGGAAGAATGTCAAAAAGCAGCTTCTCCTGCAGAACAATAGTGAAAGAACAGCTAACATGCTCCCAGTCATACCTGTTGTGTTCATAATACTGTATTTACAAAATCGCAGGTATTGTCCTCTTATTTTGCTCCAAAAGGTTTCTTAGTAATTTGTGTAGTTTTAGATTCAAAATGAATGTATCTCGCCAAACATGGTTCTCTTTCATAAGCCATATAATGACCTTAAGTACTATCAGACTGAAGTTGTCATGGGTCTAGGAGCCATGTGCAAGTTGTTCCTTGAAAGGAAGAGTTTGAATATAATATTTAGCAACCTTAGGGCCGTCATCTGTTGGGCATGACTTGAAGCACACAACAAAAAGTTTAAATAAACTAATACAGAAGCAAACTGGTTTCTATTTTAAGCTAGCATTCTCAGTTCTCATATCTGGGATATTTTTGTCTCACACAAGAAAGCTGGTAGAACCCCATACTATTATATTTTACAACTCAAGCCTTTCCCCCCTTTCAGCTGTATCACTGCATAATTAAGCTGAAGGCAAGATCGCATGTTTTTACAGCGGATTAGAGTGGGAGGCATCTGTTGATGTGTTGCTAAACATGGATTTATTTTGTTCCTTGTCATTTCTGTTGAAAGGAATTTTGCAGTTTTTTAAGAGAATGCAAAACCTGTTTACCCAGTGTAAATAGTCGGATTAACATCATGGACACCAATGCTTATTTCAAAACATCTTTAACTCTAAATAAAATTGTCTTTCTTCAGCTTGAGTAATTTCAGTACTACTTTTAAACCATGCGATTTTTGCCTGTCCTGGTTGGCAATTGGGTATAAGGAAAGTTCTTTCCTGTCGTCTGAGAAAATAACTTGTGCAAACTAAATTAGATACTTCTGTCAGCATTTATTTGTCCCAGCTTACATTGTACATACATGTTTCTCTGGCTAATCCAATAGACCTGTAAATACAGGGAAACATCTGCATATTTTGTCAGTGCATTTTGTGTACCAAGGTGAATATCTTGAATATCTATAGGAAAATGGGGTTGACTGCTCTTAGGGTTTGATGAGCTAAATCATAAGAAAGTAGGTACACACTCAACAAAGATATCTTAAGATCTGGCTTTTGGACACACCTAGATCCAAATGTTTCATTTCAAAGAACAAATGCCAATACTCTACCCTTATCCAGTTCTAAAGCTGGAAGACCGCCGGGTTTTACTTTCTAGAGTGAAACTAAGTTCAAGTAGAATCAGGTTGTATAACTTCCCCCTATGGAAGACTGGACAATGGAGTACTAGCCAACATTTAAAAAAAGGAATGTTTGCATGTTGAAAGCTAACATATCAAAAAAGTGTTGATGTGCCATTTGTGTGTGTGTAACTTTATTTTTATGTCTTAGAAAGCAGTTAAACATTAAATCTTTCCCCAGCTATCTGAAGCAAAACAGTTGAACAGCATGTGAATCTGTTAACTGAAGTCTCCAGCTAGGATCTTAATTGTTCTCGCTGTGCATAACATGACATTATAAGGACATGGAGGAAGCATTCTCAGTGGGAACTATACAATACCCCACCTTTTGTAATTTATCAAAGTGAGACTGAGCATTTTCATTTGGGCACTTAAAAAAAGGTCTGTTAAACAGATTTAAGTTCTTTTACTTCACTGTCATATAAGCATTTTATCTTTCAGGTGTTTTAGTCTTACCTTCTTCATTCTGCTGTGTATTTCAATGTCTTTGTTTGCAAGATAGTTCCTCCATTTCCAGAGAGAGAAGAAGCCATACACCATTACTTCTACCTCCCAACAGATCTAATTTTTATATGACCATTTAGGAGTTCCTCCTTAGCCTTTAAGCGTAGTTTGCAGTTGCAATCCACTTCTTGTTATTTGTTCACATATGCCATTTGACAGACGTGAGCTAGATTCTGCATCGCCTTTAATTCAATTTCTCTTTTCTTTCTAGTGCCAGGACCAAATCCATCAGCTGATAATGACATCAGTGTGACAATGATAATGATGGGTTGGCTGGTTCTGGCATTTGTCTTGTTCTTGATGAGACCTGCGAACCTAAGAAGATCTTTGACAGCTGAAAAGCCATCCAGCCCACATAATGTGAGTGGTGTTTTTTACTGCTTTATCTGAACTCTGTGTCAAAAAGCTAAAGCTTTTTATAGACTGCAGTGTGTGGGTCTATCATTATCATGCTTTCTTATGTTTGTGTCCATTGTAATATTGCATATAAAATAACTCATGTTGGAATTGGCATGATCATATTTGAAATATTTTGAAGCAAGTTGCAGAAGTTTCAACATGTCAATATAGCAGTCCATGGATCCATAATGCAGTTAGACAAAGTAGCCCCCCCCCTTCCATTGTACAGCAGCACTTGAATGTTCATTAAAATGTTTGAGGCAATTTTTTCAAAATATACCTCTAGTGCTATGGGGAAAACCGCTCCACACTTTATTGCTGACAATTAGCTTATTCTCAGGATTTACTGCATTTTAGGAAATGTTTATAACTTTTTTAAAACTGGGATTTTACATACAATGTTGCTTTTATACTTACGCTATATATTTTATATTTGTGTACTTGTATACTGTGTATTGTGGTTCAGATGCGGCACTATAGTGCTTTTGTGAGCCGCCCCAAGACCCCCTGGGAAGATGATGGCAGGGCACAAATAAAGATTATTATTAAATTAGGATTTTAAGAGAAATAAAGGGAATACAAAAAGCCCTACAGGAATGCGGACAATAGTTCATTAAAGCTAATGTCTTTGATACTGGGAAAGTGGATAGCTGCAGATTTGACCCAATTTGATGACTGAAACCCTAGCCAATAGCGGTCAGGAAGATCTACCTTATTAACTAAGCAGTAACAGAAATCTTGATATTAATGATGTTGTTTAGAATAATGGGCTCTGCTAATCTAGAAGTCCCATTGTTTTCTACCAGAGAGATTGCTAGGGGTCATCTCTTTGCTCTTCCAGGCATGAATGCCGCTTTCTGCATTCTCATCCACATTGGCTAGAGTACAAACAGTTGTTTCACAGTTCTAGCTGTTTTCATTCACAGAAACAAACTGGAAAAAGTGCAGAAGAATTTTTACTGTGAAAACCGCTTTTCCTCTGCACATATCTCTACCCTCTGTTCTATTTCTTTTTTTCTTTCCACAGGGACGAGAACCACCAGCTCCACCTGTGGACTAGAGCATACAGGCAAAGCACAACAACAATAACTTTGCACGACCAAAAGAACGAAAGTGACCGGACTACTCCTGAACTCAATAACAATACTGTTCTGTTCCATACATTTAAATCCTTTTCCTTTTTCTCCTTTCATTCTTAGACGCCTGTGTTTGAACAAATTAACACATATAGGAGGTGACATACAATTGCAGTAACACTTGAGAGAATAATTTAAAAAAAAAACAGTTCTTTCCCCCAATTTTTTTCAAATTACAACAATGTGCACAACCTACAAGCAGTTTAATCTTTAATTTTTGTACACTCTGTTCAATGAGGTTGTTCACAACAATTTCCAGTAGATTACTGTCACCTGTATTTCCATGAAGCACAATCCATGTTGCTTTCAATTTATTCTGTTTCTACTACCAGAATTGTTTCTGGCACATAGAAATTAATCTATTTGTGTTATTCAGTGTAAATAATTCTCTAACACAAGGCCAAATTCAATTTCTTATAAGGAAGCAGAATGATTTACCTATCACCTGACAACCAAAGTCTGAATAACTAATTTCTAAATTAGTAATGTTGATGTTGTCTTGCGTATCTCTCAGTAATGTATATAGCAAACTAAATCCACCTTTAAACAGATATTTTCTGTGTATGTAGAGGAATGGTGTTCATGAGGAATTGTCCTTCTTATATGGACTTCCCTGTTCACTTTAGTGGAGTATGCTATGTCTAAAAGCATACACTTGAGCATTCTTCTTTCACAGTAGTTTAGAATACACTGTAAACGGGAAGCAATCTATGCACTTTAGAATGTGCATAGAAATTTGGCTGAGGATATGTCAATATTATTTATTCAAAAATAGTGGAAGAAAATCAATGACCAGACACAGCAATCTCCTTACATTTTGAAATCAGTGCACATTTGCTGTACCTTTAAGGATAGTGCCGCCTTTTTCACACAAGTAAATGAATTATTTGTAGCCCAGTCTTGCTTTGCCAACAAATACGTGCTTTGAATAGCATTTATCAGTCAGTGGTTTCACACAATGTTGTAAGCTATTACATTATGTGACCACTGCTAAATACTAATGGCCAGTATCTCTTTTTAAAATTAATGCAGTCCTAAAGATAATGTTTACCTAAAGATAATTTTTATTCAAGAGGCATTTGCATATTTTTCTAGAATGTTCTGTTTCTTTTTGATAACATGACTCCACTGTGTATTATTTATTCAATTGCTAACATTTTCATACTCTTAGGAATAGCTAAGCCTCTAGGGCAAAAAGTCCAGCTGTCATTTCTTTTATGGATAACAATAATCAACTAATGCTGTGCATTTATAAAAACTCCCATCTGTTCACAAAACAAAACAGAATGGCATATTTAGTAGCTGTTTGAATAGAAAATTCTAATCTATGCATTGTACATCACATTAATTATATTCCAGTGTTCACCACCACCAAAACAACGTAAGATTGAAAGGTTCTGGGTTGCTACGAGTCTTCTGGGCTGTATGGCCATGTTCCAGAAGCATTCTCTCCTGACATTTCACCCACATCTGGAACATGGCCATACAGCCCAGAAGACTCACAGCAACCTAGTGATTCCGGCTATGAAAGCCTTCAACAATACAGTGAAACGTTTGTTTGTGAGAGCACCCTGAGATTTTTGTAAAGGGAATAAAGAGGCAGTTACAAAGCAAGTGTTGTTTCAGTTTATAAAGCTTATAATGAAAATGCAGGAATAGAATGCTAAGAAATCAGAATTGTAAAAGGCACTCTGCATATTTTTTAAAAATGATGTCATAGACTGAGTTGATAAAGACTATTTGGATTACAAATGTGTTTAAACTGTGTTTTGAGTGCTCTTCTATGTAAAATGTCTCTTGTTTCAAACAAATGTAGCATTATTATAGATGTCTTCATTGAACTTTAGTGCCTGCTTTGGTAGTTGACATTTAAAGAGTGTCCCCTGCCCACACATGCTGAATTAAAAATGATACCTCATTGCAAGCTGAAGTGGCACAATCCATATTTCTGCTATCTCAGTGTAAAACAGATATAAGTCTGACAGGATTCTTAAGTTGGTTGCAAACTGGAATGTAGGATTTGCCGTTTCCATTCTTGTACATTGTTCCTTTCCCCTCTACTTTGAAATGACCTCCAGCAGCACATAGAATAGCTTTAATAATACGCTTTCTATCAATGTTTGACTTTGTGTACTGTTGGTTTAATTTCTAGAAAGAAAAGTTTTGTTACGTACTGATTAATTTAAGAACATCATGCAAGCTAATGAACCTGTAGCTCCTTATTGGGAAATAATTACGCTTATTGCTGAACAAGTGTATATATAAGGCCTCTCTCTTAGTGAAGTAACTTTTGATCGCTTTGAAAAACTGAATGAACCTTTTTATTTTATCCTGAAATATTTAAAGCTTCTTCCTGACATTATATCAGAATAGCAAGACTACAATGAAATATCTAAAGCAGTTATAATGGCTCAACTGTACAGAATTATTTTAATTGGATTTTTCATCCTTGTATACAGCAAGGCCCTTTAGAACAAGGCCTTGTTCTAAACTATTTTTATAATAACAACAACAACAACATTTATACCCTGCCACCATCTCCCATAGGGACTCGTGGTGGCTTACAAAATAGCACAAGATGGTGCCATACAACATATAAAACGCAGTACATCAACATTTAAAATCAGTAACACATTTACATAAAACCACACATATAAAATTAACAAAAGCAAACTGTATTTAAATAAAATAATCAGTAAAATATGGCTATAGCCATTAATTAGAAAAAGATCCAATCAGGTTAGCATCCCAGCTGTATACAGATCAGAATGTAAACATAAAGTGATATTGTCATTTTTCCATCTTGTTACGGGAGAAGCCTCCCACAAGGATGGTAAAAACATCAATACATCTGGGCGTCTCCTGGGCAAGGTCCTTATAGACAGCCAATTCTCCCACACCAGAAGCAACTTGCAGTTTCTCAAATTGCTCCTGACACACACACACACACACACACACACAAAGGGAGAAGCCATGACAGTTAAACCAGATTTCTAGATTTGAAGTCTTAAGTTAAGCATATTTAAAAGGTCTGGTGAAATCTGGTTTCAATGACCCAGTTTTCTTTCATCGACCCAGTCTGTTCAATAGATTAACCCAATCCTCAGCAGACCAACATATACGAGGGCTATCCAGAAAGTTCATGACGTTTTGGAATTAAAAATAAACAAAGTATAGGAGAAAACATTTACCATATTCAGTTGAAAGCCAGACCCAAATACTAGTTCTCACCATAGTCCCCACTGAAATCTAGGTAGTTATCATAGTGATAAAAGTGTTTGAAACGCCCTCCCCCACCCAAGATTCCCGCCTGGCTTGCGTCCTGAACCAGGCTGGCTTCCCTTCTCTCAGCTGTCAAATGGTGCGCTCAGCTTTCTGCACGATCTTCCTCAATCGCTCTTTTGTTTTGCAGATGCTTGTAAGGAAGGTTTTTTGGGACAGGAAAGGTGTGCTTCTTGCAAAACCTTAGAAGAGCACCTTCTTTGCAAGCATCTGCAAAACAAAAGAGCGATCGAGGAAGATCGTGCGGAAAGCTGAGCGCACCATTTGACAGCTGAGAGAAGGGAAGCCAGCCTGGTTCAGGACGCAAGGCAGGCGGGAATCTTGGGTAGGGGAGGGCTTTTCAAACACTTTTATCGCTATGATAACTACCTAGATTTCAGTGGGGACTATGGTGAGAACTAGTATTTGGGTCTGGCTTTCAACTGAATATGGTAAATGTTTTCTCCTATACTTTATTTTTAATTCCAAAACGTCATGAACTTTCTGGATAACCCTCGTACTTAACTCTGGAACTAACCCATTCTGCTTTACAGCAGAATAAGCATAATTCTAACTAATTTTCCAAAGTATGTCATGTGAATTGGCAGGCAAGGGCAGGATGAAATAAATTCCCGAAAGCTGAGTTCAGACAAAGTAAGAAAATGAATGGATGGGATGTTTTTATTCCTGTTAGCCCAGGGACAATCCCAGCTCCTGTCTACATTGTGAACTCAAGGCAAATCTGTTCAAACCTACCTTTGCAGAATTTACTTCACCATTGAATATTCATATGTCATGGGGCTACAACTTAGAGAATCACTCTTTTGTATTGCATATCTCAGAATCCTTCAGTCAGCATAGTTTCTGACTATGTTTCCAAGTTCTGCATGGAAATGTGTTAGAAAAGTGTTCTGGGAAATGTTCCTAAACAGTGCTGGCTCACTGTTGCTCTCCCCTTCTTGAACATATTCAGGGAAGATCAGCATTAATGGCCATTGTGCTAAGGCCCCTTCTACACTAACATATAATCGAGATTATCAAATCAGATAATCCACATGATCTGTTTTGAACTGGATTACATGTGTCTACATTGCCATATAATCCAGTTCAAAACAGATAACCTAGATTTCTTATGGCAGTGTAGAAGGGGCCTAAGTTTATCCATCATTGCTGATATTTTAGAGCAAATGCTGACATGCATCCAGGAGTTACCACAATAGTTTAAAATCTACCTTAAGAATTATTATTGACTTTATACCTTGCATTTCCCCTGAAATGGGTATTCAGGGTAGTTTATATATTAAAATACAGCACAGTTGAACCATACAAAAGCTCAACTAACTAAAGCATTTAAAAGCAATTCAATAATTAACATGCAGTTTAAAAGGATAAGCATACAATTAACAATGATGCAAAGCAATTTAAAATATTGCCAAGAAGACTATACAATAGTTTAGTACAGTAGAGTCTCACTTATCCAACGTTCTGGATTATCCAACGCATTTTTGTAGTCAATGTTTTCAATACATTGTGATATTTTGGTGCTAAATTCGTAAATACAGTAATTACTACATAGTATTACTGCGTATTGAACTACTTTTTCTGTCAAATTTATTGTATAACACGATGCTTTGGTGCTTAATTTGTAAAATCATAACCTAATTTGATGTTTAATAAGCTTTTCCTTAATCCCTCCTTATTATCCAACATATTCGCTTATCCAACATTCTGCCGGTCCGTTTATGTTGGATAAGTGAGACTCTACTGTACCTTCTTAAACCAAAAGGCTGTGATAGCTAAGCAAAATATCTATCCAAAATAAGGGCTGCTTGAAATAATCCAGAAAGACACGTACATTCCATTTTCCAATTACTACAGTATGTATACAATACAGAGTCGGTCACGACTGGACTTAACGTCAGGGGAAAACCTTTACCTATGTATACAATATAGTCTGGTAATAAGAGCTCACTTCTTCACCAATTTTCAATTTCACTTAATTAGACTTTCTGTCCAAAGAATCATGGGATTAGAATGTGATTTCCCTTATTTTAGACTAAAAATTCAGTGCTCGGCCAATAACTTATGGGTATTACAGTTGCCTATGAGGTTTTTTTTTCATGTCAAGAGCGACTTGAGGAATTGTAAGTCGCTTCTGGTGTGAGAGAATTGGTTGTCTGCAAGGACATTGTCCAGGGGATGCCTGGATGTTTTACCATCCTGTGGGAGACTTCTCTCATGTCCCCGCATGAGACGCTGTTGCTGACAGACGGGAGCTCACTCCGCTCCCCAAATTCGAACCGCCGACCTTTCGGTCAGCAGTTCTGTCGGCACAAGGGTTTAACCCATTCCACCACCGGGGCTCCTGCCTATGGGTGAAAAATAAATTTATAATATATGCATTAGCTTGTAACTTTTTTTAAAAATCTGCTTTAAATCCAGAGTTTAGAAAATTACTTTAGAAAAAGAATTGATGATTAGAATTGTAGAGAGATACTTCTTTGTAATCTTTAAAGTTATTATAGCTACAGGTTATTTTGTTACTTTTAAATACATCTAAAATTCTAAATGATACTGGTCTTTGGTATAAAAATGCACCTACAGGAGTTTACCCTTCTGTAACTAACAAAAAAAAATCCTATTATACAGCAAAGGGAGTGAAGTTCCCCTACAATCATAATGCAATTCAGCTATGCTTTTGTTACTATTTTTTGAAAAGGAATTACAAGCAACTCATTATTTGTAACACAAATTCTGGTTCGACCCTCCTTACTGCATGTCCTTTTCCTAATTAAAACTACTTCCTCTTCTGAGGGGATTTTACTTAAGTATGGGGAGGATTTAATATCCCTTCTTCAAATCCTGATCAAATTCGCCTTTGAATGTTCTTTCCAAAATCATGGGTAAGGCAAATCAGCTATCTCCTACTTCATGTCTTTGATATTTAGGTGCCAAAATGAAGACTCACATTCAAGAGTATCAGCAAATCACTTTGCCTTAGTATCAATTTTTTGTGTGCAAAATGATGGATTTTAGTGAAAATTGATGATCCAAATCATCTGAATCATGCCAAACAAAAATCATATCTATGCCATTTCGGTTTTTCTGTTACTCTTTTAATAAGATTTGTTTTGGGATAATGGGCTTGTACTATGCACTTTTTATTGATCTAAATAAACAGCAACTATTAGTAATATTCTAAATGTCTGAATGTTATATATGTTGAGGTTTTGAAGGGAGGGGGATTAATTTGACTTGCTGACATTGTTTACATTTTTATTCTGTCAACTTTCACTGTTATGGCCATATTTCTATGGCCCCTTCCACACAGCTGTATAAAATCCACATTGAACCGGATTGTATGGCAATGCGGACTCAGATAACCCACTTCAAAGCAGATATTGTGGATTATCTGCCTTGATATTCTGGGTTATATGGCTGTGTGGAAGGGCCCTATATTAGCCACATACAATAGACTCAATTAACCGGAACTCAAGCAACTGGAATTCTCAAGCAATTGGCAAAGAAATTGAAGAAATAATACTGCAGTCGCAACACTGTTTTCATAATGCAGTAAAACTGTTTTAGAGTCCTTCCACACAGCCATATAACCCAGAATATCAAGGCAGAAAATCCCACAATATCTGTTTTGAACTGGGATAGCACTGAGTCCAGTGGTATGCAGATGATACCAGTCTAATGGCTGAAAGTGAGGAGGAGCTGAGGAGCCTTATCACCAAGGTGAAAGAAGAAAGTGCAAAAGCTGGGTTGCAGTTAAACATCAAGAAAACCAGGATCATGGCCATCAGACTGATTGAAAACTGGCAAATAGAGGGGGGAAACGTGGAGGCAGTGACAGATTTATATTTCTAGGCATGAAGATCACTGCAGATGCAAACTGTAACCAAGAAATCAGAAGACGTTTACTGTTTGGGAGGAGATCAATGGCCAATCTCGATAAAATAGTGAAGAGCAAAGACATATTGGCAACGAAGGTCTGCATAGTTAAAGCAATGGTATTCCCTATAGAACCTATGGATGCGAGAGCTGGACCATAAGGAAGGCTGAGTGAAGGAAGATAGATCCTTTTGAACTGTGGTGTTGGAGGAAAATCCTGAGAGTGCCTTGGACCGTGAGAAGAGCTAACCAGTCCATCCTCCAGGAAATAATGCCCAGCTGCTCACTGGAGGGAAGGATATTAGAGGCAAAGGATATTAGAGGCTACATCATGAGAAGACAGGAAAGCTTGGAAAAGATCATGATGCTGAGGAAAATGAAAGGAAAAAGGGAAGAGAGGCCGACCAAGTGCAAGATGGATGGATGGTATTCTTGAAGTGACTGGCTTGACCTTGAAGGAACTGGGGGCAGTGACGGCTGACAGAAAGCTCTGGCGTGGGCTGGTCCATGAGGTCACGAAGTGTCGGAAGTGACTGAATAAATAAACAACATCTGAGTCCACACTGCAATATATTCCAGTTCAAAGCAGGTAATCTGGGATTTTATTCAGCTGTGTGGAAGGGGCCTTACACATATGATTGACTTTATTAGTCTATTTGCTTTTAATTTCTGTATGTCATTAGTTAATACAGAGTTCATGGCATGGTTCATTATGGGCTATAGCATTAGGCCTATTTTTAAATAGCAATAATAATAGTAATAATTTTATTTCTTACCCGCCTCTCCTCATGGCTAAAGTGGGTAAGAAATAATAGTAATAATAATAATAATAATAATAATAATAGGCTCTGATTGCTTGAGTAATTTTCAAGCAATCAGAATCTTTTATCTGGTATTTACCAATCCCCATGACTGCTGGTTAACTTAAAGCCTACTGTATGGCCATCTGTTGGGGTGCTTTGAATGCAATTTTCCTGTTTCTTGGCAGGGAGTTGGACTGGATGGCCCGTGAGGTCTCTTCCAACTCTCTGATTTTATGAAATGAAATGCACTAGTTCATTGTAATAGTAACTGTGCTCTTTACATGTTTCATTACAACACTAGCATGTATATACCCAGTGTTGCCTGGGTGTTGTTGGGTTCAGAGACCACGTGCTTTCTCCCTTCTCCAACTCTGAGAAGGTCTACCTCACAATGACAGTCTCCATGGCAACACTGGCAATGGGGCAGGATCTCTTTGTGGCTCCTTCCTCCATTTTCTATATATATTTTCCCCCTCTTCTTTTCTTCACTTCATATTTTATTACACTACTTATTCAAATCCAATGCTCACCTTTTTTGGCTGAACTAGCAAAAATAGGGTACATATTTGATTCACATAATACATAATTCACATAGATTCAGTCTTAGTGCTGAAGCTGCTTCAGGAGCACCTGGACCTCTACTTTGTGCTGGAAGGACGGATCGTTCAAGGCATGCAGTGGCTGACAGCCTCCCAAAGCACACTCAGTCACTACCTGTCTTGTCCTCCTCCTGGCATAATGCCATGAGTACAGCCCAAAGATCGGGGAAGAAGGATCGGGAGGAGAATCGGGGCAGTTGCCACGTGTCTTGCCTTCCTCCCGGCATAAGGATATGGTGAGAAGCCCCATCCTTATGTTGGGAGGACAACTTGAGGATGACTTGGGCCCTGCTTTGTCCCCTCCTGCCCTCCCCTGGGTCCTCCCCCTCTCAGGCCTGCCCTGGCTGGCGCGTGCCCGGTCATCCTCCTTCCCAAACAGGCTCGCATTGTGGCCCCAAAGCAAAAGGTTTGCCCATGTCTGGTCTACACTGACCATATAATGCCAAGTCATATAATATAATGCTCATACAATGTATTTCCAGCATTAGATGAGGCTACACCAGGGGTCCCCAAATTTTTTAAACAGGGGGCCAGTTTATGGTCCCTCAGACCGTTGGAGGGCCAGACTATAGTTTTTTAAAAAACTATGAACAAATTCCCAAGTACATGGTACATCTGTTATTTTGAAGTTAAAAACAAAACAAAACGGGAACAAATACAGCTTCAATATTAATAATAATCATAATAAAAATAATAAAGAGGGTTGGAAGAGACCCCTTGGGCCATTTAGTCCAACCCCCTTCTACCTTTGTGCATCAAAAGCACAAGCAAGGCACCCCTGACAGATGGCCACCCAGCCTCAATGTTGTTAATAATAATAATAGTAGTAATAATAATAAATAATAATTTTATTCTTATATCCTGCCCCATCTCCCCGAAGGGACTCGGGGCGGCTTACGTGGGGCCAAGCCCGAACAGAACAATATAGAAAACAAACCAATAAAACCAATCAATCATACAATAAAAGCAAGTCATAAAAAACCACATACAAGATAAAAAGTTAAAATCATGAATTGGGTTCAAAGGATCCAGGCCAAAGTGCTAAAAGTACAAATATATCATGTCATCAGGGAAGGGTGGCCACTCAGCTATGATGGCTATGAAGTGCCATTATAATACTGGGGAAGGTATACACTGTCAAATGGACAACAGGTCGATCATACAGAAATCAGTCACCAAAAGCCTCTCGGAAGAGCCAAGTCTTCAGGCTCGTCCAAAAGGAGAGGAGGGTAGGGGCCTGCCTAATCTCCCCGGGGAGCGAGTTCCAGAGCCGGGGGGCCACGATGGAGAAGGCCCTCTCCCTCGTCCCCACCAGCCGCGATTGTGAAGGTGGTGGGAGTAGTAGTAGTAGTAGTAGTAGTAATAATAATAATAAATCACACAGTCCTAAATGCTTGGGAAGTGTTTGACTTGTGATTTTGTGATAGAAAATCCAGCATATATATCTCGCTTGCTGTGTTATACTGTGTCCTTCTGTAAATAATAATAATAATAATAATAATAATAATAATAATAATAATAATAGAGAGGGTTGGAAGAGACCCCTTGGACCATTTAGTTCAACCCCCTTCTGCCTTTGTGCACCAAAAGCACTAGCGAAGCATCCTTAATAATTAATAATTGAATAATAATTAAAATACCATTATAAACAAGCAAAGCTTTGGAAGGTGCGCACCAGGCAAGGGAGGAGGTGGGAAAGGCGTGCGCCTTTCTCTCTTCCCTCATGCTGCACGTGCCTTCCTCGGTGGAGGAGGAGGAGGGAGCCGCTGCCATGGGCCAGATAAATTGCTTCAATGGGCTCTATGTGGCCCCTGGGCCTTAGTTTGGGGACCCCTGGGCTACACTGACCATATAATGCAGTGCCATCATATAATGCATTTCCTGCATTAGAGAAGCCCACATCGACCATATAATGATATGTCATATAAGGCATACATAATACATTTTGTGTTAAATGAGCCTAAACCAACCATATAATGCCAAGTCATCTATATACACATAATAAAAATGAAAAATGTGTGTATGTGACGGAGATGTCCACTTACATAGACAACCTCCCGCCCTCACAAACAGCTATAGTTTTCACTGAGCAGGAGACACCAATAGCCCTCCCTCCACTGACATGCAGGCTATCTTGAGTGCCATGAACATGTAGCCCTAACCCTGCCAGTGTCCTCCACAAACACCATTCTGCCCCCCCCCCCAAGTGAAGTGGATGTTATGCTTTTCCTCCAGAATTGACATCCCTGAGTTCCTTAATTTGCATGACCCCACCCACTGCCTCTCCTTTAACCCTTTCCTACCCTTTCCTATGGCACATAGTTAACAGAGGAATTGATCAGGACCAGAACAAGAGGTTTGGGGAGAATTCGCCATGATTTACAAGAGTTGCACTTGACCTACATCCAGAGAGCACTGTTAACCCAGCCAATTATGGATCTGGAACAAACTTGCCATGGATAATGGAACTTGCAGTACCTTCACTGATACTGTGACCTGAACTGAGAATGGACTGGGACCAAACTTGGCACAGAGAAGTCCCATGACCAACTGAACATGCTGCAGGGGTTAGTGGGAATGGACCTTGATTTCGGTAGTTCAAGTTCACCTGCATCTAGAAAGCACTGAACCCAGCTAACGTCAAATCTGGACTGAACTTGGCACATAGACCCAACATGGCGAAATGTTAATGCTGGCAGGGTTTGGGGGCAATTGCCCTGGGAATCTGGGAGCTGTAGTTCCCTTATCCAGAGAGCCCTGAACGCAGCTGACGACGCTTCTGGACTAAACTTGGCACACAGACCCAGCATGGCCAACCACGGATACTGGCAGGGTTTGGGGGTGATTTCCCTGGGAATCTGGGAGTTGTAGTTCACCCTTACCCAGAGAGCAAATGAACCCAGCCAACGACGGATCTGGATCAAACTTCAGGTTTTTTTTTTCCGTGTCGGGAGCAACTTCTGGAGTGAGAGAACTGGCCGTCTGCAAGGATGTTGCCCAGGGGACGCCCGGATGTTTTGATGTTTTCCCATCCTTGTGGGAGGCTTCTCTCATGTCCCCGCATGGAGCTGGAGCTGATAGGGGAAGCTCATCCGCACTCTCCCCGGGTAGGATTCGAACCTCGCAGCTTTCAGGTCAGCAACCCTACCTTCAAGTCACAAGGCTTTTATCCCCTAGGCCAGGGGTCCCCAAACTATCCCCTAGGCCAGGGGTCCCCAAATGACCCTTCAAGGTCATTTACCTGCCCCCCCTCAGTTTTATATTTTTATATCAGTTTTAATAATATAATATATTGTATATACATATAATATTGATAAAAATATTATAATGTTATACAATATAATACTAATAATAATACCATATAATAATATTAATTATATGTTATATATTACATATAGTATTACAGTATAGTGGTATAGTTCAATATAGTAATGTATAATGCTAATATTTTGCTATGCTAATAATATAATATATTGTGTGTACAAACAGCTGCTCTGAGTCCCCTTCGGGGTAAGAAGGGTGGGATATTAATGTAGTAAATAAATGTAGTAAGTAAAAAAATAATTAATTTTAGACTTAGGCTCACCCAAATTCTGAAATGACTTGAAAGCACAACACAACAACAACAACAATCCTAATTAACTTGACCATCTCATTGGCCAGTAGCAGGCCCACACTTTCCATTGAAATCCTAATAGGTTTATGTTGGTCAAGATTGTTTTGATGTTTAAATATTGTATTGTTCTTTCATTGTTGTTGTTGTTTTGCACTACAAATAAGACATGTGCAGTGTGCATAGGATATTTGTTCGTATTTTTTTTTCAAATGATAATTCGGCCCCTCCATAGTCTGAAGGATTGTAGACCGGCCCTTTGCTTTAAAAGTTTGAGGACCCCTGCCCTAGGCCATCGGAGGCTCCATCAAACTTCAGTGATATTACCTAACACCCCAAAACAAACAAGGCCTTCTTCTAGTAACCCGGGCACCGCCGGGCCCCCAAGCTAGTATAATATAATGCCTAAATAACGCCCTGTCAAACTGCATGGATATGGCCGTGTCGATGGGGCCTCATTCAATGGAAGCCTTGAGCTTCCAAGGCCTGAGAGGAAAGGGGAAAACGGGGGCTCTCTCCAGTCGACTTGAAGGCAGTTAACAACAACAAGCGAAGGCAAACGATGCAGCAGGGCGATGAATAGGCTAGTGAGGGCGTCCTGAAAGCGGCCCTTAGTTCCCTGAATGAGGAGAATCCCTCAGGCCTCCCGACGCCATTGGAGGAGAGGCGTTTGCGTGCGGCGGCGAAAATGGCGGGAGGGGGAGTGTCCGCCGCTTCCCATCCGCGCCCAGAGGCCCTGCCGCTCCCTCCTCGCCTCCTCAGCGCCGGAATCCCGCCATAAGCAGGCGCAGTGGCCTGAGGCGCTCCGAGGCGGCGCAGGAAGGGGAGGCGGAGGCCGCTGGAGAGGAAAGGCCACCCTTCTCCCTCCTCCCTCGGTCCCGCCTCCTGAGGGCCTTGAAATAGGCCCGGCGAGGGCGGCTCAGAGCTGCACGCCCGCCCGCTTGGTTGCTCTTCCTCCTGCTCTGAGAAGACATTGGGACCACGGTAGGCGGGGAAAGGCTCTCCTTCTTCTCTCCTTAATGCCTGTGTTGCATCTGCTCCTGTTTCTGAGGCCTCTTTGGGCGCCAGCTTTTTATAAAGGGGCTTGTCTGGAAAGGAGGGAGGGAGCAAGAGGTGCATTTCCTTTGATTTGGTTGGAACTGGGAAGGCCTTTCGGGCTCATCCTGCCTTCCTCACAAGGCTGCCTTTTGTCAGGCCTCTGTTGGGTGGGTTTCCGCCAAAAAAGAAGTTTTGCAATCCTGCTTCTTGTGTCAGCGAGGAATTGAGGGCATTTCCTTCCCAAGACAGAATCCTGGCTGCCCGTTGGAATTGTCCTTCTTCAGTGATTCAGAGCCTTGTAGAGAATGATAATTTAGAAATCTGGGTTGCTGCGAGTTTCTCGGGATATATGCCCCTGTTCCAGAAGCATCCTCTCCTGACGTTTTGTCCACATCTGTGGCAGGCATCCTCAGAGCTTGGGAGGTATGTTGGAAACTAGGCAAGAGGGGTTCAGTGCAACATACCTGTCTGAACTTGTCTCCTTCTATGAACCAGTTCCTAGATTAAGATCTTCCAGGAAGGTCCTGCTCTCGGCCGCACCGGCCTCACAGGTGCCGCTGGTGGGGATGAG